>NC_134832.1:11719729-12919729 GCF_004210375.1 Tachypleus tridentatus | reverse complement strand
ATAACATAGGTGAGGAAATGGCCAGTAAATTACTTAAATTTTCTGGTGATATTAGAGCCTTTTGTGTTATTACCCAGGATGGAAAGCTTGTTATACGACGAGAAGATGAAATCTCTCAAATTGCTTTTTCTTGAAGAAAGAAGAGTTACGGTGAATCTGATTGAGGTGTTTAAGAATGTAACAGGAATTGGTAGTGTTGATGCACCATTGTTATTCATACTCAACATTGAGAATAGTAGGATCATGGACACAAATATAAATTTTGACGTGATAGGATTCATTTTAAGCTAATACAGTTTTATTATATTTCTTTGGAACGTGAACGGATTGCCTTCGAATGTTATGGAGGCAGTAAAGTTATTTAAGCAAACTTAGGAGAATGTTTGATAACTACCTAAATGATTTTCAGAGGTCTATTCATTTAACAGTTTGGGTTGAGTTTAGAGAATTAAACAGGCTAGCCTTAGATGGAGAAATACGTTCCATTTTGTCTTTAAATATTATGTTATGTTGATAAATTTTTTTTATTTTTATAAGTCTGGTTATTTAAATTATATATGTAAAACACGGCTGGTATGGGTAGAGAAAGCACTATGTAGAGGAGCGCCGTTTTTTACATATATAATTTTATCTACAAGTGGGTTTTCTCGTCATTAAGGATCAAGTTATTTAAGTTTCTACAAAACATTTTCATACAGGTTAACTGGTACCAAGTAATCTTTGCTACTCATTTACATTTTGAAGAACTTTTATGTTATGAAATTTTACATTGCAGAGTTAACACTTTTAGAATTTGAAATATAGCATAAGTTTCATGGAACAAACTTAACTATAAAACCATTATCTAATAGAGGTAAAACATTTTTTAGAAATTTAAAATGTTATACAACTGTTCTCATTGGGAACTAACTGTTGTAAAAGCGTATCTAAAACTATTTATTGGAATGCAAAATGTGAGACAATGTTCTTTTGGTTTCTTTTTCACGTAAATAATTAAGCACTGGTTTTTTTTCAAGCAATCTGAGGGTGTTTTGTAGGTTTGGTTTTAATCTGACACAAAAATATAACTTTTAAATTTAAAATAAAAATCCATATCTTTGACAAAACTATACGGGTTATTTTGAGTGTTCTTTCTTTAATATTAATTTCGTACTGAAATTTAACTTTCATCAGTGTTATATGTTTCTTTAGTTTAGGAATATTGTTTTCATAACAACTGTTCAAGAACATATAGAATTAATTATATGCTATGTGTTAAAAACAGAACAAATAGTTGTAAATGTATAAATAAATCACTTGTAAAGCCTGACTGATTGTGCACATGCACGTATTAATAAAAAAAATTTTGGGCATGCGTACTTGTAAATAAATGTCTATATAGAGCTTGTTGTTTCAATATTTCTTGGTTACTTGGTCAGGTGATATAAGTTTTAAGACATTTTGTTTTAAAATAAAACTGGAGTAATCAGTATTGAAAATTATAGCGAAACCTTATCGATCCTTCTTCATCAAATCTGAAAATGTATTAACTCTTACTGTTCCAACTATAAGAAAACATTTCATTAAGGTAGTAAATTTTAACATTTCAAAAATACTGAAAAATAAATCTACAATTAATTTCGTTTAAATTTACCAAAAGTAATTTCATTCTACAACTAGAAACACATTGCAAACATTTTATCTGCAAATGAATTTCAACAGTTTCTCTTTGTTGTAGTAAAGTAATATCAACTGGACCTGGGACAGAATTTTAGCTTTATGAAGAAGAGAGAAAGACCTTTCATTGTTAAATTATATAGAGAAATTTCTAATATTCTGTATTGGAACACATGTACTAATATCAGGTTAGCAATAATTTCTGAACAAAGCAAGATTCCTTCATAAGTCAGAAATAAAAATGATTCCTTGTAATAAATATAGCTGATTTAATATACTGTTCTTACTATGATTATGTGGTTTAATAAAACAAGAATTTGTAATTGCTAGAATGCATTGATTCGCCAGTTGTTTATTCTCCTGTTAGCGATATTTTCGATCGTGATCCCGAGGTTATGCCACCTTTGTAGATTAGGTTAGTCTTAAATATAAGCACTAGGTTAGCAATGCAAAATTAAGAAAGTAATAAAAATGTGTCAATAAAACTATTATCTATATATTAAACTTTTTAGTCGAAGCACAAATAAAAATAACTTTAGATACATAATTTAATATAACTTACTTGCAAATCATTATTTTTGTTTCATGTACTATTAGTGTTACTTTGTCCTTTAAAAAGTGTGACACCACTATACAGAAAACGTTCTGTAATCTTTCCTAACAACGTATATTAACCAAAAAATCTCATTGAACGACAGTGCAAATTAAGAGTGACTTATGTCTGAGCAAACTTAGTATTACTCATGTCACTGTTCAAGTAAAGAGTCAGGTAATAGGATGGTATAGATAGTATAGCAAAAACGAAATAATGTTTATGGTGACAAAAAATTATTATTTAAATGAAAAACAACAACATGCAATTAATAGTAAACTGTCAATACATAAAAAGAATAATTAAATGAATTATGATAAACACAAAAACAGTTTATTAACACAATTAATTCATCTTTATCCCCCACGCCAATAGTCAATTCACTGAGTGAACAGCCAGAAGTAGTAAGTTAAACACTAAGATCTAGCCGAAATGTATGAGCGATTAGAGGTTTTGTGCAAGATCTCTATAATAAGACTTAAAAAGAATAAAAACAATGATAAATACGAGAATCACAGTAATTAACAAAAGACAATGAAATTAAATCAAAGATGAAATATAAGAATTGTTAAACAGTTTGAATTAACTATAGTGAGAATATGTTTGTTTGAAGTTAACAGTTTGAATTAACTATAGTGAGAGTATGTTTGTTTGAAGTTAACAGTTTGAATTAACTATAGTGAGAGTATTTTTTTTAAGTTAACAGTTTGATTTAACTATAGTGAGGGTATGTTTGTTTAAAGTTAAGTACAAAGCTACATAATGAGCTCACTTTGCCTATCACATGTAGCATTTCTAGCACTCTACGTCCACAGATACAGAGCTGTGCACTTGGGGACATAGTTAGAAACAAAACAAACCATTATTCATCATTAATGTAAAACTTTAATCAAGAAAGTAAGATGTAGATAAGATAATTTTGAAAATGTCGTAATATTCTATAAAATTATGAATCCTGTAACTATAATAAGTTGTTTATCAAATTGAATAACTATAATGTTCAAACTGGGTAGGATATGCTTTGTTTTAAAACAATATTAGTTTATTTAGTATAATTTATGTTAAATGTTGTATTCAGAAATGGAATATTTATAGTGTAAAAGTAAACAATTTTTTGTTGTTGAAAATGTTGAGAGTTGCAGCATTATCGTGTTTATTAGCGTTAACAAAACCTTGATAATTCGGTGGAATAATACTAACAATGTGTGACTGAAGTGCGAGGTTTTTCTGTGATCTTTTTTATTTGTAACTAAGATTTGTACAAATGAAATTAATAAGTTACCAACCACAGGTTTTCTGAAAAAGACGTTTGCTGAAATGTACAAATGTATTATCAAGAAAACAAACACAAACTGTGTAAATTCGTTGACTGTGTAACTTTAGAGAAATATCTATGTATACAAACACAAACATTAAATTATCAAAACTCTTAAAATGTACCAAAAACGCTGAAGAAAGTATTTAATTTTACGAGTACAAGGACTAACGTAGAGATTATTCAAATCATATGTTTATATTGTTTTTGCCTCAAAGGCTTTAATTTTCAAACTGCATGGCGGTTAGGACGTTTGACTCTGAATGTACCAGTCGTAAGATCGAAAGCCGGTTCCGAATATGCTCGCAATTTTAGTCACAGAGATGTTTTTATGTTACAGTCAATCCCTCTATTTATTGATAAAGTGCCCCCCGCTAGTACAGCGGCATGCCTACGAATTTACAACGCTAAAATCAGGGTTCGATTCCCCTCGGTGGGCTCAGCAGATAGCCCGATGTGGCTTTGCTATAAGAAAAACACACATACACACACTTATTGGCAAAATGCATCATAAAAGTTGACTATGAATGAATTAGCCAGTTTCATTTCTTGTAGTCGGCATTTCAAAACTAAGAACAGCGAAATCTAGTCTTAAAAGCTTTACTTTAAATAAAAGAACTTTGCATTCATTGAAATTAATAACGAAGACTAAAATCGGTTTTTTCTCGAATAGTATTTAGAACATGAATGATTCACTAGAATCATTGTTTCACATCAGTATTAGCAACGATTATGGTTTAATGGTTAGCGAGCTAGGTTATGTATTGAGATTCAAGCTGTAATATATCGCTCCACACTTTTAGTTGTAAAGACAATATAGCTGTGACAGTATATATACTTTTTCTGTTAGGCTAGTCACATGATAGAGAACGCCTATTGCTTTTTGGTTACTTTCTCTCTGATCAGCAGCTCTAAATAATGGATATCTGTATTCGAACCTTATGAATCTCTAACTTGGATGTTTAGGCCAGTTGCTGCACAAAGCACTGTTTAGATTTAAAAAAAAAACACAAATAAAAATACCAAACAGACCCGCACGGCTTTTTCTTATTTTGCTTCTAGATTAAGCAAAAAAAACAAACACTGATTGCAACTCCTATTACTACGCATATAGAACTGCTACAGAGTTAGACACTGTAAAACTTCTTGTGTTATACATCCAGTATTTTTCAGGTAAACGATAAAAATATTTAAATAGTAGTATTGTGAGAGCTGTTACCGGTAATTTGAAAACAGTTGCATTAATATTTTTCGTGAAGTTTAAAAAGTAATTTTAATTTATGTTGCAACACCATAAAAGTCAAAACTAAAATCTAGAATTTATTTATAGTAGTTAGTAGCTGTATAAAAAAGACAAAGATCCACACAACAAGAACTAAATAGTATGTACCATTACTTAAGCTCGCGATACACGATATTTACCTCTTCAAAATGCTAGTAGTAAAAAAAAATAGCTTTGGAGTTGAACATTTGAAAATCATAGCATTGTGAACTATTTAATAATGGCAGAGAGGAAGACCATAATTACGACAACAGACACTTAGTGCATTTCACTTTTACTGGGATGATCTTTTATTTAAGATTTTAAATGCTTCTGATAACTAAGACAACGGTCTGGTCTGTCAGGTCGATACAATAAAACATAGATATACTTGTTTTCTCCTAAATAATATTGGTTCGTTAATTTAATTCATACAAAAGTGCTCGATTAACATAAGTCTTCAAAATACTTTCACACATTGTTAACTTAAGACAAACCTATAATGTGCAATGCTGACTATAACGGAATCAATCTAGCTTCTAAAATTTGAAACTAGCCTGGGAACGTAAAAACATTTGTGACAGTTAAAGTCTGTTAGATTAAATACTGGACCATACCAATAACCTATAAATATCACAGAAATCGACGTTACTCATAAATAAAATCCACATATATTCTCATATGTATCTTTCTCTATATATATATATGCATACTAAAATAGTTATATTTCAAGCGTATTTGTTATTTCAGAAACTTATTTACTACTCAAAGAGTCTAAGCTCGCCACATAGTATGTTTTTTTTTTTCTCAAAAAGTATTGTTTTGTTTATGTGTGTAACTTTGTTAATATTTGTTTTCATACAAATTCCAGTAAAATTTCCAGTAAAATTCAGCTGGTGTTACTAACGTTGCACCACTGAAAAATTTAATATAAACTTAAAGTTTTTGATGATATATTCTCTCCAAGGTTACAATCTGTTTAGTCCCATTTTTAGAAAACTTAAAACATGATGACTTGTACGTGAAGATTAACTTTTGAAGATTGTTTAAAAATTATAGTGTACAATGAAGAGATTTTCACTAACCTTTTGAATACCCTACAAAACAACCAAAAGGATCTGCTTGTTAAACACGGAAACTTTTACCACCCATTAACTCACGATAAAGATGGGTAATATATCGAGAGTCTGACGTTCATTATGAAAGTAGTTTATGTCTAAAAACCTGTAATTAGCATCTTGCATAGAATGACAATGTACACAGCACGTGGTGGTTTAACCAGGTGCTTCCCCTACGTCACATTACATGCAGTCAAGTGTGTCCATAAGGCACGTGAATGTATATCCTCCCACAAAAGCACTCACTGTAACCTGACGGTCATTTGGCCATTCTACTGGGCAAAGATGGCTCATCTGTCCGGTAACAATTAAATCACGACGCGTGGCGCATGTCACGCTTGACTTGAGAACCCAAGGCCGACGTTCCGGTAAAAGATGTTTGTGACTATGTATGAGCCCTGATTAATCCGACTAAATAAAGTTACAAAGTTCAATGTAAGCCTTATATCCAAAAGTATGAAAAATTCATTACTGTAAATTAAAAACAGCTCAGCGGTTTCTACTTATAAGCACCTTAGGTGTATTTTGTTGGTTATTAGTTTCGTAAATTATTTTCTGTAATTGTGTATCGAACTAATGTGAGTTTAAAGGTAAAAATTATATATTCCATATCTATGACTTAAATCCTTAACGTACATTTCCGTGGAACCTACTTTCATATATGGAGATCGAGGTGGTTACATTAAAACGACTTCTAACCTTCATCATGTTGTTACAGTCCAAGATGTCACATTGAGCCAAGCATCTTGGCAATAGTCCTGCAGCCCATCTTATATTGCAAATAGCTCCGTCGCAAACGGTCCCTTTCAAAGTATATGCTTCTCCTGCAGGCTTTCCATATTTTATCCAGTGTAGGAGAACAATGATTTCCTAGTGTCTGTTTTCACAGTCCGATTACACACAAGTTTATAAGCAATTCGTCTGGCGATTATACCAGTATGTTCTCTTATAGAACAGCGTGAATGCTCATTTTATCTTACAGTTTCTTGAGATATGCGATGGTTAAACAAATTACCTAACCGATCTCATTTAGTATAAAGTTACACAATGAGCTATTAGTGCTCTGTCAATTGCGGGAATCGAACCTCGAATTTTAGCATTATAAGTATGGCCCCACCGAGGAACAGATGAATGGATGTGTCATGAAAGCAATTTTCGCTACTTCTTTAGATGGAAAGCCTTCTTTAATTATGCCCCCAAGTGGCACAACGGTATATCTGCAGACTTACAACGCTAGAATCTGGGTTTCGACACTCGTGGTGGACAAAGCACAGATAACCCATTGTTTAGCTTTCTGCTTAATTACAAACAACAAATAAACAGTAACTTTTTAATTATGTTGTGTAGTACTGTTTGAGGTACGTCACTTTTTGTCGTTTTTGTCAACTTAATTTTGTACGATTTGTTGCAGATCTCATTCTGGATATTTCTGCAGACACGAGTTGATCCACATTACTTTGTTTCCAATGCCATTAAATACAATAGATATTTCCGTCTTAACAATCCTAAATTTCATATCTAGGCTCATCTTTATTATGTGAGTGTAAGAATATTTTGCATCGCAAAGAGCTTTTACGTACCCAATTTGAGAATAATAGATTTTCGATAACATCAACTATCTATAAGTCGTTAATCAATGTAAAAATGTAGTTCTGATGAATACTGTTCTATCGTTATAGCCTACTGAACAAGAACTTTCTCAAAAATCAAGATTTTTAACAAAGACCAATAATCCTAATTCTACACGACATCTATTTATTATAAACAAAATCAAGGTATTATATGGTCAAGTGAAAATCATTTTTTACATTTGTATATATTGTTTTATATTCACCAGTCATATTCAGAAGTGACAAGTCAGAGCATGGTAATCAGACATTGGTAAGTAAATGTTACATATTGTAAGAAAATACTGTCAGTTAATTCAACAAGAATGAAATAAACATTTAGGTCTTAATTGAATAATACAGGATTTGAGATACATTCAAGCTAGCCTAGTCTAATCAAACTCTTAGTTTTATACAAGCTTGAGTGAATTATAGCGTAATCTAAACAAACAGCTTATGTTTAAATAATTCTAAAATATACCTCTATAAAGTGTCTTATATAAACCAGCTCTACACTTGAATAAATCTAAAACTTTGAATCATTTTCACTAATTTGTTCTAAAAAACTATTCATTAAAACATAAGCTCAAGTGAAGTTAAACAGATCTGGTCTAAATAATCTGTTTTGTTTAATGTAAGTCTGAACTATACCTAATCTAGTTTAGTCTAAACAATCTATTTACGTTTACACAAGTTAGAAGTGCACTGGTATAAAATTGTTTAATCTAAACTATATAGTTGAATGACGTCTGAGGAACACCCAGCCTAGTTTCGTTTAAAAATATGTTCAATTTATATAGGTTTCTTGCTACACAGTTATTATCCGTATTTCTAAACGCTCATATTTTAAACATTGCAATTAAATTTAATGTTGTTTATCATGTATGCGATTAATTGGTATAACCATTTAGAAAACACCACTTTTATGTTAACATTGATTAAGGTTTCGATTGTTTGAATAGACTATAATTACATATTATAGTTATAAATGTAAAACTTCCATATACTTTAATGTGTATGGCTGTTTTCTATGATGAAGTTTTGACCTTTGTCAAACATTTTAAATTACAAAAATATTATTCTTTACAACAGCTAACATAAGATTGAAAAGTTATTAGCACTGCTTGCTCGAAAGGAAAGAGGAACACTCTTTATAGATTTTAAAATTTTCAATGATTCTGTTGCAGTAGACATATTTTTTACACTTTGTTTAAACTTCAGTTTGTAAAACATTCATAATATATACAGTATTTACTTCTGTGTATTACAAGCAGTTAAGTCGTTTGTAAACATAATAAACATTGCTAACGCACTCTGAAGATTTTGATAATCTGAATATCACATATTGATCTATATGAATCTGCAGATCCTTTGATCTGTATTACACTACAGGACCTTTAAACAGCCTCCATGATCCTTTCGATTGAGAAATCTTATTTTAAGAATTTTTACTTACTTGATGTTCCAGAAGGTTTTCTTGTCGTAGACAAAGTCATTATTTAGTAAAATGTTCATAAAGTCTAAATATTTACAAAATCTTTCTGGACTCCACAATATACCACACAACAGCACGTAATTAAACTGCCGAGAAAAAAATAAAATAAAAATTGAACAAGACAGTAGAACAAGACATAGATTTTTTGTGTTTTCTCTTTTATGGGCAGAGGCAAAATAGCAAGCTGGTCGTGATTTCACGATCCGTGGTCTGGTTGAGTGACCTCAGAGATAGAACTCTGATGGAGGACTTATCGATAAGCAGATGCACTATCAGATTGACGAAAGAGGGTATGCTTGTCCCAGAATCGCACCACAAAGCCTTTCATTGGCTAGAGCAGGACAATGGAGAGCTAATGCAATGGAAGTAGAGGCCTGTCCATCATAGTCCCGTGGTTTAACAATGAATATAATAAACATTTGTTGGCAGTCTTTTAATTTTTGCGGACTATTTGTTTCAATGACTTCAACAAATGAACACCAGTATACTTCAGTTTTATAACAGTTCACTCGATATATTCACATAGAAATTCTAAAAAGAGATATTTTCCTTAGCAAAGTAATTCCATACAACGCAAATATAGGTAGCTATAACTGTAGTATAACTCAAAATTACTCAAAATCAAGAAAAAATTACAATCGCTAATGAAGAAGAAAAAAGTTAAGAGAAGAATGTTTAGACTCAGACATCTTAACGCAGCTTTGACTATAATGAGACAGTATATGATACTTTTCATTGCTAACTGTATTGATGTATACTGATCACATGACCGAAGACAATCTATAACATATTCTCATGACCTTGTCACCTGTAAGTATATACTAACGAACCAAGGCATGCTATTCATCTTTGACTATACAACACAAACCAGTGCTTAGGTTTCACTAAAGCAACACAACCCACACTGCTAGTTTACTCCGAATATATGTTCCACATTGTCCCTTAATGGGACAAATGTAAGTTTATCCACTTACAAAGCCGAGATCCGATGTTCTCTTCTCTGCGATAGACATAATAGATTGCTCAATTTGGTTTGCATTAAAACAAACAAATTGATCCACATTACCCAGGATGCTAAGTATCTCAGACTATATTCACGTGACTCAAGATACTAGCACTTTTTGGTTAAGGTTATGTGAGCTAGAAACCTCGTTGTCTCCGATCATAGAATTGCTTGTCCCAAATACTAGTGATTACTGACCATTCTAAAACAATATATGACACTTATTAGTTTTAATAGTGCAATAAAGTAAACAGAATACACATAATCCAAGTTACTAGTTACAGCTAAAAGTCAGTTTTGTAACGGCTAATATAAAGATTGTCAGTGCTGATTACAGTCTTATAATCCATAAAATTGTTGTTTTTTTATATATATGTCAATATTTTCGGGTTTGTGTGACTAAATCTGCATTTCTCTGCAAAAAATGCAAATGCTGAGTTTTACAAATTGGATATAATGACGTAGTTCTGAAATTCATATTTTTGCATCAGGTGATTGATTAGTTTACGTTGTCTTACGTAATAGGGCCCCGCATGGCCAGGTGAGTTTAGGCATTCGATTCGTAATCTGAGGGTTGCGGGTTCGAATCTCAGTCGCACCAAACATGCTCGCCCTTTTAGCTGTGGGGGCGCTATAATGTTACGGTCAATCCCACTATTCGTTGGTAAAAGAGTAGCCCAAGAGTTGGCGGTAGGTGATGATGACTAGCTGTTTTCCCTCTAGTCTTACGCTGCTAAATTAGGGACGGCTAGCGCAAATAGCCCTCGAGTAGCATTGCGCGAAATTTAAAAAACAAACAATCTTACTTAAATTGATGTCAGGAAGGGTGCAAGACAAAATTAATATGCGTTTACTTGTATAACTTTCTACCTTTTGAATATTTATTCAGAGTGTACACAATTACCCTTGAAAAGACGTGCCTTTAATATAATTAGGCTGAAACAAGGATCAAGCCTGGTCAAAATCTAGATTATCACGTTCTAAGCCAGTAGAATGAAGACCTTTTCACATCATTTGATCTTAAAGCTTTTCAAACATTTTTTTCAGAGCAAATTTAGATTTAATGAACAGGCAGTTGCTATACAAGGCCCAAAACTTAAATCCTTACTCTTTCTACCAAATTTCATGAGCACACACCCTATAAGCGAACTTGTTTGTGGAAATTCGATCATTCACCTTTTTTTAATATATGAGTTAAAACGACGTTATCTTACGTAGATTGCATTAAATTACATGTGAGTTTATTTAATTCATTATATCAAACCTACCTGTGCATCATGTAATACCATATTCACTGCATGTCATTATAGCAAATTTCAAAATATAAATTACTTGTTTACTGTCAGCGCGCATGTTCGTGTATTAAAATATAATATGCAATATATAGCATAAAGACATTTAACAACACGGGCAAAACATAACAGTGATATTTAAGTACGTCTATATATAGATTCGTATACCTGGTTGATTGTTTCAAACTCGTCCTGTTCCCACAGGGCTCCAGATATCCAAGATATATGTCAAGATCCTGGGTTGCTGAGTGGTCTTTAAGTTCCGTTTACCTTTATATGTCGGAAGTACATTTTTAAGCCTATTAAGCCCGAATTCCTAAAAGACGCTCCGTGATTTGTATGTCATACTGTAGTAAGTGATGCCAAGCATAATGTCCCCTGTTGATTTCTTTCTTTCTTATACTTTCTGATGGCTTGAATACTTGAGCATATGATCTGAGACAAATTACCTAAACATCACTGCTGTGACAGTGACAATGTTTCTAAGACCTAAAGCTATATAAAGACACATAAAGGAGTTATTCATCACTCCTGATCCGACATATATAATACATCAGCTAACCCAAAATAATGTCCCACAAAATAAAATTTTTCTACAAAATCCACTAAGTGAGGCGAATGTATGAAAGAACATGTAAAAACTGACAGTGTAATTGTTAATTTTGTTACTATTATATTTGGGATTAGATGAAGTTGAATATCATTAGATAGTTAGTCATTTTTTGTTATCTTTTACCTTTAGTATATATGTATGTGTGTGTACATTTGTACGTATCCGGGATCTACGATGTCCTTTTTAAATGGTCAGGCAATGAAAGTAGTGTGCAAAGCACGTTTTGGCATCTAAGGCATGCTAATGGTAGGGGAAGTCTAGGGCTATACCTTTCAGGTAAAGTCTGAGAAACAAGTGCTCTGGGATTTCATTCTGTGCTCGTTTTATTGTAATTTATTGAAAGTATTAATCCTTTGGAAACACTTTTTTATGATTCACAAAAAAATGGTGTTCACTAGTACTTATACTCACTATAGCTATGAGTAAGTACAAATACGCACACTTGCAGATTACACATCTAATTTATTATGTTTTATTTTACTGATTCATACACAAACACACTACAACAAATCTATCTATTTACTTAGAAACAATTTTTGAAATGCGAGTTAAAATTTGAAAATCCTTACAGTTACTGTGTTGATCCGGCTGTTGCCAAATCTGCTCATAAATATTTATTGAAATCACTTTAATGGAATATTTGTATAATCAGGAATTAAAATGAAAAACAAAGACTAAACTTGTTACCCCAATTTATAGCTTTAAATGAAACATCTAATAATAAATATCCCGATGATGCAAGGGATAATATCCTTTTATTTATATCGTGATTCCTTTGTATAATGATACAAGTAAAGTACTACCCGTTTAATATTGTTTAGAAATTTTGTTGTGTACTAAGTCAAATTTAAGCATTAATAAACAAAGAACGTTAATCAAGACACGGATATGAAATTAAGGGAGAGACTTATTTCGATACGAACTTATAAAGTAATAATATTAAGCTGAACTACTTGTGCTTCATCATATACTTTTTTAGCTATCCATAACAGAGGTACGTTGTATTAGTTTTGGCTATAGTGAATATATTCTAAGATTGATTTGGTTGCTTTGTTTGGTGTTTTATAGCGCAAAGCAACTGGGCTATCTGCGCCGTATATTCTAAGAGAAAAGCCCTGACTTCCTTTCGTGTGTCATCACCAGTTAATGATGTGTGTGTTTGAAAAAAAAGACCCTCTGAAATAATCCTACATGTTGTTTTAGTAATGTTACGTTATATGTTTTACTATCACTTGTCCAGGTATTTCTTATGTAGATGAACAGGAAATGGATTAATTTAAAATCATAATCCTAGGCTTTGCAGCTAATATGTTCACGTAGAAGTAACTGCTATTGGAATTCTTTCACAAATGTGGGAATTTTCGTTCGTATTTTCATATATTAGATATTATACAGTTATCCATACATTAGTTTTATACAAAACAACAACCGAGAGGAAGAAGTCCAGGTGGGACTTCGGTGTGCAAAAATGTTGCCAGTAAATCCGTAGAATAAGTCATACATATAAATACGTATTAAGTTTATTATAAAATATACTAAAGACAGGATATAGTGCTTGGAAAGGAAGCAGTTAAACTTACAAAATATTAGTTTATGCTCTTCGCTGCCTTTATTCACACTGATTTAGTAATTAAATTAATTACAAATGTTAAATGTTTCCACCTTATCTAAACTTTGATATTTAATCATGTTCTAAAATTGTTCATTAGAACCATATAAATCAAAATTAAAATATGTTTAAAATATCCCATAAAATCCAAAATGTGGATACTGAAAGAAACAAACTTCAAACCTCAAATAAAAGAATGAATCATAATATACACTCCTTAGTCCTAAAAATAAACTTTAAGAAGAATAAAAAACCTATGAAATAAATCTTAAGAATAATAAAAAGCTACAAAATAAACCCTTAATTATAAATTTTTGATCCAATCAAATTTTTAAACAAACACAAAAATTCAATCCAAACGTCTAATCAAGTTTAAATTACAAATTTTCATTAAAATCCAGTAATTTAAGTACCTCCTAAAATATAATTTTGAGGGTTTTTTTAAAACATAAATCAAATGAGCTTGTCCTGGTACCTAATTTTACAAGATTTGTAAAATCCATAAAGATAACCAAAGTTCAACATTTTATAATTTGAAATCTGAATTTAATCCAGTTTTTAATTATTAAGATCTTTTAATCGAAAGTAAATGAACTACGAGGATCAACACCAAAAATTAACTTATAAATTAACACAACTAATCTTGTATAACAAACTGACTAGAAATACTTAATATGATTAATTAAGACGCACATGAAAAATCAAAATCTCTAATGTCAAAGGCATAATTTATTTTTAACATTGCGATCTTATCTCAATCACTTAGATATTTTCAACTATCAGAAGAGTGTATTATAACAACAATATTTCAGCAACACTACAAGTAAAGTACCGATCGGAAAACTTTATATTACAATTTAATATATATCGCATAAGTCTTAGATCTATTACGATTTTTAACATTACATTTTTTATCGATTCTTCCTTTTTTCTAACTTAGGACAAAGCTATACAATAAGCTCTGCCCAACACGAGTATCGAAAACCGGCTTTTAACACTGTAAATCTGCAGACATACCGCTGTACTATGAGGTGCCTTTAGCCAGTACATTATCTAAGTATAATTATATGATGCTTCATCACCTTGGAAAAAGTATTCGCATCATAACAGAACTTATACTGACGAAACTGTAATAAATCATTAATTAACTGGTAACTGTTCTGTTAAAGATATTTTCAGTATAACTTATACTGGAATCTGAAAATATAAAAAATAATTAATTTTTTTTAAAAAACGAACCCAATTATTTAAAAAGTTTGTCAATAAAATTATTACACCCATAATTTAAAATCTGAGTTTCAAAAACAAAACGGTTAAAAAACGATAAGAGCTTAATTCCAAAATTTTATCACGTTTTTAAATAACAATTGCATGTTACCTGAAACGCTCGATAAGAAACAAAAGTATCGTATAACAGCTAAACATGTTTAGAAATCTTAATACATTTGATATATCGTAGTATGCTGTAAAATCAACATTCCGCGATTTACAAAGAAGAAAAAGTGTCTTAATTCAAACATTTAATCAAATTTTCAAATATATCTTAGAATGAAAATTGTGATATTTAAAAATTCAAACGTCTTTCGTATCTTAAATGTTTCATCGAGATATAAATTCAATGTTTTTAATATTCTACATATTAAAAGCTAAAGAAAAGTCGATTTATCAATACTTTTTTAAATAGCTAAAGAAAAGTAGATGTGTGTGTATCGATTTATCAATACTTGTATCAAATAAAGTCAATGTATCATGTCTAAACGACATTTATATTTTGTTAATTTAACGACAAAAAATTTAACTTTTTTTCCTTAAGTTCTGCAGTCCTACAGGTTAGCAATAAATTGTTACACGTGTGGTACGAGAACATAATACAGTGGATTTCAAAATGTTCTGTTCATTCTCTTGAAAAACTCTTGTGAATGCATATCTTGAAGCGGTTTTCATCAGCTTCTTATAAACGTTGACTACAAAAAAAAACTACTCTTAAGATCCACTTCCTTCCTTTAATAGATGTAGGTTTAACCTTTAACGTTAATTATGTATATTAACTCGAGAGAAAGTGTTCGAAAAGTATTATACTAAACAGCTTGGCCCGGCATGGCCAAGCGCGTAAGGTGTGCGACTCGTAGTCCGAGGGTCGCGGGTTCACGCCCGCGTCGCGCTAAACATGCTCGCCCTTCCAGCCGTGGGGGCGTATAATGTGACGGTCAATCCCACTATTCGTTGGTAAAAGAGTAGCCCAAGAGTTGGCGGTGGGTTGTGATGACTAGCTGCCTTCCCTCTAGTCTTACACTGCAAAATTAGGGACGGCTAGCACAGATAGCCCTCGAGAAGCTTTGTGCGAAATTCCAAAACAAACAAACAAACAAACTAAACAGCTAAAGAAAAAATCTAATCCAAGCAATTAGATTTCACATGCCTACCATCATTTCTCCCTCCGCTGAATAATATTACGAAAAGTACCAGCACAAAAGCTGAGGCTTCATTGGTTAAAGTACAAATTACGATGCTTGTGAAAACGGAAACAGGTTATGCATGCTTGTTGACAACTCATTAGTATCGACGGTGCTGAGCTTTCGAAGAGCTAGTTGCTGTTGCCTCAGGTTTATTGTAAAACAATTTTCCTAAACAATTCCTTAACTTCAGCAAACACTAAGAAAAGTTTGGTTCGATTATTTAAAGGTTTATCATAATATATTTTTTAAACTTGAAAAAATTAGATTATCTCGAGCAAAACAAATAGAAAAACTTGTGTATAGTAAATAAATATTTCAGGAACGTACTAATAAAATGTACAGTAATAAATAATATAGTACAAGCTCAGATTTATAAACTTTAATGCAAGATGTTAAATAAACATTTGTAACTAACGCTGTAAGGTAAGAATATTTCAGTCCAGTGTAAAGTGTAAATAATATACATAAAGAAGAATCACTGAGGTTTGTGTTTAAATGTTAAGTTTTTTTTCATAATTACTTATTTCAAATCTGAGTACTCATTCGATAAATGTTTGACGCTAAGATATCTTTCCCTTTCGTGGTTAAAGTTTCATTCTTAACGTTACTATAAGAAGAGTATTGTTTCTAATATGTATATAAAAAAAATTTCCATTTAGATTGGTAATATCGTTTAATATTTAATTCTTGCATCTACTTGAAGTCTTATGATGAACAGTCTACGCTAAAGCCGAAAATCGTCCACCTTAAAATTGCAAGTGAAATATTTGGAATATACAGGTTGGCAGTAATATTGTTTAAACAGTAATATTGTTTATAATAGTGCAAATCACTGTTGATCTCTTCCATTAGTATGCTGGGATTGAGATTATGTTACTTTAAACGCATATGTGATTTTGAGTATGCGACAGAATTAAAAAACCATTAATAAACATTCTGATTTGTGTTATTTTTACACACTAGCTTAAACATGTTTAAAAAAAACAGAAGCACATGACGATATAATTATAGAAAAAGGTACTTAGTCTTAAACATAAGTTAAAATTTAGATAAATGTTTTAATAGACAAGAAGTGTTTTCGCAAAACTTTTCACAGTTGACGCTAAAATTTTCCTGCGTTGTTTAAATAACGATTTAATCAATCCTTTCAATAATTAGAATCATTAGCTTAATTTTTAAGACATTGCTATCACTTTCCACGGTACAAGCTTACTTAACACTTAGAACTAGAAATTGTGGTTAAAGATTCCAGCCCTGTTGGCTCCACGGACAGTATTAGTCAATCACTACTTCGTCAGCAGGTATTGACGTTCATTATTTGTCCAGTGTCCAGGAGTTAATTAATTTTCTATAAGCAACTGATTAAATCTCTCGAGAAGTATACATATATAGGTTGCACGCAGTGAACTTTATCATGAAAATGTTCCGTTTTCCACAAGATTAAAGTACAATAATTACTGTACCTCGATTAATAGGGGTAGTTCTTAAAAATAGACTATGTGTTGGGACTAGGCTTAGAACTTTCTAAAAGCCACCATTCTCTTCTTTTCATTCGAAGTTCACCTTAATCTGCAACACTGGTAAACGTTTCTCTCATTAATGGGGATGACATCATTGCTTCTTTTGGAAATAACAGGAAAGTTCAAGGTCTGGATAATCACGGAAACTGGTAGGATGTAGACCTTTCACAAGCAGGAATCAAATCACGTAGGTTTTAAATAAAAAGTTAATAATGATGACGGTAAAGCTACTTATGCTCTCTCTATATATATACAGGGTGGCCCGTAAGTCCCTACCCATCCATATATCTTATGTATCCATGTGTGCTGTCCCTCATTCTCGCTGCATATCATGCGACGCCATGTTCTGTGAGACATTTTCTTCGACATAGCAGGGGTTATTGTTCCAAATGCCGCGGTAACAGCTGCCTTCAACTTATCATTAGTATTATTGAATATAACATAATAACATATGGATGGGTAGGGACTTACGGACCACCCTGTATATATATAATACATATCAGTGTCACAAATATAATACGTAGTTGAAAGTTGTTTAGATTAATTTTGTTTCGGCAGAACATATTGGTTACACGAGCGAATAAGACAAAGATAGTAAAAGATAAGCTACAAAGAGTTTCGCATATTTTTATGTCTATATATGTATATAAGGGTGTGATAATCAATTTTCAGATCTATATTTGACTTTGTTATTAATATTTACTTATATTTACAAATGCACCTTTTTAGTGTTTTATCAAATAAACACTTCTTTAAGAATGAATAATATAACCTATATTATTTAAATAATAAGATAAAGGTTTAATAAGTAGGTGATTTAAAGAATTAAACGCGAAAGTACAAAGAAATTGTTGAAGCATGTTTATAATCAAAGTTTAGGCCATACAATCCCTTAAATAATTTGACCGGAACTTTAACCTCATATCTCTTTTTTTTTACGCTGATTTTAACCACACTTCTATGTTAACATAATTTATCACTTTATAGCTGCACGTGCATGTTGTTCTTGTTAAATACAAAAGCTTATTTACTTATTACAGCAGAAAATAGGTTAAGTTGTATAGCCTTTTTTGTAGTTTTATAGTTTTCATTATGTTGACTAATCTCTACTATACTGTATGTGTTTAGTTTTGTTCTATGTTCGTATTATTACCGATACACGCGACTATTTTCAAATTTCTTAGCTCTACATACATAAATCAATGATCAGTTGTACTGAATCCGACCATTGGTACTGAGTCCCAGTTTGGTTGCGAATAGATATTAATATACAATATGTATAAAAAACTTGAGCTTATTTTTATGTAATGTTTTTAATTGCCGATACTGATTACGATACATTTTTTTTACAATTGTTGACTCTAATTTGTGTACTACATTGATAGGAGTTTTCACCTTATGGTATCGATTGGCTTTCTGACCAATTGCAGCATGCTAAATTTTAATATTATATCCTATTGGAGTGAGAGAAATATTGCTAGCCTAAAGAGTTTCTACTAAACGTATTGTAGAATAATTTTAACATTTTACGGAATCTAAGTCTATTCTTTTTCACGACTATTCTTGCTTCTTTCTTTCATATTTTTCATTGAATATTAACTAACTTAACTCAAATACATTGTTCTTTTAAATCCTCACTTCTTTTCTCTGTTGTTGTTGTTGTTGTTGTTATTGTTGCAAACTTCTATTCTATTTTGAATGCTTGAGGAGACATTGCTCGTAGAACCTCCTACCGTTCAGCACACTACAGTAATTTCCCGCTACTAGACTTGAAGACAAGTATAAATAGGATTTCAACCGAAACAGTCCCGTCGATTTTTTTGTTGAGAAGACGGACAGGCAAAGGTTTTTCATATTTTATGTCGCAGTAGGAGGTAGAAGCGGGCGAAGGACTCCCCAAAAGTTGTTTCCAAGTTCTGTCCCCCAAGCCTCTGGAAACTTAAGTCTTTTTTTCTGCAGAAACCCTAAGATTTCCATAGTTTTGGATCAGTGCGATACCCCAGATTTCGTTGTTCACTTGGCCTCAAATGGAAATTATAAAGCTAGCAGTAGTTACAGTACTTTTGAGCTGGTTTTATATTTCAGGTTTTGTGCCTTCGTTGAGAAATATGAACTGCTACTTTTTAGTACTAAACATCGAACGACCTGTATACCACACTATTTTGTAATGAAAGGAACAATTATTCTTTTATTCTAACAAATAGTACCAGTTCTCTATTCTTCTACATTTTATGACAAAGTTGTTCTGTGTTTTCTTTGTACTTGTATAATCGAGTTAGTATTGTAAGAAATTGGTTAGAGACATATTTCACAATGTTCCTGCACCCTAATACCAGTATTTTACAGCAGTATCTTTAAAAGGCGCACTAATAATATAAATTAATAACTACAATATCTAGGGTACGCAATAATAAACTTTTGGGTGTAAACTCACAAGACAGTGTTACTACACTGTACAATAGTTTTTATACCAGGACTAAATGTCTTAAGAAACACATATATGTAAAGATAAGCATTATTGAATAGTACAAACAAACCAACAAACAAACAGTATTCAAAACTGGCATATTCATCTATTTTCAACTTTCTCCAAATTGTAAAAATTACTTTATCTTTGGCTTTTTTAGTTCTTTGAAGATCTTAAGAATTCGTTGATTTATTGAGATTTTGTATTGTCACTCATTTTGTGCGCGAAAAGTTAGCTGCTGTTGGTTATAAAAAGCTACACAACGAACTATCTGTTCTGTGCCAACCGTAGAGACCGAACACCAAATTTTAAAGTTATAATATCCTAAGTTCATCATGATTCAGTGAGGTGAGGAGGATTATTTAAATTCTCATAATTCATTTTAATTTAAAGTTGATAATATTAACTTGAATGTGTTTTGTAACAGTAACCCTTCAGTGTTGTGCTAATAACGCCACAATAACTTATTCAGAGATTAACAGTTCTTTTGATTTACTGAATTTCTGTAACTTGCTCAAAAAAGTTATAGGTGAATTCTAACATCTAGTTTAAAATTTCTCATACAAAAATACTGTTTAACAAACAAAAGAGGAAAAGCTATCAGTAAATAAAATAAATTTATTCCACAATATAAAACACGTAAATATTTTCTACCTGTAGAATTATTAGTATTTTTTGTCAATTAAATTAAAATATTATACACCTAAAAAGAAGGAAGAATTTCGAAAACTAGTACATGCTCAGTCATCATCTATTTATCGGACTCCAGTGGCTTAGTGGTAAGTCTGAAGACTTATGACGTTAAAAATCGTGTTTTAATACCCACGATTAATAGAGCACAGATAACAACCCATTGTGTAACTTTATACTTAACAAACTATATATTATCATATTAAGGTTCAATGTAATCAATTATTAATTAACGGACACCAAAATATTTAGTACAAAGTATTTATAGATACTGTCCAAAAAAAATTTTCTTTTGTTTTGCTTTTTAACAAGTGAAGTAGAGTTAACCCTTAAAGTAACGATAAGTAAAATTTCACCGAAAACCTATTTGTTGTATTTTAGTAAAAACTACACATGTTATTGTGCAAAAACTGAAATTAAGCGACTTCAAAGGCATGATTGGTGATACTGTTATTACTCAAACAAGTTTACTAGGTATTCAGATGTAATAACTGATAAATTGAAATGATCTTTTGATATTAAATGTATGATTACAAGCGAGTCAAAGCAGTCGGCATTGTTTAAAAACTTAAACATTAAGTTGATAATGACACTTTTTATCAGCCTACTATTCTTTGGTTTATATTCATTGTGGTGTATAGAATCTGGGTTTTCCTGAAAGAAGTGTTTTATACATTCTAACAGTAGAACATTATATAATTTATATATATTTATTTTTAGATATTTTAAGGATCGTGTTTCTCTGTATTATTATTCATGGAACATCCTTAAGGTACATGATGCATAACACTAGAACCTTGGAAATGTATGCACATATTTCATCATAATAGTAAACTAACCTTGTTTTTTTCTAGTATTTAATTTCAGTATCTGAGTTCCATACATACATACATACATATACTAGTGTAGAAATTTGAATAAATATTGCATGTGAATAAAATGTGTGAGCTTTTTTACTTTTGAACTATTTTATAGTTGTTTTCTTTCATGTAATAGTTATAAAAGAGTACTAAGAGTGTGTATAAGCTCTTACACTATCAGATAGCTAAGAAAATATAAAAATACAACAGAATTACTTAATGTAATAAAATTAAGTTGCTTTACAACCTTGTAATAACTACGATAATAATTAATAAATCAGAAAGTTATTTTTAACCATCTTCTAGGTAGCATTCAACACTACATTAAATATTTGTAATTTTAATATAATGGACGTATCCTATATATATATATATGTGTGTATATGTATATCTATGTACGTGACCCATATAATAAATACAATGTTGTGCCATCTATTGAGTAGCACCACAAACAAAAATCAATAAAAAATGTCATACATTAGCTATTCAAGACTCAAACAATTAGAAAAATAACTATGATATATACTATAACCATTTCCTAATCACAGAACATAACTTTAAATAAAAATACTCTCCTCACAACACTAACACAACTTTCACTAGAACTGTACGTGAAGGTTTGATTATATCTTCAATGACGTAATTTGTTAATATAGTACTAAAAATGTTCTTCTTAAAAGCTGTTATTTTTTCAATAAAGGTATTATCTTTAATATGTAAAAAATAATACAGTTTATGTCATCAAATTCGAACATTTTTCCCATGTAGTGCTTACCAGAATTTTTTTTAACAAATTTTTCATGTTTTGAATTCTTCTCCGATATAATATGAATATAAAATCAGTAATTAGCAGCGCAAATTGCCGCTCGTATTGTAGCGTTTCTGTTAGTGTGTATAATTAACGAAAATCAAAAATTTAATTGTCATTATTGATATTTTATCCTTTCAAGTAAAAAAAGTATGTTTAAATAAAACGGCGCAAGGAATTACAATAAATGAAATCACTTACAAGAAAATAGGGTGACTATTATCTGAAAATTCCTATCTCACCCCAGTCATTGAGCAGACAAAGATAAATATGACAACATCTGCGCACAGAGAATAGACGTATAACACTAAAGTGCAAACGAGAGTCTGAGAATGGTAAAATATACCGTCAAAAAGGAACACGCCATCTATGAGATTAAACTTTTGTTCGTAAGACTTGCGTGTGAAGTTTAGGTCTGTAACCAGTTGTAGGAAAAAAAATAGAGAAGCAGTTGCGGGATTTAAAATAACGTTGGATCTTAACAATGTAAGTCCGTAAACTTTCCACTGACTCAAGGTGGGGACGACTGAAAGACAAAGAAAGGAATAATAATCTTTTCTTAACATGTAAAATTTCTTTTAACGTAACAGAAATAAGAGACATAATAATTTATTATTAGTATGAAGAATGTAAAAAGAAAAGTATGGCAAGATTTTCCTTTAGTGAAACCATGCTGATTATGCAACAAAATTGAAAACTGTGTTAGGTAACTTTTTCAAGCATCTTTTCTCAGACTTTCAGAAACTTTTTTCCACCACTGATGTAAAACTAATAGTCCTATGATTACTGCGACAATTTTTATTAACTCTTGAAAAATGGGAATAGCATTAATCAATTTTCAAACTTTTGGCACCTGCCCACTAGTCACATATTCATTCCTCCACCTCTTCGAAAATTATTAGGTGAATGTGATGTGAACCATGAACTTTATCATTCTTTAAACTTTCTAGTTTTTTTTATCAGGCTCAAAATTAATGCGACCATCTTATGTAGTCTTTTATTCATCTAATAACCGTTCAAGAGAATGATACTTTTTAGAATCTTCAGTAACAAATAAAAATAAGGAAATGTACAGTTTAATAACACAATCATCATAAAATCATCAAGTTTTAACCTTCTTGTATCACCCCTTAAGACCCTACTCCAATCCTTAAATTTTGATTACCCATAATACCGTTGAAGAAATCTTTACTATTCATTATTACATTTTTAGCTAGTCCTTTTTCATGTACATTTTACTTCCTAAATTCCCATTCGACCAACACTCTTAATCTATAATTCCCCATTTCTCCCATCACTGTAATCAATTTAAACTTATATTTATAATTTTTTCTTTATATTATCTTTTAAACTTTTTGTAAACCAACATAGTTTTCACTTCCATCAAACTTTCTGTCTATAAAAAAATATGCCCATCTTGAATATTATGAATTTGTTTCTAACATTTTTATACATTTATCTCCAAATAAGTCTAATTCAAAGTAAATCATTTTTGTTTCACATTTTTAATTTTTTTTTTCTGTTGAAATTTGTAAATAAACTCTTATTATTCCTTACTTCTTTATGCAGCAAAACATAGTTTCCCTAACTACTAGCTGGCCTGGTATGACCAGATGGTTAAGGCACTCAACTTGCAATCTGTTAGTGGCGAGATTGAATCCCGTGCCACCAAACATGCTCACCCTTTCAGCTGTGGGAACGTTTCAATGTGTCGATTAATCCCATTATTCGTTGGTAAAAGAGTAGCCCAAGAGTTAGTTGGCAGTGGGTGGTAATGACTTTCCTCTAGTCCTACACTGCTAAATAAGAGATGACCAGTGCAGATAGCCCTCATATAACTTTGCGCGAAGTTCACAAACAGACAAACTAAAGAAAACCACCCCGTACAGTTTCTAAAACCCATGATGTAACTTTTCTAATATTAATGCCTAAAATTCAAATCTCTCATAATTATAACCTCAGTAACAGCTGAATTACTTAGCTTACTGTAGAATGTTTCATTAATATCACCAGCTTTGTCTCCTCATCTGTAACAAATTCCAACTAAAAGCCTTCTCTTTTCTAATCATTAACGTAAAATTAAATTTTAAAGACTGTCCGGTTAAACAGATCATATCTCACATTTTACATATAAAGCCAATTCTTCTACACGTTTCAGTACTCTATCTCCATTAAGGAATCTATAACTCTGTATTTGAAAAAATATATATTTTATCGAAATTATTTATATTTTAGTTTCAGTTCTTTTCATTATATCAAAATTCTTTCTTCTTACCACCACTCTAAATTCACCAATTTTATTTCTTATTCTTTCAGCAATGGATTAATTACAATTTAGCTTACCATTAAAATTAACATTGTACTTTGCTCGTCACTATAACTCTCTCTACATCTTATTTTTCTTCCTTATTCGGTGCTCATTTCTTGGCAGCGTCTTTAGAGCAACTGGATCTTCTCAAGCAATAGACAGTGCGAGATAGCAAATTCTACTTTTTTATTATCATGGTTGTATTTACCATTCACTGAATATTTTATTCTACCATTTAATTGATCTGTGAATTTTAGTTGCATTACAATATTAACTCACCTTCTACATAATCATTTCTATTTTGAGTGAATATATATGTGGTTGTGATGGAATTGACACCAGATTCATCTCATAGTAACGTACAGATATTATTATTGGGGCAGAAAGTTATGTAAATTTATGATTATGGCTGTACTATCGTGACGTATTCTGTGAATAAATATCCTACCAAAAGCTTCACTAAGAGAGAGAGTCTCGAGATAGTCACTGGAGGAATAATTATTGCTGTTTGTCAATCGATATCGTCATTGATATTGAAAGGTTTACTATTATTACTATTGTAAGTGTAGTATTTTTTTTCGGAACTAAACTTTTCTTTCTGGTTTTTTATCCTGGTTCCATTATTTATTTATTTATTTATATTTATGGTAAACAATATATTAATATTGGAATGAATACCTGGCCAAGCATTTGTTTATTAACAATGTCGAATTTATTTCTAAGTATTCGTATTGTGAATAAGTTGTGTTTCTGTTTTTGAACCTTACTTGTAGCATCGCGTTCATTTGCAACCATTACAGTCTTGGGTAGTTTGATTAAAAGCTGCATTTCCACTATATTCTGCGATGGTTCCTGGAACACTTACATCTTTGCCATTGATGCTTCATCTACAGTGCCTTTGTAGGTCCTGCTGAAATGAAAAACGGTTGTTACTCTTGCCCTTTGAAGTAGACAGCTTATTTGATTAACCATTGTCACAGTCTTTAAGTTTAGAGTTGTCCCTTAACCTATCCTTCTATGTCTCTTTGGGACTTGGATGACAATTTAGACAACTTGGTGACAGAAAACTCTTCTTTGGATTTGAGATGTAGTTGTCCTGTTGATGTGGTTATTACCTGATGGTGATTGCTCACACATTAATGAAGCAGATCACTGTGCTCTCTTGTTCTTCAAGATTCATCTTTTCCTTCACTGTATCAGTGGTGCCAATAACGATGGCTGCTGAATAGCTTAAAAACTAAACTCCTTTAATGTTGTAGCTAACACTGTTTTTGTCATTTTGGATATAGAGAAACTACTCATTCAATGCTGGAAAGATTCTCCACCACTGAAGGAGTCAGAATCATAATAGATTCAGTGAGTTTTCTTTTACCAAATATGTTGTTAAACAATTTTCTTCATCCATGTGATCAGGTACCTTGCAAGTCAGACTAAGCCTAGAAAATTCAACTCTAATGGTTTCATTGGTTTACTCTTTAAAGAGGTTTTACACATTCTATGAGAATCATAGGTTTCATATCTAGAAGACAGACCTTGAAGGATTCATAATTCTCCAAATTAGAAAAAAGGCTTAAACAACACTAGAAGATAGGAAACTAATTACCTGTTAACTAATACGGAAAGAGGCTAACCATGAGTAAAGTATGGTCTGATACTTCAAATTAAAATGCAAGGTTAACTAAATTCTAATTGGTACAGATTTCAGCATAGTGCATAGGTTAAAAAGATTATAGTATGTGACTATGATCATGTACTATGATATCAGGTAATGGTCAAGTGATATATCTATAGGCTTCATTTGTACTCATTAACACCTATCCCATAGAACATTTGCCTAAAGAATCTGAGGACTTTCTGATCCATGGACTTCCACTTCACTAGACTGTGATTGTGCTGCCCTATGTTCTCCCTGCAAAACAACAGGAATACACAATACACACTCTCTAACCCAGCCTCATCCCTCTCATACTACCTTGTTGTCAGTTCCCAGTTCCAGTAGGTAAAGTAGGTTTTAGGAATAGAACAGGTTCCTGCACAGTCTCTTCCAAGTCAGTTCAATACCTTTATTGCTTTCAATGGAGACTTTCTTTACTTGACAAATTATGCAATAGTTATGGTGAAATTTCCAGGTTTCACCGTACAGGTAGTACCCTCCACCTTTTATTGCACTTAGAGCTGATTTTTGTGCTTAAATTATATTTTGTAATGGAAAAAAATGAATCGCCTGCTTATAAAATATTTTAGTTAGCATAAAAATATTCCTAACATAACCATATCAATCACGAGGAAACCACATGCATATGATTTTGTGATATCTATACTATCATTTGTAATTTTCTGTTCCTACACTCTGACATCTCTTTGCTATAACGATCGCACTTATCGCCATCAACTTCATTTAGCTTGTATTTCAGGAATTGATTCATACCAATGGAAAAATAACATTGCTATTTTGTTACTATGGTAAATGCACACAGGTTTAAAAATAGTTTTATATTGGTAATATATTCTTTTTCCACTTCACCTCTCTTGGCTTACTTGTTCACTTATACACCTCCCAGTTTTGCTTTTCTTGAACTATTTATTGTCTTTTATATTAATTTCTCAAATCCATGCTTAACAAATTCGATTTTTCTTACCTTGTATATTGACTTATATCAAACTATAATATTTCATAATAATAAGTGGTCTGAGAAAAAAGGTGGCCACTCACCCTAATCATTTTATAATGACTTAAGATACTATAATCACATTATCCCTTAGAGACTCATCAAACGCCAGTAGCTTTGTCATCTGATGACCACAGCTGTTGTTTCTTCATAATGCTTTCACATTCTATTGACAATTTTACTTATTCATTAATACTTGAATTAAATGAAGCCAATGTATATATATTCTGAACTATACTTATGAGAAGTACCAGACAGAGTTTATTCCTCAAGCTTCAGATTAAGTGGCAGTTTATCTAACTAGTTATAATGTGCATTTCTTTCTTTTTCTTCTCTCTTCCGTGAAATATTCGCTATCTCCAAACATTTTAACGTCAAACTTAGAATATCTTACATTTAATGAAAATAATACGTACAAAAAATTTTCTAACTTTACTTTTCAAGTAAATTACTGCAGATAGCTCCATATTCATCAATTTTTAACGTGGAGATTAAATCTCTTATCTTCATTTCTTTCTTATTTTGTTAGCGTTTTGTATTGCTGTAATCTTTGTGTAACTGATTAATTTGTGTCAATTTGTTTCAAAAACCTTTTTGAAGAACTTCGGGTAATATTTTTAACAAGCACATGGAGTTTCACAGAAGTATTTATTTACATATGTATATTGCCATATACGTATACTTTACCAAGTGCTCTAGTAGTCTATATAGTTTCAGCAGACTACAGTATAAACCAGCAAAGCTACGTT
This sequence comes from Tachypleus tridentatus, assembly GCF_004210375.1. Lineage (NCBI taxonomy): Eukaryota > Metazoa > Arthropoda > Merostomata > Xiphosura > Limulidae > Tachypleus > Tachypleus tridentatus. The sequence goes on along the minus strand of NC_134832.1, from coordinate 12,891,641 downwards.
CAGTAGCGAGTAGTATGTTCAAGGGGTGTTAGCCTCTATTCAGGCTTTTTGAAGAGAAGAATCGCTGGTACAATTCAGACAAATTAATATTTTAAACTAAATGCTACCCATTGGCACAACGGTATGTGTGCAGACTCACACTGATGTAAACCGTCACTATGGGATATAAACCAGGTATTGACAACCGTGTTGGGCAGAGCGTAGATAGCCCATTATGTAGTTTTATGCTTCATTCCAAACAAACATACTTTCACCAAAAAGTATATTTTGCAACAGTAGAATTCGTATTATTAACAATATGCTCCATTACTCATTAAAAGAAATCTTGGATTACCATGCAGACTGTACATCTGACAGAGAAAACAATGAAAACTATAGTGAGTACTAGGTGGCTTTTTCAGCGTAGTTTTTACCATTCAGCCAAATTACATGAAAGATTTTTTGAAACATTAAACAATGTTTCACTTAAAAAGATTCATTGATTAACTTGAAAAATAAGAGGTCACAGCACTTTTTCTATCATTGATGGTCTATTAGCTCGAGTGTTTCATTTGCAATCTACAGATTGTGAATTCGAATTCCCTTTATCAAACACGCTCACCATTTTATCCATGCAAGCGTTATAATATAACTGTCAATCCGCCATTTCGGCGATGGGGTCATTATAATGTTACAGTCAATATCAGTAATAATTTGCAAAATAATAGCCCAGGAGTTGACAGTGGATGGTATTATCCACTTGCTCTCTCTCTAGTCTATCACTACCAAAATAAGGATAACTGGTACAAATAGCACTAGAGACGTTTTGCACAAAATTTAATTCAAAACAACACGAAACCAAATATACGATTGACTTCTCAGTCACACGATTGTCCTAACTAAAGTGATGGCTCTAAGATTCTTAAATTGGAGTCAAAAAGTGAGTTTGGTGTAAAATGAAGTGTATCAGAAGAGGCTCAAATATTACTAAATACAAAATATAGGTTATTTTTTCCTTTAATAAGTGTTTGTTGTTTCTTTTGCCTTTGAGGCAATTTGAAGCTGTTTCAAAACACCATTAATCCCACTCCTGGGAGATTGTTCTTTCCCTTCAAGTTACATGGTATAACAAAAATAGAACACCCTAATATTAGTGATAGTCATAATATAGGGGAAATTAGTTATCTAATTAGATATCTTTCATCATCCTAGTGGACATACAACTGTCTAATTCTCGATAATCGAATGATATTCTAGAATGTAACACATACGTTTTTTCTTACATTCAACAGCTTGGAAAATAAGGATTATACTTTCCTTCACTCCAAATTCACCCCCATTAGCAATTGTACTAACTGTCAGCAATCGAGTGGCAGTACAACATGTAGTTCATACATTATGCGGCTGTTATTGTCTGATATCCTACAAAACAAATAATATCACCTTCTTTCAATTTTTGGTTTCTTAAATTAGTGACAGTTTTAGCTTTCACAAACGTGGTTATCACAATAAAACAACCACAGTCCCTCATGTCATCACTTGGATGTGGGGAAAGCAAGGAATCATGACAACCTTTTAATTTGTAATCTTACGACGACTTGGCTATCTTACATTTTATTCATGAGAATATTACGTAACGTAATGCATACATTGCAATGTGTATCAGTTGATAACTTGAAAAACAAGCAATACCGCACTATTTCAGTCATCATGTACTTTCTAGTTTTTAATTATCAGTCTCACCCTTTTCAATCATGAAGCCAACACTGTTTTTTAATTGCTGATATTAATTGGTGGTCACTTTAATTTCCAGTAACTTGTCATTTAGTTCATTTTAGACTGTTAGATAACTTTTTGCAGCTGCTTATCTTTTGAGGCTAGGTTCAGATGATGCACTCACTCTTCTCTTACTCGTCCATTTCTCTTCCAAACTCCTGTTCAAAGTAGTGCACGAAAGGCTCATTTGTAACATATAGACACAGTTTATCAAGTTTTTCTACACACTTTGACGTGTCTTGCGTCTATTAAACTCATAAATTATAGGTCCAATTTATCAGAGTTTTGGATATAAGACAATCCAACTAGATCTAAGTCGCCACTGGTATATACAACAACCACATTCAATCGCCATATTGGCGCATCTAATTTTTCACCATCTCATTTTTATCAACATATTGCCTTTCAGAGTTGTTGTCAGACAAACACATGTACACGAATCATAATTGATCTCAGCTACTCTACATATTTTTAGAACACTGGAGATCTTCTCTTCATGATTTAGGATCATAGATGATATTTTTGGGAAATAATGCTTCGCATCTTAACATGAGCAAGTTTGATAAACAGTTTGTAGATTCCTGTGTCACTGATCTATAAGAGATCATCACATATGACAAGTGAGCATCCCAATTAGTTCTGTTGAGATTAGTATGCTTTACAACCTTCCATTTGGTAGTATGCACAAACAATTCTGTCACACCATCAGATCGTGCATAGTAAGATGAAATGAGACTTTACTATACCTAACACTTTATACAACTCTTTGAACTGTTGGTTGTTGAAGTTAGCTCCATGATCTGCATGTATTTACGTCAGTGCTCCAAACCATGCTATCCAGTTCATGGGTGACTCAACAGCTAGAGTCTGTGCTAGAAAATTAATGGATAATTTGACCTACTTTGTGAAGTGACCAATAAATTCAAATGTGCTGATGGCGTCTCACAGTCTATGAGAATATATCATAAATATCTAAAATTATCCTCTGTAGAGAATATCCGATATATTTTTTTCAATTTTACCTTTTCTCTATACAACATAAACACCGGTACTGGATATATTATCTCATTAGCTGTCAAATGAATCACTATAAAATATGTACCGGCATGGCCAGATGGCAAAGGTACTCGACTCGTAATCTGAGGGTCGCTGGTTCGAATCCCTGTCACACAAAACATGTTGGCCTTTTCAGTCGTGGGAGCGTTATAATGTGACGGTCAATCCTACTATTCTTTGGTAAAATAGTAGACCAAGAGTTGGCGGTGGGTCATGATGACTAGCTGCCTTCCATCTTGTCTTACACTGCTAAATTTGGGATGGCTAGCGCAGATTTCCCTCGTGTAGCTTTGCGCGAAATTCAAAACAAACCAAATAAAGCAAAACTATCAAATATTGGCACACTTGTGAATTACGTTTTATTGCCATCCAGCCTTTGAGTGTGTGGAGACTAGAGATGTGCTTGCGACATAGCTCTCTGGAACATTAACTATAGCAGTGTTTAAGCACCACACCTTGTGGGTTGATATAAATGATACAGTACGCCTTATTGCAGTTGTAACTGCTCATACAAGTGCCACAGGGTTATGTGTATCCATGTTTTACTTCTTCTCTAGTTCTGGTCAGGCTTGAGCTTGCTCAACAGCAAAGAGTGTCCACACTGGTCAGAATCCTAATGTTGCTCCTCTAGTAGCTCCTTTAATGACTTCTATAACTATATTTTATAGAAATGATGTAATAAGGTCTATCTAGATTATACCACAAAAATAATGGAGAGGTTTGCAAATACATTCATCCCAATGTTGTCATTTCTATATATAAAACCTGATATTACTTCTTTTATTTTGTGAGTGACACTTCCTAGACAGTCTGAGATGTAGATCCACCTCTTCTCTTATATTTAGATTATCATTTTCCAGAATGAAATCAGTATTTAATGGCCATAACAATGTATTTCCTCAGAAAACTTCAATGACTGCAAGATCCTCTAGGGTTTTTTCACCTCTGTATCTTATCAGGAACTCAACTCTCAACATAGTAGCCTTTTCAGCACATAACAAGCTCCACTCTGCTCTGACAAAACTGGACTGACCACTAAACACTTTGGCGCAAGTAGGTTGTTGTGCTTCTCCAAGCCACTAGTAAATTACGACTTGAGCTTTGTAAGTTTTACAGAACTTTTGTCACAGTATCACCGTTTGTTGCTGGTTGTACAGGATTAACTACTACGACAGCCAACAAGGACAACCTTCATATTTTACTGCTTATTAATGTGTTTGTGTTATGGGTTAGCTGGTTCTTGGCTGGTACTTATAGCCACATTGTCTTTGAAGGTCCACAAAGTATGGGCAGTTCCTCCAACAGTACCACACCACTACATAAGTACAACAGATACAGGCATAGTCCCAGTTGCATAATAGGTGGATCTTGAACTCTGAGCCACTTTGAGCAGAGCTTGTTATGTCACATAACTTAGAGGTAGAAGTTACTGTGGTATGCACCTCATGTGTAACTGGTTGTTGGACCTTTAGTTAGGTTTGAGCGCTAATTTAGTAGAGATACCTACATGGCACCATTCGCCAAATGAAATGTCACTACAAATACTGCTGCAGGTTTCTTCCTCAAAGACAGTTGATTTCAAGTTAACACTTCAGATTGTGTTGTAATGAGCATTACTTCAGTAAGCATGAAAATATCCCTTATCCCGAAGTACTGTCACACAAGCTCATTGCAAAATCCTTCAATTAATCGACTAGTATATCCCCCTGAACTGCAAAGACTATTGTAAAGTGTTCTTTTCAGCCTTGAACTCATCCTGATATAGTGTTTAATTGTCCATCAGGTCAAATATGTGATTAACCACATACACAACTATTTACCTATTTACCTGCTACTCTTTTTTTAGGTTTTTCAAAAGTATCAAAAGCTAGACTATCTAAGAAAAGACCATGTACTGAGCAACCTATTTCTGAATCCATCCATTCTAGACAATAACCTGACTTAAATAATTTAGGAACTGTTTTAAGTCCTATTTTGTCGTTTCCTTGATAACTGGGAGTGTAATCTGTTCGATCTCTTTCACAGGGACTTATGAAGCTGGCCGAAGCTTTCCCTCATAGGATCTCTACCAGTATCAAGTAAAGGTTATTGATATCTGGTTATCTGGACAAAAGCTGTGACCATTGTATTCTGGCTGGAAATAGCCTATACCTCCACATATACTGTCTTACCAGTCAAGCACCACTCCACTCCAACAGCTTTCGGCTCTCCATGATGAGATTAATCGATCCTTACGGGTACAGTTTACTCCTTTAATCTGAGTAATTGAAACATTAGAATATCTCCCTGAGTTTAAAGGTACAGTCTGACCAGCATCATGAGCAAAATTGTATGTACAGGAGACGACTTCTCCTTTACCTAACTAGCCTTTCTTGTAACTGCCTCTCTCTAACAAAGTCACCGTCTTGATCATGGGTACTCCTATGTTAACAATAAGCCATTCTAATAATAAAAGTTTTGTTTAAACTCAATTTTATTCAAGAGTTCAATTTAAATCCCCATTAACGAAACAACTCCAAATTTATACGGATAGAAGTTTCGACACTTTCACGTGTTCTCTCCAGTCCAATGATTATTTGTGAGTGAGAAACAAATACATTGTTTTTTCATAACGGAAATTCTAAGCCATTTAACGGAATATTACTTCAGAATGAGATTCAGCTTAAAGTGACTTTCCTATTTATTCATAATATTCTCAGGTGAATGGATTTCTGCACAAGCATAAGATAGTTAAAACTACTGAAAAAAGGTCGACTAAAAATTTATGTATAAGCCTCTATTTATAAACATGGCTGATTTGTGTGTGTCTGTGTAAAACAATAAGACTGGGTACGTTTTGAGTGAAACAAACGCAGTATTTATTATAAAACAAAAATTAAATGCAGCCTGCATAGTTGCACAGACAATCCACTGTTAATTATCTACTACATGATGTTTAGTTTCAACTTTCTTCAGATTGAACACTTCAGAACTAAAACACTATGGTCTAAGCTACGATTTTTACTCAAGGATTTAGTAGAGTTGAAAAAATAACGCATCCTTGAGTCTGAAATTTCTATATATATCTAAAAATAAGTAGAAAATGTGATATGTCAGCATATCAAACTCCCATATAAATTATATGCATTATTTTACATTTTTATAATTGAAACCCATCTTAATGAATAATCTAAGTTCGTTTGTAAAGAAGCAACAGCATCCTCGCATTAAGCAACATCCAAAACCTTTATGCGATCGTTAAATAAAAATAATTTATCTAGTATACTTTAATCTAAACCACTAAAGTAAATCAAATGGATAAAAATTCCTAACACAGAGACCCAAAGTAATCCAATTCATGTCATTAATTCAGTTCGATTGAACTCTGTTTATAAAAACTATGCTTTTTTTCCATCCAACCACTTTTCTATTCCAATAAGCCAAATTATCTCCCCACACACGCATGTAGAAGTTTTACAACAAACCTTTTGTCAAATGTTTTCTGAAAACTCAGCTACACCAAATTCACGTCCTTGCCATGAGCTACGTAAGTAGTAACTTTTTTAAATAATGTAAAAGTGTTAGTGAAGCAAGATTTTCCCCTAGTGTTTGTTTGTTTAAATTTTGCACAAAGCTACACGAGGGGTATCTGCTCTAGCCATTCCTAATTAAACAGTGTAAGAGTCATCACCACCCACCGCCAACTCTTGGGCTACTCTTTTACCAACGAATAATTGTGAATGACCGTCACGTTATAACGCTTCCAAGGTGTGACGGTGATTCGAACACGCGACATTCAGATTATGATTCGAATACCCTAACCACCTGGCCATTCCAGGGGCAACTTTTCAAAGTGAAACCATATTAACTATCCACCATATCGTCACTGTGATAAGGTAGTGCATAGTGTATCCTTTACAGGAGTATATTCATTAAAAATATACTAACTCTCACAGAACACATTAAACTTAAAATTCCTACCTTTAAACGTCTCTAGTTAGGTACATGCATCTAGGAAGTATGATGAAAGAGAACAAAGTTTTGCGAGTAAATACAATTTATAGCAAGTTGTTTACTACACTCAGACACATCAAGCTTTTAAATGAGCCAATGTGAGCTGATAGAGCTCAAAACTGTTAAACTCACTTAATCACATAATAGGATGTTACTTGTCTGAGCAAATAAATTTCGTTTTCACAGTCCCCTGAAATTTGCTTATATAAACGCGTGTCTGCGTTATTCAAAAAAAATAATTTTCATTTCTTATTCAAATTTGTATCACAGGAAAATTTTAGTATAATTATAACAGATAAAATTATTGTATAATCCAACAAAAAATAATAGCTGTATTCAAGATACAAGATGCTATTTTTATTTGATATTTTTATTTTATATCATTGATTGCATTTGTAATAATATATATTGTCATACTATTTGTCTTTATACCTTCAGTTCCTCAGGAATTAAAGTGTTCTCACTTGATGAAATTTAGAGAGTCTGAGATTAAGTTTCACGCTGTTGATAACCTCGAGATTCTTGTGTAATACCGTAAATTTAGACCACACGTTACGTCTTCTCCTTCGAAGATTTACAACTAATTAAAAATTGATTCTATTATTGAACTCCTGTGACACTGCACTAAAAACCTGTTTTAGTTAAGTCTTGTTAACTAATTCTCGGCTAAGCTGTCATGCTAAGTATCGAAATTTATCAGAAAAAGCAGTGAGATTTCTGATGCCCTTTGTCACGACTTATAAATGCGAACACGGCTTCTCAACGTTGGTTTTCTTATAAAAACAAGTACAGGAACAGATTAGATGTTGAGTAAGATTTGAGGATCAAACTGACTTCTTTCTCTCCTGATTTGAAATTGTTGTGTGATGAAAAACAATATCATCCTTCTCATTAGGTAAGTTATTTTTTAAAAGATCATTAATAAATATACAGTTAATATAAAGATTAAATAACAATGAAGTATAATTTCTTTTATTTTTTTCACAGTAGTACTAGAAAACACCTGTATATTTTATAATCGATGATGTATTGATAGAACTATTGCTTCCAGCTTGATGTTCAAACTTAACCGTGTCTTAGCAAATTACCTAATTAGGTATTTGAGGAGGCCAGACCCCATGAAAAATTACAAAAATAAAGTGGTCTCTAGTTGGAAAAGTTTAGGAAACACCAGCCTAAGAAAATGATGTTGCGTAATATACAAAATTATATAAAGTCATATTGATATCAAATTTATAAAATGAGAACTTTTGTGTATTAGTTTTTTTCGTACATAAATACTGATATGGTGTCGAAAAGAAGTAAGCTCTATTTCTTTTTATTAAACATGTAATTCTTTTTATATCTGTACCCCGCTGGTACAGTGGCAAGTTATAGTATTTACAACACTAAAATCAAGCGTTGGATTCCCCTTGGTGGACACGGCAGATAGCGCGATGTGTCTTTGCTATAAGAAAAACAAACACACAATTTTTATATCTACGAAGATTTGGTTGTCGCAGTAAAAAGAGGTGATTGAACTAAATTTTTTGCTACTAAATTGAAGTTTTTAAGCCTGACACGTCATCGATCAAACCAATAACCTATAAAGTTTATTAATATTAATAGAAACTTTTATATTTTAAATAACTTCAAAAATATGTCTCAGAAGTTTATTAATTAATGCCATTGTCTATATATATATTCATGCTCTTCATAATTCAGGCCGCAATCTGGCACAACAAACATAACTTTTCAAGTTGAAAAATCAAGAAAGACTATTTATCCTGTGTTTATTCATTTTGGCTTTCTAACGTTAGACTGTGTCGTGAACGTAGATGTCGCTCCAGATCACGCCGCCTCACGAGAATTTTTCCACAGTGAGAGCATTGATACGGACTCGTAGCATCTGCATGCAGACGCACATGCTTATTTAGGTTGCTGGGATCACTAAATGGTCGAAAACAATACTTGCATTTAAGTGGTTTGTAACCAGTGTGTGTCCGAACATGAATTTTAAGTCCATATTTTCTTGAGTATACTTTTCCACAATAAACACAACAGTGACCACGAGGAATCGCACTTGTCTCACCTGAAGAACAAGAAACATATGATGTCTCCGTTGGAGTTGTAGAAATAGCAGGAAAATTTGTACTTTGGTCATTATTTAAAAGATGAAAGACATTGGGCGGAAAAACTGGCTCAGTAAGAGGAAGAGGATCATGGAAACCTCGTGCTGGTAACTGCTTCGGATTGGTGACAATGGTTACAGTCTCGGGCCATCTGTGGAAATGCGGGGAGGATATGCCACCATGATCAGCAGAGAATCTTTCAGAGGTTGTATTTAACTGGGTAGGTTTAAATCGGCCACTGCACTTCAGCATGATATGGGCCTTTAAAGGGTTTGGATGCGAAAATGTGGTACCGCAAACAACACAAGAATACTGTTCTTGACCTGTAACAGTAATACATTTTTAATAAATATACACAAAACAACATGACACAAACTATCAATTTACTATGCCCTGTAAGGAACTTTAAATAACTATTATACCCTCTGTGAAGTTCGTGTCTAACGTATGCATTAAACCCTGTTACTTCAATTAAACAATTACTTATTTGAAGTATTGTTTAGTTTTATTTATTACAATAAAGTTTTAGCTTCAACACCATTTATATTACTAATAGAATACTAACACTATTTTTGCTCTAATTACTGTGGCCACTTACTCCATTGTAATGTAAGTTCTTGTCCAAGTTATTGGACATCATACGACAGCCCTTTCTCCCGAAGAATCCCTTTTACAGTTTTGCCTTACTCCAATAAATTAACATTATCGCATCTTTACTGATTTATTTGTTTTATTCCGCAGAAGTGATTCAAATAATTATAAATATTTCTTCAGGTTAATGAAAACTAGATTAATTTAGTATATGAAACAAATACTATGCTAATTCTTTCTAACAAATACCACTTAACATTGGTTTTTAATACTATTAAAACAATACAGCGAGCAGAGGCTGGAATGAATTAAACGCCAAACTATCTTATAACACAAGTATTATATATTCTCACCACGTAAAAAAATATATCACAACGTTAAACAACAAGAATATTTTAAAAAGTTGCGAAAAATTATTATTGTTATGGCGAACAATAAAAATTACCACTACGTAGACGTTTCTTTGTCTATTTAACTATCTCTCTGTTTATTTATATTTATTTTCACTTACCAAGAAATACTTCACAAGATGTAGAGACTATTCAAAGATATGAGTTACAGTTAACAAATTGAAAATAACTGACTTTAGATTGTGTGGAAGAGATTTTTTCTAACGTACCAAGTATCTGACAAGGCGAGAGAAATGGAACAGCCTGTTCAAACAACATGTCTGTTGCAAACCACACAAACAGCTCCTCTCCTGCTGATATGTTTCGAGTTGTTTCTAGAACTAGATGTTCTTCGCTGGTTCTAGTTAGTTGAGCATTTTGTTCATGACAGTCTCGTGCCACACGTACCAGTTTCACCCATCGTCTTGAATTAGGATTCTGGAGAAGTACTATAGTTCCATGATTTAATGTAGCCTACACGAAAGATATATAAACACTTATTCAGTGACTAACGCCTGATAATTATTCATTGTCCACTAACTAGCATAAGAAATAGAACAATATCACATAAGTTACTAGACGAAATGAAGCTGACAAACTAGTTTTATATATTCACTCTGAATAAAGATTTACTTCGTTCTTCTTCATAATTAGTTTAATTCATATTATTGGTCATAATGTTTAATATATATACATATATTTTAGTGAAATTAAATAATTACATTTAAATGAAGTTAAATGAGTAAACAAAATTATGAGGTAGAACTGCGTTAAAAACAGCAAATCCCAACCTCTGATTAATTATATTACAACCATAATTTTAAGCCAAAACCAAATACATTAAAATTCAAAGAAATTGGAATTATTTCATGCGAATTCACACCTTGAACCGCATATAAAAGCCTGACAGTCACAGTAAACTTGGTATACTGATATGGTTCAATGTCGTGTTAATTAGGACCTCTGATTAATTATATTACAACCATAATTTTTCAGCCAAAACCAAACACAATAAAATTTTAAAAAAACTTGGCATTACATTATGCGAATTCACACCTTGAGCCGCATATAAAAGCCCGACAGTCACAGTAAACTTGGTATACTGATATCGTTCAATGTCGTGTTAATTAGGGCCTCTACCATATTAGGAACAGGAATGCTAACTTCAAGAGATAAGTTTAATCTTACTTACCCCTAAATGGTAGTACCTTATTCTCCTATTTTTATTTTCATCTTTTTATGTTTATCTTTTTCTTGTTCTTATTTTAACTTGGGAGAGCAGTCACCTTCCCACAACTATCTGCAGGCAGTGAAGGGTAATATAGATGTGTGACGTCGTGGGCTTGAGCACCCACATCTCGCTCTCCTAATTTCTAATCTTCTTATGTGAGAATAGTGAATTGAAGGTTAAGACCTATAGACGGTGTATCCCCACCGCAATGTGGGTCCTACTTCCGTAGCCAACTTCAACACCTAGGATACATTTTATAATCCCACGTTGTAGCTTCTACTCTAGGGTCTCTTTCAAAAAATGCAGCGTATTTTGTTTAACTTTAAAGTGTTTTGTTTTGGCTTAAAAAATTTATGGTTATAATATATATATATATAGTTTTATTTGCTTACAATTATGTAGATTTTTTGCATTGCTAGGTTAGTATATGAATTTAGGTTTCTAAGATGGTGGAATCTCTTGGTGTTGCAAAAAAGAACGTCAACCCCTCTAAAAAGAAAAACTTTTGCAAGTCTGAATACCCTTGCAAAAATCGCTACGTGTGATGATGCCGTGTACGAACCATCACTACCGCGCAATTTACATTTCATTAACATTGTTTTTATCGCATCGTAATTTATCATAGTGTTGAATCGAGTTCAGATTCGTGTTGCTTCCGCTGCATTCGGACTTGCAAATGTACTAGTAGTGGACGTTTATTTCATTGTTAAAATCATTCAAATATTGCTTTAAAATGGTTTAAAATGTTGGTAGTCTATATTTATAGAAATATTGACTAAAGATTTGTTCAATTTCAGAGGGGGACATTATTTTGCAACACCCCTCACTGTTGAGATTACAACAGAGTAAATCCATAACGTCGAGAATACCCAACTGGTAAATCAATGTATTCTAATGATTATTTTATTATTTCTAGTGAATTACTATATTAAATTATTTTCCTTGAGTTAGTCCGTTACTTAAAATTTAATTACGTTATCTCTTAAGTTATTTTCTTACATTTCAGTTATAGTATTTGTAATTAACTTGACTTGATCAGAAGTTATTAATGATAATCATAATAATTTATATGAAGAGAGAAAAACAGATATTATTGAATATTTAAAAAAAAACATTTTCGGTTTTTTTCGGTCAACGGTTTACTGTAGTTATGTAACAACCTCGAAAAATGTACATTTCTTCATAATTTGTCAAGTCAGAACTTATTGGCCATTATCTAAAAACAAGAAATTTAGGATAACTTTACATAAATTAAACAAGTAACGATTGTGAAGCTCGCGTTCACAGTTTTTCTTCAAGCAAGTTTTCTAAATTTTAGAGGCACGTGAATTAAATACTTGTATAAGTATATAGACAGTTTCATGAAGAGGTGGATATATTCACGGATTTATAAAAAAAATTAACAAATTAAGTTTTGAATGTTTAAAAACCAACATATGAGTGGAAAAACGACGGATGGATTAAACTGAAGAAACATGAGTTACCTAATGATATTGTTTTTTAATTTACATTTTTTGTTTCCTCCGCTTTTGTTGATCTTTTAGCTAAAATATAAATAACGGACTATCTGCACTCTCGTAACTATTGTGAATTGAATCCTAGAGTTTAGTATAGTAAATTAGAAAAATAACAGATATACAAAGCTCTTTAATTAGAAAAACAAACACAAGAAAAGCATATAAATAAGTAGTGATAACATACGTTTAATTCTGTATTAGAAACTCTGTAAATACGTGATCATTCTTTCGAGAAGTAATTGACAAAGAGAGTTATGACACCAGGTTCATATGTGTACTTGATGATACACTGCTCTCAGTTCATTATAAAAAAGCATTTTCAATTACAGTAAAGCAAACTATTTAAACAACAAATTTCATTTAACGTTATATATATGTTTAATATAAACAATCACTATATGGGTATACCTGAAGTACTTGTCTAACAGGTTCTGGATGGATCAGCCTATGAAGACACAGCCCGACTGTGAGCGGTAAAGACTGAGAGCCAACAGATATGGGACAGTCAACCACAACCGTTGTCTCCACTGCAGAATACTCGGCTGTAAGCTCATCATCCCGCAGAGAGTTGGAAGCCCAAGAGTGTTCTGGACGAATCATGCTTAAACCCTCTTTAGTGAGCTTTCTGACATTACTCTGAAAGCGGACAGAAAGGTCTGCTCCTTTCCTTTGAACAAGACCGTCACCTGTGTCGGCTCCCATACCAGGGCCCTGCAGACCGCACTTGATTATGTATAACCAGCTGTGTAACCAGCAACCACCGTGAAGAAGTTCCATCTCGATAGCCTCACTAGGGTCGAAAGCCGGGGTTATTCTGTTGTACCAAAACCCAATTATTTATTATAACTGATTATTTAGTTTTCATCATGCAAATAATATTTTCCTGTCATATACTAAAGGTAGTAGGTTTCTTTCTGAAATGTGCGAAACGAAAATGTTAAACTAAAAAAATACGAAAATTGTGTTGATTCTATACTATGTAGCATTTTGTTTAAAACAAATTCAATGATTAACAATATTAGAAAAACAAAATATGTAATTGTGATTTGATTCCTACATTAGCACCTCACATTGGTAAATAATGAAAACTTACACCCTTTGGGGCATATAGAAACAAGAACTGTGTTAAAAAGCGCTTATGAATACCGTGAATGTACACCTTTTTCATACGTATTTCTTATATCAACCCTTCATATCTTTAAAATATGACTTCACACCTTTTCTTTTGTTTAGGCTATACATATATATACGTCCATAGATTTACATATTCTTTCAAAAGAGAATAAAAAAGTCTCTCTCATTCTTTCAATGGATACTTTGAGTTCTTTCAACGTTAAAGCCCTTGGGTCGATTCCCTGCAATGAACAGGATGTATACAGCCCATAGTGTAGCTTTACGCCATAAAATCTTTCTATCTCTGTTAACTTTCTATATCTTCAATAAGAGTTTCAAGCTAGTTTCAAGATAATAAAAAACCGACATTTTTCTTTATACTAAACGGTTTTATCTTTCTCTCGAGTAAGAGCCCGGCATGGCCAGGTAATTAAGGTGCTCGGCTCGTAATTTGAGAGTCGCGGGTTCGAATCTCCATCAGACCAAACATGCTCACCATTTCATCCGTGGGGCTTATAATGTGACAGTTAATCCCACTATTCGCTGGTAAAAGAGCAGCCCAGGAGATGGTGGCGAATGGTGATGTCTAGTTGCTTTCCCTTTAGTCTTACACTGCTAAATTAGGGACTGCTAGCACAAGTAGCCCTCGTGAAGCTCGACGCGAAATTCACAACAAACATACAAACATACTCTTGTGTAAGTCTTATATCTAATGTACTTGATATTATTATCCAGAGTTACTTATATATAGCCAACTGTAAGTTTTCTAAAATACAAGGAACCAACTTCTATCTTGCCTTGAGTAATTCCAACATTTTACACATAAACATACAATTATCCAAGAAAACAAATACAGCTATGGTTCGGAAAACAAAACGAGAATCGCAGAATGATCCTCGTAAGAGACACGTGGAGTAAGATGTAACGGATTTACTTTTATGTGTTTATTTTACTATCTGTGTTTGAGTTTGTTTAATATATATTTAGAAATGTATGAAACTTATAATGCTAAATATGTATTGTAAAAGTCCCGCCTGTTCTTTAAATTTGTTAAAGATTCGTGCGCGAACAATGTATACATTACGTAAATGCATGTATCACTGCCAGCTGAATTTTCGAGAATTTCTTCTAACGTGGCCATCGCAACACGCGATTAGACTGTTTTAATATTGTTGGGTCGTTACAGCCCGAATGCAATAAACCTCAGACACTATATTTGTAATAAACATTTATTTATCAGAAAAATACAGATATTTGGCCAGGATTGTTTATATATATTTCGAACATTACTAATTGTTCAACTTCAGAGAATTAACTTCAGATGCTGGTATTTCTAAAAGGACATTAGATATTGTCGTTTGTGAAAATCTTACGTGAAACCAAACAAGAACAGAGTTAGCTAACATTTCCGCCAATAGAAGTATACCTTTCTATCAACATAAAATTACTTCGCTCTCCGTGAACCGTTAA
The DNA here is from genome assembly GCF_004210375.1 of Tachypleus tridentatus. Lineage (NCBI taxonomy): Eukaryota > Metazoa > Arthropoda > Merostomata > Xiphosura > Limulidae > Tachypleus > Tachypleus tridentatus. The sequence continues at coordinate 12,876,415 of NC_134832.1, read as the reverse complement.
TAAAAGATTCAGTTCCAGACCAGATATAAGATTCAATATTGTACGTAAATTTACAGCTATTTGAAATCGTAATACATTAAATACGTAACATAATGAATCGGAGACTATTTCGAGATTAATTATAGCACATAACAAAGAACACAAGAAACAACGAGGATACCGCATATTTCAAATCGTCATCTATGAAACGAAATTAGAACTTACATTTTGGAGCGTAGATGACCCCTTGAACCAATATCCTACTGCTATCAGTTAGCTGGGAAAAGTATTTACTCCTTAAGAGAAAAATAAACAAATGAAATGAAATCAAGTTACCCTAAACTAGTACGATATGTATAGCGACAGTTACTCTTGAACCTAGCTTTGGGAAAAAAATTGAAAGTAAAGAACCAATGTTGTATTCATGAATTAACATACATGTTAATGTGTGTGTAACAGTATTCAGTGGAAAAAAAACTGAAAACATACCTATTTATATTAATATTATCATTTTCTAGTTTTTCAAATAATAAGAAATTTCAAGTTGTTTCGAAATTTTACATCCTTTTCTCAGCCTGAACAAAATTTCGGTCAATCCCTTCTCAACGGTATTTCTGCAGGTTTAAAACACTAAGAACCCGATTTCAACATTCTCGTTGCACAAAACACAGGTAAATCATTGTGTTAAATAACAAACAGACAAATAAGTTTCACTTTTATGTTTTCATGCAATAATTTAAAAAAAAAACTTTATAATATTCCATACTGGTTGATTCCCTCTTTAAAAAAAACATCCCGACATTGCCAAGTCTTTAGGGTGTTCGACTCGTAATCAATGGTTTTATTTTTCTCTCTAGTAAGAGCCTGGCATGATCAGATTGTTAAGGCACTCGACTCGTAATTTGAGAGTCGCGGGTTTGAATCCCCGTCACACTAAACATGCTTGCCATTTCTGTCGTGGGGGCGCTATAATATGATATTTAATTCCACTATTCGTTGATAAAAGAGAACCCCAAATGTTGGCGCTCGGTGGTGATGACTAATTATCTTCCCTTTACTTTTACACTGCTATATTAGGGACAGTTAACACAGATAGCCCTGGCCTGGCATGGCCTAGCGCGTTAAGGTGTGCGCTTCGTAATCTGAGGGTCGTGGGTTCGCGCCCGAGTCGCGCCAAACATGCTCGCTCTCCCAGCCGTGGGGGTGTTATAGTGTGACGGTCAATCCCACTTTGCGTTGGTAAAAGAGTAGCCCAAGAGTTGGCGGTGGGTGGTGATGACTAGCTGCCTTCCCTCTAGTCTTGCACTGCTAAATTAGGGACGGCTAGCACAGATAGCCCTCGTGTAGCTTTGCGCGAAATCCAAAAACAAACAAACTCTCTAAAAATGATAATCATTTGTAAATTTTTCAAATTATTTTGAAAGTTAATATGGAACGTATTATCAATTTTCTTGTAGCTAAAAATAATACTGCACTTTATTTTACATTTTTTTCTTCAAGTATAATAGTCAAATCCAGGAGTGGATCTAACGGACCAGACATCTCTTTACGTCGAACCCCCATTTGCTTTCGTTTGATGAATAATATTGGAAGGAATAGAACTCGCCGGTCACTATTTTTTTAGTTGACTAAATTCGCAACTGGTTAAATCTTCATTTTTAGTAATAAGTTATCTCAGGACAAGTGAATGCAGTCAAAAATAACTAAAGGTACTTCTGAAATATTTAAAGAATAAAGGTTACAGAACTTCTTATTCTATTTCTTCACTGAAGATGAGACATGAAAAATCGTCACATGCGATTACTGAAGTTCATTATTAAGTTTTAGTCTAATTACTGTAATGATAATGTATATCACTGGATTGTAGTCTCGGAAGTGTATCCTGAATCATTGTTTACATGAAGCGTTAGTTGTCTGAAGAACAGAGGACTTGTTAACTTCACATTAAACCTGCCTTCAGCATTAAACCTGGCAAAGCACTCGGTGACTGAACTCGCACCTGCGGTTATCCCGCCAATGTGGCTTGTGATTCTGTGGCCGTCAGCTGGTTGGCACTCTTGTTAAATTACCATTACTGCCTTGTTTTGACATTATAAGAGAAAGCGGAAACCTGTGACAAGTGCAGGGTTCTCCGTCACTGAGTCAGAGAAGAGCTTTTCCAGCTGCACGGTTCACACGACGTCATACCCGGCCACTCTGCTTCTTTTCTGGCTGACTCCTGTGACCAATCGATGCTCAATGAAGCCATGCTGTCTAGTAAGAAAAGTTGTTCTATATTAGTTTCCTATTATAACAACACTGACACATAATCCTCACTCTTATGGTCCCAGAACTAGGGAAAAATGCAAGCAAATGTTCGTATTCTCAGACTACTTACTTCTGTAAACAAGGTCAATGCTACCATACACAATACTTAAAACTATTTAACCTAAAATAACAAGAAGTCACAAAAAATCAACATATAACAATAAACGCTCGAATTTTCAGTACCCATGCTTTAGTTCTGGTTTTTCATTCATATAACCACATATAAAGTGTAATGGAAATAGCAGTGAAACGTCTATTAAAACATAATAAGTAATTATTTTAACGTCACAGAAATGTGCACATTAAAGTCACTACTTCAATTTCGTTAAAAAATGAAAATATGAGCAGCGAGTCGAAACAACATTGCATCGTACAGACAGAAAAAAACAATTATTAAAGTACTTGTAGTTTTTAAAATGTAAGTTCTCAAATTTAGGTTTTGTCTAGATACAGCATGGAATCCGTTTATAAATAGTTTTGATTAAATACCTCAGTTTAGTCATAGAATAAAAAAATAGTTAATGTGACACGTAGTAATCCAACATGTTCTAAGCTCTTCTCAAATGGGCCTAAGTTCTGAGTTGTATGTTTTCGAAAACAATCTGCCAATACTTAAGATAATCTTCAAGTATCTTTGAGTTACGATTTAGGATCACATGGAATATCAAAAACGTAAAGAACTTTATATTTACACTTGAAGTTTATTAATGTGTAGTTACATCTACCTATTCGAGAAAAACATCGCCTAAACATTTTCTAAAATATTGAAAAATAATCTTGAAAACTTACACCTGTACAATAGTTCTAATGAAGTTTGGGTTTTAAAAACCTAATAACGAGATATCACTTTGAAGTTTGCTTCCATAACTGTCTGTAGTGACCTTTTCGGCATTTTCCACTAGTATCCCAAATAAGATCGACTGTATATAATAGGATTTTTTTCTATTATCTTAATTCAATGATAAAATGTTAGTTTTCTGTGAATAAAATCTTTGTCTAATTTTATACATATCACAATTTCTTATTACCTTTTGTTAACATAAATCATTAAACTATTTTTGATAGTTATCTAACCCTAGTGTTTAAAGATATATATATATATATACATATGTCTTAACATTCTTGATAACGAGAAACCCACTTGAAATAAAAATATAGGTTACTCTGAAGATGACCAATGAAGGTCGAAACGTTGTCCTCGCCTTATCAGTAAGTGTTAATACCCATAAGCCGTTCTGAGGTATATATTATAACATGTTCTGGAGCGCATTCCACGAAACACTTAGACAAGCAAAGATATCAGTATATCTATTTAGGGTTTCCAAATTGAATTGTGGTTTCAAATAACTACGAATGTACATTAATTTAATTTGGTAGACTACAAGAAAGTATCAGTTTGCAGTAAAGAACGCAGTTCTCCATGCACAATTAATAAATTAATAAAAGTGTTCTGTTTCAATTCATGACCAACCAGTGAAAACATTGCACATAACTGTCATACGTAGGATTAATATTGTGAAAACACAGAAACTGCTCGTACATTTATAAGATACCATAATATTTTTCAACTATTAAAAGAGTATAACACTTATTTTTTATAGTAATACTCCAGTAGTAATAACAGAACATAATATCATGTGGAGCAGAAGACAAGGTGAGACTGAAGAGTTTTTTGGTGTTTTTTTTTTATTTATCCCGATAATACTTTCAATAACTGCTGTTAGAAGTGTAGATAGAGTATCGCGTGACTGGTATATAAAAACCGACGCGCCGAGAGACAATTATTATTATTGGTCAGCTACAATTAGGTGCTATAGGCGTAGGAAGCTATAACAGTGATTAATGCCCATTAATCAGAAAACTACACTAATTTGACAGGAACGTTTAAAGATTTCGAACATTACAAACCGTTCAACTTTAGTAAATCACTTTAGAGATTAGAATTTTTACAAATACATTAAGTATCATCTTCATAAAAAGTCAGCAGTGTGAGACCAATCAAGCCAGCTAGCTTAAGCCGGATGTGACAATACCAACTTAGAATTAATTTATTTATCGTGGACCTAGATCGTCGATAGAATATTCAGTTTCAGACCGGATGTAAGACTCAGTATTGTCTGTAAGTTTGTAAAACTGTTGTAAATTAAAATTTCCAGCTGTTTGAAATTTTAATACTAGTATACGTAATATAGTGAATCAGAGAGTCGTCCGAAATAAACAATAATACCAAATATGTAATAGAAGATTCAATGTAACTTCTAAAAATCTTGTATATAAACCAATATTTATAATAGCTATGTGTGTGTGTGAGTGTTTTCTTACAGCAAAACCACCTCGGGCTATCTCCTGCGCTTACTAAGGGGAATCAAACTCCTGATTTCAGTTTTGTGAATCCGGAGACATACCTCTGTACTAGTGGGGAGAAACTATATCTCCCAACCATTATTACACATTATACTGTTGTTTGTAGATTAAAATATATTTGTGTTAAGAAGAAATTTGCATGTATCAATCTTGTCAACAAATATCGATATTCACATAACTTCGAAATTAAAATTTCTGGTAATCTGAAATCGTACGTAAGACAGTAAATAGGAGAATCTCGATCAAGAAAAAATTTAATACGTAACATAATAAATTCAGAGCTCGTCCGGTTTTTTCTGAATTTTGCACAAAGCTACACAAGGGAAATCTGTGCTAACTGTCCCTAATTTTGCAGTGTAAAAGAAGAGTGAAGGCAACTAGTCATCGCCACCCATCACCAACGCTTTTACCAACGAATAGTGGGATTGACCGTCACATTATAACGCCTCCACACCTGAAAGGACGAGCATGTTGGGTGTGACGGGGATTCGCACCTGCGACTCTCAGATTACGAGTTGAGCGCCTTAATCCACCTGGCCGTATTGGGCCTGGGTTGTTGGGGATAAATTATAATAAGTAACAACAGCAAAACATAATAGCAACATCCAAGAAAGTGAAATCATTTTGGATCATGTACATGCAGGTGGACCTAATGGAAGAAAGATCATGACAGAATTGAACTCGATGACACATAGATTCCGATCGCAAAATCTCCATTTATCTTCTTCTTATTTTCTTCAATTATTGGTAACATTAGCCTTCATCTTTAAATTTTACTGTTTTATTTTACCGTATCGATATAACACTAATAATGCTAGGAAGTGGAACTGTTATCTTTCCTGTTGTCCTCCAATGGGTCAGAGGCAAATATACGGCTTACAACGTTAAAAGCCGAAGTTAAAATTTTACGTGGTGGACAGAGGAAATAGTTTCAAGTGTTTTTTCGAAATTTTTGTCAGCTTAAACAATATGCAAACAAGCAAACCCTATTAGGTTTATAACGCTACTCTTGGTGGGCACAACAGAGGTAACCCATACGTTTAACAACAAATAAACAAATAAGTTTCATCTTTTTTTATGCAATAACAACTATTTACTCATTATGTTCCATACTTGTTGATTTTTTCTAAAAATGATAATAATTTCAAGTTTTTAAATGGTTTTAAAAGTTAATATGGAACATATTGTAACTTTTCTTGTAGCCGTAGTACTGGACTTTATTTTACATTTCTTCTTGAAGTACAATAGTTAAATCCAGAAGTGGGTTTACATGATAGCCCATTATGTAGCATAGCTCTTATATACAAGCTTTTGTTATTTAGTTAATGCAATGCATATCTAAGCGTAAGGAGCAAACCCAGGTCCCCCGCTGATACAGCGGTAAGTCTGCGGATTTACAACGCTAAAATCAGTGGTTCGATTTTCCTCGGTAAACCAAGCAGATATGCCAATGTGCCTTTGCTATAACAAAACACGCACAAAACCATTTAAGTTTCCTAATCGACGTTATGAATTAGTTTTTATTTCTTTGTATGATGCGATATATCCTTTTTTTCTAAACTTGAAACATCTTACATTACACTAAATAACAAAATTTTTACTTTTTCTTGTTCCTGGGCAGAAAGTGTTAGTTCCCAGTTAATAACGCCTAAAGTAAATGAAAAAAGCCTATTTTTCTCTTCAACTTTGCGTTTGTGACCTGGGAGCGTATAGCGAAAACATGATGGGAGGCTATATCTGGGGGCTGATACGTGAAAGTGATTTACATTACAGTCGCAAATCTCGAAAAACTACTCACTTCTAAGCATTTTTGTTCATTTTTGCATAACTATAATATAAATACATGTAAATCTTGACTAATGTGTTGTTTTATTCAAATTTTACGTAAATGAAAATGTGCAAATTTGCCCGTTTTACATAGAAAAAAGGTTAACATCTAAATTTCATTATCCAGGTCACAAACGCAAAGTTTGATTTTTCTGTACTTTTACAACATAAGCATTTAAGAAATAACATACACTATCCAGGAACAAAATAGGTCTCAAAATTTATTACATCTTCACATAAGAGTAAAGGTACACCGTTGTTTTAGTTTCCTTTTTTTCGGGTTAAAGGAGGCTTATTTACCCAGAAGAGCTATAGGGTTTAAGCAAGTGAAGATAAATAAGTATTGGTTTGGACAGGAAAACTTGATTAGCAGTTTCTAGCTCAAGTTTTAAAGAATCATTTGGGTAAACGGTTCTTATTAATTTCACAATTTTAAGCACGAGTCTGTTAAATTTTATGAAATTCCTTTATTTAAAAAATGTTCAGTGTCACGATGTTATTGTAAATGATGATACTTGATACCGCTACGCCAAATGCATACGAATGATGACAAGAAACTGCTTATCTAGTTTCCGTGGTGTTACAATAAGTTTTTAAAACTGTTTTGAAGCGGAAAAACTGCAACCTCTTATTTTATAATGAATCTGGTTAGTTCTGTAACGTATAGGTCTGTTCCGAATAGTTCCCTGCTGGGACAGAGGTAAGTCTATGGATTTACAACGCTAAAACCAGAAGTTTGATTTCATTTAGTGGGGTCCGGCATGGCCAGGTAAGATAAGGCGTGCGACTCGTAATCTGAAGGTCAAAGATTCACATCCCTGTCTCACCAAACATGCTCGCTTTTTCAGTCGTGGGGGCGTTGTAATGTTACGGTCAATCCCACTATTTGTTGATAAAAAAAAAGTAGCCCAAGAGTTAGCGGTGGGTTGTGATGACTAGCTGCCTTCCCTCTAGTCTTACACTGCTAAATTAGGGACGGCTAGCGAAGATAGCCCTCGAGTACCTTTGCACGAAATTCAAGAAACAAACAAACAAACATCATTTAGTGGACATAGCAGAGAGCTCGATGTGGCTTTATTATAAGAAAATATACACACATACACTACCGGCCAAAATCTTAAGGCCAATGAACATAAAGAAAAAATATGCATTTTGCGTTGTTAGACTCAACCATTTATTTAAATAAACCTTCGAAAGATGAAAAGGGAAAAATAAAAAACTTTTTTAGTATTTAATAGGGACAATGTGAACCACTATGAAATTAGCCTAAATACAAGCTGGTCAAAAGTTTAATACCATACTGAAACGAAGCGTTAATCTGTAAACACGTAACGAAACTTAGTCATTTGTGTTCAAGTATTAGCGTTGTCAACATCTCCCACTGACATCTCCTGTGTTACATTTGGTAAAAATATGGCAAAGGCTAAAGAGTTGACAGAGTTTGATCGTGGCGGAATTGTCGAGCTGAGAAAGCAAGGTCTCTTTCAACGTGCCATCGCTGGTGAGATTGGGCGTAGTAAAACCACTGTTGCTAATTTCTTAAAAGACCCTGAGGGATACAGGTATAAGAATTTCAAGTGGTCGGGCCAAGAGATTTTCGCCGGCGTTGAGGAAAAGAATTCGACGTGTTGTGCAGCAAGACATCAGCCGATCGTCGTACCAGATTAAATTTTGAATTTATTTACAACATAAGGAACAGTACAAAAAGGCATAACAAAACATGAAATATGTACAAAAAAAACATTAAATAAATCCAAAACCAAAAATAAACAAAAAATAACTAACAGTAAATATATACAAAAAACAACACATGAAATATAGACAAGTGGAAAAAAACCCATTAAATATATACAAAAACTCGTTAAATATATACACAAAAACTCCTTAAATATATACACAAAAAACCATGAAATATATACACAAAAACCCATTAAATATATGCAAAAAACCCTTAATTATGTACAAAAAACATTAAATAAATACAAGAGAATAAAAACTGAGATGCGAGTGTGGAAGCAGAGCGACTCAAAATCCAATCTCCACTCGACCCCCCACTAACGCACAAAGTAACGAGACGGCCGCCAGAGATGGTAAAAGGTACCGGAACCCAGTCGCTGATAGTCCGCCTCAAGGCGGAGTAACAACCGGTACCTGGCCCTTCCCAGCATCAAAAAGTACGACACCGACGCCTGCTCGAAAACCAATTTGTTTCGAGCAAGCCAGATGACGTACTTAAAGATGGTTACGGTATACTGAAAGGAAAAGGCCAGATTGCCGGGAACAGGGACTTGTACATAAGACAGTATGGTCTCAGCCGAGAGCGGCGAGACCCGGAAAAAGGGAGCAACCGTTTCCCAGATCTCTGCCAACGACGGACAGAGAACCAACCTGTGGAAGACAGATTCCACCTGGGTGTGACACACGGGATACACCTCAGTCGCACCAGAGTTCCACAGGTACGAACCCTCCTTCACCGGCAGGATGTTATGCACAACGTGCCAGTTGAAAGCCTGGAGGTAGCTATCAACGTGGCCTCAAACAACGTCCCACGGCAGAGCAGGGTGGTGTTGCTCGATTCTGTGGGTACAGTCGGGGACCAGCAGGCAGTAGAGGGAACCTGTAAGATGGGAAAGGAAAACGTCAGGTACTCGTGAACCAAGAGCCTGCTCAAAGCAGTCCCATACAAGGCTTGCACGTACTAAATAAAAACTGGAGGAAGGCCACACCTCACCAAAACGAACTACAGAAATCCATGGTGAACTCGATCAAAAGCTTTGCTCTGATCGAGGGACACAAAGACAGCAGGGACATCCCGATCCGTGATATAGTGGAACAGGTCTCTGAGAAGCACCAGATTTCGTTGGATACTACTGCCTCGCACGACGCACGTCTGAGTGCAGTGAACCAAGGAAGGCATAACTGCACACAAACGAGCACACAGGACCTTAAAAACAGTCTTTGCATCCACGTTTAGGAGAGAAATGGGGTGACATGAGGAAAGATCTTCAGACTGGCTGGGATCCTTACATAAAACTGTAATTAGCCCATCCAGCATTCCGGTGGCAGAGACCCCACAGCCAGCATTCCTTAAAATGGCTGATGAAAGAAGGTCTAACAACATGCCACAAGGGGCTGTAAAATTCCACCGACAGCCCATCCGGCCCAGGACACTTACCAAAATGCATGGACCAAATGGCCGATCAACACTCACCCAAGCTGATGGGCTTCACCAGCTGGTCGTGAAAGGAAAGGTCGAGGGAGGGCAAAAATCGAGTAATGTCATCCCACAATCCTTCGTCCACGGGTGAAGCTGAAAATAAACAGCAGTAGTAGCCGAGGCACGCATCTAGAATGTCGGAGATGTCAGATGACGATTGGCCATTCTTCAACACCAGACTGGAGATGTGTCTTGTTTAGCCATCTCCCGTGCCTTGCACAGCGGAACCCTGGTGGCAATTCTGTGATCGAGTGATTCGATCAGACTAGAGACGCTCGCAGCACGGAACAGTTTGGAAGAGTCCAAATCCTAATCTCAATGTTTGAGAGGACCCAGCGATCAGTTGGTCTGCCACGAAACAAGGCAGCCAAGGTGTTCTGCTTGTCCCGCAAGGCCAGGCGGCAGGCCCGCGAATGCCGCATGCCAGCTTGCCGCAGCAAGGAGGCGCAAGCTTCCTTGAGACCCACCCACCAAGACCCGGTGAGAGACTTGACAGAACAGAGCTCTTGAACAAGGGCAAGCAAATCGTCTGCAAACAAATCATCGGCAAGGAGGGAAACGTTGAGCCTCCACACACCGGGGCCCCAACAAACGGGGACAAAATCCCGGAATATGGTAAGAAGCACCCGATGGTCAGACACATGAAACGAGACATCCCCAACCCAGTGAACCGCAGCCCTGATAAGAATCTACTGAAGGCCAGGTGTCACATAGAACCATTCGGGGACCAGCAGTCGGTAGAGGGAAAGAATGCCCATCGGTACATTGGAATACATGGTACGACACCGCCGGATCACCGCAGCAGCGTCAACGTACCAAGATGAAGGATCAAAACACATAGGTGTCTGCAGGCTCAAAGGAACACCAAAGAGTCTGCGCCCCGTGCCGACCAAGAATCTCGCAAGGTGGCAACAGGGGTGACCCTCCAAAGAAAGACATAAGAAGGGAAAGATACGGGGTCCGGACACAAGGGATGCCCAGACCACCCATGCAAGGCAGCAGCTTTAAGGAGAGCCGAGACACCACCTCAGGCTTGCCACTTTACAGGAAGGCATAGATATGGCGTTTGATGGCTCGTGCAGTGCATTCATTCAAAGAAAGGACATCCCCCAGGTACCAGACCAAAAGAAGGATCCTCCTCTTTACCACCTCTGCCCTTAAAAACAGGTTAACAGGACAGTATCAGTAATCGTGCACTGCTGAACCAACACCCTGAACCACCCCTTCCGAAGCAGCCCCAGGGCTTGCGTGTAAACGAACCCCGAAGCAAGTGATCGGGGAGGGGGTCCAATCCAGACCAAACAGGGAGTCGGCAGACGAGGCCCATTTGCCAAATCCCAGCGCACGAGACTTGGGAGTATTCATGTGGCCCGAGAGCATCAATGGACGACGGCCAGCGCTGAACCTAATGATGTGAAGATCTCAAGGAACAGGTTCATATCATCCACGTAGCCACACAGCTACCGACCTACACAGCTCGATCACATACACACATACCCGAAAACACTGATAAACAGCACGGATGTGACACAACACACGACCAAGAAACATGTTTGAGGCCAAACACGATACGGCACACGATAAAATACAACATAAGCTTCCAAACGGGCACGGCGAACAATGAAACCCTGAGCCGCCGAGAGACCGACCCACACAGAATACAGCTCAAGAACAATAAGACGGCATCTACGAGAGAAATGCTTTAAAAACCGTAAACGTCTTCAAAGACCATGCTTCCTTTCACACCATGAAACAGCTTGGTTAAACTTTGCTGAGAAGCACCACACGTGGGACGTAGAAAAGTGGACAAAGGTTTTGTTCTCTGATGAGAAAAATGAACCTGGATGGTCCAAATGGCTTCCAACGTTACTGGCACGATAAGAATATCCCACCGTTTTCTACACGACACAATGGAGAAGGTTCCATCATGATCTGGGGTGCTTTCTCCTTCCATGGAACAATGGAGCTTAAGGTTATACAGGGGCATCAAACAGCAGCTGGCTACATTGGCATGTTGGAGAGAGCATTCTTATTGACTGAAGGCCATTGCTTGTGTGGAAATGATTGGATTTTTCAACAGGAAAACGCTGCAATCCACAATGCCCGCAGGACAATGGACTTTTTCATGGCGAATATCATGATTCTTTTGGACCATCCAGCGTGTTCGCCCGAACTGAACCCCATTGAAAATATTCGGGGGTGGATGGTAAGGGAAGTCTATAGAAATGAACATCAATTCCAAACAGTGCATGATGTTCGTGAAGCAATCTTCACCACTTGAAATAACATTCCAGCCAGCCTTCTGCAAACGCTTATATCGACTATGCCAAAGCGAATGTTTGAAGTTATTCGCAATGACGGCCGTGCAACTCACTACCGAGACCTCTTGTTGGGCATTTCCTACCCTGTTTAGGACTTCTTTTTGGTGTGCTCTTAAACTTTTGACCAGTTAGTATTTAGGCTAATTTCATAGTGTTCACATTTTCCTTATTAAATGCTAAAAAGTTTTTTTATTTACCCTTTTCTTATTTTCATTTTTCGATTGTTTTTGAATTTCGCGCAAAGCTTTGGAGGGCTATTTGCGCTAGCCGTCCCTAATTTAGCAGTTTAAGGCAGCTGGTCATCACCACCCACCGCCAGCTCTTGGGCTACTCTTTTATCAGCGAATAGTGAGATTGACCGTAACATTATAACACCGCCACGTCTGAAAAGGCGACGTTGTTTGGTGCGACAGGGATGCGAATCTGCGACCCTCAGATTACAAGTCGCACGACTTAACCCACCTGACCATGCCGGGCCCTAGAAAAATAATGGAAAATGTTAAAATACACGCCTATTACAATGTTTCATTACTTGGAACGTGTACGTCTCACCAAGCGCTTCTGCCAGAAACGTGAAGGCAATAATAATAAAATATGTTTTCGTTATACACGTGTGTTTAACATTTTTGAACTATTTTGTTTTATTATTTATATTATTAGTTAGCTATGCTGTGGTTTTTGTTTGACTTGAGGCATAATGGTAGGGTGTTTTTAATTAGATATATATATAAGTAAAATTGATCATTAGAGTCTGTCTTTTATTCAGCCTCCAGTATCTCTAAGAGCTTATAACATTGAAGAAAAATTTAAGTTTTTACCCGTGGTCGGCAGAATACAGATAGCTAATTGTGTAGCTTGGGCTTAAGAACAATCAAATCGAATAAGTAATGTTCAAATATTTGAGATGGCGTCACCTAGAGGACAGAAATACTACTAGTTAGGTTGATCGTTTTCGTGGTAAAGAAATGCTGTAAGGGTTAATTCATTAATGAGATTATAAGACAATGGTGTCAAATTACGGTTAGCTCGATGATTAAAAAAATGTGAAGTATTTGGTAAACTTTCATTCCTAAATTGATTTAAAAGATGATTTAGTTAGTTATCGTTAGGAAAATAGTATTGTTGCAACGACATGTGCTCTACCCCAAGTTACACAACTGGTAGTAATAGTAGTGGTGGTGGTGCTAACGCACGAACACTGACAGTGCAGAACAATCTCAATTTGTGAACCTCCAGGTGATAACATGTGTTGACTGGATCGGTTAATAGATTTAATAAGGCCCATGGAGTGATCGTATCTTGCACTATGTAACTGTGTATCTAATGATATATCGTTCTTTTGGTATGTCATATCTCATAAGCTATAATTTTGCTAAATTTTAAATATTGTAAATGAATTTCATATTTTAAATATACATATATATATATTATAAAACTGAATGTTACTGTTTACATAAGTAACATCAATAAGACTACTACTTGACTATCAGATTAAAAGTTAATAGTTGTATTACACTTATAAGTTGTGTAAGTTAAATAAACTAGACTACCCTACTACTACTAGTACTAATAATGTCCTAATTATATCCTATAGTAATGAATAAAATGTTTCAAAAACGTTATTATATGCTGATAAATTACTAAACAATATTTATTATCATTTAGTACTAGAGAATCAAAATTGCAGGGCCCGGCATGGCCAAGCGTGTTAAGGTGTGCGACTTGTAATCTGAGGGTCACGGGTATGCATCCCCGTTTCGCCAAACATGCTCTTCCTTTCAGCTGTGGGGGCGTTATAATGTGATGGTCAATCCCACTATTCGTTGATAAAAGAGTAGCCCAAGAGTTGGCAGTGGGTGGTGATGACTAGCTGTCTTCCCTCTATTCTTACACTGCTAAATTAGGGACGGCTAGCATAGATAGCCCTCGAGTAGCTTTGTGCAAAATTCAGAACCATGGCAAAAGGTATGAAGTCTGATAATTGACCATTTTTTAAACTTGTAATTAATTGCTAAGGGTACTGCCACCACCAGACAAAGTTTCATGACTCATTGGCTCATAAATATTTATAAAGACCCTGCTATTAACATTGGCTAGTAATTGTTCATTGTCTGATAGGTTCAAACTTTTGACGGGTTGTTAACTTTTCTCACAAGTCAATCTATCTCTGTAACTTGCTCTTTTTTCTTTTCTTGAGCTATATGAAAAGAAAATTGATTGGAAAGGCAGTATTTTCACTTGTAAAACTATGGTGACTGTTCAATGAAATTTTAAGCTTTGTTAAGTGAATTTGTGAAGCACCTTTTATCAGATTTTCATGAAGTTGTCTTGCTACTTATGTAAAGCTAATAATCTTATAATAGCTGAGATAATTTTTATCACTTTCTTCAAAAAGAGAACTGATATTAACAATTTCCTATCTTCTTACACTTACTTAATAGTTAAAAACTTACAAGAAATAGGATGTGACTCACATATTTAATTCTTAACCTTCCTGAGAAGTCTTGGGGAAATATTTGGCCTAGGAGCTCTATCATTCTTTATACTTTCCAATTTTTTTCATAGCAAAATTGGAATTAGTGTGATCATATTTTTTATCTTGTTTCTCTCTATCATCTTTTGACTATAAGAAATATTGCTTAAATTTTCAGGTGTAAATATTGAAAAAAAGTAAAGCATAATAACCTGCCATCTCATATCATCAAATATGAGCATTCCTGTATCAACCTTAAAAGGCCCTAATCCCATTTTAGCATTTTGTTTACCCTTAATATATTTAAAGAAATCCTTGCTATCAATTTTTGCAGAATTACAAAGGGAAAGTCATTGAACAAATAAATATTAAGGATTTTATAGTGTTAGAAAAAAGAGACTCAAAAGATAACTTAAAGTGATAATTTTAATATTGTCATTAACTGCCTTACAAGGTTGTGTAAAAAGTTGTAATTAGTGAGCTGTGATATACAAGTTTATTGCACTCTTATGGATGGTTACAATGAAAGAATGAATAGAAATGTATGTAATACAAACAAAATACTTGTATTCTTTAAGCTGAAATATGGTTTGCTTGACTAAGTATATTACAAATCATTATAATGATTAATTTTTTAAGTTTCAATGCTGTTATCTTAAGTTTATAAATTAGCTACCCTTTAAACCATCAGTATTTTTGCAAATTAGTTCTATGTTTCTTCTAATGAAGTATATATAACAAATGTTTCCAGTTATAGAGATTTTGAATTACCATCTTGAGGTACAAAAACAGTTGAACTGCTGATATTACGATTAGGATTCATTTCCTTTTTATGCGTCTAAGTTCCTGTTCTTTACACTGTTTTCTTGTGAACTTCTTATATGGCCAATTAGTGATGTGGTTAGGGATGATAGTGATAATCAGTGCTTTTATTCTGATGATGTTATAATGACATACTATAAAAAAACATCCTTTGTGAGTGAGTTACAACTGCATATTTAGAAACTCGGGCTAAGGTTCCAGTTAATCCTGTCATAGACAGTGGGTTAGCATTGTGTTACTCTTGTTTGTTTTGTCCTCACATGTAGAATTCTTAGCCTACTTGCATGAAAGGGCAGTACAAAGCAGTAAGGCCACTTATGCCATGATCTTACCATGTTTTTATGGCATATATAGCAATAATTTGTGTACTAAAACTTTTTAGTGATTCAGTACATTACATTTTGTATGTGCAGTATTTACAGCTAAAATAACTCAAGATTCAACCTCATAGCATTAAATTTTCAAAGGTTTACTAGGGAAGTATGTTCCCAGACCAATCCCTCCCACAAATGTCTTGTTTTGCATGCTGGTAGTGTATTTTTCACACATTATGTGACACATTCTTTAGCTATAGTAATGGCATAATAAATAAAAAAAATGTTCCCTACAGCAATACATAAAATTTGGTATTAATTTCTACATCATTTGCAGTTAATGTTTGAAAAAAATGTATAGTTATCTCATCAAAAACAGGTGAATGGATTCAGACTAAAGTTAGTATGCATTTGAACTATCATCCACCTTAAATGATTAGTTTTAGAGGGTCAAAGGGTAAGGTCACAGAAGTCAAAAACATTTATCTATTAACAGGGGACCAATTTTTCACACTAATTTTAATTTATAACTCAGCCATAACTGATCATAATTTGATGAAACTCGATGGATATATGTAGAGTATTATTTCTCATCCTACCAAAGATGGTCCATGTCCATTGATAAAGATGGATAATTTAATATTTTTTGTGGGCCAAATATGCTTAATGCTATGGGGAAGAGATGTGTGCTCTACTGGGTACCTCTCCAGTTTGATTTAGTACTTGTATAATATTTTAGGTTATACATTATTAATGTTTGGAAAATTTGTTTTGCTGTGCTGTTTTTTAAAAGTATACAAATTTTTCCATACATCTGACAGTTTTTATTGTGTATCTGAAATCATGTAAATATATTTGAGATATTCTTTGAATAAAAGTAGATGTATCTGTGCTTCTGTAAAAACAACATACTCATTTTCTCATATGTTTATAGAGGCTCTTATGTACAAAGATAGTAGCTATTAAGTGTTAAAGAAAATATAAAGTTGGATTTTTAAAAATATTGTTGATTAGAAAGTGCCAATGTTTTACTCGGTTAGATCTAACATTTTTCATTTTAATCATTTATGTATACTTGTTACTTATATTTACCTACTGAAGCAGTAATGTAGCTGAAAAGTTTCATAAAACACCATTAAATGATAAATGCAATGATGAAAAAATATTGCACTTACACACTATGACTAGAGTGATACAGCAATAATTTTCTAAACTGTTTTCTAGTAAGTCCGACTTTTCTTCACTTATACTCTGTTTTAAATAACCAAGGTGTTCTTATACTTTTTTTGTGTAATTTTAATGATAATAAATTCTCTGATGTATACAAATAAAAAGCCTCTTCTATTATGTGAAAGTTTGCGGTCATAGAAATTCTAACCTCTCTAGTCACTTAATCTAAATCTTATGTCTTCTCACATACAAATATTCCTCTTTTTGGAAACAGACATAATATAATTAAGAACAACCACACTGTCAAAAGAAACTTGTAAATTCCAGGTTTGTGGCCTGTAATTGTGTTTTGTAAGATCACGCTAAATTCTTTGTTCTCCACTACAAGAGTTCCTGCTGGTCACTTTTTCATGATTGTACACTACTGTTTACTGAAGTGTTATTTACATTACATTAATGTAGATTTAAAAGAATCTTGTCTATTCAATCATGTTTAGTCATTGGTTTTATCTTGTATGGAAGCTAAGGTTTATTAGTTACTGTCATCAATTTGCCATCATAAAAGCTTCTCAACACAGGATTCTTGAAGTAGTTTGGGAAAGTAAAGGAATTTCATGTGAAAAAAAGATCACTGGATAACTGTTTCTAAAGGATGCCAGAGCCTGGGTGGATACAAATCTGTATATTAGGATGGGTTAAAAATTCTAAACATATGTGAAAGAGCTTTGTTTACAGGGGATATTCATTTGACCCTTGCAGAGATCTAAGTTCAAGCATTTTTTTACATTTTTCTTTACAAATTACAAAATTAATTTTATAAAGTTACAGAGCATTAAGTAATAATTATTAATAAAAAATTGTTGGATTAGAGTTAGAATTACTTCCATGCATAATATAAAATGTATTAGGCAAACATGCTCTCTCATCCTCCTGCAAAGATAGTTTAAGGGCACAATCAAACTATTGTTGAGTACAAGTGGATTAATTTTGAGTTGATTTTAGAGTTGAGGTAAGTATAACTTACTTAATAGGGAGCTAGCTAGCTTTGTATTATTCATTCTTTGCTGGCCACACACCAAATTATCCATTGCTGAGGTTATAAATATAAAACACGTTCATAAAAAAAATAGCAATGTCTGTCGTGGATCTGCTGAAGTTAAATGCTTTGTAATATTTGAAATCTGTAAAGTTCTTGGTCAAATATCTGAAGTTCCCAGTTGATAAGTATTATAATAATCACAGTTATAGCTTCTAATGTTTTATGTTGGCTATATTTTATACAAGTGAGGAAAGTTTCTCAGAATTTCAGCTTATGCAGCAGTATAGACAATGACCCATTGTTTATGCATACACGTATATTGTTAATTCTTGCACTTGAGGATTTGCTACATTCTTAGTAAATAGGTAAGAATTTTTTTAATACAGATTTAACAGTATAAGTTAATACATTTCCAAATATAAATTTAATTTAAATGTTGATATTAAAATAGATATATGATAGTAAATCCTTATTCTTTTCTTGAACATCTATGTTCTAACAACCTTATGCCTCACCTTCCTTATTTGTCTAATTCTTATATCATGACTTGTGTTGATTAAGAATTTCCTTTTCTTAATTTTTTACACTTTGGAATCTTTTTTCCCTGTTCAGAGAGTAGACTTGTGGTGCTAGTTGTCCACTACCATCATCATCTGATCTTTCTTAGCTCATTTCGTTATTTTTTCTCTCTATTTCATAACTGAGGTACTCTACCATGTCCCAGGTGTCTTTTATCCCAATTTTAGGTCCATCTCTTCTCCATTATGGCCTCTTTTGCTTCTGTTCCCCCCCCCCCCACTATGTTGTTGGGACTTGTTCAGTAGTGATAGACTACCAGGCTTGTTTTTCTTTTTGCTTATCCACCTTTTTTAACCCTGAAGTTTTTGGATGTATTGTTGTTTCTATTGAATCAAAGGTAGAGGCAATAAATCATCAATGCCTGCTTTCATCCCTAGTTGCCAGAATGTACCAACCATCCCCTCTACCTCTATACCTCAACCAAGCCTCTCTTTTTTCACATTTTTTGTTTCCCATTTCCTATTCTCTTTCTTGTACACATCTGAATTGCTGAGTTTGTTGGTGATTAGCAGGTCAGGTCTCATAAAGTCTATTTATCATAGATTGCATGTCTATGCTTTCATTGTTCTGCAGACAAATAGGTTATTTTATTTCTGACCCATGAACTTTCAATTTTTCTTCTCCCTCTCACTCCTCATTCTATTTACTTTCCTCCTTCATTCCATATCACCTATCTTCAATGTCTCAAGGAGGAGGTGTTGGATTTGTTGGACAAAAAACTGTAGAGAGGGTGTATGATCCTCCTTCAGGGTTTCACTTACTCTCATCTCTTTATGGTCCTCAAAACTCATAGGTACTAATATCCAGTTAATGACCTTTTTTTACATCATTCACTTTCTGGTTGTCCCATGTTTGTGTATGGAATGTTTTTTCATCCAGACTATAAATGCCAATGCTTGATGTTTCTGATGCATTCTTTCATATTTACATTGCAGTATTCTTTCAAACATTTCTTTTGCTTTGAGCATTAAGATTGTATCTTCCATTTTTTGAGCTCTTCATTCCAGCATTACTTTTATCCATTACATCTTCAACTGCATGGTGAAGGTCTCTGTTTCTCATCTGCATTGACTGGGACTGTAATTCCATTTCTACATTGACAATTGGCTTCTCCTGCTTGACTTTTCAGAAGAGTCTTCCCCATGTACTTCTCTTCTTCGAGAATCTGTTTGTTCTGGATACCTTATCAGTATTTCCAAATCTTTCCTCTCTCCCATCGAATATCTTGTTCACCTAGGAATTTACCTCTTCCTTCCTTTTTTCCTGGGCAAAGAGTATACCCTGGAAGAGATGAAATGCAGTTCCGTAGGTGTGATCCTATGGAACCACTGTCATCACACTCCATGGGTTTCCTTTGAAACTTTCAAAAGTGAGAAATCTCACAAGATTACTTATGGGAGCTTACATTTCTAAGATATAAAATTTTCTGATTGTGAAGACTCTCATATCTCCTTTTTCTCGTATGCTCAAGCTTGATCTTTGGATCTCTTACTTCTTTTGTGTCCCTGCAGTTGATTATGACAAATCAGTGGAAGATATTTTGTGGTTCTCTGCATTCTTTCTTTACTCTATTTTTTCTTATCATTGCTGTCATGACTCCATAGTTTCCACAAAACTGAGTTTTCATTTTCCTTCCATTTCACCAGAACTTACATCTTTTCATTAATGTCTCTCTAACTTAATTGAGTGCATTTCTAGATACTTTCACTCATTTTATATTTAGTCTCCTTTGGAGCAGTCTTTCTTCATCAATGTCCTTGAGGTATGAGCAGCTCAGTGAAAGCCAGTGTTAGATAAATATTCAGGAACCTTTTCTTCACCTGTATGTATGACTAATGCTTAGGAGATTATATATAAATATATAGTTTTGGCTACAGGAAATAATAGGAATATTATTGATGAAGATAGTGCTGATTTAATGAATAGGAGATCACTAATAAAGCAGGACCGATATTTGCAAGGGAAGAAAATTTTATCAGGAGATAAATGACTATTAGTATATATAGATGAGTAATAAGATTTGATATTGTTTAATATTAAGTGTTTTAAAATCTCCCATGCAGAGAATGTGAAGTAAAATATTATTTCTAGGGTTTATATATAATATAATAGCCAAAAAGTCTAATTACTCTATGGATACTATATAATTTCATTATAACTTATCAAGCTTAGTAACTAAGTTGTATTTGGGTCTAAAACAATATGAATCTTGAATCAGAATAAAGACACAGCATACCTCCTTGAAATCTTGGTTTGAAAAAATGTGGTAACCTTTTAATAGAATAAATAGATGAGAAAACCACTTGGAAGAAATTCAACACACCAAGTAGCTTACAAAATTTAATATTTAGGTGGGTTCTTTTAATATTTACTTTTAAGCTGAGAAATTAAGTCATATATGATATTAAAGTTTGAATTCTAGTCTACAATTTGATGCCAAACTTATTGGCATAAATTCATAAAATATTAGTTCTATAAAATTTTGAATGTAACTCAACAAACATGATGACATTGCCTTTGACACTTGATCCATCATGAAAGGGTTAATGACTTTACTATTTCAGAAATACTAGACAGTCTAGCAACATATAATACCTTTAAATAATTAACCTATTTACAGAAATGGGAATTTTATTTAATTGTGACTGTCTCTACCATATCCAAACAGGATATTAGTGACTATGATCTTCACCAGATCTATTCTCTCTAAGACACAAAGAATTTCTAGTGTTGATACATTCATTCATTTAGATAGTATTGAAACAAGTCAACCTCTATCTTTCATGGTCTTTCCTTCTTTCAGTCTTTTAAGTTATAATGATACTTTTAATTTCTTGTTTCTGAAAAGTCTTTTAAATCCTTTTTCTATTTTTTTTTAAACCTAAAACCGGACATTACTTAAAGGATAACCTAATAGATGTGAACTTTACCAACTTCTTCCAAACATTTTATTTGTTCTACTACAGTTTCATCTGGTCTTCTGTCTTTATTGGTTTTCATTGTTGATAACATCTAACTTAATTTCATTCCATCCATGGTTTTCTTAACTCTTTTTTGTAACCGGCTCGGTATAATATACATGAGTTTGTTTAAATGCACACATTATAACTTTTGCTACAGTATGTGTATTTTCACAAAATGGTAGACCTTTAGTAAAGATTACAAGCTTTTTCATACACAAAACATTAGATCTTTTAATGAAAAATTTTTACTAAATATTTGTTTGTGAAAATAGTCCTTCCTTACTAGTCCAAGTGAGAAGTGATTTCATGTTATGATGAAAAACTATTCTTCATCTCAAAAATCTCAAACATTATTTGCATAATCTCTAAAACCTTCTAAATACATTTTAAATATTGGTTTTCAGTAAGACTATATATGTTATGTTATTTTCTATACTCTAACTGTGTGGGGTATGTCACTTAACCAACCTCATAATCATCATAAAATTGGAATATAAATATAAATTATACTTTTCGTGCTAGAATGACTGCATATTATAAGAAGAAAATACAAGTGTTTAGTCTACGTAGCTTAAGTTTCATAATGTTATATATGAACATGTATATTTATTATTCTTTATTATATTCACCTTCCAGTCATGCCTACCTAACAAAACATAACTTGCATTAGGTCACCTATCCAGTAACATAAAACTGACCTTTAGTCTTCCTTGTCTTGGCTTGGCTATGTTTTAGTGGACTAGTATTTTGTAATGTACAGTAACATTTCAATTATTATACTATATATATAAATTATTACTATTTAAAAATAGATTATTGAACTTTTTATTTTTCTGTATTTTAAGAAAAAATGAAGTAAAGCAAACAATTATCTCTTCTTACTATAACCTTTGTTCTCAGTTTTTGCTGGACATAGGTTGCTAAGCCTTTTAAATTTCTTACATAAAAAATATCAAAGACATTTTTTTTAGGTTTTATATATACAGTTGAATAACAAGAAAATCATAACTACACTGATACCATAGAATTCCACTAATTTATTGATCTTACTAAGATTTATTTAGATTTTATAAAATGTGAAATTTTGAGCAAACTAAAGACAACTTACTTCATTGAAATCGTGGATCAAAACAAAGTGAAAAATTTTTCAAAGATTAAAATGGTGGGAAGAACAACTCTGGGGACATTCTAAGCTGTTGATTGGTTATTCACATGGTATATATTGAAGTAAGTGTATATAAGTGAGCATTTCAAAAAATGGAGAGTTAAAGGGAGCCACTGTATTTGATTCAGTACACAAACCATATTTCAGCAAAATAAAAAATATGAGGTTTTTATTTTATATTCTAACTGTCATTTATAGTAATTAGAGTTTATGATTTGTATAAAATTATAAATTGGTAACATCATAAACATCAAATTTTAAAGTGCTGCATTCAACATACCATGTAACCCACTAAAATCTATATTTAGGTGTATTCTTTTAATATGTACTTTTAAATTAAGGAATTAATTCATATATGATATTAAAGTTTCAGTTATAAAATTTGCTTCCAAACTTATTGACATAAATTAAAAAATAGTAGTTCAATAAAATTTTGAATGCAAGTCAAACATGATGACATAACCTTTGACCCAATACTTGTTAGCCCCCTAGTGACACAGTGATATATCTGTGGACTTGCAATGCTAATATCCAGGTGTAGCTTTGTGCTTAATTACAAACAAAGAGTACTAGTTTTCATTCCATTATTACATCATCATATAATTGTGACTAGTCTTGCTTAATAAAAGTATTGAAAATGGAGAAAAAGTAGTCTGGCTGCCATTATGTTCAACTTAAACAATGCTTAATTGTTCAATTTAGTAATTTCTCAACATGCTAGAATATTTTCATAGCTGCTTCCAGCCTATACTGTTGAACATAAACATGTTAATCTTAATTATATTAACAACTTCTTGCCTAAAAGCTTACAGTGCTTTTTCTACTTACAGAGTTGCCAGTTATTTTTTTTAGATTATGAACAAATTCTGAAATGTGTCTCAGGGTGACTGGTATGGGTATTAAAAATACTTTTATTAATAAAGCAGAGAACAACCTAATATGGCCAGTTGCAACCTCTCTCTTTTAACCTGAAGATGACCTAAGAAGGTAAAAAACATTATTCTCTGTATTATTAGTAGAAGGGTTAATGCCCATACCAGCTGTCCTGAGATACATTTTTACTTCAAGTGGGTTTCTTGCCATCAAGAAATTATTAAATGACTTTGATGAACCTTCTCTACAATGGTAAGTACATTGGACATATCACCCATTGGAAAATGAATGTTATTACACTTCTGTATTTGTTATGTGTATCTTCACAAAATTTGAAGCATTTAATAAATGTAAAAAGATTGTTGTACACAAAAGAAAATCAGAATTTTTAATCAATTATTTTTACTAAAGATTTATATGGAATATTCTGAATCAGTCTTACTCTGAATAGTCTTAAGTGTGAGGTGATTTTCATGTTAAGAATAAAAATATTTGTTTCATCTTAACATTTTGATATTTCAGCTGCATTACCTCTAGAACCTCTTAAATAATGTCAAAAGTTGTTTTTTTTTGGTAAAACTTTCATATTTTGTTGTGTGCTCTTATTCTAATATTAATGAAATAATTGGTAATGATCAATGGACAATGAAATTAATAGCTTAAAAATAGGAAATAAATTTATATATTTTTCTTCTGATGAATAATTTCCTTTGCACATAGTTTCTAATTTCCAAAATTTTAACTGGTAACCTTTTTTCCGTATATTTTCTGTAAATATATTGTTTTATTGCAGTACTTAATAATTACTTGAGTCCTAATCGTTCCATCAAAAACATTAAACACATCAGAAGTTAATTGGCCATGGGTTGTAAACATCATAATTGAAGTATATTCAATAAACACATATTGAAGTGTTATTGTTGCAATTGTAAACTTATGAAGTCCTCATTTTTTAAAGCTAGATTCTGCATAAACTTTTTGAAGTTTCCTAATATACGTTTTAAAATACAAAATATTTAAATTTTTAAGATACTTCTTTGCATAAAAAATTTTGAGCTTTCAAATATAAATATAAATTGCAAAACATATATAGGGTAATTGAATAGAATGTTCTAAAATATCTTTAAATTAACTGGTTTTCTAAATCAATAGATAGATTAAAAGAAATTCACTTTCATGATTATAGCAAAAAAGCTTGATTGCAAAAATTCAAAGTGTGACAAATACCTAATACAGAACTAGTTCCCTAACAAATATTGTATAGAACGAACTGCTCTCTCTATTGGTAATAAATAATCCAGTAGCAATTCTTAGAGATGTATTGAGATTTTTTAGAGAACAGGAATGTAGCATGCAGTTTTAACTTTTGCTTATATTTCTGTAAAGAAGCTTGGAGGCTAGAAATTTATGTTCAAGCATGTAGGTATCTATAATATAAGTATATAACTAGTGAGACACTCACAAGATCATAAAAGGGCAGAAAAAACATCTACAATGGACATTTCAAAGCTCAAATTCATCATAATACAAAGTAAAGATTAAGAATTTTACTATTTCCTTTTTAAAGTAAGAAACTAAAACTTAGATTATATTAAATTTTGAACTATAAACTGATTTTTGATGCCATGTGTATTGATAAGTTATTTAATTAAATTTTGAATGTAATTCTGAAAAAAAAGGTTATAACTTATGCATAGGGTCAAAAATATTTTTCATATTTAATAGTTCTTATAATACTTTGATTTCAACCTTACGAATAATTTTAGTCTCTACAAAGAGAGCATCTAGTATCATCACAACAAGAAGTACTGTACGTTTTTCTGGATCAGCATGAATATTTTTTCACTGAACTGTACATAATGTATCACACACTGACAAGAATATTTACTATTTCCGTCATAGGATGTCCAAGTTTATTATTATTATTGAAGAACTGAATTATTATTTTCATAGTCTTGTTAACATTTCTAGTAAGAAACCATGATATGGTATTAATTGTATTTTTAACATGTTATAGAATTTGTACTGCATTGTGTATGTATTTTCATGTACAGAAGATTAAGATTAAAAAGTGATTTAATTGTGAAAGTGTTTTTTGTCATCTGAGAATGATCACAACAATAACAAAATTTTACTATTTCTTGTTCCTGGGCAGAAAGTGTTGCTTCCCAATTGCTTATACCTAAAGTAAATGGAAAAGACCTATTTTTCTCTTCAAACTTTGCTTTTGTGACCTGGGTAATGAAATTTTCAAATTTACCCATTTTCCAGAACATTCCAGGTAGATTCAGTGCTGAGTAGCTGATAGAAAAATTTCAAAGGCTTTTTAGAATGTTGTAGAACTTATGAGAATTTTCTAGAACTTTCCATAGTAATATATATATACAGGGGCTCACCACTCACCACTTCAGTTTAATTTTAGCTGCCTAAGTGAACACATAGTCCGACCCGATTTTATCAGAGATAGCATCAAGAAGCTGTAAGCATTCTCCAGATGCATTCTGCTATGTATGTGGCCAATTTATCAAGACAAGAGCAAAAACATACTCTGTGACAACATCTGCTAAAATGTGTGAAGCTTACAAAGCATATTTCAGCATGCCTTTTGGGGATCAAAACAAACCCTGGGCACCTCATTTCACCTGCAAGCACTGCAAAAAAACTGTAAAAGGTAAAATGGACAATTTTTGCTTTCTTGAATAGTAAGATTTTATATTTAACTAATTTTAGACTTTTTGAAACTTAAATATCTTTAATTTTCTTTTAAATTTCCAATAGTATAGAAAAAATATCACATATAAAATATTTTCTATGAACCTCTTACACACATTAGGCTTTACCAAGTTTCCCTGTTACCTTTGCCTTTGGAACAGCAGGGACACCGCAGTGCCCTATAACAGGAAGCACTGGCCACAACGGACCATGTTCTATGTGGGGAGGCACAATGTCAAGTGTGAGCCACTAGTGGACCTCCAGAAGGTGGTGTTCCCACCGTTGCACACAAAATTAGGTCTTATGAAGCAATTTGTCACAACTCTTGATAAGAAGTTTGCAGCCTTTAAGTACCTTTGAGAGTTCTTTCCTAAGCTGTCTGAGGCAAAGGTGAAAACTAATGTCTTCGTTGGATCACAAATAATGAATATCCTGGAGTGCACAGAATTCTCCAAGAACCTCAGTAGGAAGGGAAAAAAGCTTGGGGCAGCTTTGTTGCAGTGGTTTAGGGCTTCTTGGGCAATCACAAGCCCAAAAATTATGCAGAACTGGTTGAGACTCTAGTGAAAAACTACAGCGAAATGGGCTGCAGGATGTCCCTAAAAGTCCATATCCTTGATGATCATTTTGATAAATTCAAGAAGAACATGGGAGCATACTCAGAGGAGCAAGGCAAGCACTACCACCAAGACACACTGGACTTTGAATGCCGCTACCAAAGAGCATACAACAAAAACATGATGGAAGACTATATTTGAGGGCTGATACATGAAAGTGATTTACATTACAGTCACAAATCTCAAAAAACTACTCACTTCTAAGCATTTTTGTTCATTTTTGTATAACTCTAGTAGAAATACATGTACATCTTGATTCATATGTTGTTTTACTCAGACCTTGTGTAAATGAAAATTTGCAAATTTGCCCCGTTTTTACATAGAAAATAGGTTAATTTCTAAATTTCATTATCCAGGTCACAAAAGAAAAGTATGAAGGGAATAATGGTCATTTTCTGGACTTTTCCAAGATAAGCAATTAAGAAATAATGCATACTATCCAGGAACAAAATAGGTCTCAATATTTATTACATAGTGTAATTGAAATGTCTTGCCTGTTTTAAAAATAAATCATATCTACTCTACAAGCTGTAACTTGTTATAAAATCCTAGATTGTTGTACCTGAAGATGTTTATTTTATTAAATTGAATGGTAGATTGAAAATGTTTTTGAAGAACTCAAGCAAACTAAAAATAAGAAAATCTCATGTAAAAATAATCTATGAGTTGAATGTAATTGATTAATGAGCCTGACAATCAATTAGTACCATCCATGATGATGAGAAAACCCACTTGTAGAAAAAAATATATATGTGAAAACAGCTGGTATGGGTTGAGAAAATTCTATGTATCATGCCATACCAGCCATTTTCACATATATAATTAGCACCATCCATTGAATGCTTGGATCTGTTGTAGGTTAGGATAAAACTAGTTAATTGAATTGAAGTGTGGTTGTAGAATGCAAGCAAAATGTTATTAACTCTTTACATGTGGATCACATTGTCCATATGTTAGGATACAACCATTAGATTGAAGTATGGCTATAGAATTCAAGCAAAATACTATTAACCCTTTCCAAACAGGTCACAGGTTAAATGCAATATTTCATGAATTGATGTTAGTAACTTTGGTATAAAACTGTTGATTATAATTTAAATTTTAGCAATATATAGTATTCAATTTCTTAATTTAAAAGTATATATTAAAAAACACAGTTAAAGATCAATTTTTATGTGTCATGTAGTATACTGAATACAGCATTGGTTAAAATTAGGTTTCCTCCCATCTGTGTTATGGGTCATAGTCATTGCACGTAGAGTTGTTCTGTCTGGCTATCCTGCAGTCTCTTTTCTTACAGGCATGATACTGACATTTGGGTGGTCCTGGCCTGTTTTATGGTTGGGAGAATTGATTGCATGCAGTAAATATACTTTTGATGCCAGATGTCAAGTTCCAGGATCAGTAGCTCATGGCTAACTTTTGTGTCATACCTGGGAATCAGAGTGTTTCTTAATTCTCCAGTTCTCAGTTTTGAGGTGAAGACAGTATGATCCTCATCCTACCCTCATGCAGTAATCAGTACTCTGCAAGGAGGGTTTGGATGTAGTGGACTTACCAAGTATGATCTGTTGCACCCTAGCTAATCTACATCCATGAGTGCATCCTTATTTAACCACTTTTCATATTGTGGGATTGTGTTACAATATCTTTCTCTGGTTAGAATCTCCTTCCAACCACATTCTTTCACACTCAGATGTGCTCCTTTCATTTTCCACTCTTATATCTTGAACATTCCACATGGAGGCAAAGTGTATAAGTGATTCAGAAGTAGTGTGGTTTATCTCTTCAGGTGTTTTGAATGAAACTCTCATATACAGAAGTATCCTTTGGATGCTTTTGGAGGGAATGATTGTTCTTCCCTTGCACCAGTCCCTCTTCATAATCAATGTAGGATTTTACTTAATATTGTGGCAGAGGAAAATACAACATTGGACATTATTATTTTCCTGTACTGAAAATCTATTTACTATAGGTACTTCCCTCTCTCACATTTCCTCTCTACACACTGTTGAAGTGACAGTTTGATAGAGGGAGTAATGTGCATCACATGAGTGTACTATGCTCCTAACGGTGGAAAGGTGACCCATGATGATTTACATGAAAAACCTGTTGGAATCACCTGATTTTAGTGGAGGGGGAAGGACAAAAGGTTTTTGACATGTGAAGAAAATGTTTGCATATATAGGGTAGCAATGGATAAGTACAGCTAATGTTGTGAGAAGAGGGAAGTACCAACTGTAAATACATTTTCAGTGTAGGAAAATTAGAGCATTAATTTATGACACTTTTTTTTCTTTTTTATTAGCTGTATTTTTGGTACCAGCAATACTGAGCATAGGGGTGCATGTACCCAATTTGATTTTATTACTCATCATAATTTATACTAGCCAACTTGCAAATTGAAATTCTTTGAGGCAGTATTAGAGTAAATTAATCTAAGACTTTGGGCATGATCAAATATGTCAAATGAAAGGGTTTGACCTCCTGAGTGAGAAACAATAATTAAATTTCAAATCAGTCAGGTGATTAAGGAGCTACAAGTTAAAAAATTTGTACATGAAAAACTTGGAGCCATTCTGTGAGCTTCTATTCTGCATCTAAAAAAAAAGACTTGCTGCAAAACAGTTGTCTTTCTTATAGTAAGAAATTCAAGAAGAAGTAAAAAAAAATGAAAAACACTGAAACAATGTTGGTGATAGGTTCTGGCAGAATTTTCTTTCCTCTAGTTCAAAAATTAAAAAACAAAAAAAAAAGTTAGTAGCAAGTGTTGCCAGACAGTTGCATTCCCCCTAATCAGCATTTCATTAAGGAAAATAAAGTTGAAAATGCCTGTTGCTCGGCAATTGATTTTTCTCCTGTTGGAAGCTCAAAATCAGTCTAAGTAGCTTAAAAATCAAACATAATAACATAATATTTTTGATTACATGGATAGTCCAAATAATCTAATAAAAACACTCTAATAATTGAAAGTCTTAATTTTGATAAGTTGATTTGAAGATGAAAGGCAGATGACTTTAAAAATGTCGTCCTCTACACTTGTGTCTCCACAACAGGCAGTTGCCATCCATTCTACAAAGTTTCATCATGAATACTCTGCCTAAACAATCTGTTAAAGAAATGACTATATTGACTCAGTGTATTCATAAAATCTTGACATGTTTCCCATAATATCCTCATCCTTGGTGAAATTCTGCCTGTCACATGATAAAAAAAGCCCAAGAATGGGCTTTGGATTTCTTTTGTAGATATCCCATGCTTTTAAACTGCATTGCATTTTAGCAGGCCTGTGCACATGCTCAGCAGGTTAGACATCAAGACTAAAAAGAATCTTGGATTAAATACAATTCTAGCATTTCTCCTACCACCAGTTCCAAAGTCATATGGGACAACATTTGAAAGGTTAGTGGCCAGTATCCTTCTGCCCTCCCCCTGTCAGTCTTGTTCTCTGATGGCCAGGTAGTTGCTGATGTTCAGAGCATTGCTAATACTCTCAGTAAACACTTTTATCATGCATCTAGCACTTCTACTTCATCCTCCATCTTCCTAACCATCAAAACACGGGTAGAATGATCGCCTCTTTCCTTTTAGGCTAATCATCTCTATGACTATAATTGTCCCCTTACACTGGTGGAACTTAAACTTGCTCTTCATCAGTCTGGCAGTACATCAGTCAGACCTAATGATATTTATTAAGAGGTGGTGTGCCATCTCTCTCCTGCCTCTCTTGCTGTTCTTCTGATTGTTTTTAACCAGATCTCTCTCCTGCTTCTCTTACTGTTCTTCTGATTGTTTTTAACCAGATCTGGCAGGAGAATGTTTTTCCCAATGCTTGGCACCATGCTATTGTACTCCCTTTTCCTAAACCTGGGAAGGATCCCAAGATTCCTTTGAACTACCATCCAATTGTTTTGATGAGCTCTCTTTGTAAGACCGTAGAGAGAAGGGTTAATGCTTGTCTTGTTTAGTTTCTCAAATCAAACAACCTCCTCTCACCCACCCAGTGTGGGTTTCGAAGACAGCACTCTACCATGGATCACCTGATTTTACTTGAAACATCAATCGGGGAAACCTTTCTCAAATGACAACGTCTTGTTTCTCTATTTTTTGACCATGAGAAAGCTTATAAGACAACATGAAGATATGGTATCTTGTGAGACCTCCACTTGTATGGGTTGCATGGCAATTTACTGATTTTTATTAAACATTTTTTGATGAATTGGTGATTCCAGGATCATGTGGGTTTGACACTTGCCCACAGGAACTTGGAGTCCCTCAGGACTGTGTTTTGAGTGTCACACTTTTCATTATAAAGATTAATGATGTTGGTGGACAACTACCCCCTACGGTTGCAAACGGTCTCTTTGATGACGACTTCCACATCTCGTATCAGTCCTCAGATATGAGGTATGTTGAGCAACAACTACAGACTGCCCTCAATAATTTACTGACATGAATCACAGCAAACAGTTTAAACCTCTCTCTCCTAAACTGTTTGCATGCACTTTTGCCATCAACAGGGTATTCACCCTAATCCTGAACTCTGCGTTGGTGAAGCTGTGCCTACCGTGATTCCTGAGGCAAGTTTTTGGGACTTATATTTGACCACAACCTGACCTTTATCCCACACATCAAGCAGCTACATGTCATGTGTACAAGGGTGCTCAACATCTTCCATGTCGTCTTCCACCTTGGTTCTGTATTCAAGGCTTGGCTCCATGCCAGTTGGCAGTCAAGTTGGAGTGAACAATGTGAAAACAAACTTTTTGAAATAAAACCCTTTATTGGACCCTTGGTGTCTTGTTTCCATAAGAATCGGAAAGAGAAAGTTGTCCTCACTAAACTACACATTGTTCACAGTTTTTTAACTCATTGCTTTCTTTTGTCTGGGACTGATGCACCAATATGTTGTTTGTGTGACACTCAGGTCACAATAAGCCAAATATTACTGTCTTGCTGTTGTTACAACTCTCAATGACGGCACTGTTTTAGACATGTTTTGTCCCAAGGTTTACCTGTAATGTTGGACAATGTCATCGGTGATGATGACACTGTCCATCTTAAAAATGTTTTTAATTTTTAAAGGTCATTGACCTTTTTAACACTATTTAAGTTTTTAATTCATAAATTAGACATTTTTTATGATTCCTTTTTGAAGTACAAGTAGTTTGATATGAAATTAGAAAATGGCCCTAAGTTCAAATAACTCAAAACCAGGACTAGAAAGGCCAACTTCAGGTGACTAATGCTAATGTTTGAACTTACCCATTTGTCATCCTGGTGAGTTATAATAATTAAAATTGTACTACAGTTAGTCTTTTACAACTTCTATTACCTTACTTTCTGAACATGGCCATAACATCACATAACTCGAAACCAGGACTGGAAAGGCCAACTTCAGGTGACTAATGCTGGTGCTTGTTTGTTTTTACCTATTAGTCTCCTGGCGAGCTATGACCATTCAACTTATACTACAGAATGTCCTTTAAAACTAGTATTACTGTAATTTATCTCATACTGCTGTACACATGATATAAAAATTGGATTTCATGCTATTTAAGTTTTAATTCAAAAATACAACTTTGTCTTGTTTTACCTTGGTTCCTTTTTACAAATTTTAATACTTTTACTTTACCATAAGTTTCTTCCAGATGTTTGGCACAAATAGCTAAGTTGCTTTGCGCCATAAAATGCCAAATCTGCCTATCCACCCTATTAATGTCAGCTGTGTTTGCTCACAAGTGGTGAACATTTTACTGGAGCTGTGATGGATACCTTGGCCTCTACTTCAACTACTTTGTGCAGAGAAAAAATTTTGGTCCATATATCAGCTAAATCTTGACATGTCACCTTTGGGTGGAAGTTTGCTCTTGCTTAGCCAGTAGGTCATTACCATATGCACCTTCATCAGGAGCTCCACCTTTAGTATTCTCTGGATCTGTTCCCTGGGGTTGTTTAACTAACTAGTGGTGCTTTAACAGCTGCCAAATTAGAGGCTCCTTGTTTCCTTTGGATGGTTGATAATCCTACCTTAGATGTTGATAATATACAGTAATTATGTTTTGGGAGATGATCTATTAGTTGGCTGCCTCTTCTGCACTGCCATTGCAGTAGTAGTAATGATATTGGACCTGGTGGTCAAATGTTATGCAACTATTGTAGATACAAGCATACTTGGTAGTGCTAATGACTATCAATGTCATACCAGATCATACCAGTAGGTCCTGTTTCTTCTATGCCAACACTATTTCTTCCTTGGGTGTTGTCAGCAGGTGTATTCTGGTTATCTGCTGGGATACATAGAGATTCATAAAGTGTTAGCTGCCATTGCAATTTCAGTGGTAGTTCACCCAGTTGATACTTCTACAAAATATTCTGCACACTCGCTAATGTTTTTTACCATTAAAATTCACTAACACTTATATTGTCTTTGTTTTAAAGGTTCTCTTTGAATTACTAGTTTATTACTAGTTTTGGTGTGATTCACAAAGTTCTCACAACATGCATGTTACTTTTCATAGTTGTGCTTTTTTTTTTCATAGGTTCTGCTACAATTAATGTCAGACCAGTTACCAGAGCCTGAGATTCATTGTCAGAATCCACTTCTTTGCCTGGGAAGGATTCAAAGATTAATTACTCAGCATACAACAAGGCACTTAGCAACAAGGCAGGATAACCACAGATTGATGCAAGACAAAGAGAATGAGAAAGGTCAAGTATTCAGTATCAAATAATGAAAGTCTATATTGAAAGTATAAAGGCTGGCACATTCCAATTGGTCAAAAGTTCAACTTGATTTATAGGTTGAAAGACAGTTTTCATAACTTCCTTATAGCCATGACGTGCTCCAAAATTCTTTACAGATGGTCACAACTCAGTACCTTGTCTGATTGCCACATAAATAGAGCTTGGATCCAGAAGGAAGAAATAAATGTTGATTCTACAAAACTGGTTCCTCACACAAGCTGATTTGGATGAGATAAACTCAAGTAATATTTTTGAACATCAGAATACATCACACTTTTATTAGAATTACAAGCATAGTACTGGTTTTGGTGTGACTTAGAGAGGGCTCACAATGTGTTGTTATTTTTCACCTCCATTAGTACATTCACATCCTACATTTTTGTGCATTAGTACTACATCTTTTACTGAAACAACGTTAAAAAATGTACAGTGAAATTATTTATAAAAAAAAAAATATTTCAGTCAGTGTTCATAGATACTAACTGATGATGAATGGAATTAATCCAAGCCATATAAATTGGCAAGTCATTGTAGGTAGTTCCATGGACTGTCAGAATGCATATAAAACTGTAGTTATAACAAGTTTATATTTCTTATAGTCTATGAAATTCACATAATACAGATAATTTTGGATCAAATCATTTTATTTCCATTCACATGAAGCTTAATAGTTATGTTTATTATGTGATTAATTCATTAATTTAATAAACACTAATGAATAATTTTCATAAAGGCATAAAAGGATCATTCACATGTTTCATGTAGGTACATGTATTGCCTTGTATATTTATTATCTCCATTACATGTGAAATATACTAACAGCTTACAACAGACTACATTTAGTTCTTGCTTATAGTACTTACTATTTAAATGCTCCTACATGTGAGCTATAAGACTTGTGCATTTATTCTTTTCTGACATGAAATAATCACCAACAAATCTCCTAACCTAAGACTTTTTGCAGAGTCCAATCTGATAGCTTACAAAGCAAGGGTTGTAATTCTTTTTGGCTGAGTTTTTTACTGTTGGCTGTTATTGCCAGTCAGATGAACTAGTGATGCACTAAGAATTTTACTTAGATTTGTGATAATCAAGTGATGATTGCTATATATATATTTTATTGTGATCATCACTTGATGGCTTAAAAAGAATCGACTGCCTCTTCTTTTCAGTCAGTAATTATACAATTACTGACTGTGCTAATTGTTGATGAGTGGAGTTGATCTCAGCCATATTGATTGGCAAGTCATTGGAGCTGGTTCCATAAACCATAAGAGCTGTGTCTTGCCTATAGATCTGTTACTTTACCATCTGACTCATCCTGAACAACCAGGTCAGTACTATCAACTCCTTTCTTCTCATCATCAGGGTTGGAATGGGATCAAACAGTGATTTCATCCTCATCTGACTCAAATAACTTCTCATCTAAGCCAGTTCACTAGGGTTTACTGGTTATGTATGGATGTAGCTGGATGCTCCTTGGCTTTTGTATCTCCTGCATTAATAGACCAACTTGTCAGAGTAGAAAATGAGATTCTCTCTATTCAGAGCCTTTATTCTGCTGGTTTATATAAAAGCCTTACCTGATTTTTACTGTCTTTTTGCATCACTTCTATCATATGGCAGCCTGTCCTTGCTTTTGAAATGCAAACTTGTACATGTCAGCTAATGCGGGTCTTAATCACTCATGTTCCTGTGAGTATTGTGACATGTCCCCTTAATGTTGGAAAAACTGTACATCACATCTACAGGAGTAAGGTATTTTTATTAAACATGACCACATTTTGAGAACAAATTATTGATCTCTGTTCAGTTGCATATTATGTTTGACAGCCTGTATCAGTCATTTCACTGACCTATCAAATGGAGGTGATAAGGTGAAGTATGCACCTTCTGCCCTCAACACATTAGGCAACTCAGAGAACAATTGGCTTGTTATGTTATCTCCCTGATCTGAGTGAATTTATTTAGGTATTCTAAACCAGGCTATCCAGGTCACCACCAGTGCAGCATCCACTGATTGTTTAAACATATTGGTCGATGAAGTTGATGATCAAAAGTATTTATTGATGAACTCATTACATTTCCAGGAATGGACCAATGATATCCACAGATATTCTCTTTTGAAGATAAACAACAATTTTACAGTTTACTCTCTTAAAGCTCAAACATACTCTAGCATTGTGACCCCCAGGCTAGAAACCACTGCATGGTAGCTGATAACAATAGCACAACACATTTTCTTCTTGCACTCATAACTGCTCTTATGAGTGCCATATTTTATGGATATCTATACTATGCTCCTATACCTGATCTTGTTGCATGCCAAGGATTACTTACATTAGATCTAGGTCTCTCTGTGATGCTTCCAAAGTCTTAATTGTAGCATTCATTCGCTAGTGAAATCAACTCTCTTCATTTTCCAAGTGTAACCTTGTAGACATAGTTGGAACATTACTTCTCCATTCACATCTAGTTTATCTCCTTTCATCAGAATAAAGTATTGGACCATGTGATGATTCCAGAATTCTTGATATACCATTGTTTTGAGATCTGCCTGTGATTTGGTCACTCTTGTATCATTCATGAACATTTTTGCTCTTGTACTATGAAATGTACATACCAAGAGCCCCTTCCCCCCAGCACTGAGAGAGCTAGACTGTGCACCATTCTTGTTTTGAAAATAATGTTTGTTTAAGGGATTTGATATAACTTGAACTTTGGTTTTCTGGACCTGTTGGAGCAGCATTCATTACCAGCTGTTGGCTCTTCTATACCTGATGTGCCATTGCTTGAAAGTATTAGCTTAGTATACCTTCCTATTTGCTAAGGTATGTGCAGTTCACTTGAAAGTGGTCCAACATTCCATGAGCAATGCATTTTGCTCACAATAATGGCTATCTTTTATGACAAGAAAACCCACTTGTAGAGAAAATTACATATGTAAAAATAGCTGGTGTGGGTAGAGAAAGCACTATGTAGAGGAGCAAACAATGTTTTGATTTTCTTCAGTCGTCATCAGAAGGCAGAAACGTTGTTCACTTCTCTACATAATGCTTTCTCTACGCATACCAGCCATTTTTACATATATAATGGCTATCTTACAATCCCAGAGTTGTTGCTCACTCAGTTGCATGATGGAGTCTTGGCCTGGTCTGTTTAAATTCACAGTTAGGTTTTGTACAGCCTGTTCTAGAGTTTAGTCATTCCAGACAGTTACTTGCCTGAAACATTTTTGGTAACAGTGTAAATCCTCCTTTGCTGTATGCTTTTGAATTTGGAAAAATGAGCTGTTGTTACTTGCTCATGGAAAACCATGATTGTTAATATACTGAACTTCTTGACTTCATGGTCATCACCTGACTGAGATGTCCTCAACACTGTATCTGTAGTGTGGTAGGGATTTTAAGAACCCCAACATCCCTAAGTAGCAGAATGATTAGTTCAGCTAAGAAGCTTGTTCATTGATTCTGATCAACCCCAATCTCTTCTATGATTTAGGGCAGAAGATCTTCCATCTCCAGAAAGGTTACTACTACTTCCCAATTTATACTTACTTTGCTAATTAGTATCTGCTGTCTTACCTGCTGCTGAGATAGCTGTAGTTTGCAGTTGTCACTTATTGCACGTTCAATGTCTCTCTGTTTTTGAGCAGTTTTGACAACTACTGGATTTTAATTATTTTGGTTGGTAAGGTAGGTATCTGCAGCAGAATAAAAAAGGAATAAAGACAACTGTAACAAAACCTACATTCACACACATATAGAATAAAGACTAATAATCTCAATATATATATATATATATACACTATAATATAATATTACAAGGAAATAAAAATGCATGGTATATTCATTTACTGAAATATTAAACTTTTAAAATGTAGTATATTAAAAATTAATTTTCTTCATACAAAATGTACTGTGGACATATTAATTTGAATTATATTAGTATTTCAC
Source organism: Tachypleus tridentatus (assembly GCF_004210375.1). NCBI lineage: Eukaryota > Metazoa > Arthropoda > Merostomata > Xiphosura > Limulidae > Tachypleus > Tachypleus tridentatus. Next base: position 12,838,970 of record NC_134832.1, on the reverse strand, counting down.
AAAACTGTGCTCAGACTATATTGGGACTATATATCAGTGTACAGCTGTGTAAAAAGTTTTGTTCAAAATCCATTTATCAATAAAAATATTGAACATAGACAATGATATTTAGAATTTTATTGGACACCTGTGAGGATGTGGCTGTTTCTCAAGTATTTCATAAATATCTTTCAATAAAAAACAATTGTAAACACTGCTAGGACCGATCAAACAACATGAACTATCATAGTAAATTTTAATTGTGTTATATATTTGGATACTATAATGGTTTGTGTTGCAAAGTTTTCTTTGTTGAATGTTTAATAAATAGGTAAATAATTAGTAACCCATTTTTGCCATTGCATTGTTTTTACATTTTGTAACATAAAAAAGAAAAATGATTCAGCTATTTAGTTTGTTTTCATTGAATTTTACCAGCATGTAAAATAGTTAGTAATAATTGGCATTTAGTGTTCATATTGAATTTATTTTCAGATGATAGCCAGAAGCTTTTTTCGAAGAAGGATCTTGTGTGAACATGAAAAAAAATCTTTCGAAGAGCAAGTTGAAAAATGGCTTTAAACATGAATGTAAAATTTTGTATCTATCTAAAACTTAGTGATTACTTTAAATATCTCAGTACTTCTAACACCATTGTTTGCTGTTTCAAGCCTTCAATTCAGATTTGATAAATCTATAAGAGATCATGTTCCTTCACTTTGAACGTTCCACTAACACTAAGGCTGACTGCAAAGTACTTTCTCTAACATGGATGGGTAAAGTACCTGATGAACTTCCTGATGAAGATGGCTGGAAGTTGAACAGAGTAAGTTACTATCAGGATGGTTGGTTAGCCACAGGAAACACAAGAGGAGTTGTTGGGGTTACATTCACAACCTGTCATTGTCAAAAACCCATGGAGTTACCATCACGAACAAACTATAATTTGAGAGGTCATAGGTCGGAAGTAAGTTAAATTTAGAGTATGATTTTTGTCTATCAAAATATTCAAAATATATACTCATTAAATGATCCTTTGCCACTTGTAAAAACAAATATATTTTGTTTGTTTAGTTTATATTGTGGCATTAAATCTTTGTTTGAAAATTTTTATCATAATTATTTTTACATTTTTATTTTTAATTACATTTTTTGTGTTACGATTTCCTATTTTTTGTCTTGGGTGAACTTAGTTCTCATCTACATGCAAGCTATTCTGTAATTCTCACATTGGTGTTCACAGGCATATGGCAAATTATAATATTTGTTTTGATATTATTCTACAACAAAAAAACGAACTTTCTTCAAAAACTCTACATTATACATAGAACAGATTGCTATTATCTTATACTACTCCAAAACATTTTTGTGGACATCTCAAGCCTTTAATAAGTGTAGGGGTATCTATTTTGTTCAAAGTGCACTGCCCCGGTCAGCATCACACAGACATCCTCCAATAGGAAGGTGACACATCCTCCTCTCACAGTTATTCCCTTTGAAGAAAATATGCATAGTAAAAGCTCACAAAACTTTTTTTTCTTGACACTGCTTTGTTTATCTGTTGTTTTTTTCTTCAACATTATGGAATATTTGCATTGATGTTATTAATTTAACCTAAGAAACTATTCACCTTATTTTTTGTTTGCTCCCAAGTGCAAAATAAATTTGATTCCAATAAGCTAAAAAATGAATTAGTGTATCCACTTTTTCAACACCTCATTAAGAGGGTTCGTCTATAGTTGCTACTAGGGGGCTCCCTGACTGTCACTGTTATGACTGCAATAACACACTAAATGGTTAATTCCATTGTACCTACTTCTTGGATCTAGGATTCCAGACCTCCTGTCTTTGATACTTTTAACAATTTTGACCAGCTATTTCTACCACCAGCTTTTGATTCTGGTTCACTTTTCAACAAGGATCAGGTAGTCCAGCCTTGGGCTACTTTGTTGCAGGAATCTTCTTTCATTGACTGTCTTCAGTTTTGTCTCCTCTCCTCATATTTATGTTCATAGTAATACTTTTTGCCTTAATTTCTTACTGAAGCTTAGCTGCTAAGTCCTTTCAGAGCTTCTACTTCCAGCATTTTTTAAAGGTTCTTCATATTTTATCCAACTTCATTTCTCTTTAGTCTGTTATTTTAACATGGAGATTCTCTTTTCCCTTCTTTGTTCCTCTCCTGCCTTTAGTGGGATCAACTTTATTTCTTACATGCTTGTTTTCTTTTCTGTCTGCATGCACTTTTTTTTTTCTTTTTTTTTTTCCACTGGGGAAATTTGTTCTACTCATTCTCCATCTTGGACTTGATTTTTTTTTTGTTCCACATTGTCCCAATTAACTTTATATTCAAGATTTGCTTAGTCAGATTGCCTTAATTTCTGAAGTTTGCCTCTCTTCTTCTTATCTTGGAAATTTCTGTTTGCACCCTCCTTTCCTTCAGAATAAGGTTTTAGGATAGTCTTTTATACACAGGGAAACTTGACTTAAGGCAACTCATCAGCAGTCACTTCTGTTCACTTTGATCTTCTTTTCTTGGACCAGCTTTCTCATTCTTGAGAGCCTTATAGTTGCCCTTACTTCTGCTCCTCATCCTCTCCTTACTTTTCAACATACTCCCTCTCAAAGGGCTGACTATTGCAGGTCTCACAGGTGGCTTGTTTCTGGAGACTACCTCAACTCCACTCTGTTCACATCTTGGCTGTCCTTTTTCACATGCCTGGGGCTCCATATGTTAAGACATTAGGTCACTGAGATGTTTTCTCTTGGACTTTGTGACTTTTCATTCTGAGTCCCCACTCTTTACTGTTCTACTGTAGCCTTTCTATCCCCTGTGATCCCTTGCCTCTCCAAATAAGAATGTTGTGGGGTTTAACTCTCTTTTTTTCTTTCATTCTCAAAAGTATGGGAGATTTGTGACCTGTCATAAATCTATCACCCTTGAAACAATTTCTTGCCCCTCTTTGGTTTGCTTAGTCCCATTAGTTCATGATGACAAGAAACTCACTTGAAGTGAAAATGTATTCTCAAGATAGCTGATATGGATATTAACACTTTTATTACAACAAAATACAGGACAACATTTTGACCTTCTTAGATCATATCAGGTTAATGTTATGGGGTGTTTCACAAGACATTTTAAGGTGTCCTTGCAGTGTTCACTTTTCTGGACAAGGCAAATAAAGGATTTCTGCCCATCTTTCACACCTAGTTTAAAACCTCATACACAACTTCTTTTTAAAAAAATTAGGGTATTCCTTGTCATCTGTTACACAGTTTTTCAGTGAGATGTTCATCCAAACTCACCATTGTGCTTCTCTTCTATTGGATCATAGTAGCTCTTGCCACTTACCAGTTCCCGGCAAATGTGATGATAGTCTGTGGAAGATGTCTTCTGAGTGTGACCATTTCCACTTTGTAAGAGAGTAGAGCATTGGTGTTCTGTCAGTGTTGTACAGTTCACCCCTCTGACTGACTTTCTCCCATTTTATCACTACCTAGAAGTTGGGTTCCTGGGTGATCTGGTATTGTACTGGAGCAGAAACAGCTAATATTTTTCCTCACTTGTTTGCAGAACAAATGTTAATTCACTGTTCTGCCTCACTGGGCTTGAAGTGAAGATGGCAGGGACCCTCCTCCTTCTATAGGAACCTGAAACTGAATTCCCAATGCTGCCTGGTGTTGGACTGGAGTGGCCTACCATGTACAGTTTGGCAAGAAGTAAAAGATGTGTATTGGAGTGGTGGGCAGAAGGACTAAATGAACTGAACAGAAAGACCGAGTTGGCCAGAATCTGTCGCAGTACTGTGAAGATTTAAGGCATATTATTTTTTTTAGAAAAACCATTGCTATTAAATATAATTTTATGCATCTGTCAATGAATTTGGTTTAGTCAAACATTAGTAAGCTTAGGTCAATTTTTACGTCATTATAATCTGCACTGTTAACTTTTCAAAAATCATTATTAAAATAATGATTAAGATTAATATACATAGTTTATCAACAGGAATGTGTATATAATATTTTGTATTGTATGTTAAAATATGCATGCATTGTGTAAACAACAAAACACTTCTGTAAATACAAATTCTGGAAACTATAATTATTCCCTTTCACAGTTGATATGCATGTAAATGAAGCATAGAATAGATAGTAACAGAAAAGGTAAAGAAAAATTTAATTTTAGTTAGTTGTGTCATTATAAATTCATACATGCAACTTCAGGAAGCATTAGATTCAAGCATCGCGACAACAGCTTTTGAATTAAATGCTGCATTTCATGCTACGTGCATGGTTGGATGATATTATCTGTGTTAATTACTGATTGTCTACTCTGTGGGGAAGATGCACTCATTACATTGTAATATACAGCTATGCTGTTGTAGATTGTCTGTAGCTCTACCTCTAAATAGGGATGTCACCAGTTTTACTGGCAATTCCACTCTTGAGGTGAAGATTTTTCTCTTTGATTGCAAAGCTGTATAAATACACACACACACACATGCATCACTTCCCAGATGTTTGGAGCTCTTTCACTAGGGATCCAGGTTCTGGCAAAGCAGAATATTCCTGGAAGTTTTTCAGGTTTGTGTATAAGGGTCAGATCCTACAATTCTGGCCCCTTCTTCTGGGTCTTCCATCAGCACTGTATGTCTTCTGTAGAGTTGTTCAAGTTTTTTCTCATCACCTGCATTCCTTTATATGGATGACTAGCTCCTTCTGGCACCATCCTGTCATATAGTAGCATAACACTATCAGATTCTCCTCTCAGAAGTCATAGAAATGTCCTACCTTATCAAATTAAAGAAATCCATTTTCATACCGATGCACTATCTCATCCATTTGGGTGTATTTTTCCAAGTTCACTTAAGTTGCACTCAACCCAACCCTCCTCAGGCTTCAAGCCATAGATAGAATCATCAGACTTTAACTTTTGTTTCCTCCTATTGTGCATATGGTTCTCTCTCTTTTGGAAGTCTGGGCATCCCTTGAGCCACTCATTCCTTCAGAATAAGCAGTGATTGCTGCTGCTTGACCAATGAATCATGCATTTTAATCCTTTTTATCATCCTATCTCACATCATTAATTCTGAATGGTGGCTGGACGGGAGCCACACAACTATTGGGATACATGTTCCAACACCTTGTCCTGAGATCCATCTGTTCACAGATGCATCTTTTCAGGGATGGGGAACTTATCATTAAGGTCAGGAGTTCCAGTGTGCTTGAGTAGAAGAGAAGTCTACCCTTTGCATCAACATTCTCAAATTTCTTGCAGTACATCAGGCAATAGTTCAGAACTGTCTGTTATGAGGGAAAAAATTGTCACAATACATTTCAACAATTCCATGGTTGTATCTTAAATTTCTCATCAAGGAGAAACAAACATTCTCAAGACTTTTGTTTCTGCACCTTGGATCTTCTCTACTGAACTCAATTCCATTGTATCAGCCTTTTTGCATGTTATGTTCCAGGAGTAATGAATATAATTGCAGATCATTTATCTCAACCAAACAGAATTGATGCTACATCATGGGGATTTGCAGTGGATTTGCTCTCAGTCAGGTCTTCAAAGATTTATGCTTTTTTCAACTTGTTGGAGTTCTCAACTATAGTTGCTTTGGCCTCCAATATGTCATTCTCAAGCATTACCAGCAAATGCATTCAGGCAGGATTGGACAGGTTTACATCTGTATGCCTTTCCCTTTATTTGGCTACTGTTCTGGGTTATACTATGGTTTGTCCTTCAGTATCTGCACCTCTACTTCTTCAACATTGGAAGTCATTGTGGAGACAACCTGGATCAGACATTCTCCATCCATATTTTCAGAAACTCAGTCTTCATGAGTGGAAATTATGTGGTAATTTGCCCAACATATAAGTGTTTAACATTAAAGATTTCTCTATACTTAACTAAATCTTTAAATCAGAGAAAGATCCTTTTCGCTGATCCATTTTTCAACCATTTCTTACCTCTGTGACCTCTTTTAATGAATTTTTAACAAAACATTTCTGTAAACATCCAAAACTAAAACTTTTTTTAAAGTTCATCCAAACTTATATAACTCTTATGAGGTAAGGTAGGCAGCTAAAAAGGTTTGATAATAAATCATCAGGCTTATTCAGAGAAACTGTCTAGTTGGGAAGAAATGTGTCTGCAGCCACATGGGTTCATTCCAGTATCTAAGAATGAAATAGATGCAAAATGCTAATTCCAGGAATATTATTCAGTAAATAAGTTCAAGCAAAAACAGCTAAGAAAAAATAAATAACTGAACAAATAAAACATTATCTTCTTTTGCTCTAAACAAAGTATAGAAATTTCCAACTTAAAATAATGATTACTCAATATTTTAAATTTTTAGTTGGGTGCTTTGGCAAAGGATTTCCAAACATGTCCATAAATAGCAAAGATCAAATAATAGAATTAAGAAGGTGAATAATATAAATACCCTACCTTTTTATCAGATTGGCTTCCTTTGTAGCATCCCATATTCCTTAAACTACCAACATCAATGATCATTATAAATAAAAAATATGGAGGATAGAGAACAGTACAAATCTAGATCCTTCACCTGAATCTAATTATACTGCATTGAGATATCTTAGAACATCTCATTGACACAGTAGGCAGACCTTCAAGTTTCACTTTACTTTACAGAAGGAATTATAGTTTAAAACTGGATGATAAAATATTCTTTAAGACAAAGTATGAAGATATTTTGAATGGGTAATAAAAGAAACTTTATTACAAGTTTAACATAGTAACCAATGTACAACATTTCAACAAGTTTTTTATATCATAAGCAATACACATTAAGATGTTACAAACAGTGATTAATGGTAAGTATATGGTTAATTTTTTAGTATTATTAAACATTATCACAAAAAAATATCAAGTGCTTATATTTGCTTTACACACAACATTTCACCTTATTTTCATGTTGTTACATAGTCTGTCACTGTGCAATGATAGAATGTTGTTTTAGATTACTTTTTACAATTCATTCAACTTGTATGGTCACCCCTTGACTTCAGTTTTTACATGAAGACTGTACAGCCTCAACAATGTTTGAGGATATTCTGCAAGTCAACCCATAATTGTGGTTTCATCAGTCTCTTTACCATAAATATATTGTTTCACCACATTTGATGTATGCTTAGTGTTATTGCCTTATGGAAGATGAATTTTTAACCTAAGAGTTGTATTCCTGAGGGAATAATGTAACTGATCAGACTGTGCTTGTATTTCTCAGCAGTAAGGATGCCATCAGTTTTATGTATATCCTTGAAACAGTTGACAGAGATGCAACCCCAAACTTGTACTGATATCCCCACTGTTATTCATTATTAATGTTCAGTACATTGAATCATAATATCATTCCCCTATCTACTTTTGAACAAACTTTTATTGATTGTTGTAAAACAGTTCCAGTTTAGATTCATCTGTAAAGAGTACCCTTCTCCAGTTTTGCTCATTCCTTTTCAACCATTTGGTTAGTTAGATTTTTCCAATAGTGGTTTTTGAGCAGCTACATGTCCATTGAGACCATGCTAATGTGTTTGTAATTCTTCTGCAGGTAACATTCACATCTGTACTTACATAAAGATCATTAGCAAGATCTATACTTAACTACTTTTACCTTTATAAAGAGATACTTAACATCACTTTTGGGGCATTTCAAGTTTCTATCTCAAACATGTCTATTATTATTATTAGTGCCAGTTTCACATACTTTCTTTACCATACAGCTCATACCAAAGCATATAATCTTCCCACCATTTTTTGAGTGGATTATCTTTGACTGGCTAAAACTTTGATGTTACATGTTTTTCGTGCTGTGTATCATTCATGGGAAGCATGAAAGGATTAACACTACTTCTGCTGAAAAACTATAACTGCCTTCACTTTTTTAGTTAATATGGTTTTGTGGTATTTTCTAATTGCTTGGATGATATCCATTCATAATGTAAACTATCAAAATATAACTGTAATCTGGTGCATTTAATTTTTTATGTATATTTTTTCCCTTACTATTGACATAATTATTCCTAGTACTGTATATCCTAACTGTATTAGTGCATCTGTTTTAATTTTGTTTTTGATCATTTGTTGTTTCAACAGTAAACATTTTTAGTTTGGAATATATGCAGGAACTAATAAATTAAGAAGTGCTTGCAAATCATGTGCTTGTACCCATTATTCTTGCTATTTCTAATAAACTTCTAATACTTGACAAGAATTATTTCACAACAAATCTCAGACTTGTGTTACAAAAATGACAGTTTTTCAAATGGTAACAATTGTATTTCAAAAATTAAGTAATAATAATTGAATCATAATGATATGTATCAGAACCTTCAGTTAGAATATCATGACAAAAGGTTAGTGCAAAGGTACTCATGTTGCAATTTAAGTTATTTAAAAAATAAAATAGCTAAATTAGGATTTTTCAGTAAGAGTTTGGTGTTATGGTTCTTCCACAATTTATGTGAAAAATTCAAAATTTATAAAATAATTATTTTTCTTGTCATGTAAATGTTATATGGGATTTAATTTCAAAAATTGTTCAACAACCTTGTTGTTTATTTTAATCATCATCATCATTTACCTACATTATTTTTTGTTTTTAATTTCCAAAACAAGTGTGATTTACACTTCATAGTAAGTACTGGTATAAATTACAGTAATTTCGGAATTGTTGAGCTGCTGTAATTTAGACTTTCTTTTATCTGATGCTGCTTAGTAGTTTTGTTTTATTTTTATTTTGGTCTATTACAGCTTTATTATATTTGCAGGTAACTCTTGTAAAATGGAATGAACCATATCAGAAGTTAGCTTCGTGTGATAGTAGTGGAATTATCTTTGTATGGATCAAGTTTGAAGGCAGGTGGTCAATTGAGTTAATAAATGATCGTAATACACAAGTGACAGATTTTGCATGGAGCCATGATGGTAGAATGGCCCTGATTTGTTATCAGGATGGGTTTGTCCTTGTAGGATCTGTTGCTGGACAGAGGTATTGGTCTTCTAACTTAAATCTTGATGCCATCATTACTTGTGGAATCTGGGCTCCTGATGATCAACAGGTGTGTGAACAGATTGCTGAGAATATCTTTAGAATCAAATCTAGGTTTGTCTTTTAAAAAATTAAATTTGTTAAGATAGAATATAGATACATTGTACTTTCAATGAAGTTTATAGTGGTAAAAATACTTTATATAAATGTTTTAGTGTATTATTTGTATGTATGACATTGTTAGTAAAATTAATGTGTTTATATCCATGTTAATATATTCATTAGTGTGTGTGTGTGTATACACAGCTATAGATGGATTTTACTAACCAGTGAGAAATCTCCAATATGAAATAATTAAGCTCGGTAAAAAATAAAATATAAAATAAAGATGTTAGTTATGTTTATTATATAACTTGTACATTAATACTTCACAGAGAATAAAACATCGCAATTACATTTCTCTCATTCCCTTCATTACTTTTATGATATTGAGTCTAATACATGCAACTATGCTCAAAACTTTCTGTTCCTTAATTTTTATATCATTTCAAACACTTTTATTACAACACATACAAATTTTTTTCTTCATTCATCATGCATGTAAATAAATTCTATTGCATTAAATGCAAAATTTGATTTATTTGTGTAATACGTGTTGTTCATTTAAAGTGTAATCCCAGAAGTTATCATTTTTGCTTTGTATCTTTTTAGGTATTGTTTGGAATGTCCAATGGTCAAATTCTAGTTACAGATGTACATGGTGAAATGGTTGGTCAAGTTAGAGTTCAAGAAGGAATTAACATAACTGGAATGGCCTGGTCTTGTGAAAAATTCAAAATGGAAGAAACTGATGAAGAGGATGGGATTCATACCATCTTATATCAACAAATACGTAATTTCATCCAAGTGTTTAACATAATAGGTCATAATATAATTTAAAGCAGTTGTAAAATGTGTTTGCTGCTTTAATGAGTAAAATTTACTAATGCAAACAGTAATACAGTTAATTGATGTATACCATACAAGTACAAAAACCTATTGTGTTTCTGAACTATATTTAAAAATCTAAACCATAACACAGGAGAATGGTGTATAAATCAAGTGAGAATCCTGTTACTCTTTTACCAACCTTAACTGTATAATCTAGGCTATAATGTAACATAAGAGTATGTGTGGTATGTAAGAAACCAGTTTAGTGTTTCAGTGAACTAAACACAATAATGTAAACCATAATAACACTATAGGATAGTGTTTACAAGTGAGAAACATTTTTAGTATTTCATAGAACATTATTCAATACTCTAAACCAGTGGTTTCCAATAATTTCCTCACTGAATCACTTCAGATGATGACTATAAAACAATGACTAGACCTGACATTTTTGGGAACTACACCATTCCCCAAACTCAATTTTGCTTATTATTGAGTATCATAATGACTAAAATACACAAAATACTATTATGAAATATCTCATCTTAGTGTGAGCCACAGACATTCTACAATGGTGTGATGTGTTTCACAGACCATCTGGTAGGGGCTAATAATTTATAATATAGCCAAATGACATGTACAGCAAGCAAGAATCCTATTTTACTCTTTCAGTAAACCAAACTTTGTAATCTAAATTATAATACATCATGCTTGTTCATACAACAAGCAAAACATTTGTCTAGTGCCACTGAATAACATTTAATAATCTAAAGCTTAAGTCTTAATTACATGATATTTTGCTTGGGAAATTGAGGTACTTGTATGAAACATGCATATTTTTTATACTAAAATTTATTATGTAGATGTATTTCTGATTTTTTTTGCATAATATGAAGTATAGATTCTAATGTAGATATACAATTTACTTTTTCCCTAGTTTTTCTAATTTATTGTAGCTAGTTATATTGTGTATGATAGTCAGAAAAAAAAGTGTAAAACTGAACAGTTGTTAACATCTCTAACTGTAAGTGAAATACAATCTGTTGATACTAGAAGTAAGAATTATTTGTGTATTTTCAGCTATTAGTACAGAAACCAAGCCCTCTTTCCTAGCTGTTTGTTTTCAAAATGGTACTATTTACATTATGAAAAATTATGATGATGTTTCCCCTGTTGTTATAGTGACTGGCTTGAAAGGTATGTTTTGTTCTATGACATTAATCAGTCATATGTTACTAAATGTTTATTTTATAATTTTAAGTATAATTAATTAGCATAAAGTTCTTTAAGTTATAAAAGCATGAAAATTGTACAAAATTTGTCTCACTTTTATTCCTCTCAGTTAAGTATGATATCAACAAAAGTTTTCTCATTCCCTCATTGAGTAAGGATTTAAAAATAATATTTCTAAACATAACATTGAAATTTTTACTAGTTATATTCTTTTTTAAAATGTCAGTTGGTTACATACTGAAGTTATATTTAAGTTTGTTTTCTCATAGATATGCTAGTAGAATGGTCAAACAGTGGAGATTTATTAGCAGTAGCTGGAATTGAAAGTGATTCTGATGTCCAGTTTAAGAATTGTGTGCATTTCTACACTGATTGTGGAACTCTTCGTTTCAGTACAATGATACCTTACACTCAGGTAACAAATTTACTTGATTTGTTAAAGTTCAAAGTAATATAACAGATGGTACTCAGATTACAAAATAATGTATTTATTCTTTTGACATAGAAGATTGTGAGACTGTCAAATAATAGGTAGTAGAATTTTATTATTTGTTTGTCCAATTCCAGTTTTGCTCTTCTAAGAGTTAATAAGATAAACAGTAGGAGATGGAAAGGATAATTCTTTGGTAAAGTCTTGTTAAAGAGTCATTATATCAGATGGAAAAGTTCATAGTGCTATTAAACCAGTACCCATCACCAGTATAGCTGTATGTTCAACTTGATATTTTGATGTAATCAAATAACTATGAACACCTATTACATTAATTGGTGTCATGTAAAATAATCATTTAATCAAAATTAGGATTAAGTTGTCTATTGTCACAAAAATAATTATTCAAAATTATTGTTTAATATTATTACTCTTTCTGATTTAACTTTTTCACAACAAAGTTGTTCCCAAGATCTGACCTTGTAACCATTTTGTTTGTTTTAGTTTTCATGTTATAAGCTTTAATACAGTAAGCATATCTTTCCAAAATTTGGAGCTTAACAGTAAACATTGCAAGGCTTTTTATACAAATTATCAGATTTTTTAAGTAATGATTTGCACATGCATTTTTTATTTTTGAGTGTTGACTATTCAACATACAAAGTAATTTTGATTTTAAGATTAAAAAATACTTTTATAGATCAGAATATTTTTTTTCAAATTTCACAAATAACATCTTTGTAACCTACAGAGAAGTATGCAACTTTTTTTTGCAGAAAAACCTTTATATTTTATCTGTTACTTGCACTATTGTATCTTTGTATAAGTTTTGTTGATTTCACCAACCTCGTAACTACCATAAAAGATAGGAAATTGCTACAAATTATGATTAATAGAGGGCCATTTAAAAAAAAAAGACATTGTTTGGAAGCTCATTACCTGGGCATTGTCTGCCAGTTTGATTGAATCTTAGCTTTGTGTTTTGACCATACTGCCAAAATGAAAGTTTGTATAATGAAATTGTGAGGTCCTTAAATTAAAATCACTGATCATAGCATGCTAAAATTGGTTTGATTCTGATTATGCAGTGCATAAAATGCCTTGTTTAGGTCAAAAGCAACAACTTTCCCCTGCAGGACTTTACAGGATTGTTGGGAATCTGCATGAAGGTTTGACTAAACACAGGGTTGGTGCTGTTCTTGGTACATTCCAAAATGTGGTGTCCACATTCTGGAACAGGTTCAGATGGTTTGGCAGAGTCAATAGGAGACAAGTTGGAGGAAGGAAAAGACAGGTACTTGACCATCCAAGCTCAAAGGAATCATTTTGCTCCAGCTGTTAACCTCTGTAACTCCATCCAAGATGCTACAGGATTCTGATTATCTACACGTACAGTGTACAGATTCCTTTGCAAAGTTCATTTGAGGTCTAGACATCTGATGTTTATATTCCTTTAAACTGACAGTACAGGCAGGTATGGCTAGAGAACACAGGAGGTGGATTACACAACCATGAAAGGCCATACTCTTTACTGATGCACCCAGCTACTGTGTGGACTTTCTTGACAGTAGCAGAAGTGTTTGGAGACAGCCTGGTGAGTGCAGTTTGCCTTAGAATGTTATCAAACATGATTGCTTTGGAGGACACTCAGCCATGATGTAGAGAGGCATTTCAGTTGCAGGTCATTCCTACCTTGTAATAATCTGAAATGGAAGTCTCACCAGCTTAAGATACAGAAATGAGATCCTTGCACCCATTGTTTGTCCATATGCAGTGCAACATAGCCAGACTTCCTGCTTATGGATGACAATGGGCATCCACACTGTGCAAGGACAGTGACTTCCTGGAAGGTGAAAGAATTCCAAAGATGGAGTGGGCAGTTAGGTTTCCTGACCTTAACCCAACAGAGCACATCAGGCAGTAGCTACAGATAAAGTTACAAGCTCATCATGCCCCACCAAGAATGCTCCAGTACCTGATAGCTGCCCTTATTGAAGTATGACAACAGATTTTGCAACAGTGATTGGCTAATTTGATCATGAGCATGCACAGGCATTGTGCAGCAGTCATTAATGCTTGAGGTAGTCATACGGATTACTAATATCATCTTGACTGTGGATTGGACATTTTCAGTGGCTGTTGATTTTGAAATTTTTCTTGTTAACACTCTACTACAGGGTGCATCAGTTCCTCAGGCTCTGTTTATTCAGGTTAAATGTTACAGAATTTAGTAAATTGTAAAAATGACATAACAGGTGTTTTACTTTTTAAAATGTTCAATCTATACATACCATTATGATAAGCGTTTGACATATACTAAAAACATGATCAGTAGCAAATTTTGACCAGTGTATACTATTTTTATTTTATTGACCTTTCAGCCATGCCTGACAAACTTGCAGGACAGGAATTGGAATGATACAGTGCTTCTGAACTCTTGTTACTATATTCAAGAATATAAAGCTGGTCCTTACAAAGTGACCTGTCTTGGCTGTTTTTCATTGTACTAATGTTTTGCAAAATACACTTATATTTTGGTTACAATACATTACATATGTACATACATTATTACTACTAGCCAATTACCTGTGGCACCAATGTTTATTTGGAGTGCTAGCAGTTTGTAGGGATGACAGTGCATGATGGCTATGAATGATTTGCATCCTTGTATTGTAACCTCTGTTGTATTCTCTTTCTTTTTTTTTCCTTGTTCAAAAACAAAAGACATTTACTTACCTGTTAACAAGCAGCATGCATAGACAGTATGCTAATTTATGTTAATACTTACCTAGAGCCTCAACGACTTGCACATTACCTTATCATACACCATTATTTTGGTAGTTTTCAGTTTTTGTTTTCTTTTTGTGGAGTCCTGAAAAATACGTTTTTCCAGAATACAATTTTTCTCAAGGAAGGATATAAGTTGGAAATGTATAATAAATCACATAAAAATATAATAAACCACATAAAGGTATAATAAATCATATAAAAATGAAGACAATATAAACTCAATAAATAAAAATTATCTAAAATGCTAATTCTTTTACATTGTTTGTTTTACCTTTGATTTTATGTTGCTTAACAATGGATTTGAGCAGGAGATAGGAAGTTCATCATCCTTCATATCAACTTATTGATGACATTATCTGGGCTTGTAACCAGCTATGGCAAATTTCCCTCTCATCCTGCCACACATGTAGGCAAATTAACCTTTATATTTCACCAACAATGACACTGATACACACAATTCTATCAGTTACCATAATATTAGAACACACTCAAGTTTGTTTTTTAATTCTACAAGTAACACGTGTATAAAATATAACAATATCACATAAATTAAAGCAAACTGCAAAAAACGAAACTACCAGCTACATCTACAAACTAAATAAATGTGAATAAATAGGTTGGGGTGAGTGTTCTGAGAAAAATTGTATTCAGTAGAATATAAAATTAAACTGTTTTCTCAAATATCAAAACACACTACCAAACAACTGTAAATGACCTTTCATAACATCATACACATCACCCTCTGTGTTTGTAAACTCCAAGAGCATTTTTTCCAGGTTTTTCTCAATTTTGGTTGCAAATGACAGTTTTTTTGCTTGAAAAATGGGTAGATACTTGAAAAACTAATAATACAAATCTGTTTCTGATGCTATTTTGCCACTTTATAACTTTGTAAACATCAAATCTGCATGTGACCTCTTCACCTTTGTTTTGCTTCACTACAAGCAGCCAATTTAGCTGCCCAATTTTTTTCTGTATGCTAATGGAGAAAAATAAAGTTCTCCATGATGGAAAATAGAGGTAAAAACGTGAAAATTGTGATCCCATTTGCAAAACTTCATACACATAGGATAAAAATTTCACAAAACTGTGGGTTGCACATCATGTAATAAAGTTTTTCCAGTATCGTACATATAAGCAAAAGATTCATCATTTTATGATTTACAGATAAGTTCTTAAATTCCAGTTCTTTTTCTTAAAATATAGAACAGTAAATAAAGAAATATAAAAGCAGTTATCTCTTCTAGTTACAATCTTTGTACTCATTTTCTTCTTGCCATAAGTAGCTAAGCCTTATCAAATTTTGCACATAGAGAATGTAAAGCAACATTTTTAGGTTTTTCTATACACATTTAGAAATAAGAAAAAATCATAAATTTCTGTTTCAGCACTACAGAATTCCACTAATTTATCAAACTTGGTAACTAAGCTGTAATTGGGTCTAAAAAAATATGACTTTTCAAGCACACCAGTGTCTTACCTTGGAATCTAGCATGAAAAGAAAGACTTTCCCATGCAAGTACTTCACAGAGGCTAAGGAAACCACTACTGGGACATTCTGATATTTTGATTGGTTATACACACATTAATGGGCAAAGTAGGTGTACGTAAGCATGTATTTTCAAAATGGAAGAGGAGGGTAAGGCTGCCTTGGTTAATTCAATAAATATAGTAATATCTCAGAAAATAGAAGAGATAGAGGTTCTCATCTTTTATTCTAGCTTGTAGTTGTTGGCAATTTTGAGTAGTTAACTTGTAAGAAACTACAAACTTTGTATTTGGACATCACAAACTTTTAAGTTGAACCAATGTTGCATTCAGCCTTCCCCCATGACACACAAAAATCAATATTTAGGATTTTTCTTTAATATTTACTAAGAAATTAACTTGTATGTAACTCTAAAATTTGAATTATAATCTACAATTTGATATCAAAATAGTAGTTTTGTAAAATTTTTAATGCATGTTTACAAAAGCATTGACATGGCCTTTGACCAGTGACCTGTATTATTAAGGTTATGCCATATACCAAAGTAATCAAATTATTTCCATTATGATTTCTCATGATTACTTTTGATTAATTAGTGTTTGTTCAACTTAATCAGTTGTCATAATTCACAGTTAGTACTATTTTCACTTGTTTAAACTATTTGAGAAATCAAAGTATTACTATTATGTACTTGTTCTTCTTATTTTGATTAATTCAAGTTTGTTTTAGTTTTGGGGTAGCATTGTTCAGTGGTTAGAATATTGCCTTGTGATTTGTGGATTTTGTGTTTGATTCCTGTACTACTAAAAGAGCTTGACCTTTCATCCATATGGATATTTGTATTTGATAAAGCTACCTTGCACTGTCTTTAATTTTAACTTCCATCCAAAGGTAGAGCAACTGGCTAGCAACACCCATTGCCAGTTCTTGGGCTACTGTAATGTTAAATAAAATGTAGATTTACTTTTCTCAAACATAGTTGGCCCAGCATGGCCAAGCATGTTAAGGCATGCGACTCGTAATCTGAGGGTCACGGGTTCGCATCCTCGTCACGCCAAACATGCTCGCCCTTTCAGCCGTGGGGGTATTATAATGTGACGGTTAATCCCACTATTTGTTGGTAAAAGAGTAGCCCAAGAGTTGGTGGCGGGTGGTGATGACTAGCTGCCTTCCCTCTAGTCTTACAGTGGTAAATTAGGAGCAGCTAGCACAGATAGCCCTCAAGTAGCTTTGTGCAAAATTAAAAAAAAATAAATTAATTAATAAAAATAAAAACAAACATAGTTACCATGTGCTGATCCTATAGCTATTCCTCAATCTCTAGGATTTCTACACTTTTTCTGTTTAAGCATTGAGGATACTTGCTGTAGTCTTTATACCCTACTCATATGTCTTAGGCAAATTCTAATTTGCAAATTTCCCCACCAACTTCAATCCACTTTTTATATACATACTGTATATAAGCAACTCATCCTAATAATATAATCACTTTTTCTCAGCAGAGCATTAAGAATGGGTCTCTGTCAGTGGGAGTGTTGTAATTTATTTCATTTACTATTTATATGATGAATTCCAATGCTGTCAATGTTTCATTGGTTATTTTAATAAAAAAATAAAATAAATTATGCTATGAATTCCCAAGTTAATGGTTTTTCTACAGAGGTCAACCAGACCTCTTGCAGCTTTGTTTACTAGTGTTTGTGAACAGCCAGAGAAGGGATTACTCTCACTCGAAGCTGTCAGTGATATGATCTATTTTGAGGTGGAGAAGTGGACCAAGGATGTCTTTCTCCAGGGAGTTGTGAGGTGGCTTTTGGGAATAACCTAAAGTACAAGTACGTGAAAGTGCATAAACACAAATGTTATCTTTTTGGCTTAATACAATCAAGAATCACACAACTGAGATTTCTTCAAAAGTTGGGATAGATTTTAAAGTAGTAACAGTAGTAATTGACATGTATGACAAGTTTTACAAAAATGAAAAACATCTTGCCTGATTTTTGTCACATCTCATTTACTCTTTGATGATCTCCCAATGGGAGTTCATGGGGCATTTTCAATTTATAAGAATGATATGCTTTTGGAACAACAATTTGATAATCTACAACCCAGTTCTCTGAATCTGGTACATTTGGTGGTGTGTATTTCCTTACAAGCACAATTTTTGACAAAAACAACCATTCAGAACTTTCTTCAATTCATCTCTTTAGAGTGTATATTTAAATAGTGAAGAGATCTGCTGATTCTTTTCTTGTTTATCAATGAATCTGCTTTTAGCAGTGGAACTTCACCAGTTAAATCAAGTCCTTCACATCCATCACTCACCAATGAATTGTCAGTAGGACAGTTATTCACAAGATCCCTGTTGGATCCAAAGATGTCTGAGGCAGATCCATAATATCGTCCTCTAAACATATCTCTATCAATTGTTTTTGGCGTAATTTCTTAACCTGAGCTCAAGTCACAGTACATGAGGGAAACATATCTGGATTCTCCTTGATTACATCATCCTCAGGCGAAACAGTAATCAGATTGCTGTTAATTTTGATCAACAACAACTATTCCCTCAACCAAGTTGTTTCCAAACAATAATGATACACATTTAATTGGCAGAGTAGGTCTTACTCCAGCCACAGCTGGTCCCAAAACTAGGTCTGATGCTAAGTAAATGTTATGAAGAGGAACATTAAGAAAGCCACTCTCAATGCCCTAAACAAGGACGGACTTGCCAGTGATGGAACTTGAATTTAAAGGCACCATATCATCAAACAACAGTAATTGAGCTGCCCCAGTGTCATTTATTAGAGACACAGAACCAGTAAGCACAAAAGTCTAAGTTCCTCCCTAATTACATCAGCCTTTTTATCAGTGGCCAAACCAACAACATCAGGTAATCTGGTGAAACTATATCCATATATGAACGCAAACATACTGGATGTTGCCTCCCTTTCTTTTTTCCTTTTCAAACTTCAACAATCAGGCTTTTTACAGAAATAACAGACAGGCTTTGATAGTTTTATCATGACTATCTGAAGACTTTAAACTAGAAGAGCTATTTTTTTTAGAAGAATCCTCAACTTTAGTAGGTTTAACAGGTATATATTTTTTGCTGATATGCAAGAATTTCTATTTATGAAAAATTGTTTTATGTGTTAAAGTGTAATCATTGGACAGAGAAGCTATTTCCTGTAGTGTTTCAACCTTTTTTTTTTTAATTCAAATACATTTGAGGTCGTCACTTGTACAGCATTGAAATCCTCAATTAAACATAATTGTCTAAATTTGTCAAATTGTTGCTAATGTGCATAGAATTACAGCATTGATCAAAATGAATCTTTATTTTTTTTCTGGGCATATTCCTTATACATTTGGGTATCTTGCTTGCAAAAATCTGAACATTTGGCAATAAACTACAAGTATTAACTCATATGCATTGAGAATAGCTGCTTTAACCTTATCATAATCTGTACAATCTTTTGTAGAGAGAGCAGCATAAGCTTGTGTTTTGCCAGTTAAAGCACATAATAGTAATTAACTCTTTTTTGGTAAGCCATTCCATGGTTTGTGCAACTTTCTCAAAATGTTGGAAGTATTTATCTACTTCACTTTCATTAAATGGTGGTACTTTGATATATCAAATAAGTTCAAAATTGTCAGTTTGCTGTGGTTGATTGAAATTGAGTCTAATTTACATTTTTTTCAACCTAATTTCTTTCTTGACTTTGATATGGGCTTGTTTGTCTTTGAGACATTTACTTTCTCTTTCTGGGTTTTGATGCAGGCTTGTTCCAGCTCAGTTGTTTTTAGTTTTAATTGGATTTTTAGTTCATTTTTATCACTCAGCTTCAGTAGTTTTCCAATTAATAGATGTTAATCCCAATTGTAGCTTTTGAGCACTCTGACTGCAGATAACTATTAATAATATTATTCTACCTCTTGGTACCTTGATTTATATACTTTTTTAGGACGTTCTTGAAAGTTCATTTGGCAACAGTACTGTCAGTCATTAATATTACATGCACACCTAGTACATTGTTGATTCTTATGCTCAAGAAACTTCTACAGATTTAGAGAACAGGGATGACTTACATAATACAAAGCCAACAATATACATCACATTCAAAAAAGAAAACTTTAATGAAACTAGCATAGGTATTAAAATAAATGTATAACAGTAAATCTGTTACACCAAGTTTGATGTTACTAACATTTATCTCCATATTCTCAGAGCAGAATCTTTCTGAAGATTTTTCAGGTTTGTGCACAAAGATCAGGTGTTACAGTTCTGGGTTCTTTATTTTTTTTGCATCAGCACCTTGTGTCTTCTGCATAGTTGTTCTAGCTTTTTATTATCATCTGCATTCCGTAGGCCTGTGCACACATCATTATATGGATGACTTTTTTTTTCTGGTTCTATCCCATCATTCAGCAGAACAACACTATCAGTTTCTCCTTTTAGAAAAAACAAAAGCCACCTTTATGACCACTCTGATCCTTATCATTTGTTTTGTCCTGTCAGA
This sequence comes from Tachypleus tridentatus, assembly GCF_004210375.1. NCBI lineage: Eukaryota > Metazoa > Arthropoda > Merostomata > Xiphosura > Limulidae > Tachypleus > Tachypleus tridentatus. The sequence continues at coordinate 12,818,582 of NC_134832.1, read as the reverse complement.
CTTGTACTCTAATTTCAAAGCTCTAGGAATGGATTGTTCATTCATGAGATCCTTTTATTTACTGTGACTTATTTCCCACTACTTTTGCAAGGTGGCTTTATAAATTGATTCATATGGCTTCTGAGGGATTATCTTTATAGGAGAAGAATCTTTTGGTCACATCTCACCAGGTTCATCATATCTCTGTCATTAACCACCTTGTTGAATGTCCCTGGAAGACATTTGTCCCTATACTGACACATTTGGTTCACTACTGGCCCTAAAATTGCTTCATGTCAGTTCACACCCTGTTCTCACTGACATTCAAAACTGACTGGCCCATTTCTCTTTAACATCTACTTCTATCCAGTTTTACTGGATACTGGGCCATGTTAGTATTTGTGGGAACAAGCTCGCTGACACCACAGCTAATTCTATCTGCTCTGGGACTATCACTGCTGTGCTTGTTCCATACACGGACTATGGTCCTGTATTTAAAGGTCGGCTCCATGCCAGTTGGCAGTCGATTTGGAGTGAGCAATGTGAAAACAACTTTTCAAAATAAAACCCTATATTGGACTTCGGCCATCTTGCTTCATCAAGGATATGAAAGAAGAAATTGTTCTAACTAGACCACCCATTGGTCACAGTTTTTTAACTCATCATTTTCTTTTATCTGGAAGTGATGCACCAATGTGTAGTCTATGTAACACTCAGTTCACAATGAGCCACATTTTACTTTCCTGCCATCGTTACAACTCTCAATGACGGCACTATTTTTAACGTTCTGTCCCAGGGTTTGTCTGTAACATTGGAGAGTGTTATTGGTGATGGTGACACTGTCCACCTTGATAAAGTTTTTAGTTTTTTAATGGCCATTAATATTTTTAACCTCATTTAAGTGTTTGATATTTATTCATTACACCTTTTTAATTGTGGTTCCCTTTTCAGAGTCTTAATCTTTCCAGTTCAATTTTACATTGTAAAATGGCCAGAACATTAAATAACTCGATACCAGGACTGGAAAGGCCAACTTCAGGTGACTAACGCTGCTGTTTGAACTATCCGTATGAACTACCTGTTAGTCGTCCTGGCGAGTTGTTATTACACTTTTGCTGCATGTCATTTAACACTTTTATTACTTTACCTTTTAGTACTGGCCATAATGACACATAACCCGGAACCAGGACTGGAAAGACCAACTTCATGTACCTGACGGTGGTTCTTGTACTTACCTGTTAGTCTTCCTGGCGGGTTATGATCATTACCATTTTGGTAGAGAAAGACCTTTACAACTTCTCTTACTCTGCTTTCTCTCTTAACATTGTAGACTAGGTGTCAACATTGATTTTATGCTTTTTCTGTTTTTCAATGATGTTTTGTTTTACCTTCATATCTTTTTACGTATTTTACTACATTTAATTTACTTTTACCTTTTTACTGGACGTTTGGTGCAGATAGCCTAGTTGCTTTGTGCCATAAAACACTAAATCAATCAGTGAGTCATTTTTATAGGCCATTAATCTTTTTAATGCCAATTAAGTATTTTTAATTTATACATTAGACCCCTTTTTTAATGTGATTCCCTTTTAAGAACCAAAGTCCATCTAGTTTGATTTGAAATTAGAAAATGGCTGTAATGTAAAATAACTCGAAACCAGGACTGGAAAGGCCAACTTCAAGTGACTAACACTGCTGTTTGAACTACCCGTTAGTCATTCTGGCAACTTATTATTAAAATTTTCTTGCAAATCTTTCAGAAATTTTTGTTACTTTTTGACAATGGCCATAACATCAAATAACTCGGAACCAGGACTGGACAGGCCAACTTCACGTGACTGACGGTGGTTTTTGTACTTATCTGTTAGTCTTTCTGGCGAATTATGATAATTACAATTATGCTACAGAAAGTCCTTTACAACTTGAATTACTGTAGTTTTTCTTTTAACGTTGTAGACTAGATGTAAACATTGATTTTATGCTATTTATGTGTGTTTTTTTAACTTTGTTTTGTTTTACCTTAATATCCTTTTATGAATTTTGCTGAATTCACTTTTACCTTTTTACTGGATGTTTGGTGCAGATAGCCTAGCTGCTTTGAGCCATAAAACACTAAATCAACCAACCAACTCTCAACCAATGTTTAATGGTTCCTCATTTTACAATGGAGGAGTTTCTTCATATCCATTTTACCTTTTTCCCTCAACTACAGATGACTAAGGTCATCATCTTACGTACTTTATTTACACATTCAAATTGCTCTGAGATCCTGGTGGGTTTTTATTTTTAATTCATTCATCAGGATCAGGTGTACCACTTTCCAGTGTTTTCTTTTGCCATTGTTTCTCTTCCTTGTGTCTTTTACATAGTCATATGAGGGTTTGTTCACCACATCCACAGTCCTGGACTTTGTTTCCATTATCACATTTATGATTGACTTCACGTTGCCTCTTTTTAAGAGAAATACTTCTTTGCCACAGCTCCTTGAAAAAGCTGCTTATCCAACTGGGTAGTCAAACCTTCAAAATCTTTCATCACTCTGATCCAGTACTTAGTCCATCTTGGTGTTTTTTCAATTCTCAACTCAGTTGGGATCAGCCTTCACCTTCAAGACATAAGGCACTTAATCACTTTAACATTTGCCTTTCCTACCTTTCCTGCCCAAGAGGTTCTGTCATTCTTGCATTTCTTGAACAGCTTGTTCCTTTAGGTAGAGTTCATGTTATGGATTTTCAAATATCTTCCAAAATAGTCAGTTCTGTCACCTTTTAGGATATTCCTAGGTGACTGGGTCATGCCAACACTATGGTCTGCATTACACTGTTATCCCAATGTCCAGATCTACATCTCTTTGCTGATGCATCTTCTGTGGGTTACTACTCGTATAAATGACACCATGTCTTCAGAGACATGGTTTCATACAAAGTGCTTTTTACAACAATCTTCTCTGGAACTCTTTCTGTCCATTGGGCATTTTCTATTTCCTACTCTACCTTTTAAAACACTTGGTTGTGATCTATTCTGAAAATTCTACAGGTGTTTCCCGTATCTGGCTAGGACTCACACAAGGAATCTTTACTTCTGAATATTAGACTTTTTATTTGGGGTCCAGTCACATCTAGTATGTCTGACCACCTGTTATTTTTTGGGGACTTTGAACCTGATGGTGGATCATCTTTTTCTCTCAACCAAACAGGAATCTTCCTACAGAGCAGTCACTCTACTCTCAGATCTTTCACTGAATCTTTTCTGGTTAGTACCTTCACCACTGGCACTCTCATATCTAAACTACTCTTGTAGTCCTCTGCACTTCACCCAGCTGCTCTTGCTGTGAATACTCTCAACCAGGACTGTCTCATCTCTTTCTGTATGTGTACTCCTAGCTTAAAACTTATACATCTACCATTCACCTGAAAGTGTCATCACATGTTTTCACATTGGTTAACATTCTCAAGTTACCAACTTTTATTCTGTTTGTGTCACATTTCTACTCTCTCTGTCTGTCAATAACATTGTCTTGTTTTTTGCTGTTGGTCTGTCCACCACTTACTCCCACCAAAATATTATTAAATTGTCCACCTTTCTGCCTTTTTTCCCTTATTGTTTGACCAATAACATTTTTGACATTTTTCTCTGATTCTGTATTTTCTTCTTCATTTTTCATTTCCCTCATCCATTTCCTTTGCCTGGCTAGAATCTTAATATTGTTCTACACACACTCAAACAGTCCCTGTTTGAACTTAGGGCTGTTGCTAATCATATCATCTCTGTTTCAAAGCCTGTTTCTTACTCCTTGCTTGTGGTCATCACAGATATGATCTTTATGCATTGGATGCATTTCAGTCTTGTTTTTACAGATTGTCCTTGATCTTGTTTGCTACTTGTTTCTTTCTTCCTATGATTTCAGTTGCTCATGATAATTTCTTCTCATTTTTTACTGTTAATTTTAGCCCCTAATATGCATCATACTGATTCTGATCATCTTCTGTGTCCAGTTCAAGTGCTACTTCGCATGCACAGCTCCATTTTGGGGTTTTATGCTCTTTAGTCATGGGACTCCTCCCCTCTTCTTTCATGAAGGTATCCTCATGTATGGTTACTAGTTGGATTCTTTGGATTGTACAGCTTGTATCTTTCTCTCTTTAACCTTTGGAAAACATCCTCCAGGTTGTAATTTGGACTATGCCCGACATCTTCACACACAGTTTCTTCTCAAGATATCATTTATCTCCAGTGACCATTTTCCAGTCTATTCATTGTTTGATGAGTAAGTGCATCTGTTACCTCCTTACTAAATTCTTCTCTTCTATGGTTCATTTCTCAGAACCAACCCAATGTTAGATGTCTTATAGGGTACACTTAATTCCCTAAACCTGCATCAAGTCAAAAGTAATGAAAATCATTCAACTCATCCACCATGGTTTCTAAAGTGCCCACTGTCAAGATGGAGTTTTCTACAAGAACACTAAATCATATATATTTCATTATTCCTTCCAGAATATACCTTGGAAAAAACTAGCACCAAGGAAGTTTCTATACACTTCCCTTTCTTGTGCGAGCTAGCTTTTCAAATCAGGTTACACTGTAACCTATTGAACTTTCTGTAACAACAGACCTTTATGGAAATTAGGTATTATCAAGTTCAGACATCTCTTTTGTGACTCCCTAGTGTGAATTCGTACCTCCCTGGTTTTTGAGACAGACATTTCATGATAGATGCAGTCTTACAAGAGTGCTGTTTTGCTAGTGCTCCCTCACTATAATGTGTCACTATCCAGTTGCTTTCTCTAAAGGGAACTCTTAGATTTACACAGTTGTACTGGCCCCTTCACCATATCAGCATGGGACTTCACATTTTTTGTGAAGAGAGATAAAGATAGTATTTCAGGAGTTAGCACTTTCCTTACCTTAAAATGTATTTTTGATAAACACTTCATTTCTGCATTCTTCCCAACCTTCCTTTACACTGTCACTACATATTATTCTTGTCTTTTCTAAAAATGAAGTTAATTTTAAGAGGAAATGTCTATGGGCATTCACAGCTCCTGAAGAATGTCACCTTACTATTGGTGAAGGGCTATTGTTACATGATTATTATATCACACACTAGTGCAGTTAACATTTAAATGTGTCTTAGAAGATAACTGGAAGGCAGTAGCGTGCACAAAATCTCAAAGTCAGATGTGCAAAAGATAGCTGTTATGTGCAGACATAAGTATCTATTAGAACTATATTTTCAGTTACAGAAAATGTTAACATTTCAAGTTTTCGTTTCATATATTGATTTTGTTTTTGCCATTCCCATGAATATTTGCTAAATCTATTTAATATTGCATATGTATATATGTTATGTAATAAGTTTATATTGCTCAGGTCTAATTATGTGCCGTTAAAGTATTTTGTAATATCCATCTGATTATTTATTAATTGTTCAATAAACGTGTTTGATTTTGATATATTTAACAAATGTTTGTGTGAGTAATTCAAGCTTTGTAATTATTATTGTGTTGTTTAAGAATTCAGTAAATGTTTTTTTCAAATGATAATCTTCAAACTTTAATGAATATCCTACAGATGACAGCACTTATTTTTTAGAATTTATGGTTATTTCTTTCTATGTCTATTTTTTTATTTCTATTTTCATCTCATTTTTTGTTTCATTCAAAAATAAAAATAATGTTTTTTATAAGTTGTGTTTAGTAGTTATTTATGAAATAAAAAATATTTCAATTAAGTTTTTGTTTATTTTAATCATAGAGTCCTGTCTCAGCAGTAACCTGGGGTCATAATGACAAAAGACTTTTCATTGCCACTGGACACATGATACATATAGGTTGGGTAACTCAAAGAATAGCCTCTCTCCAACTTCTCTCCTGCCTTACTGTCCAGACTTCTTTGATGGAGGAGAGCCAGATGCAGAAACTTCCACTACCTCGACGTCTGAAAGTGCTTGTGTCACACTTGTTTAGTCAAACAATAAAGGTAAAAATAATTAAAACTTAAAGTAGTTTTTAAGTTATTGAAAGTTTTAAAATTATTTTAAATATTGTGTAATTTTTCAATATGCATTCTTGATTGCAGTTTTTTAACATACATAACAAAAGAAATACGAATGACTTTCTATATAATATATTCACTTGAAATAAGGTAAATTTAGGTAATCATATCTATTGCATTTATTTGTGTATATCGTGTGTATTTTTTCATAAACCTTCAAAGTTTATGAAACTGAAATTAAACTAGATGTTGGAAGTTATCACATAACAAAAATAAAAGAGTGATCTAAAACAAAACTACATCTCTTTTAACGTTTATTTAAGTTATTTGAGGTTGATGCTAAATTGTAAAAACCAGCTATGTTTTAAACATATTTCTATTTAAATATAAAGTGGGTTTTTTTCAAACTTTCAAGAATATAGGGAACAAATACATATATTTCTTCAATGCATAAAATCAGGAAACTACTCTCCATTTTTTAAACCCATTGAATAAGCTTAGGTTATTTTTTCATGAATAGTGTTATCTACCTGATCCTCACCGACTGCGAGACTTTGTTTCACAGCCTCCACCTAACAATATTCGTCTCCATTGTACAATGGTGAGACATGATGATGATATTTTGACTGGTAGTGCCACTTATACTTTGTTTCTTGAATATCTGGGAGGTTTAGTGCCACTACTGAAAGGAAAAAGAACCAGCAAACTTCGTCCAGAGTTTGTTATTTTTGACCCTAAAAGCACAGGTGTGATCGCTTACTAGATTAATGTGAATATTTATTAAATATTCTTGAATATAGGTTGTATTTAGTTATAAAGTTTTATAAGAGAAGGTGTAGGAATAAACTGTCGTATCTTGATCTGTGATCACTAAAGCATATGACATTTGCTGATTAACATTCTATAAAAATTTAAATTACTTAGTTTACCATCCATAAAACATAGGAAAATACAAAAAAGGCACAAATTAGGTTTACACCATTTTAAAACTTTTTTGATAGAAAGCTTTTGGTCTTATTTTTATGATGGATTTGAATCACAAGTCCATTTTTCTGTAGTATGTCAATACTTCCAAGTTCTGTTCTTCATAGATTTTGCATTGTATGAATTATATTTCAAATATTTCTTAGTATAATTTGGTTATTTACATTACATTGTGGATTGGTTCTGTTCCAGTCTTTGTAATAACTTAGAGGTGGAATTTTACCATTGGTTTCAATTTTCATTATAAACTGAATGTAAGCTTTCTGATTGTTCAAATGATTTAGAGGGATTCAAATTATCTTGTTTCCTAGTGGCTACAAGAAAGAAGTATCATCCACATATCTTAACCAGATGAGGTTTGGTACTACTTTTTGTGAAACCTTTTTATCACTTTCTCCAAGAGCTTGCACATTACTAGGGACAATAATTGTTGGTAGATCACTATTCAAGTTGTAAAATTCATTGTCGCATATGAGATATCTGAATGTGTCATAGTCAGAGAATTCATTCATAAGAGATGAAGAATAGATTGGATCTATTTAGAGTATTATTTTCTTCTAGATTTTTTAAGGTGACATTGAAAGTTTCATGTAAGGTACTCTTGTAAAACTAAGAGATGATGTAAAAACTTAAAATTGTATCTCTATCAGCTCAGTACATTTTGAACTTTGAAGCTAAGGTACATGCTCCGGCTTTCGTTAAACTGCTCTTCTTGTCATTGTTACAGCTTGCATAAACTTCAGTTTGATGGTGCTTGATTTTTGTGTTTGTATGTCCTGAAATAATTAGACCATAATAGTTTTAATAGATGTTATTATTTTCATGCTAATCTAACTTACATAATGTTGGTGTTGTATTGCTGTGTGGTTTATGTATCTGTACCAGTGGTGCATGAGACAGCCTTTTTAATAAGATTTATATTTTTAAAGTAATGTAGAAAGCTAAAATTCATGGAAAAACATAAACAGAGTATTAGTATTCAACATGTGCAGACAGTAGTGGTCATGGACTTTCATGTTGGTTTCAGCCATTGTCAAAAGACAGTAGCTTGAGATAATAGTAGGAAACAGCAACTGTTGAAACATGCACAGAGAGATAATCACAAAGAACTGACTATGGTGAAGTTTATTTCTAATAAGCAAAAACTATCCTACAGAACAGTACACTTTGTGCCAGCAGTAGCACATGCTCTGTCATTTATTTTTCATCTAGTATAGTGACTAATGTTTCTATGTTATTTCAAAACCTAACCTTAAATTAAATCTTCTTTTCCCTACTAAAGGCCCTAATTTTCATGGGGGTCTGTTGGAATGCATGCAGTTTACACTGAATTTTAATCTTTGTTGTAAACAAAGTTGAGGAGTGGCAAAAAATTATTTATCCCAGGAATTATATGAAAATAAATATTTGAATCATTTTAGAATTTTTAATAAATGTCCTACTATTAAGTAATTTTAGTTACTTTAAGGGTTACATACTTAACATTAACAACATTTATAGTATGTTGGAGAATTTTCTTAACTTTCTCTGTAGCTTTCCAAAAGATGTGAAACTTCAACATTGATTACTTTGCAATTTAGTGATTTACGTATGAATTCTGAAAACATTTTAAGTGCTGCAGGTTTGGTAATCAAATAGCATTTTATATCATCTGTAAGGCAGAAAAGGTGTTTCAGATTGATGTTTGTGTTCTCTGGATTTGCTCAATATATCTTTTTCTTGTTGTTTACTCCAAAGTGATATGTTCACTATTATTATGGTAGTTATAAAAAAGGTATATCAGAAAATGGTCTTATATTCATATGCAGCTGGAAGTATGAATGGAGTTGTAGAATATTTAATAGGGAAAGAAATACTCAAAAAAGAGGGAGAGGTATTTGTAAAATATGAGTTACATCAAAGCTAATTTTTGGGTTTATTTTAGGTGATTTTAAAAGCTCTTTGTTGGAATTTGTTACAGACCACTAGATAAAATTGAAGAAATTTATGAGAAACTCTACAGTGAGATAAAGAATTAATAGGTTAACGAAGTCATAATTATGGGAAATTTTAATTACAGGTATATAGACTATAATATTTTACAATCAAACCATTTAGGGTACTTTTCTTGACCTATTGTTCAAAGAACTTAGTAGAAACAAGGCTATTTTAAATTCATTGTTAACTTTTCATACAGGAATAGTTGATATTGTAGAGATTGGGAAATAGCTTGGTGTGATTGCCTAATTGAGTTAATTGTTTTGCTGCAATGAAGATGAGGAATAAGAGAAATTTTAGCTACAAATAGAAAAAAATAATAATTTTTTAATAAATGCAGTGAGAATTACCTGTTAAAAATTGTACAACAGAATTAATTGAATATACTAATCAAATATGGAACATTTTTTTATATATTCAAGATTGGTACATTCTTTATAGAAAAAAGTAATTCTAATTAAAAAAGAACATAAGGGATAAAATTTTTAAAAAATCATTATAAATCTTAGAGTTCAAATTGACAACTATGATAAGAGACTCGGAAGATTATAAAAGATCAAGAGAGTTCATGAAACAGAAAATATTAAACCAAAAAATGATTATGAAGAAAGGTTGACTTGAAATGTAAAAATTAATAGGAAGGATTTCTCAAAATATAGCAAGCATAAGCAAAATGTTAGAATGGGGGTAGGGCCTTAGAGGTGTGATATGGGAAAGCTCATATCTGATGATTATATTCGGAAGATTGAGCTGTTAAATTTTACTTTTTTACTTATTTTTTACTGATGAAGATTTAAAGAATATTCTTAATGATAAATAGTTGTAAGATGATAATGTTAATTTTGAGTTTCTTAGTAACAAATTGGGAAATTTACAGAATCATAAAGTTTCTGGGCCAGATAATATTTATCCAAGGATTTTGAAGGGGGTAAAGGATTGGATACATGAGCAACTTCCTACTGTTTTTTTTTTAATATTGGGCAGATACCAGAGGATTGGAAGTTGGTTAACCATTTTGCAGTAGGTTCTGTATAAAAGTTATACATTCATATACACAATTGCACAGGTTAATATTTATATTATCACATTTCAGTTTAATGCATTATCTATGTATATACACTAGTACTATATAAAATATGCTCTTCAATTTTTGTTATTTTTCTTAAAACATAGAGCAATAAATAAAGATTCATAGAAAACAATTACATCTTCTAGTTACAAACTCTGAAATCATTTACTGCTTGATGTAGGTTGCTAAGCCTTGTCAAATTTTGCATGTGCAGGATGGAAAAAATAATTTTTTTGGGTTTTATATATACAGTTTGAAATAACCCAGAATCATAAATTACTATATCAATACCATAGAATTCCAATATAATTACTTTTATCATTTGAAATCCATCATGAAAAGAATTAATTTGCCACATAAATATTTTGCAAAGATATTTCTGAGCTTTAAATTGATTATTCACAAAGAGTAAGCAGAAATAGGTGTACATAAGCATTTTCAAAAATGGGAAGAGGTGGATGGGTCTGCTAATGTTTGATTTAGTACATTTAGTGATATCACAGCAAAGAGAAAAGATAGAAGGTGCTTGTTTCAGATTCTAAGTTGTCAGTATCTGTAATCTGAGTTTTCCATTCTTAAGAAACCACAAACTTTGTATTTAGATATTGCAGATATCTAATTTGAACCAATGCTGCATTCAGTGTACCAAATGACACACAAAAATTGATATTTAGGTTTTCGTTTTGAATATTTACTTTTAAATTAAGAAATTAACTAATGGATCATACTAAAAGTTGAATTATAATACACAACTTGATACCAAACTTATTGCCATATATTCATAAGTAGTATTTTGATAAAATTTTAATTATGAGTTGCTAAACATGTGACATGGTTTTTTTACCCATGACCCATAGAGAGAGGATTAATGCAACTCCTATTTTCAAGAGAGGTGATAAAAACTGTCCCAGTAATTATAGGCCAATTAATGTTATCTTAGTGATGGGAAAATGTTTTGAAAGTTTAGTAAGACGGGTTTTGAAAAGACATTTAACCTAGTTAAAAATTCCAATATGGCACATTACTTCTGTTACGTGAATAACTACTCTTATTCATTGCTGCCCTATATATGCCAACAAATTTACATATGCCACAAGCTTTCTATCTCCCTTCCATTGGAATTAAGTGGTTCCAGTGCACCTCTCATGCAAATCATCAGTCATCTTCTCTCCACCTATAAGAGAGTGAAATACTTTCATGATGTATGTGATTCCCTTTGTTCAATTCTACTAAACTACTACTACTTATTTGGCAGTACTCATGCTCAGATGTTTTTCTTTTAGTACTCTTCACATGAATCATGATTTAAATAGTTTAACTTCTAAAGTGTGATTTCTTGATTATTGTTATTTTTTTCTTTATATTAAAGAAATCTTTTAAATGTAAACTTTTATACTCACATATTTTACATCAGACACTTTTGTATAAGTATTTTTACCATAGATTTCCCAATTATTATACCTTGTGAGAATGATTGATTTTGCCTGACTAATTCTCCTGAACAAGCTGAACCTGCTCCGGCCAGTGAAGATTTTATAGCCTATTAACACCACTGTATTTTTTTTTCTACTCTTTCTGCAGGATCGGCTAGGCATAATACAGCATTTTTTGACATGATTTCACAGGTGTGTTATGTTTTATCCAGTTCCATGTTTTTTCTAAGATTTCTTATTACCTCTATGTTGGCTTGTTTGTTATCTTCAGCTTTCATCTTACATGTATAGTTTCACTGTAGTTGGAATTTTTGGACTGCAATTCTTTAGTCTTTAGTATGTTTGCCACCTCTTTCATTTTGATATTTCTGTGTACTTTCTTTGGTGATATGTTTTGGGCAAGTATCTGTGACTTTGGAATCTTGTGTGCAATCTGTGCTTCAGCATTTGACACTTTCCTCTTTGGTTGCACATTTCTCACAGTTGGAGCCATGACACATCCATATTTATTTCCCATCCTGGTCCTTGTCACCCCTTCAGGAATTTCTCATCACGTCATTTTATTCAGTACTGGAGTCTAATCAGAGGGTTTCAGTCCAGTGGGAGCTTGACAATCTCATATTGTTAACCTTTAGTGATTTTTCACTACAATTCTATAGTTTCATCAGGTTTCATCAGATAGACTTGTCCTGCAATTTATTTCCCCACTTTACCTCTAGTACCATTTTCGTTCCACAATACTTGGGAATCTATCCCCAACCTGTGTCTGTCTATGGCAATATTTGATTCTCCATCTCTACAAGCTGTTGCACCCATTTTTCATCTTTTTCTCATTCACCAGGGTGGCTTCTCCATCCCTCTGTATCACATGTTGGATTTTCTTTTTTGTGGTCCACATGCTCAATGTTCTTATCATTGTGTGCCATATTTCAGGTGTTTTTGTTCTTGTTATGGATTGGATTCCTGTTCAGAGAACATTTATCCATCAGAATTGTCTCTTGATCTCTTTGTTTTCCAGTGGCTTTGACTTCAGGGGAGATACTCCTCACATTAAGGCTTTAGCTACATCCCTTAACCACAAATTGCTTTGGTTTTGGTCTCCAATTCCTTGTCTTCTTGCTTTGGCTATCAAAGTTTTCAGCTTACACAATCCTCACATTTTCCTTCCTTTTCAAGTGTTTTTCATTCATTTCATATTTGAGACACTGTGTTCTATTCTTTTGATAGCTCTTTCCTGGTCATCTCAGCTATGATTTCTGTGGGTTCTTTAGCTTCAACTTCCTCCTCCATTACCTTTTCCTCTGTATCTGTCCTTTCTTCACTACCATAATTCATCGGTTTTCTTCCAGATCTTCCTGTCCTCCATCTTCACACTTGCTTTTCCTCTGGTGATTGGTGAGGTGATCTGGCTTCTCCCAAAAATTAGTCTGTATTGTAAGTGGAAGTTTCCAAGTGCAAATCGAATTTTTCCATCATTGGTTTCTGGGTCCAAGGTTTACCTCTGATCAATGTGTTGTTCTTTGTCGTGTGGATTTCCTCTCTTGCCTTTTGAATCGGAGGTCTTCTGTTTCCTTGGTCTCAGATTTTTGGGTGGTTCTATCTCATACATTTAATTTTTCATGATCTTGCAAGTATTTACCTCTCCTACACTTTACCTTTGTATATGTTACATCCAGATTTGTTGTCTGCTGCAGCAGGCTGCCCTTCTCTGTGGGAATATTAATTTGGTTTTGCATTGGCTTAATTTGCCTATGTACAGACCTCTCTCCAAAGACTTTACCTTTCCTTATGTCTTCCTGTTCTCACTCACCTGTGAACATTGGTGGTCTCCTTATCCTTCTACATATCTTTTTTCTCTGGATCAATTTTTTTTTGTAACACTTCAGCAACTCATGAGAATACCTTCTTTGTTTAGCCACTTTCCTTTCCTTCTGTTTGACACTATTTTCCCTCTTCCTGATCCAGATGGACTCCTCTGTCCTGTTTGTGATCTTTTCTGTTAAATTACCTGCACGGTTTTCTTTTGTGGTGTCGTTTTCTGCCTCTTTCTTCCTTGGCAACCATTTACTGTTCATGTTCTTCTTCCTTTCTCATTCTTTGACTTGGGTTTGGCTCTTCATTCAGTTGGCTTCTTTCTCTTTATTATCGTTCTCTCATTTTTTGTTTCAAGTTTCTTCTCTCCAGTATCAACATCTTACCTTTTCAATTACATTTCATCTTCATCATCCTTTGGAGGTACTTCTGAAGCCACTCTGTAATATCTGAATTCATTGAGACTTTGATTGGGAAAATTGTTTTTTGTTGAGTTGTTTTTTTTCCAAAGGGCCCTTTTCTCTTTATTAATGTTCACTGGTTGGATCCTTCTTTGTGGTAAATGGTGCCTGACCAGGTATTTTTTAGCTGTTCAAATCTGCACTCTCAAGCTATGTTCACTTGTATATTATAATTTCATGACCAAGCATTGCAGGGATGGAGTGTTCCACAAGATCACTTGTAGGTTTATCCACATGATAGAATTGCTTCACAAGTTTTCCCATCTTGGACAATATACCTAAACATGGACTACATAGGCAAAGCAGAAAAAGATAGTTGCCCATCTCTGCCATGCCTTGTATAAATTTATATGGTCTGTTTTTAAAAGTATTGTTTTGTGGTCACCCTTTGCACTGTCTCAGATGTTGTTATTTTGCCAGGACTTTCCACTGTGTTTTTCCTCCCACTCTCTTTTATTGTAGTGAAGTGGAATTTTTACCACTTTTTAGTTCCAAGCTTATAGAGGCATCCTCCTGAGTGGGTTAATGAAATACAAAGTATAGAAGCAATTATAAAACCATTCAGTTTAGAACAGGGTGATGGTATTCTGCTGGTGTAGATAACATAATATTCTCCACTATGAAACAAAACCAGGTGGGACTGAAATATAAAAATTACAGTTCACCCCATTGATTTGGATTCCTGTTCTTACCCCCACAATAATGTTGGTTCCCAGTGGCCAGGTTTTGGAGTTAGAGTGGTTCTGGTCAATTTTGCTTTTTAGGAAAATGTTTTACATTATGTAGACATATTTTTGATACTGAATGTCAAATTCCTAGATAGATCTATCAAGTTATCATATTTATATGTGCCCTGTTCATGAGTCAAAGGGTACAAGATTCCTTCCAGTCTCATAAACTTGAGGTGAAGATCGGATGATCCTCTTTCCTACTCCTACCAGATGACTGAATTTTGTATTGTAGTTGACTTCTTACCAATATGATCCCCTTTTCTACTTTCACATGGATATTGATACCCATCAGCCTGGTTTTCAACTTATTTTCAACTGGTTGACTTATCAATGGTATAATCTTCATCCTACCTCCCACATGAATCCCAATCCACAGTGGAATGAGTTTTCAGTGTAGTTGATTTCCCATGTACAATTCATTGTGACCTAGTCATTCTACATCTAGGGACACATCATCTTTATTTTATCCACTTTTATTGTTTCTGGGATTCAATTTCATAAATAGTGCATGGCTTGGATCACTTTCTAGCCACAATTCTCTCCCACTTGGATGTGCTCCTCTGTTTTTTGTCTATATACATGATGTCTTTCTATGATGGGCCAAAAGTATATGTAAATCGGAAGTGGTGCAGTTCCCAACATCAGAATATGACTGTTTCATCATAGTGAATATCCTTTGGACACTTTCAAAGGATGCTTCTTTCATTAACTCTCACTAGTCCCTCCACCTATTGAGTGTAGGATTCTAAATGTTTATATGAGTGCAGATAATTTACTGTATCAGGAGTTATAATTTTCCAACACTGAAAATATATTTCTGAGAGATACTTGCTTCTGCTCACACTTCCTACCCACTGAACTCTGATGTTTCAATTTTCTGCTAAAACTAGAAGTGATAGTTTGGTAGAATTAAATAGAGGAAGTTGCATGCATCATGAGAATATGTTGCATTCTTATAAGTGGGGGGTTGCATGACAGTTTCAATTAGAGACCCATGGGAATTAGTCAATTCCAATGGAAGGGAGATAGAAGGCTTGTGGCATGTGTAAAAAAATTATTTGCCTGTTGAGGGTAACATTGAACAAGAATTACTATATGAGAGAGGTAAGTACCTATCTAAAATACATTTTCTGTGTAGGAAATTTTTAACTTTTGTAGGATTATCAAAATAGTTTCAATGGAGGAAATTTTGCTTTACTGATTTTTTTTTTTTTTTTTTTGCATTCTTTGAAAAGGTTGCATGTTAAATCTATTATTATGGGTCATGGGTCAAAAGCCATGTCATAATATTTGTTGACTGCCATTCAAAATTTTTTTTTACTATTTACTTGCTATTTTATAAATTCATGTCATTAAATTTGGTATCAATCTGTAGGTTATAATTCATATTTTTATATTATACATTGTTTATTTTATTTGTTTGTGTCACATATGTTGAATGCAGCACTGGTTCATATTACTGTTTCTGATATCAAAATACAAAGTCTGTAGTTCTGTATGAATTAGTAAGTTACTGCTATTTAAAAGCTAGAATATAAAATAAAAACCTTTGATTTTCTATATAATGAGATATCACTAATGTAGTGAACCAAACACAGTGGCCTTCCACTTACATCCTTTGATTTTTGGAAACAGTCCCTTATATACAGCTAATTCTACATATGTGACATGTGAATAACCAATAGAAAACTAAGAAAGTTCCTCAAGAAGTTTTTTCAGCCATTTTGAAATATAATGGTGGTGTTTCTTCATTTTGAGGTAAACCCTTGAGCTAGTAAGTTGAGTCTCTAGCCTGTTAGACATTTCAATTTTTTTTTAATTTACAAACAACTCCATTACTAAACTTGATAAATTACAATGGATTTCTGTGGTACTGATATAGTTTTTTTATTATTTTATGGTTATTGAAATGTATACATAAAACCTAAATTAATTATTTTGTTTCCTGTCCTCCATCCTAAGAATCCAAATTGTTTGATATACTCCACTTGTGAAACTTCTTAAGGCTTAGCAACCTTCAACAAGTAACAACCAAGTACAAAAGTCAAAACTAGAAGTGGTAATTGTTTGCTTTACTTCTTTATTTACTGTTTTATATTTTAAAAAATAAGTTTAAAATTTTACTTGTAAATAGTAATCATATATACATATATGTATATAATATACATATATGTGATTATATTTTACAAAATTCTAGTCCTCTAAAACACAGCCAAGAAAGGTCACTTTATAAAGACTAAAGGTCAGTTTTATATTTTTGGATGTGGTAACATGAATGCATATGTGATGCATCACTGTAAATTCTATTATAGCCTGCAATGATAAATATATATTAATGTATAATGTTATGATATTTAAGCTATTTATATTAAACAGTTATGTTTTCAAGTTATTTGTTTTCATTTTACAAAGAAAAAACAATTTATATTCTTCATTTTTTATGGTGGTAATAAGATTGATCAGATGTACCAAACACATACAGAGATTCTGATTTGAGAGTGAAAATAATGAATAAAATAGTTTTTTCTTAAAAAAACATTTGATAATTATTTGGAAGTTAAAGTTTCACACATGAAATATGAAAATTTTCTGATACATAAAAGTATTTTTAATCTTAAAATGAAAATTACTCTGCATGTTGCTTAGTTAACATTCTGAAAGAAAAAAAATTACAAAAAATCTTTAATTAAAATATCTAAATACTTAACGTAAAAAAACTGATATTCTGTGTACGAAAACCTTATGTTCACTAATAACCTGCAAATTTATGTTTATATATGTATATAATTAATCTCATGGATACCTTCATGGTTAGGAGCTGGGTGGATTTCACTCAACCCAAAATGAAAGCATTAAATAAGTGAGAATAAGGGTGTAGATTTGGTGTGTCTGGATATTCAGAAAGTATTTGACAAGTTGCCATGTAAAAGGCTTGTTAAAGAAAAAGGTATTGCAAGTTTTCTCTCTAGGTAAAAGATGACTGGATGGAAAAAAAAGCAGAAAATTGAGTTCATTCAAAGTGGATTCATGTCTCAAATGGGGTACCTCTGATAAGGTGAAGGAACTGTCATTACTGAAATTTGCTAATGATATTAAGGTTTGGGGTGTTTCTAACTGTGAGAATCTGCATTACAAAAGGATTTGAATTGATTGATGAGATAGATTTTTATTGTAATAAATAGAAGATGATACATATGGATTATCAGAGTTTTAGTTATACTTATGATTTTAATGGGAATAACCTTAACAACATTATGGAAGATCATATTGTTTTAGTTCATCAGTCTCTTAAACCATCAGAAAAGTATCTTGTTGCTAGTAGTATAGCAAACAGAATTTTGGGTTGTATCTATAGAAATACTGCATACTAAAGAGGTTATAATTTTATTGTATAACTTGCTTGTTAAGCTGCACTTGGAGTATTGTGTTCAGTCTTGGGCTCCTTACCTGAGGAAGGACATTGAATTTTTGGAAAGAGGGGAGCTACTAAAATTATACCTACAATGGATACATTGTCATACAAGGACAGTGTGATATCTCTGAAAATTTCTTTTGAAAAAACAGAGTGAGGGAGGATCTTATTGAGTTGTTAAAGATTATCAGAAGAATTGATGATGTTGAGGGACAGTTTTCTTTTGTACTTCATAATGGAAGGGCTAGGGGACATAAATATAAATTTTATCTAGGTAGGAGTTTTCAGCTTAAAAATATTTATTTTTCTAGAAGGTGGTTAATTTATGAAATGGATTACCTTCAGATGTGGTGGATGCAGTTAATTTAAAGGAAGGCTTAATAAATATTTGAATGATGAGGATTGGTTTTGTGTGTTTTAATTTTAGTTTAGTGGAAGGAATAACTTAGATGTACTAATAGAAGTCTTGTTGCTTTTAAATTTTTGCTGTTTTATGACACCGTAGAAATGAAGAACTTCCCAAGCTAATAATTTTGTACTTTATTTCAGTTTTATATGTTGTTTATATCCATGCTAATTTTTATTTCATATTAGGTAATGTGTTTTGAAAGGTTTCTTGATTTTCATTGACAACGTGACACAAAATTCTTTTCATCCTTTTGAAGATCTAGGAGATGTTCGTCAACGATGTGGAAACTTTCAGTCTCCTCTTATGCTCACCTATCCATTTAGTCCTTCGTCTCCACATACTGCATCACTACCCACATCATCAGATAGCGAGGTTGATGAGGGTTGTGCTTCACCTCGTATGCAGCGACGACGACGACAGAGAAGACTTGCTCAGCAAAGAGAGGGAGAGAACAATGGATTTCAACGAGGAGAATTACTTTATTTGGATGATCTTCCTGAGGTTTGATTGTAACTTCTTATATATGTTAGGGCCTGATTCACTTCATTGAAACCTTTAGATAGTTAAAAAACAACTGTTCAAAATAAAGGTTCTTTTGAAAACTAAGTTTACTCTATATTGTTTTTTCTGTTAACCACAAAGTACTATGAACATTTTTTTGCAGTTGAAATGAAAACAAGAAAAAAACTGAGATAAAAGTTTAAGGAGAAGAGAAAAACTGAAACCTCATCATTTAAAACCATCTTAATATTAGGAGTTTTTCGACTAGTAATATCCTTTGTAGCTTTAATCCTCAGTTTTATTAAATACAATGAAATAATCTCACAAGACATATGACCAGCTCTGATATATCCAAACTATTCACCAACTTACCAACCCCTGAAACACCAAAATTCTCCTTCAATAGCTTGAAAATGATAAAATTCATGAAATGCATACAACTGAGGATATCCACAATAAAGAGTTCGCAAACTTTTTTTCTCAACCCAACATATTTCTGCTGTGAAACAAGGAGTTTTAACTGCAAGCAAACCCTATCAGCATTATTCAGTCATTTTACATAGAACATTTCAAAACTAATTTCCTTATTCTGAGATTTTGGCTCAAAATTGTTGACAGTATATCTGTAATATGACCACATACTAATGACAGTGTTAAAAAATTACATGAATAACTTATACAAACAAACCCAGCTATAATTCACAGTGAAAACAGAAGAAAGAAACTTCCACTTAAAAGTATAATGGTTGCCAAGATATATAACTCATATACCACAGACATTTACAGGAAATATACAGAAAATTACATAGTGTGGCTATAAATTAAACCACCTCAGGTGTTAGTAGGTGTCCTTGAATGCCAAGGTATAAGTATGAAAAATTTGTGTAATTTTGACTTTACTGAGAAGTAAGTAAGTGAAATATACATCATTACAACCCTCGTTGACAATGGATACTCCAGATAATTAATAAAGAACACAAACACTGGGAATAAGCTAGAAGAAAATTAAAAACTTAACTATATTCCTCTTTTTCATTGGTTTATATGAAAAATGTGTAAACAGCATGAAATAAACAGTTTTAAGAAATCAAATAATATGAATGAAATCGTACACATCAGACTGCCTAAAAACCAATTAGAGAATGGAAATGCAATTTACATCATTCTTTATAAATGTATACTTCCAACACTTAGGAGAAACAAAAAATGCTAACAAAAGTCAGAATTCAGGAGCATAATAGAGAGACAAGATATAATGCTTATCTATTTGCAGTAGCTCATCATGGTTGACAAGAATGTACAGTAATTTGTAGTAATACCAAAATAATATGTTAATCAATAATCAGAAAAAAAAGATGAAGCTTCCTACATCCACCTAGCTGATAACATAACCAACAAACCTAAAATTGAAGTCAGCAAAATCTGCATACTTTCTGGAAAAAGAAGAAAATAATTTAAAGTAAACTTGTTAATTAAGGTCCTAATGGGGAGAGAGCCCACATGAGTGTATAATACTGTGCAGCTTCTCTGTCAAGAAGACCTTTCCACTACCACCACATATATAGTCCTTCTAAAGACTTCCCTGAAGGCAAGAGTAGATTGACAGTTGAAACATAAGATTAGGAAGTAATTCCTAGTAATTAAAAAATAATTCATGATTTATTCTTAATTAAACTCAGGTGATCATTTACTGTTAATTGTGATATAATAATTATAACATAGCGTAATGTTTAGGGACGACAAGGGACCTATTAGTCCATCTTGGCTGTCTTATCCTCTAACCCAAATTAAAACTACTAAAAAAAGTTTCAAGCTAGCCCTTATCATTCATATATATCTATCAATCTTCCTTTTAAACTCACTCAAATTTACTGCCTTCATAACATCCATAGGCCAACCACCCTCCTTCAAAAATAAAATTGTCTTAACTGAATACAGCTTCTACCTTGCCTAAATCTGTATTTGTGTCCACTGGGTTATAATGCATACTGTTAAGTATGAAAATGTTGATGCATCACCATTATCAGTTCCTTTTATAATCTCAAACCTTTCAGTCAGATCCCTTCTATCTCTTCATTTTTTAAGAGAAAAATTTATAGATCTTAGTCTCTTCTCATATGACAAACCCCTTCATCCCAGGCACCATTCTACTAGGTTTTCTCTGAACTCTTTCAAACAGTTCAGTGTTTTTCTAAAATAAGTAACTAAAGATTGAACACAATACCCCAAATATGGCCTAACCAGTAATCTATACAATGAAGTTACATCATAATTAAAATTATGATAATCCATATGTAATATCTTGCACTTATAATTAATACCCATCTGACCAACTCACTAAATGATCTAAATCCTTTTGTAAAGCAACAGTATCCCCTTCATAGCTAGCAACACCCAAAACCTTGATATCATCAGTAAATTTAAGTAATTTATTGACCTTTCCTTCATCTACATCATTAATATAAATCAAAAAGAGCAATGATCATAAGACTGAGCCTTGAATTACACTACATGCAACATTAATCCAGTTTGACTGAACTTCATTTATAACAACCCTCATTTTTTTTCCATCAAGCCACTCTTTTTATCTACTTAGGTAATCTATCCTCCACACCTAAAGAGATAAGTTTCTTTACAAGCCTCTTATGTGGCACTTTGTCAGTTGCTTTCTGAAAATCCAGATATGCCAAATCTACACCCTTACCTTTGTCTACATATGCATTAACATTTTCAAATCATGTAAAAATATTTGTAAGGTAAGATTTTCCCTTAGTGAAACCATGTTGACTATCTGATAAAATTCTAAACTTTTTGTAAATGACTTTGCAAAATATCTTTTATCAGACTTTCCAAAACTTTTCTCACAACTGATATAAGACTAATAGGCCAATAATTGCTGGAAAAACTTCTATAGATTACTTTCCTTGAAAATAGGAGTTACAATGGATTATTTTTCCAACCTGTTTGTACTTTTCCACTATTTGGGGACTTGCAAAAAAAATTGTGGCAAGTTCTCACATATCCAGTCCTTGACCTCCTTTAAAACCCTTGAGAAAATATCAGGCTCAGGGATCTTATCATTCTTTAAACTTCCCAATTTTAACAAGCTAAGAATTTATGCAGTTGTGTTGTTCAGCATTGTTTTCACCTATCAGCTGTTCAAGATGAGGAATACTGCTTAAGACTTTATCAGTAAAAACTTAAGAAAACAGCAGAATTTAATAGCCTAGCCATTTCATAACAATCAGATACAAGCTTACCTTTCTCATTCCTCAAGGGTTCTATCCCCATCCTAACATTTTGTTTTCCTCCATTGTTGTTAAAAAGTTCTTACTGCTAATATTTGTTTTCAACCAAAAATTTTTTTCATACATTCTTTTGGATGTCCTAATTTCCTGTTTAACCAGCATTCTTAATCTTCTAGAACCTTTTAAACCTTCTATAATAACAATCAATTGAAATTCCTTAAATTTGTGATGATTTTCTTTAATTTTATCTCTTATACCCTTTGTGAGCCAACCTGGTTGTTAACTTGTATTTATTCTTTGCTTTCTGTAAGAAATATATTTGTTTTGAATACTAGAAAATATTTCTTTAAAAATTTTCTACATTTCCTCAGTGTCTCAAATAACTTAGTTTCCCAATTTACAACAGATTCTTGTTGCATCCATTTAAAATTTTCTTTTTTGCAATTTGAAATCAAAATATCATTATTCCTGATTTCTATATTCAGCAAAACATCAAGCCTAATACAACAATGATCACTTGTGCCTTGGAGTTTCCCAATTTCCACTTTTTCAACAACATCTGTATTATAAATTAACAATAAATATAAAATAACATTATTTGTAATAGGTTCCTTGACCAATTGGTGAGGAAATCCATCTTGAACAGTTTTCAGAAATTTTTCTTCTCTGATTTGACTCCAGCATTTCCCAATCAATATGTCTGAAATTAAAATCACCCATAATTATTACTTCATTAGCAGCTGAAATCTTTATTTCATTGTAAAGTTTCAATTTCATCAGTTTAATCTGTTGATCTGTAGCAAATTACTACTAAGTGCTTTTTCCCTTGATATTCAATAATAGAAACCCAAATAGATTTATAATCTCCTTGCTGTTATCCTTAATATCCTCAACTTCAATACTATACTTTATGGAAGAGCCACTCTTCCTCCTATCTTTACTACTTTTTTAAATAATCTATAACCATTTATTTCAAATAATTTCTGTTGTCAAAATCATCTACACTTAACTATATTTTAGTTGTTCCTGTCATATCAAAATATTCTATTCTTAGCAGTGTCCTAAAGTTTCCTGTTTTATTTCTTGTACTTCTAGCTTTACAATTGTAATAATTAAGCCTATTCTTATAACTACTTTTATACTGACTTCCTGTGCTAAACTTTCCTTGACATCTCAGTTTTGTTTCATTTAGTTTATCTGAATTTAATTTTTATTTAGTCTTAGTTTAAATCTTACCTTACAGCTGAGTTAATAGCCCTTGCAAACATGCCAGACTCTTTCCTACTTAAGTTTAAAATTATCTATTCCAAAAAGTTCACTTTTCCTGCTGAACTGATCCCACAAGTCCAACCAACTAACCTGCTTTTTCTTTCATATTAATTTCAGCCTAGTGACTTGCTCAACATTTTATCTCTACAATTAAATTTTGACAATATCCCTGACACAATCAACTTGTGGTCTTTAAATGCTTTTATCAACCCCTAATACTTATTAATTAGCTCCTCTGATATATTTTTCCTTATTTTATTAGTCCCTACATGCCTAACAAAGATTGCATCATTCCTGGACCCCTTTATTATAGTTTTGTCAGTTATGTCTTCCACCTGTGCTCCAAGGTAATATAATCTCTCTTCTCCCTTTTTATCCCACAGACTATTCTATCCACATGCTGTATCAAAAAATCACCTATAACTATAACCTCTTTATGTTCATAATCCATATCCTTCTCTGTTTATTTTGTTTTCCCTCCCTCGTATAGTTCCTTGTCTACATAAGCCAAGGGCTGAAATCTGTTGCTCAATAAAATACATTTTTTTACAGTTAAGTTCTTTACTTTTAACTCTAATCTCATTGTTAATCTTAGCTAATGCTTCCCTTGCATGTAAAAGCTTAAGCTCCTCTTGAAGTTCTGCTGTCATTTCCCAAAGTATATACTTCTCTTTATCTATTTCCTCAACTTTAGTTAAGATATCTCTAACCTGCAAACTCTACATATAAATTGAATATCTTTACTTCTAACTTTCTTAAAAGTGCACTGTAGTCCAGAGTTTCCACATGAAACCCATTCTTTGCATCTATTGCACCTAACAAACTGGAAACTCTTATCCCCTAACTAGTTTAACCACTATATTATTTGTAGAGTTAAAATAAATCTGAATACTGTGATTAAATTATCTAATAATAGTGTATACCATCAGTAAGTGCTGTAATATATTATTCCTAAATTTTATTGGATTGCTCTTTTATTCAAATGTTAGATGTTTAACCTACAAATAAATGTTTATTCTTCTTATCTTTTTTAACCTTATCATAACCAATAAGCATGTATCAGTTGTTATGTGCATACTGGCATATCACATTTCAAAATTTAACTGGAAGTTATAATTTTAACCACATTTAAACACTTTATAATGTGAAAATACTTTAGAATTAATATTTTATCATTTGGTAATATTTATATTGTGCAATTTACAAAAGGGAATCAAATGTTTCAAGTTACATACTGGCACAACTTCAAAGAGTTTCTTCTAGAACTTAACCTAATTTATTGAATTTTTTAAAATAATATTTTAGCCCATTGCAAAGTAAAGGTTTATTGTGTTGCTAAAAAATATCGTCCCTTAGAAGTTTAGTAGGTCATGTTTTGTTTTTCATATAATTTTCATTGTCACCCTTTTGTGATCTCATAACATATATGGACAGTTTCTTATGAAGCTGCTATAGCAAATGTTTCACTGCAAGTGGATAGAACAGATTATAAAATACTTACATTAAGGTAGAATGAATAAAAGGATTGAGCATTATTTTATGGTTTCTCAAGTTATTGGCTATCCAGAGTTTCTGTTGGAATAAATAAAGGAATCTAGTGGGAAGTTTAGAAGGCTTAATAACATAACACAAATCTGTTAATTTTTTCATAGTTGTGTTAGATATTCTTTTCAATCCTGAAAGTTACAAAGAAATTTTTTGTTTACAAGACATTAGGTAAGATTAATTAGATTCAACAAGTATGATAAGTAATAACAAAATATTTTGACAATTCAAATCTTTATGTAAATAAATAAAAGAACTTGTTATTTTTTGTTGAAAAATAAACTATATTTCTTATTAGATATAAATTGCTTTCAACAAAATATACTTTGCAAAAACCCAATTCCTAGTGTGATCAAGCTAATGTTTATGCCATTTTAAAAGGTTAGGTCTTACATCGCAGATAAATCTTTCCAGGCTATTGCTTTGTTTTTATGATTTACAGTAAGAATCTACTACTTCATACAGCAAAGTGAAGCATTCAAAGAAATATGTTAATAATTATAACTTAGTTGACAATCAATAAACCTAAAAATGGAACTTCATAATCACAATAAAAAAATACTAATTTAAAATGAGCCCAAACCCAAGTTTCACAACTTAAAAATGACAGAAAAATTAACTAAAATTATATAAATTTCTAAGCCTAAGCTAGCTATTTATAACTGAATTTAAACTAAGTTTCATGAATTTTGTTTAGTATTTTGTGTTCGAAGGAAAAAAATAAAGGGATATTACTGACACCTCTTGTCTTGAAAGTTTTAAACAGAAATACATTTATCATTCTAAACAGTGGTGTAACCCTGTAAATGAGAAAGTTTAAAGCACACATTATGACCTTTTTAAAGTTACATTCAAAACCTAACTACATCATTATTAGTGTCAATAGAACCTCAAGTATTCATGCTTTATTGAGATATAAACAATAAAGTCACCTAGATGATGCACACACCTGATATCATTTTGTCTTTCATAAAATATCAGTAATGTTTTTCTGACATTGCTATTGGATTATCAATAACCAATAAATAGAGCAGTGTTTTCTTTACAAGGTTCCATATATTGTTTTTCTTCTGTTTGTTTGCTTTAATATTTGTGAGTACATACTTATTCTTAGATTCATTTTTTTGTTTGCTACTTTTAATGTTTGTAAGTACGTACTTAGCCTTAGTTTCATTGTTTTTGGTTTTTGTTTGTAAATACACATTTAACCTGTTTTTTGTTGGTTTTTTTTGTTTTAATGTTTGTAGGTACATATTTAGCCTAAGTTTCATTGTTTGAAATCATAATGTTCAGCTTGAGCAGCAAAACGTTTTGACATTTTTATAGCTTAACTAGGAAGTAAGTTAAAATGTAGCAATTCCAGGAAGTTATATTATTGCATAATTTACTTTTTATGTTCTAAAATGGTTGTGTGAAATAAGCTATTTTGTGGACAACTAGTATTGTCACAATTTAATGAAAAAAGGTTTAGGATAGGCCTAAGTCCAGAATAACTACTGAATTTCTTGTTTTCATTTATTGTTACAAAAGTAACTGAAATGTAAAAATTAGGCTAGATAAGAAAGCATAAATGGGGAAAACAAATTAATTAATCATGATACTCAATATCCCACATTGAAACAACCACTCTTGTAGTGGAATGTGATCATTTGTTTATACCTAGCTGTCCTGCTGTAATAAATGATTTTACTGTAATCTAAGAACTATAAATCAATAAAATTAAAATAAACCAAATATTAAAAGGCTATAGATTAATTATATATGCAGTCATTTCAGAAAAAAACAAATTATTTAATATTTGTTAACTTTTGGATTTTACTTTGCTGATTTTGTTACAGCTACTATTAAGAGATAGAAAATATACAGTTTTACTGAAAAAACTTTGCAATGTAAGCTATAAGATGAATTTTATTTTTAGCATTAAAATCAACTTTCACTTGTACTGATTCAGTGAAGGTTTTCTAAGTTCCTAAACATATCTCTAGTAAAAATACTTTATTAAACAAAATCTAATCTTCTGTGTACAACAGACTTGTAAAGTATAGTAAAAGTTTTCAACTTTTGTAAGATACACTCACTACAGTTAGAGTGATAGTTTCATGATTATGTGGGGATTAAAAATGTTTGTCAGAAAAGCCAAGCATGCACAGAGTTAAATTCATACAATATTTGAAGTTTTGTATGAACTTTGGTTTCTAATATATTCCAAAAAATGTTTTATCATCTGCTCTATAAACTGTATTGTTTATTACTCAATGGGAAAGGTAATTTTGATTATGTTCAGTGGTCTAGATGTAAACTTTTTTAATTGAACAAAAATGGTAAAGATGTCATCACCACAGTGTCATGTAATTAGATGGTTTAAAGTTTACTTTTCTCTAATAATTGATTTTCATACTAACTCAAAAACAAGTCAACCATAGCAGGCATAAGTTTGGTTCTATACTAATTCTATAAAATTTCCCTTTTTTTTATATGACAGGTAGTTAGTGAGCTATTTTCATATTGTTGATATGTATTTGAGTATTTTTTCAGTACATTCTTTTGTTTTTAATTTGAAGGACGTAAGAGAGAGTAATAAAGTCAGATATTTATGGAATTATTTAATTTATATAAATATGGGAATTTATTTTCAGCAAAATAATTAACTGCTTTTTGTAAAAACAAATTATTTTTAAATATTTGATAGAAATATCATTTGCTAATGTTATCGAGTTTGATACAATTATTATTTATAATTTTGAAGATGGTAAATATTACTTTTTTGAAAGAAAGTTCAGTAAATTAGTCTGGTGATGGGTGTCACTTTTTTCCTTTTGATATTTTTCTTGTCACAGTGGAAGTACTTTACCAAATTATATGAAATTTGAAGTTTTAGCTTAAAATATTAATAAAAACGTTAAGATATTTTGAAACTTTATTTTATTATCTGCATTTGTCACCATTTCTAAGTATAGATTATGAAAACACTGTAGGAACTAATGAAGATATATAAATGACCCAAGACTTGACCTTTCAAAATGGTATTGATATCAATATTTTTTCAGTGTCTTTGATCAAACTTATTTTATGTCTAATAGATATACTTTCTTTTCAATAAATTATATGTTTTGTTATTTATATGTTCTGTTTGAATATAACAGCTCAACAAGAATGTTCAATAAATGAGAACTTGAGTCACCAGAATATTTTGCTGTTGCCATCATATTCTTTAAAACTAATAAGGTTTATCTGATTTGTTGTCAGAGAAGAAAATACTCATAGCTTTCAAACAAATATGATGAAGAAATTTTCAGAAATGAAAAGAATGTCTGAGAAAACTGTAATAAAATTCACGTGTCTGTGATCTTCTAAACTTCTTACTACATTCCATTTTTTTATCTCTAAGAGCTGGGTCTTATTACACCACATCATTCATTCTATATTGTATGTGTATTTTGTTTTTAAAAAAGATGGAAACAAGAAGTTGTGAAAACAAGAAACTGTACTAATAAAATCAAAGAAGAAACGTACAAAAGAAACAAAATTTTTAATAAACTCTTAAGGGGCAGTAGTTTCGTAGACATTATAAAAACTATAACACTCCTTTCTGTTTATCTAGTCACATCCAAACTGTGTATAAATTAAGTTATGCCAGTTGTAAGTATTAAAAAATAAGCAAAAACATTTGCCAGTGTTATGAAAGTCTTTATTTATTTTTCTGCTGTTATGGATCTTACTTATCTATTTTTAAATTCTAAAGATTCAGTTTTAAATGCAGGCTGAGCACAAGAATCTTTCAAGTTATAACATAAAATTATGATTATGTGGGATTATATAAATGACAACTATAGTTTGGATGTCTTTTTTTTCATTTCTTATTGATGGCTTGTTTTCTATATGTGTGTTTTCTTCTGTTTCTTATTATTCAATTATCTATGTTATATAGGCTGATAAAATTGTTGCTGTGACATCGAACATTTGGGGAACTAAGTTTAAAATTCTGGGCATAGCACAATGGCTACCAACTATCCTGGGTACTATAACATATCGCACAAGTCTGCTACACTTGCAGCCTAGACAAATGACATTGGTCATCAAGGAATTGTTAGGTCCACAATCATGTGATGGTAGAGAACAAAACATTGCTATGAATGGCAATACTAGTGGTAATTTAGTCTTCTCAGAAGATGAAGATGAAGTTTTTGGTAAGTTTGAGTTATTGTGTAGTGTAAGATAAGATTAGTGTTTTCACAAAAAGAAGGATTAAATTTTTACCAGTTAATAAGAAACTTTAAAAATAATTCATGATGACAATAAACCCCCTTGAAGTAAAAATATATCTTAAAACTGCTAGTATACGTATTAAAACTTGTTACTGTGAACAACTTTTCAACCCACCTTTGAAAATCTGTAGACCTGTTGTTTAACATGTATTTAAGTATAAACAATTCAAAATGAGTAATTAAAAGTTAGTACCTGGCCATCACTTTCATTGTTATAAAAAGAAAAGAAAAAATTGTGTTCTGCACTTTTGTATTCTAAAAGTACCAAACTTAACATTGGTTATTTATACACATAAATGCATATAGGCGGTTAAAAGGTATTTATGTTGTAAATGAAATTATTTATACATTTATTATAAAAGTAAAATATCAAATTTAGTCTTAACACCTCATTTAGTATCTCTTCAACATTGATAGATATGGACACTTTGAGTTGTGAAGCCAGTGCTCCAGTTGCACCAATGACCCCACAGAGAAACCAAAGACAAAATTCTCATGCACCACAAACTGGTAACTACATTTCTACAGTGCACTTGAGTGGTGATACAGGAGAATATGTAAACTTCTTTCCTACAGAGGACTTTCTCACATTAGAGACAACATCTGAAGGCCATATACGTGTCTTAAGGCTTGCCAGTGCCCCTGAGCAACCAGTTTCTATAGGTACCCAGACAAGTTGTCAGTGCATTTCAGAACTTTCCTGTGATACTAATCATAACATTCCCTCCACCATGCCTCAGAATTCATCTCATAGTCACCATGTTTGTGGCTCATCCAACCAAGGAAAAAAGTCCAGAGGTGATGTTGTCAGTGGTTCTACTGTCCCTCTTTCACATCCAACTTTTCAAAACAGACTAACGTCTACTGTCCAACAGAGTAATAATGAGTTTGGTAATATTTCTAGTTCATATGTAAAGGACAACACATTTCCAACTAAAACAAAAATGTCAGATCTTTCAGCAAATTCTAGTGTAAACTTTGATGCTTTGCATAGAGCCGAGATTATAAATTCCACACCTAATGTTTCTGCTAATAATTCAGACTCTTCATTGAACAATGGAAGTATAGGTAAAGATAGCTTGATAATTAAAGAAAATCCATCCTCTACAGGTTCTAATGCTGATAACTTAATGGAGAGTTCAGCTTCTAGTTCCCCTTCTTCAGGCTCTGAGGAGAGACAGCTAAAAGGAAATTCAAAATTCAATCACAGTGAAAAAGGACTAGCCACTACAGAATATGGTGATGTCCTTAGCTTAGATATGAGCATTCATGGTAAAGCTAAAACTAAAGGGAATTCCAAAAATGGACTACTTCATTCTTTGCCCCTTGTTTCCAAAGCTGAAAGTGAAGAATGTGCTAGTCCAGTTATTCTTTCTCCATCTGAGGAAGTTGTAGTAAGTGGAGGAATTGTTGATGCTATTGCTTCAGTGTCACATGTTGGTGAGTCTGTGGCTGCTGCTTCCAAGTGGCTGTCTTCTGTTTACTCCAGTAGTCAGGGACATTTACCAAGGCAGACTGAAAAAGCTGGAGATATCAAATTTATTGATGATGATACTGAGGAACCAGCTACAGATATTCATCTGGTAAGAAGCGCCCAGTCAAGTCCTGCCTCTCCAGTTCTGTTACTAGGTCATCGCAGTCGAAGCATTGGTCATCTACATACAACAGACACTCTAATAAGTAGAGATACATGGACTCGAATTTCACTAAGAGAATCTCAGGCATGCCTAAAATTTCACCCCAAACCACTGTCAAACTCTCTTGCTTATGATGCTGATAATAAACTTACCAGTGTTAGAAGTGAAATGTCATTGTCTTCAAAACAGTTTTCTGCTCTTGGAGCTCTGGAGAAACTTGCGTGCAAGTGTGACTCTTCCATGATGTGGTGCCCACTTCATTCTGAGTGCTCAAGTCCTTCAGCCTTTCACTATGACCAAGAAGCCTTTAGCTTTGATACAAACAAATGTTTAAACAGGGTTGCATATCCATCTCAGGGAGAAGAGACATTTGGTGCACCATTATCTCTTCCTCCAATAACACAAATTGGTGAGCATCGAGGTAGCTTACCACAGGCAGTTCTGATAGATAATCAGGTTTCTTCTTCACCCACCAGCAAGAGTATCCCTTCCTCTCCCATAATGAGACATCGAGCTCAGTCACAGCGGAAAGGTCTTCTGTCTGGTCCTCTCTTACTAAGAAAGACAAGAAAAGAGCATTCTGTGGAAAGCTCAGAAGATGAAGGAGCTCAGAGTGGTGAGGAATTCAGTGGAGAAGGTTTTAAAGACCTTCAGAGTCTTCAAAAAGCCTACATTCGTAAAAAGGTAATAATTTTATTTTATCAGTGAAGAAGCACATGAAAGTACAGGTCAAAATGAAAATTTTATGAATACTACCAAGTTGTATATCACTTTTACATTGAAGTGTGCAATTAATACTAAATTTGAGTACATGATGCTCTGGTAGAAACAGGCATAATGTGTGTATTGTATAAACATTTGTCATGTGCTTGCTATCATTGAGTGAAATGTACAACAGAGTACATAAGTTACCATGTGATAGAAGCATGCAATGTTTTTTAGATTGTAGATATGTGAAATTCACTTTTCCAGTACTGTACATGATGTTTGCTCACATAAATAGCTATTCTCATTCAGTGCCATCTTCTATATGCAAAATGTTTTTTTTCACATCCCACAAGCCTTTTACCTCCTTTCAGTTGGAACTGATTCCATTGAATTTCTGATGCAATTATCATGCAACAACCCTCCACCAATAAAAGTGCTACATACTCTCTTCACAAGTGTGACTATCTTTATAAAAGTCTACAAAACAAGATTTTGTGGTCACCCATTGCACTGTCTTAGGTGTTGTCAATCTTCCAGACACTCTGTTGCATTTTTCTCTACATTTTCTTCTTGTTAAATTTGAGAATCCTTTTCACTTTACAGTTCCAAGCTACTGAGGTGGTGGACCATGAAAACATCCTTCTAAATGAGTTAATGAAATACAAACAAAATATAAAAATAATTATAAAGCCATGCAGTTGAGAGTAGGATGGTAGTGTTCTGCTGGTGTAGATGACATGATATATTCCAGTATGACATGCAAAAAGAAATTGGAGTGAACCATCAAAATTATAGTTAACCCCTTTGATTGGGTTCCCTCATCCTATCTTCATGTGAATGTATTACAGATCTCTATATTCCTCCCTCATTTATATTTCATCAGTGTTATGAGTCATGGTGGAGGACTTTTAGATTATTGTAATTCTACCCCTTCTGCTATCCAGCAATATTTATTATTCTAAGGATGTTACTGTGCTTGGGACAGTTATGGGCAATTTCACTTTTGAAAGAGATGGCTTACATCATGTAGATATTTTTAATACTGAATGTCAGGTTCCCAGATTAAGTTATCATATTCACACGTGCCCTGTCCATGAATCAGAGGGTTCTAGATTCCCTCTGTTCTAATAAACTTGAAGATGTTCAAGATGGAATGATCCTATTTTAAACCCCCCACCAGTTGGTTGGGCTCTGGATTGTAGTTTACTTGCTGCCAGTATGATCCTCTTTTTCTACACCCACATGGATGGGGGTAGAAAACCAGCAGCCTGGTGTGGTCTCCCAGTAAGATCTCACAATCTGAATATCTCATCTCATGTAGTATCCTTTGGATGCTTCTTTCTCTCTATCTCTCACTAGTCCCTCTACAAAACAAATCCAAATTATCCTGTTTCCTTTCTAGAATGACTGCAAATTGTAACAGAAATTGTAATTGTTTATACTAAACTTAATTTACTCATTCTTAAAGCTTGTAATAGTACAAATCTGTTTATACTTAAAATTTATTGTTTTATTGCCCTTTAACCCATGTCTAGCTAAACATCTCACTAAACAAGATGTAATGAGTCAGTAAACACATAGTTCACAACTGTAGCTACTATAACGCACAACTGCCTCATAAGCATATCTTATGAATAATTATTTGTTATTTTCATTATCTAACCTAGTAAGTTTCTAATTTTTGTATTGTAGTTTTACTATAATAATATATGGAGAATATGAATAGAAAATGAAATATAATTCTTACCTGTGTCCTCTTGCATTTTTGCTGTGAGCTGTTGATGAAAGATGTCTACCTTTTTTATATTAATGGTTTTAATACACTGACAAATGTTTACTTAATTAATTAATGAACCTATGAACACACAATAATAACATGCATAAAACAAACAATGTCTTATAATTATCATAATTTATCTGGCTTTATAACTGTGATAAGAGCCTTTAAAAATTTAGCTACACTTGTTGATGTGAACACCACAAGAGAAATTTTCAGACTAGAAATAAAATAGACAGTACTCTACACTTTGAGTATTACACATGTAATACTTCATTTGATAGATTAAACATTTGGTCTTTTGTTGATTGTAAATAATATAGTACAAAACACCTGAGAGAAATACTGTTAATTTTGAAAGAGAGAATATGACAGGTAGGCATGGCAAGTGAGTCTGATATTTTTAGCTTCTGATTCAGTAAATAAATAGTCTGAAGGCTGTGCCAAGTAATATCTATATTATATTGAGTAATTTGTATTAAATTGTGTACTTCACAGAGGGGTGGTAAATAAATTAGAGAAGAGGGAAGACATAGAGAAATGTCAGAATTCTCATGCTAGGGGAGATTGAAGATTGTTTGAAATATATATTTGAAAAACTATGAATGTAAAACTTGTATGATATTAAAAATTGTTTTATTAACCATGTTTTGGTGCCAAGTTAATTTGTATGCAATGATAATAAAGCAATTTATATAAATTTGGAATGTAACTTTAAAAAGTTGACAATGCCCTTTGACCTACCTGTAGCTAGAAGGTTAAAAGTTATGTTCTCTTTCTGTCTTGACATAGGTCTTAAAATATATGTATGTATATATATTTTTTCATTCAGTGTAGATTTGTAATAGTATTACTACATTCATTATTGATAACAAAAAGGAGACAAATGGACTTCAAGTTTTACCAGCTGATTGGCACAGATTAAGATACTGCCAAAAATTGATTCTTGGTAATTAGTTGAGGCAAAACCTGAAATATGTGACACTCAAAATATGATAGTTAAGTTAACTAAAGCGTCTGCACAGCAACAAAGTTGATAGTTAAAATCCTTTCTAGTTTTATTTTTTTATAAACTTCATAACATTACAGAATAATCTAAAACCCTTAAAATATCTGTAGCTAAGTATCAATAACATACACTGGAAGTTTGAACCACCTCTCCTTATTCTGTTACAGGAAAAATACAATTTCTACTAGCAGTAAAATGCTGATCTAAGTGATGGTTTTGCTATATCAGTAAACTTTTATCTCTTGTAATTCAAGAGGTAGTTTTAATTTTTCATGAAATTTTGATTTTCATATTCCTTCTCAGCTAAAGAAAAGACGCACACCCCAGTCCCAAGAAGTGGCTGATGGAGCTCCAGGATCTGGTACATCCCCATACCAGGATTTTATCCTGTATAACAAGGCTCCATTGTGGAATGAAGTTAGTCAAGTGTATCAACTGGACTTTGGAGGAAGAGTCACTCAGGAGTCTGCAAAAAATTTTCAAATTGAATTTAGGGGAAATCAGGTACAACTAAGTATTATTTACTATTCATTTTAGGATTACTGGCTGCATTGTATGACATTCAAACTTACATAGTTATCATATTATTCCAAATTGGTAATGTTTCCTATAGGTTTTGTTTATACCTTTTCTTTCTACTCTTTAGAAAAACATGTTTAATGGTTTTGCAGCACATAAGTTCCTGCAGTTATTAATACATTTATCAAAATTAAGTTCACTATATAGAGCAAACAAAAAGTGGTACAAGTTAAAGCCCATTCTTTATAATAAACTGAATAAAAGTTAGTAATAGCAGAATCAATACACTAGAAAAATTACTCCAATAATGAATAGAATTAATTGAATCATCAGTTGAATGCCCTCATTAACATTTTCAGTTTTAATCCCATTAATGTCTTGTAAGAATTTGCCAAGGTATTAAATGTGAATTAGTTATAAATCCTTATAGTAAGCAAACAGTGTAAAATAATCTTTGAAAGATTAAAACTAGTAATAAAAAATAATAATATTCAAAATTGTAGTAAATATTATGACTAATTATGTGAGTTAAACTTCATTTAAATAAAAATGGACTGTTAAAAATGAAATCCAATAACCTTAGCATTTTGGAAAGTGCACTTCCCCTTTATCATTGGTAAATAGAGTACAAATATTTACAGAACATGCACAAACCAAGTTCCTTGCTTCTCAGCTACATAATGTATACTAATATATGAAATGTTAATGTACCTCTAGACATTAGTGTATATGCAATAGTGCCCACCTAAAAACTCAAAGTGATGAAAGTTATAATCAAACATTAAAAAAAGCACTCACCACCTGCATGGAGAAATATGTTGTACTACTGATTTCCAAATGATAATAAACAACCAGTTAAAACATCTCATCCAATTTCATATCTAATTTTGGAAAAAAAACTACCAAATTAGTACAATATGATAGTGATACAGGATAACATGAGGGAGGGGTCATGAGAGGTTTATTTTATTTTACCCACCATCATGCCCAAAGTTGAATGCAAAATTGGCCTGACTAACTAATGAATGAACATTTGGTGTAAAATTTCATCAATGTTATAATTGTAGCTTGCATAGCCACCAATTTTGATTTCATTCATTTAAGTTGCACACTTTTTTTGGCCGCAGCCTTTTTCCACACCTGAGATGTTTTTTATTAATTAAAATTGCTAAAAAGCATTGAACAGTTTTAGATATACATACAAAGCTATCCAAAGAATGTCTGTAATAACAGTTTCAAATTTTAAGTTGTTAGATTAGAAGGAAAGAGCTCACCAACAGCAACCATAATCCACTCTTAGGTTCTAATCAGATAGTATGATTTCATTGTCACACTTATAACAGGACTAAACTGAGAAGTGCAATTTTTCAGCATTGAGATACAAATTATCAGAACTGAGATCCTGCTAACCTTTAGTTCATATCCAGCTCTGAGCAAATGATGATCATATTAGGAAAATCCTTCTATAAAGAGACCCTTTAAATAAACTTACTTGAACCAATAAAATGTTTGGAGCATATAACTTATAATAATTCATATATGATGTTACAGAAGATTTTGACTATTATCTTTATAGGATTAAAACGAATGTTTTTGTTTCATAGTCGGAAATCAAACATAAAACTAAATATTAAATAAGAAAATGATTATTGTTAATCATACTAAAAATACCAACATTCACAGTATTTTTGTAATAAATTTTTATTACTTTGTGTACATTGAAGTTAATGCAGTCCTGTTATTATCTTTTATTAACAGTGCTTCATATACAGTTAATGAAGTCTTGTTGATTTTACCTGTTGCTTGTATTATTTTATATAGTCAGGTTTGTATTTTCTGCTATTAATATTGTTGTATATGTTGTAGGTTATGCAATTTGGAAGGATAGATGGAAATGCATATACTTTAGATTTCCAGTATCCATTTTGCGCTTTGCAAGCTTTTGCTGTTGCTCTCGCTAATGTGACTCAGCGCTTGAAATGACAAGTACTTTGTGAAATATTTCCTATTAGCAAGTGGACACCTGTATACTTAGCCAAGGAGAAGTGAAAATGAAATTATCAGTATAATTGTCACAAAAAGCGGTACTTCTGAGAATACTTAAGTATAAAATATTGACATGTCACCAAAAGTGTGTGTATGTGCATGCATGTGTGTTTATTTAATTATGAAAGTGAAAGAGATAGAAAGTTTTAACTCTAAGTCAGTTTTAAACCTTTTGTATACCATTGGTTAGTGCTGTATTTGGGAATTAATCCATCCCAAGCCATGACAGAAATGTTGCTGACTTTTTTTACTGTTTTCGTGATGACAGTAGAGTAGATATACACATTGAAGTTGTAGATGAAAGAATTGTGAATAAGGTATATTGCTAAGTCTGTAGTGTTTAGGAGGTATGTGCTTTCACTTTATAGTCATTTTATAGAATGGAAAACCTGTACATATTTAATGCATAAAATTAATTTTTTTTAACAAAAGTCATTCTATTTGTAGATTTTCTGCCTCTATCAACTATAGGATTTATTTCTTCAACAGTGAAACTGATATTTAAATGTTAAAAATAATGAAGAAACGTTTTTTTCTGTCAATGAGGTTATGTTTTATTTTCTACTACAGTTGCATAGTTGTCCCATTCCAGTGCCATAGTTTGAATATTTATTGTGTTGTGTACAGTCTCACATTTTAAATTACATTACAACAACTGCTCCTAAGTTATGAATATAAGATAGCCTTAAAGTAACAGCTCTTTTTCACCTTTTCTCATTGTAACCAGTTGGATACACACAAAATCAAGTCTTGTGTGTATTGGATTTCCTAGCTTGTAAAGTGTTGTTTGAAAAGACTAAGTAACATGTCTTTTACTCTAGATTTTAAATCTGGTTTTGATGAAGGCAATATATAATTGGTCAAAAAATATTACAAACATTCTGGTAAAGCATTAACTAAAAATTTTGCCTGTAACTTTGATAAAAATGTGGTGAAATATAGAAAAGCAAACTATTTAAGTATGTATCATTAAACACAGTGTATGTTTATTTATTGTAGTTAATAACTGCTCAGATTGTTGATAACAAGGACTTTAGAGGTTTAAACTAAGATGCACTCAAATATCAGAAAGTACTTCACCACTCACATTTATTTCAACATGTATCTATGTAATTATTACACAAATGAAAGTTTAAATATGACTTTGTAACATTTCTATTAGTTTTAGGATCATCTGCAATATGTTATAACATGAACTGTAGTATATTATATTTTTAATGAAAGAATATTTATTTGAAATTTAGTAATGTTTTAAACTGACTGTTATATGACTAGAATGGACTAATTACTTTTTTAACCTGTTTCTACTGTTGTATTAGTTATTTAATTTTTTTATAAGAAACTGTTGGTTCTGAATTGCCAGGTTGCTAAATAATTGTAAAGTAGCAAAATTCATCAGTAAAAATTAAGTTATTCTAAAGTCTGAAATACCAGTCAACTTGCTACTGAGTGATGTAGCTTGTAATAACAGTTATAGTAATATTTAAATTTTTCAAATAGATCTCTGTTTATAAAAGAGGAAAGTAATAACATCTAGTTAGACTTCTTTGGGCTGAAGCAGGTGCACTTTAAGATAATGTTGAATTTGTTGTCCATATGGATATTTTCTTTAGAAATCTATCATTATTTTATTATAATTTTTAAATTGTGTGTGTGTGTGTGTATGTTTAAGTCCAATTAAAATTCCTCTTCAGCTAAATTACAGGTAATTTTAAGATTTCTCATTTTAAAGCATTAAAGGTTTTAAAACCTTGATAATGACAGCTTGTTAATAAGTATATTTTAACATTAATAAATACAGAGATACTTTAAAGAATATATTTTATATGTTGTAATTAATATTATATTTGCAATTTATTAATTACTTAAATTATTTCTAGAATAATGAATTGAACAACAGTGTTAAAATGTAAGAATTCTTAAATAGGATATTTTAATATTGAACTCAATAAGGAGTCAAGTTAAATCAGTAAATTTTTATTTGTCTTTACTTTCACAGATGCAATATTTCTAGAAATTCTTCCACATCTTAGATATTTACTACATACAGTACACAAGATTCTGCTCTAAAACATTCCATTTCCACTAATTATGCTTGTATTATTTTAATGTTAATATTTTATTCTTCTGTATTTTTGCATAACTTGCTGTTGTTAATTTTAAACTATAGCTCAGTGGTTCTCAAACTGGGTTGTGACCCACTGGTGTGTCACAAAAGCTATTGGAGTAGATTGCTGTTTAGCACATAATAAAATTTAATTTTCTCTTCACATTCTTTATTATATAGTGATCCTAAGATGTATTTTTAATAGAAACCTCTCCAGTTGAACATAAATCTGGCTACTCAGATTGGTCATGAGCAAGGAAAACTGTTCAGCTCAGAATACAAAGGACCACAATAATATCTGTAATAAATTACCTTTATTAAGGTACCTAGTTTTAGTTCTAGAATAGAAACAGTGAATGTTTGGAGAATGTACTGTTCTTTACAATCAATGGGTATCTACTTTTATGCTTGTATTTTCATGTAAATATTTTGTACAGTATTTTTTTATCTTTTTCACAGCAGTACAAAGTGTAACAGTTTCAGTTTGTCATATTAGTGATTTAAATTATACTTTGCTGTAGGTTAGATAGATAAACTGTTTTGAAATTGTTCTTTTTTAAATTTTAACTTGAACCATGTGTTTGAGAGCACACTTCTTAGGTTAAAATTGTTTAAATATAGTCTTTTTGAAACTTTTTTTTTATAATGAAGTGCAACATTGAATGTGGTAACTTTTGTGGCTGTAAAGAAAAGTTGTAAGGGACCTTGTAGTGCAGTTTCTCCTGTCATTGTCTGGTAAATTTAAAATTACTAAAATCTCATTTAAGGTAACTTGTCAGATTTTTTACCATCCTAGGTCTCAAATTTGAACTGAAAAATGGACCCAGATTTGTTGGAATTTGATTTAGTCAGCCATATTTTATTTTTTCAGTTTTTGTTAAGATTGGAAATTTGTATGAAATATACATTATTTATTATAGCAAACATATTTTAAAATCTCAAAAAACTAAATTAGAAGATACATAGGCTTTTCTGTTTGTTGTAAGCTTAATTTTCATTCTTAATTCATAAACTATATCAAATATTGTTAGTGATATATTTTGTTTATCCATTAAATGAATTATAAATGTTTGAATTTTAACTTGTATAAAAATTATGAACATACTGTCACATTGCTAAACAACTTGATCTCAGTTGCTTTTTTCTTTAAACAGTGAAAGATTGTTCAGTTATTCAGTTTCATAGAATTTGTGAAACATTATACTTTGAATGATTTGAGAAGAGTTGATAATGAAGTAATATGATACTGGAGATAGGATTTTGAGTTCATAAATAATTTTTGAAATCAGTATTATTGTTTGATTTTTTCTGCAACCTGCAGAACCATATGTGTACATTTACAATCATGTTTCTTTTTTCCAGTAATATCTTTATATGTACAAATTCAGGCAGCTTAAAAAGAAATTGACAAAAGGCTAGTAGGCACAAATGATAGAGAATTCAGAGGCTTGAAACACTGTGATAATGTATGTAATTAATTTAAAACTTCTAGATATTTTCTTTACATTTACAGAAGTAATTCAAATATTTTTATTTTGTTAAGGTTTCTCCAAAAGCACTGTGACAGGAAGTCCAAATTAAGCCTCTGCTGAATGTACACAAGTAGAAACTTGTAGTTTAA
This sequence comes from Tachypleus tridentatus, assembly GCF_004210375.1. Classification (NCBI taxonomy): domain Eukaryota; kingdom Metazoa; phylum Arthropoda; class Merostomata; order Xiphosura; family Limulidae; genus Tachypleus; species Tachypleus tridentatus. The sequence goes on along the minus strand of NC_134832.1, from coordinate 12,778,066 downwards.
TTCACCATTATGCAAGCATAATTGATTTTATGTGCTTTTTACTTTAAAAGTATCATATGAATTTGCCATTTTGGCATTGCTTTTTGTAGGGAGGGTTGTTGGAAAAGCTCTGAAGTTGTGTCGATGTGTCACCCTTTGTATTTATACTATAATTTGCTACAAATGTTTAGGTAAAAGTACAGTCTTTTTATCCAGAGCCATCAAGTTCTAAATTATCAGCACAAATTCTGTGGATTTTTATTATAAGCTAAATCTTACCATGAGCCTTGCATGAGATACTGATTCTTATCCGCCCATAAATGTTTTAATGCAGAGTAGGTGATTCATTCTAAACAAACAACCATGGAGTACTTAGGTATGTTGCATTCTATTGCAATTTAGTAGTTGTCATATCAGCTATTATAAGTAAATTTCATGAGCATAAAATTTAACTGGGAGAAAAGTATAATGGAATATGATAGGATTTTATTCCATATCTAGTTTTGCTTCAAAGTTATCAGTGACCAGTCAAAGTATTGGGTATAAGTAGTACTGAAGCACTTTAAATATCATATATATAGAGAACAAAACAAAACCCTGTAAAACAGTGTACAGGTAAAGATGTTAACAGGTTAGCACGGTATTGTTCCCTCCATTTTATCATGGCTTCTGCTTTATTTTTAGAGCTATATTCTCATAATGCATGATATTTAAATGCTTTTTGTCATAAAGCTTTTGTTCACTATAAAAAGTTTTATTGGCCCTCCATTTTAAATGTGCTTACATATTGCAACTCTTCAAACTTCCTCAAACCCGTAAAATGTTTGTGAATGGGATGTACTTTTTTCCTTGTGTTTGAGAATTCTCTTGTTATATATGTTTAATGCATTACTGATTTGGTATAGCCTTCAAATAAATATGTAACAATAAGATATCGCTAGTCAGAATCCAAGCACCAGAATTTCCTCCTTATGTATTTAAACAGTTCACTCTTGTTACTTACTTCACAGTATCAGTCATGAGCAAGCAACCTTCAGTATAATCATGTGTTTATAAAATATTACTGTAGTCAGGAGCTAATCATTAGAAATAGCATGTTGGATTTCTTCATCAGAATGTTATTTTCTTCATGTAATTTCCATGCATTGTTAAAAGTTTGAATATTTTTTTTATTGTTATTTATGTATAGACTTATCTGGCTTGTAATGTCATTGGATGTTATTGTTCTCATGTTAACTTCATGTAAATTACATTTTATCTTGTTAGTTAAGTGATACTTTGGATAACAGAAGTGTAATTGACGTTTATTGTTCAGTGTTCAGTCATATCACTTCTTGTCAACTGTCAAATAAACTTTCAAACTGCAACATTAAGAACAGTTGCTTTTATTCTTGTTATTACAGGTTATAAAATTACATCATGATCACTTTATATTTTACCTGTGTTATAAAGCCAACCTAAATACCTACACTTTTTCCTTAGAAATGAAATCATCCTATTTCAAAATGCATTAAACACAAAGCTTAAACATGACATAGGTTAGTGATACTCAAACATTTTCATCTGCTGGCTACTTTAGTGGGGGCAAAACGCCCATTAGACCACCTACAGGTTCTAATCCATCTGTTCTGTTTCCTTGAGTGGCCTCATTAGAAACTTGTATTTTGGACCAGTCTGTAAACCACATTTTAAGAACCACTGGATTAAGTGAACAGAATTGAAGTTGCAAGTTATGTCTTGCATTATGTTTTCTCATAGACTATCAAAAAGAATAATTAATAATTAATGTATGTATAAGATTGCTAACTAAAGTGTTCCAGTTACTTGAAATTTTTAATTTTCTGTGAAATACTGTGAAAAAAGTTACCTTAAATGACAGCACAATGTTTTTTAGTTCAGAAAACATTTCATTTGCACAGTTTCTTTAGGAGCAACCAATTAAATCTATTGACTAACGATATGTATATTTATAAACTTGTTAAACACCATAAAATTAGTAATGAATTAATTGAATACATATATAATTAAAACATTATGTATTACAAATTGTAGCATAAGAACTAGAAATAAAAATAATAACACATCAGAAGTAGTGGTCAAACTGCCAATTTCTTCTGTATCACTGAATTGTTTTTCACTAATGTGCATGTGTATTGTGTAAACGTAACTAAATATGCAAGTTGAAAAAAAAATTCAAAGGCAAGAATATGAAACCCTACAACTCAAGCACTTCCAGTGGTGGATCTTTTGTTATTTGGATGAAACTGAGAATGACTAAGTAAAGTGAGATTTGGGGAAAAGGTGGAATAATGTCATGGTAAACAACCAGGACAACCCAGAATTGTTTTGATTAGGATTGTTGGAAGTGTGACCTGTTTCTCATCTCCAATATGACAGGAAAAGAGAATGTTAGATATAAAGATATTAGAAAAGATTTGTTAAAAAATCAAGTTAAATAAACGATACTGAGTATGAATAAAGTAAAATAAAGTTGGGATTTGAAAATCTGTTAACAAAAAAATGTTAAATAGATAGAGCTTCAGATAAATAACAAATATAAAAATTATGATAAATAAGTATTAAGAAAAATTAGGGATAAAAATAAAGAATTTACACTACAAATGACAAAGGAATAGCAAAATAGGTAACTAGTTAGTGGTCAGAAGTCAATGATTCTATGGTCTAGGTTTATTCCACCAGGATGAACTGTAGTTAAAGTGGCAATCCAATAGACTTCTTTCATTCTTGTATCAGCTTAACTTTTGAAATTGGTTTCAGTAATAATCACATCATTATTAGAATGACCATCACATCGCATGTCAGTCGTCAAACATGAGGTATATTAAGCAGCAGCTACAGACTGCCCTCAATTGTTTGCTGGACTACAGCAAACAGCTTTAATTATCTCTCTCTAAAACCACTTGCATGCACTTTTGCCATCAACAGTGTATTCACCTTGATCCTAAACTCTGTATCGGTGAAGTTGTGCTGCCTGTGGTCCCTGAGACAAAGTTCTTGGGGCTTATTTTTGACCATAAGCTGACCTTTATACCACACATCAAGCAGCTATGGGTCAAATGTACAGAAGCACTAAACATCCTCTGTGTCCTCTCTACCACCACTTGGAGAGTGGATCAATGTTCTATGCTAAAGATATATCATGCTCTTATTCGATCAAAACTCGACTATGGATCACTGGTCTATGGCTCTGCCAGACCTTCGGCCTTAATGATGCTGGACCCCATTCATCATCAAGGACTTTGGCTCTGCACTGGGGCTTTCTGCATCTCCCCAGTTCAGAGCTTATACATAGTCTCATGAATCTTCTTTGCCCTCTGCCATTTGCAACTGTCTTTACTATATGTGTTGAAACTTCAGTCCTTACCAAAGCATCCCATCTGGGGTTGTGTTTTCCTTCCTCGGTGGGCCATACTTTTTCAGACCAGATGGTCTGCCATTGCTCCTTTTGGCCTTTGTATCCAGGCACAGTTGGATGAATTGGGTCTGTCCTTTGATAACACTGCTGTATCCACTGGTCATCCCATCCCACCATGGCCTATTACAGTCCCCAAATGTAACCTTTCTTTAAGTCATCTGAGAAAAATAAATATTCCCAATTGGAAGTACCATCTTTTATTTGCTGTACATCTTTTGAACCATCTTTCCTATTTATACAGATGGTTCAAAATCAGGTGACTCTTATGTGCTCTGCCATGGTTTGTTGCAGTTCAGTGGTTGTGCACAGAATCCCCTCTACAGCTTCTGTGTTCACTGCTGAACTGTATGCCATTTCTCTTGCCCTGGATCACATAGAAGCTAAGCAGTACTCAAACTGCACTATTTATACTGACACAGTTAGTTCTCTACTGGCCCTGGAATTGCTTTACGTTGGTTCACACCCTGTTTTTGCCAATATTCAAAACCGACTGGCCCATTTCTCTTTAACATCTACCTCTATGAAGTTTTTCTGGATACTGGGCCACGTTGGTATTCGCAGAAACGAGCTCGTCGACACCCCAGCTAAATTTATCTGCTCTGGAACTATCACTGCTTTGCCTGTTCCATACATGGACTATAGTCCTGTATTAAAGGCTCGGCTCCATGCCAGCTGGCAGTCGACTTGGAATGAGCAACGCGAAAACAAGCTTTTCCAAATAAAACTCTATATGGACTTTGGCCGTCTTACTTCCGTAAGGATCTGAAAGAGGAAGTTGTTCTAACTAGGCTAAGCATTGGACACAGTTTTTTAATTCATCGTTTTATTTTATCAGGAACTGATGCACCAGTGTGTAGTCTGTGTAACACTCAGATCACTATAAGCCACATTTCACTTTCTTGCCGTCGTTACGACTATCAACGACGGCACCATTTTAAACATGTTCTGTCTCAAGGTTTGTCCATAACGTTAGACAGTGTTATTGGTGATGGTGACACAGTCCTCCTCGGTAAAATTTTTAGTTTTTTAAAGGCCATTAATCTTTTTAATACCATTTAAGTTTTTAATTTATATACTATACCTTTTTTAATGTGATTCCCTTTTAAGAATCAAAGTACATCTAGTTCGAGTTGAAATTAGAAAATGGCCGTAATGTCAAATAACTCGAACCAGGACTGGAAAGGCCAACTTCAGGTGACTGACGGTGTTTTTTGTACTTACCTGTTAGTCTTCCTTAAGTCTTGTTTAAGACTTTTGATGAGTGAGAGGCCTAAGTTTCGCAAATATTCGAAAATCAACTGAAGCGTACTACAAACATTTTGACACAATCAATTTAAACGTTTGAATATCAAAATAGAATAAAAAATAAAGAACTCTTAATCAGTTTTCAAAATGGTTTAGACAAGTGGAAAAAGTAATGAATGATGAAATATCTTTGTTCTGAAAAGAAAAATGTATTTAATACTTTGATACTAACATTTCATCAAAAAGATACGAGTTGTTAAATGAAAAATAGATCATAATACTAGCATATAAAGCAGCCAATGACTTTATTGTCATTTGCAATTTGTAAGGAAGTCCATTACAGTATTCAAGCGTTGCAGCTTTCAAGATATCTATTTGTACTTATGTCGAAACAATATGATAAAATATTAATAATAATGTAATTCCTAAGTTATTCTGGATTCCTAAATTTCCATTCACCCTATAAATACCCATTCGCAACTGGAACCGAAAGCCAATATAAAAGATTCTTCCATTTTAATAAGAAAAGATCTCAACTCCATCAAAGAACAATTGAAGAAATGTTTTAGCATTATAAAAGAAAAACTGTTGATCCATACATAATTATAGAAAGTTAAAATCTTTCGACGCTGAATCTGTAATGTTTTATTCCGGAAACCTTTATACAAGTCTTTACACTTAAACTTGTGGTAAGTGGATATACTATGTATTTCCTGCCTTCTTATGTTTAATGTAGGAATTTTAAAATAATTTTTGGTCTGTAGCTATGAAGATTTTGTATAAATGCATGATACAGAAAACTGCTGAGTCGGTTTTATTCTTAGCCAGCCAAAAAAAAAAAATATATCAGTTACTCTCTTTTTTTTTCGGTTAAATTATTGCACCGATATGCTGTCATATTGTGCAAGATAAGGGTTATATGTTTGATTCGTTAGTTAGTGTGATGTGTCAACGCTCTTAGCGAATTACGGCTGAGCTTCTGTTTAGATAATGTGTGTGTGTGTGTTGTCTTATAACAAAGCCACATTGGGTTATCTGCTGAGCCCACTGAGGAGAATCCAACCCCTAATTTTAGCGTTGTAAATCCGTAGACTTATCGCTGTATTAAAGGAGGGCATTTAGGCAATGTAAAAAAAAAATTATCATGGTCGCTAAATTATTGGCTATCGTATTTAAAAAATGCGCACATTTCCCTAGAAAATACAATGTTAGAGTTTACTGGGACAGTCAAAAACGCGTTCAAACTATACCATCCACGACTAGATTTCGAATGATTATGAGTAAAGAACAACAAATGTTCATCGGGTGAAGTGTCAATAGACGTTGGGATAGACCAGTTAGAAAACACGTTCGGTATCAAATCAATTGAATTTCGCCGTAGACCTAAACCAAAATGCTCCGCCGAAGTTCAAATGCCAGTAGAGAAAAAGATACACTAACAAAATCCAATCAGTCCTTCCTCTCCTTATACCTACATTTTCTAGGATGTAAAAAAATAAATACCTCCCTTCTCCCGTTTTTTGTTTCAGCAGTCATATGAAAGAAAGCATTTTGCCTAGGCTTTGTTCCTTTGTTGTTCTCTTACAGATAATACATGCTCCGCCCATAAAAAAATATATTTGAACTTCGTACATCGGCCAAGCAGGAAAACATTAGTAACTTCCTTCATTCACAAGGTAAATAATACATAGTTTTAACTATGTTGTATAAGAACAACCAATCGCGTGAATGGCGCTAATAATTATTGGTAAATCCGTTGTTTAGTGTTAAGTAAAAATCGTTGAATTGACACAGTTCTACTTGATTTGGAACGTGAGTCAATTGACGGAAAGATATCCGATTTTGATCCTGTCCCGCGTCTTACGCAAGTATGTACTTTGTGACTTGTACCTTGAATATATGATAAATATTTATTTTTCCTTTTACGTCACGTGTGCAGTCTATTTTTTCCTTTAAAACTAGGAATTTAGATAAAATTAAATTCACCAATTTTTGTTGTATAAAGCCTCTGCTTCTAGTGTTTTAACGGAAGTAATTTTCACATGAGAATACCACGCATGTACTCAAAATCAATAAAAATTAAATCTGTAATTGACAAATATTTAAACAATTCTCGAAAGTTAATGATTTGCGTAGGTAATACGAAAAGTTTCTTAGATAACACTAATGATAAAACTTATCACTAACTTGTACTGACGCCCGACATGGCCAGATGGATAAGGCATTCGACTCGTAATCTGAAGGTCGCGGGTTCCAATCCCCATCACACCAAATATGCTCTCCCTTTCTGCCGTGGAGGCGTTATAATGTGATGGTCAGTCCTACTTTTCGTTGGTAGAAGAGTAGCCCAAGAGTTGGCGGTAGATGGTGATGACTAGCTACCTTTCCTGTAGTCTTACACTGATAAATTAGGGACAGCTAGCGTAGATAGCCCTCGTGTAGCTTTGCGCGAAATTCCATACAAAAAAAAATTATACTAAATGAATTCACACAAGCTTTAAGTATTTCACTTAACAACACATTCGTAGGATTAGACTTGAACGTTTTTAAACAGACACATGGTTTTAAACAGTGTGGTAACTTCAGTCCACAAGTGGTATATTTCTTTTTCTGAACTCAATTATCAATACCATCATACAATTTCTCAAGAAAAGCGACTACAAACTTAGTTAACCCAGCATACAAATACATCGATGACAGATGTTCTTGACATAGTTAAGTATCTCTACCAAAGAGACTTAGTACTTATAAAAAGTTCAATAAATACAAAAGAATCACATTAGTTCGATTTAAACATTAGTATCGATATTCATTTTCTTTCAGAGTTTATAATAAGATAGAGGATTTTACAATTAAATTTGTAAATTTCCCATTTCCGGACAAAAATATTGTGAATAAAATGTCCCATAATGCTTTCCTCTCACATCTCATAAAATATGCTAGGATTTGTTACAGTTTGGAACGTTTTATTAAGTGGTCTGTAGTATTAACACATAATCTTTTGAGAAGAGGTTTTTATTTTAACAAAGTTCATACGTAATTTTTGGCAAATATAACTTATTTTAACGAATATATATAACATAGACAGTTTCACCACTTTTCGAACAATCCTAAGTAAAGATATTATGAAAACTGATTATAATTTCACATAATAGCTACAGATTATGTATTACTTCATCCGTCATTGCTGTACACAATCTAACACAAAACTAAACATTCCACTTTTCAAAGTAAGTTATGCTGAGCTAATTGTTTTACATGGTATTGCTATATTATAATTAACATGATCAATGCAGAGTATAAATAACTTTATTCATCCTGGCTGTATATACTCCAACACAAATCTAAGCGTTTAACATTTCACGCTTACAATTATATTCAACTCTATCAACAGTTATAATTAGTCAGTTCCTTACCATGGTGTTGTCGGTGACTCTTATAAAGTTCACACAATTAATAAAACTGTCACTATAAGGTATAAATAACTTTCGTATCCTGACCTTAGATACTCCAATACAAGTCCAAACATTTATCATGCCGTAGAAATATTTTAAAGAATGTGTATCTTTTTTTAAATGCTATGTTCTCATTTTCTGAAATTATCCTTAAATGTTTAATAACATATCACTTTTGGACAGTGTACTTATCAAGGTGTGACGAAAAAAAGTCAATGTTATAAATAACTAAAATACTTAAATTTAACACTTCATAGAAACGACTAGCTTAATACTTGACAAATTCAAACTAGTGGATGTCCATAGTTTGAGTGCATCTGCCCAATGGCCGGATTTGAGAGTAAACAAAGCAAAAGTATTAGCACAAGCATTTAAAGTTTTTCTTACCTTCTTGTATATCAGCTTCTTCAAGAAAAGCTTCTTCCTTATCAGGTTGTATAGGCCTAGTGTACTTCTAGCAATATGTGCTGCGATAATGTTTCCCAAGTAATAATACTGGTATTATTAATTTTTCTCACAAGGTTATCGTCGTTCTTATGTGCTGCTGCTTTTGTATGTGACTTCGGCCTGTTTGATTACACATTTCACTACTTTTTAAATTTTCCTTGGAATCCTTTTGTCTGTCTCTGCCACAAAATATGCAGTTGTCATATGGGAATATAGCAGTGACGGTCCTGGCTGTCTACGTGTAGAGAAGCTTGGTTTGATGATGGTGCTGTCAACAACGAACCAATATTTTTACGTTCCTGAATTTTGATAACATAATCTGTGAATTCCGTGTTGGTCTTGTTCTAAGTTTGTAGAATACTGATATAAATTTCATCCACTATAATCTGAAGACCTTCACAAGCTTCTTTCTTTAGATACGCTTCTTTTTTTATTAATATTATAGCAAATCTTAAAGCTGTGAGGTTCTAATCTATATTTTCAGCTTATATTTCGAATAATGGTAGCTTGTCAATTTCGGGACTTACACTTTTACCATAGTATTTTAGTTTTAGATGTTTATTAATTACTGTGATCATTTAGAACCTGCAACATAAATATTACCTAATACTTTTTGCCATATGAATACACACCAGTTTTAATCACTTTGTACAAGCATAACAACAAATTATTTCGTAATGACGAGAAACCCACTTCAAGTAAAAATGTATCTCAGGACAGCTGGTGTGGGTATTAACACCTTTACCAAAATAAAGCAGAGAACAATGTTTCGACCTTCTCAGGTCATCTTCAGGTTAATAAAGAGGAAGTTTGCAACTGACCGTTGCCTGGCACGTCTTAGGGAGGAGAGAGTAAACTGGTACGAGATTGTAGGAGGTGTTGGAGTTAGATGTTAGTGCGATTATGCAAACCTATGCCACACGAGAAACTTGCTGGCACGCGGCATGCAGTGGTGCCTCTTGATTTTTAAATCCTAATGCTAACCCCTAATATATATATATATATATAATGATTATCATTATTGCCACATGCAGCAGCGAATGATTTTTTCTAACCCAGGAGCAGTGAGAAATGTTCACAAGAAACGTCTCACGCCCTCTTGACTCAGCTTTGTGGTTGCGGGAACATGTAAAATAAAATCAGATTACACGTTTTGAATTCCTCACAGACCCTACGTACATGTCAATATCGATCATAAAAAGAAAATTGGAAACAAGACTGGAAATATTGTAAACATTGTTTATTCAAACTAAAAATTACTATTTTGACTGAACCAAATCTAATGTTAGGTAACAGCATGAAGCCAAAATAGGGATTTAATTTGAGGAAGTAAACATCTAGAGTATCTTCAGCCTTGTTTGCTTATTTTTTACGATTCCTATTTGTTGGTTTTTAACTGCCTAATTATTTATATTGTTTAAAATATGTTTCTTTAAATAAACTGTGGCCTTAAAACAATAAAATATTATGTTTAAAATACGAAAAGACTGTTTTTAACTAAGTATTTCATAATGAAGTGACTAAAAAAGAAGGCTCATTTTACAAATATGCTTGCTAAAATAGTTAATTTAATTTAGATTTCTAATGTACAACAAACAAGCATAGAAATATGTGAAAATGTAGTAATTGCACAGTAAAATACAGACACGTTGTGTTGCTATGAGTAGAATAGTCAATATATGTTTCTTGTGAATATTGCTTTTAACAAAGTACAGTCCTCTAAATATACCAAAGTATATTTAAATATTAATAATTGCTTGAAACAGAATTTGCTGAGAAACTTCTTCTGGAAAGATGAAAAATAGCTCCAGTTTGAAAAAAAAAATTTAACTTGTGTTATAAAAAAACCTTAACATAAAATTATGACATTTTCTGAGAAATGGTAAACAAACATTATCTAGCTACTATCACCATTGTTTTCTACATGTTACATTGTTGATATGACGCCATTAAGCTGAAGTTTCACAACGTTCTATTGCTGATATAAAACACTCAAGCTGAGATTTCATGACACTCTATTATTAGTATGTAAACATTCAAGGTAAGATTTCATGACACCCTATTAGTAGAATGAAATACTCAAGGTAACGTTACATGATACCCCACTGTTAATATAATACACTCAAATCCAGTTTTCCGACACCCTACTGCTGATATGAAACATTCAAACCTTTGTTTAATGACACCATATTATTGATATGAAACACTCAAGCCGAGGTTTCATGACACTCTATTTCTGATATGAAATAGCCAAGTCGTATTTTTACGATGGTATATTAGTGATATGAAATACTTAAGCGAAAGTTTCACGACACATAGTTGAGATGAAACACTTAAGGTGAGAATTCACTGTATCCTATTACTGGTATGAAACACTCAGGGCACTCTATTATTGATATGAAACAGTCAAGGAGAGGTTTTACGATACTTTGTTATTGATATAGAACAGCAGAGATGAAGTTTCACGACACTCTCTTATTGATACAAAGCACTCAAGGGGAGGTTTCACGACTTCAATGAGTCTTTGGTTAAAGTGCTTGACTCACAATCTGAAGGCCATGGGTTCTAATCCCTGTCCCAGTAAATATGCTCGCCTTTTAACGTTATAAGGTGATTATCAATCCTACTATTCGATGGTAAAAGTGTAGTCCAAGAATTGGCGGTGCAGTGGGTGGTGATGACGAAATACCTTTCCCTCTACTCTTATAATACTAGTTAGAGAACATAGCCCCCGTGTAGCTTTGCGAGAAATTCAAACCGAATGGTCTTAATAATGTTTTTTGGATTTTCGGACCAAACTTGAAGGGAAAATTAAAACAAACTGGATAACATTGAAATTAAAAAACACGTAAAAAGTATCAATGGGATCATCAAAACTTATTCCTTTATTTTTGGTTGATAACGAAGTCTTGCAATTAATAATATATTTAGTGCTAGTGTTAGTACAATTAAACTAAGATCTACTTTTGAAATTAGATCAGAAAAACAAGTAAGCAGCACATAATCTATAGATAAAGCGGCATTATGAAACTGTTCATAAATGACTTTGTGATAAGGGTGGACAAGAACAACAAGAACATTTCTCGAGAAGTCAGCAACAAACACATGCAGTCAAATATTTTGATGAAATTTGTTTCAGGTAGTTTCAACTTTGCTGCTGCTTGTTTTGAGATTTCAGAGGTTATTACTGAACATGGAAAACTACTTAGTGAAGGGAAGTATATTAAAGAGTCATGGATTTAATGTGTTCCTTACCTTTTTGACGCTTTTCCAGAAAAATAAAAATTATTCAGCGCATTGAAGAATTGCCAGTGAGAAGTAATACAGTAAAAGATAAAATATTAAAGATGGAAAAAACATAGCAGAACAACTAACAAAAGATATTGGTTCATGTTGGTTCGCAACTTCCTTGCGAAGAACTTGTTAACTTGGTAACATCACTTAACACACCACAAGCGCTGAAATATGTAAGGAAGTAAACGAATCATCCAATCGGCAAGTTGACCTTTCAAAAATAATCTTTCTGACAACTGATGGTGAGCCCAGCATTACTGGCAAAGAAGTAGATTTTGTAAATATGTTTGCAAAATATGTTGGACATCCACAGATAAGCTTTCATTGTAGTATACACGAGGAGGCTTTGTGTGTAAAAGCTTGCGTTAAGGAACTTGAAAAAGTGATGGAAATTGTAACCGAGGTAGTTAATTTTATTACTGTGCATGCTTTTAAAAAAGACAATTTCAGAATGTACTTAGAGAGGCGAATTCAGTGTACACAGGACTACTTAATTATGACAATGTTTGTTGGCTAAGTAGAGGTTCTGTTCTTAAACGATTTATTCAGTATTTGGATGAAATATGTCTCTTTTTGAGAAATGAAACGTTTTCTTGTCAAGAATTATCTGATATTTTTAGCCTGATTTTTTAACAGATTTCTCCTCACATTAAATGACTTGAACACCAAGTTGCAAGGATCTGGCAAAACACTTGATGTTATGTGTGAAAACATAAAAGCTTTTGAAATCAAACTGAAAATTTTTAAACGTCATGTTTACAATGACACTTTTAAATATTTACTAAACCTAAAAAACACATGAGAGATCTCGAAATTCATGAGAAAATATACATTCGGAGCTTGCAAATGCAATTTTCAGGCATCATAAATTCATCTTTTGAACAATTTTCTTTAAGATTTAATAAGTTCAGGTTATTTAAAGAAACTGCAAAATTCATAAAATATGCAGACAGTGTAATGTTAGACAAACTGAATTTGGAAATGTTGCAGCGGGTTGACTTAAACAATTTTGAGAAAGCAACTAACTGATTTACAAAGCAGTTCAGTTTGGAGGCAAAAATTTGTTGACTTAAGAGCTTAACTAGAAAATACTGAAAGAGATCGATTAGTGATTATAGTAACGCAGAAAATGATGTTCTGAAACTCTGAAATTCTTTTTCTGAAATTTTCAACAGCCTGAACAATGTCTCAATAGCAGTATTAACAGTATTTTAATGAACATATTTATACGAGTCATTATTTTCAGTGATTAATTTTATAAAGTGCAATTTGAGAAACAGGCTTGCTGATAAAACTAGTGCTGCATTCATAGCTCTCAAAACAACCAAATACAATCCTGATATAAAATATCTTTTATCGTTGGTGCAACAACAAAAGTCTCATTAAGAGTTTGTTTGTTTTAGAATTTCGCACAAAGCTACTCGAGGGCTATCCGTGCTAGCCGTTCCTAATTTAGCAGTGTAAGACTAGAGGGAAGGCAGCTAGTCATCACCACCCACCGCCAACTCTTGGTCTACTCTTTTACCAACGAATAGTGGGATTGACCGTCACATTATACACCCCCACGGCTGGGATGGCGAGCATGTTCAGCGCGACGCGGGCGCGAACCCGCGACCCTCGGATAACGAGTCGAACGCCTTATGCACTTGGCCATGCCAGGCCTCTCATTAAGAGTAAAATATGCTTAGTTTCCCTTCTTCGCGGGTTAGCCCTCGAGTAGCTTTGTGCGAAATTCCAAAACAAAGTTTCCCTTCCTTGTTATGGCCTAGCATGGCCTAGCGCGTAAGGCGTGCGACTCGTAATCCGAGGGTCGCGGGTTCGCGCCCGCGTCGCGCTAAACATGCTCGCCCTCCCAGCCGTGGGGGTGTATAATGTGACGGTCAATCCCACTATTCGTTGGTAAAAGAGTAGCCCAAGAGTTGGCGGTGGGTGGTGATGACTAGCTGCCTTCCCTCTAGTCTTACACTACTAAATTAGGGACGGCTAGCACAGATAGCCCTCGAGTAGCTTTGTGCGAAATTCAAAACAAACAAACAATACCTTCCTTGTTTTTTATTTATGTTACATAGTATGATCCCAAGCGTATTATTTCACAAAATGCTTTTGGTTAATAGTAAAACAATGAATAAACGTAAATAAGCAAGAGGACTCCTCCTTTTTCTTTAAAAAGTCTATTATTATTATTACTAACTCAATCATTTTATTTCTTGTGAATTACTGTAGTTATTAATAACATATAACTCCTAAAGCTGTTTCATTTAAAATAATTCAGAATAATGATAATAAATGACAATCTGCTGTTAACAATTATCACGGGCATGCGCGTGATAAGCCCTACTTATACAACAACTAAAACCAAAATTAAACCAATATAAAGGAACACCTTTTTATCTATACTAATTGATAACCTAATATGTAACTGCAACGCCTCCTACAATCTCGTACCGGTTTACACTCTCGTCTCTAAGACGCACCTGGCAACAGTCAGTTGCAAACTTTCTGTTTATTAACCTGAAGATGACCTAAAAAGGTCGAAACGTCGTTCTCTGCTTTATTTTGGTAAAAGTTTTAATACCCAAATCAGCCATCCTGAAGTACATTTTAATAAGAAATTAAGTAGCTGTGACACAACCTTTTTAAATAGTGATGTTGGGCCTATATATACACGTGTATATGTGTGTGAGCGTGTATCTCCAAAAAAGATTTGTCAGCATTGTAATATCCAAATTATGAGATGATTCATCATATTAATATAGACATTTTTTGTTCCTTAAATTTTGGTCAATATAGTATTCAGCAATCACTGAAGATTTGATGAATGTGACTTCTCTCTTCGTACAACATAGTTTTGTGAAGTTCTTATCAAACTGGACGTATTTTGCATGACCAGTCCACCGATGATGATTGAAGAACATATTTGCCAAAATATAATGTAAAAAAATCTGCTTTCAGTATGAATAATTGTCTCCTATATGTGTTACGATTTCAAAGACCAGTTAAACCAACAAGGTAATTAATTAAAATATCGTAAACCATACTTTGTGAACCAGATTCCAATACCATACCTCACTCTTATCTGTTTACCAATGGTTTTCTTTTATTAAAATGTATACATGTCATGATCTCTACCTTCACCCAAGAGGTAAAATATGAAGCTAGAATTCATGCTAATATTCAGTTAGAAAATTCGTGAGTTTTTGCAGCAAAAAATAAACTGAAGCAATGATTTCAGTAAATCAAGTAAACAGAAAAAACTCATCAAGTTAATTTAGTATATTTCGTGGAGTGTGGGTGTGTGTTATTACAGACAAACCACATCAAACTATCTTCTGTATGTATGAAGGGGAAGCGAATTCCTGATTTTAATATTGTAAATTCGAAAATTTATCGCTATTCTACCGAGGGATTAGATTTCGTGGAATACAAGAAATTCCTGTACAGCCTAAGACACCTCTAAAAGTAATAAGAAATGTATATAAGAAATTATACTATCTAGTATAACTACACAAGGAACCTTAACGCAAATGTCTTACAAACATTAAAATAACTCCAGTTTTTACAGGACCCATTTACAATTTGATCAGCTTGAGAAATTTGAACATTGTAAGACAAAGTATACAGGCAGTGTAGTTTTTGTTTTTGATATCACCAACAACAAAACACCACTGTTTTCAAACTACCTGAGATAAAATGGCAAGTTTTAAACAAGTTAAAGGTTTAAATATTTTTAAATGTATTTTATCTAGAGATAGGTTTTATCTGCGCAGGCTGAAGATTTAATAATATACATCACAATAACAATTACATTAGGAAACAAAATTGGGACTAGCAGTTTTGATCTTTTAAAATTACTCTATCACAAACAAAAGATAATGAACTTACCTCGAAAAATTAAAATCTCAAAATATCATTTATAATTATATTTTGGAAGTATTCTGAGGAATCAATCTCGCAGAAATTTTTTAAAATTTGATTTTGGGGAGTAGGTCTAACCAAAATCATTTGCAACCGCATAAACAGAAGTAAGGTATTTTCAATCAAGTATTTGCTGAGTTGAGCATTTCTGGAAAAAATAGAAAAGTCATTAATGATGAGATACAATGAATGATGAAGGATGTAATCATATGACCTTCAGATATTGTGGAGTCATTTGCGTTACTGGTTGTCTGAAAAAGGACATTTTCAAATACTATATTAATTTCCAATAAGCGAATTCTGTAATGTATATGTTGACACCTTCCCATTACAGTGAAGAAAAATTGGAAATGTTGGATGCTGTCCAGTACTTAAACAGTTTATATCCATAATCCAGAAATTTGTCAGTTGTGCTAGATGGCAAAAATATAGTGAAAACATCTAGCACTTTACATGATTAGCATGAATTTCGAGCCATATCAATCAACCTGTATAACGTTCCCACCATTTTCGTAAGTTTATAAAGTTTCAATGGAAGAAATGCGTGGACTATGTTGACGATGTCTTTCTATTTGGCTGCATGTTTGCGTTTGCTGCTACGAACGTTTTCATGATATAAAAGCATATAGGAATGTCAGAACTGAAGTTGAAACACGGAAAATGTAGTTTCTGCATATTGCAGGCAAATTTCTTCGTTATATATATATAGAGTAAAGATGGTATATCCACTGACCTTGCAAAAGCCACTACAGTTCAAGAAGCATTCATGGCCCTAAAATGTGCTATTGTAGAAGCTTCTATGCTACAATATTTGCAATAGAACTGTGAGCTGTTATTGGATGCTGCTGCTGGCAAAAGTGGAATCTGAGTAGTACTTTTACAATTGTCGGATGGAACATGTAAAAGTATAAATTACCGATACACTCTAAAATGATGAAACTACATGCTAGATAATAAACACTTGTAGTTGTGATGGTCATTGAGCACTGTCACTACTAGTTATATGGCACAAGGTTCACACTTATCGTACACCATGTGTCATTGAGATGTTTCATGAACTTTGAGAATCCGAAACATATGAAAGCTTGTTAAGTCACAATGCTACAGAAATATGACATGATCATACTACATTACCTGAAAGTACAACAATGAAATGTAGATAAACTGTCTCATTGAATGATTAAACTATGCCAGTTCGTTATATATGTTCTGATCTGGGATTCTACAGTCGTTTCTGTTATAGCAGTATCAAAGGGGAGTGTATGAATTCCACTGGTGACTGGATGCTTCAACTAATGCCTCAGGTGCTGTAGGAAGAACGACTAAAAGACACAAAAATAATGTAGCAAGACAAAATATGATCAGCACAAACTGAGGAACACAACTTATACGAGCAGTTACAAGTGTGAAGGAAGGCATGCTATACGATAATAATAAAGTGTTGCACATAATTTTCAACATTTGTTGTAGCTAGAGGTTCTTTGAACCCTAAGGCAGCCATTTCTTCACACTTTGCATAATGCCATTAAGGTATAACGTGCAGTTCTTCTAACGTGTAAAGAGGCTGCATTTGACTTATAATATCAAGAACGGGTGTCGGCATCATACAATGCGTGCTGCTCAGAGGAAGTAGTTATGTGGATATGGTAAATTTTGGTTATAGAATTCTCAATTCTTCCCCACATAGAATAGCCCTGGATATTCATTTGACCT
Source organism: Tachypleus tridentatus (assembly GCF_004210375.1). NCBI lineage: Eukaryota > Metazoa > Arthropoda > Merostomata > Xiphosura > Limulidae > Tachypleus > Tachypleus tridentatus. The sequence continues at coordinate 12,760,582 of NC_134832.1, read as the reverse complement.
CTTGTAAAATTTGTATGAGACAGTTGTTTATATACTGGTCATTATTGATAGTTCACGAACTATCCATTGTTTGATACTTTAGCACAGTTTATGGTCAAAGTATTTGCAGAATTCGGTTGGTTCAACACTGAATATGTTCATATTTGATAGAGAAATAATAAATTTCTAAATAAATAAATAGATGTTAATGTATGGTCCTCCCTTTGAGTAGGTGTATTGTAGTTTCCACAACAATTTATGGAGTAGTTGTGATCTATGCTGTTCGATATGCACAAGTTTGCACACCAACAGTTAAATAAAGCTACTGTACCAAAGGAGAGATGTTACAAGAACGCTGTCAAGGAACATCAGTTTCAGAATGGAGACTGGCGATGACTCTGGTACTTGACAGAAAAACAAAATGAACTTGGTTCATGATGTATCAGTCTATATCTATTACACTGGCAAATTATTCCACTGATGTAGGCTCGGCATGTCCTGGTGTCTAGGACGCTTGACTTACAATGTGAGGATAGCGGGTTTGAATCCTTGTACCAATAAACCTGCTCATCTTTTTAGCTGTGGAGGCGTTATAATGTTATGGTCAATCCCATTATTCGTTGATATAAGAATAGCTCATACGTTGGCGGTGGGTGGTGATAACTAACTGCCTTCCCTCTAGTCTTTCACTGTTAAATTAGGGATAGCTAACGTAGATAGCCTTCGCGTAGCTTTGCGCAAAATTCAAGACAAAAAATCCAACAAATTTAGTAGACTGTTACAGCATAATCTCCAAAGTATCATTTAATTATTGTAATAGCTGCTGATAAGAAATGTAATACCTAGAATATCATCACTAAGTACAAATGAAAATATTCTTTAGGAATTTGAAAGCTCAGATGAAAGGATGTTGCAACTCTTAATTTCTTAGTTATTGTGTAGTTTTCACTGTAAAACAGTTATCAGCGTTACATGAGGAATATTCACACTATCTAGCCAACAAAGGTATTATCTTAAAAACTATATCTGAGATACTCACTAGTAGTCCTTGATAAATTTGAACAGGTGTACAACCTCCTTGTGCAGTGAAGAAATTATTTCATTTGTCATAATGGAATATAAACCTAGTTTTTGTGATGCCATCTGTAGTGAGCAGATTGACTCATGTGACAGTTTGCGGGCACATGAAGAAAGTACATCAAGTTCCTAATATAGAAAGCTTTTTTTCATTACCACAGTCACACACGGAACTGAGTCATTTGACAAAGGTGCTACATGAACTCTCAAGAAGAAAAGATAGCTGTAACTTAGCACTTGTGGTACAAAAATAAACGGGCTCAATATGGCCAGATGGTTAAGACACGCGACTCGTAATATGAGGGTCACGGGTTTGAATCCCCGTCACACCAAACATGCTCGCCCTTTTCAGCTGTGAGGTCGTCATAAAGTACGGTCAATCCCACTATTCGTTGGTAAAAGAGTAGCCCAAGAGTTGGCGGTGGGTGGAGATAACTAGCTGCCTTCCCTCTAGTCTCACACGACTAAATTAGGGACGGTTAGCACAAATAGCCCTGTGTAGCTTTGTGCAAAATTCAAAATAAACGAAAAATAAAATAAATAGTTGCGCCATCTGGTGAGACGTCTGGCGACATCTCGAGAACTTAACAGCACTTGTCTCGAAACAAGTTATTTCATTTTCCTTTATAATGCCATGATCTCTAAGTATGGAACAAGATTTAAGTCAGCCTGTGATAACAATTAGTCTAAGGCAGAACTTGCGTCTCACTTTGCAATAAGAAGTGTTTTTTATCTTGATTTTTTATTTAAATATCGTATTGCTATGCATAAATTTGCGTGTAGTTTCTTTCATTTTTGTGTCAGGCTCAGTCAGTGTCAAAGAAGTTCACACAACTGCTTTGCAATTTCTTTTTTTTTTTTTATAGAAATTCTAATTATTCTGTTGTCCATATTCGATTATCTAAGGGCCTGGCATGGCCTAGCGCGTTAAGGCGTGCGCTTCGTAATCTGAGGGTCGCGGTTTCGCGCCCGAGTCGCGCCAAACATGCTCGCCCTCCCAGCCGTGGGGGCGTTATAATGTGACGGTCAATCCCACTATTCGTTGGTAAAAGAGTAGCCCAAGAGTTGGCGGTGGGTGGTGATGACTAGCTGCCTTCTCTCTAGCCTTACACTGCTAAATTAGGGACGGCTAGCACAGATAGCCCTCGAGTAGCTTTTTGCGAAATTCCAAAAACCAATCGATTATCTAAATAGCACAACGGAATGCCTTTACTTAGAACGCTAGAACTTCGTTTCGATATTCGGAGTGGACAAAGCATAGATAGCCTTTTGTGCTTAACTTAAAACAAACAATATTCTAGATATAATAGGTGTATATGAGAACACCACGTTGTATGTTAATATTATGTTAGTATTTATGATTTCGGTACATCTAACATTCATATTATTAGTTCGTGATTTTCATTTTCTAAATTAAAACCATCATTCTTTAATCTCTAAAATCAACTATAACATTTTAGTATTCTGGTAGAATATAGTTATATTTACTATAAACTTTTATTATCCTGGTAGAAATCTGACATCTAGATCGGGATCAGGGAGTATTGGGTTCTAGCTATACTCCTCTTCTCTTCTTGTAGAATATAATTATTGTTTAAAAAATATTTGAATAGTATTATCCCTGTTATGCTAAATTTTCGTTTTAGATGTCACTGTTAAGCGATGAGGTAATAAGGTAGTAGGGAATTTTGTTTATGCTTAGTTAGTAAGAAATAATGGATAGTGAAATAGAAAGCCAATAATTTTTAAGTTAACTTTTGTTAAAATTTTAGAGTGTGATTTTTTTTTAAGTATGGTAAAATCTGAGCAAGTGTTAAGAGAAGATAAAGCCACTATGAATTGTACTTCACCTCCGTCATCCTCACTTAGACAGGATAATACTCCTGAACCTGAAAGTCAGTCTGTCTTAAATTTAAAAGACGAAAGCTTATGTTCTGATGATTCTTCTTCGGACTTGCCATCATCGTTAATTGTAACAAATATTGATGTCAGGGTTTTTTCAGATGCAGATTTAAAGGTATTAGAATAGTGTATATGTATTATGAACATGTTAAGAACGTAATTTTTAATTATCGAGTGAAAGGAACAGGAATATGACTAATCTAACACATACTGTTACCAGTGTGACAAGAATGTTACTGTTATTAGTATCAGATGTATACTTTTAAACTATCGCTAAGACTTATGCTCATTGCAATCTCAGAGTCAGTGGGATTGCTAGTGCATATACATCTTGTGTAGTTTTGCTCAAAATCCAACAAAACTTACTTTGGACGTAGGTAAAGTCCAAGTGTTAGTGTGATCATGAGAACTCAGTATGCGTTATAATTTTACATGATTTACTTTTAAATATGATTACCATTAACTTAATGATTAAGTATAATGGTAATAATATACACTATGTAACAAAATTTTTACTTTTTTATTGTTTGTGGATAGAAAGTGTTATTTCCCAATTGCTTATGCCTAAAGTAAATGGAAAAGACCTATTCTTTTCTTCAAACTTTGCATTTGTGACCTGGGTAGTGAAATTTTCAAATTTACCCATTTTCCAGAATATTCCAAGTAGATTCAGTACTGAGTAGCTGATAGAGAATTTTCCAGAACTTTCTAGAATGTTGTAGAATTTAAAAGAATTTTCTAGAATGTTGTGGAACTTACGAGAATTTTCTAAAACGTTCCATACCAATGTATGTATGAGGGCTCGCCACTCTCCACTTTAGTTTAGTTTTAGCTGCCTAAGTTAACACATAGATAGCATCAAAAAGCTGCAAGCATTCTCCAGATGCATTCTGCTATGTATGTGGCCAATTTATCAAGACAGGAGTGAAAAAGTACTCCGTAACAGCATCTGCTAAAATGTGTGAAACCTACAAGGCACATTTCAGCATACCTGTTGGAGATCAAGACAAACACTGGGCACCTCATTTTACCTACGAGCACTGCAAAAACCCTAGAAGGTAAGATGGGCAATTTTTGCTTGCATGAATAGTAAGCTTTTATATTATACAATTTTTAGAACTTTTAAAATTTAAATATCTTTTAATTTATTTTTTAATTTCCAATAGTATATAAAAAATACCACATATAAAATATTTTGCATGAACCTCATTATTTATGAATGAAATAAATTTATTCTTCATAATAACAATTTTATTTTGCTCTTTTGTAGGATGGGACAGAGGGGAAAAGAGAACCATTAAGCTCATTATTCCAAGAATTTGGCGTGAACCCACTGACTACTCAAGCAATTGATACTTATACCTGGTGAACCCTTCCAAACGTTGGGCTGGCAAAAATGCATTTGCTATTGTGTACCTGGACCTTCCATCATCCATTGCCCCAGTCCCACACCGCCCTTAGCTCCCTGTACCCATTTTGCCAGATAGAAAGGAGCTATCCTCAGAAGAGAGCAGCAAACCAGAAGAGGAGGTAGACGTTGAAGATACAGATTACAATTTCAGAGGTGCAGCTGATGAGAGAAATCCATACTACTCCAACGAAAGATACCTCAATGACTTGATCAGAGATCTTGGTCTAACAAAGTCGAATGCCAAGCTTTTGACATCTGGGCTCAAGGACTGGGATTTGTTAGATGAAAGTGTGCAAGTCGCAAGTCAGAGGAAACATCGCCAGTATTTTTCAAGCTTCTTCACTCATCAAGATGTGCAAATTTGCACATTTTTACATAAAATATAGGTTAATTTCTAAATTTCATTATCCAGGTCACAAAATAAAGTATCAAGGGAATAATGGCTATTTTGTGTACTTTTACAACATAAGCAACTAAGAAATAACACATACTATCGAGGAACAAAATTTATGTTACATAGTGTTATTTTATGCCTTGAGACTTTAGTCATGATACACTTTTTACATTTAAGGAATGATTTCATGATCATACAGCTTCAAATTTCATGGTTTTAATGTTATATTTAGGGTTTAGTTGTTTTCATCCTGTGATTATTTTAATAAATTTAGATTATATACACTTTGTAAATTATTATAGTTTTTGCCGTTATAAATGAATGTCATTGATACATTCTAGAAAATAACACTAATTACATGAGAAAATAGCACTAATAAATAACCAAGATGTTTAAATTTAGATTTGCATGTCTGAAGTCTACCCTTTATTCATTTCATGTGATAAAAAGAACAAGAATTTGCTTGTATTTGTTTATTCTTCAGCAATTATTTATCGTTTTATATGAGCTCTGTATTTGTACTCATGTGCATTAAATTATCAAATATTGATATAGAGAGAAATTAGAATTATTCTTAACATTTAATATTTTGAAAACATGACATTTGTCTGAAGCCTTACATTTTAGTGGTCAAATGATGAGTAATATGTTTTTAGGTAAGTTAACACTGTAAAAGTTTACAAGAGCTTTGGAAATTATTTACACACTTCACAAGTCATATTTTTATTATTCTTGTAAAAATTGTTGAATCATTACAATATCATGAAGCAAATTACCTATGTTTAAGGATTTGAATAGTTAATTCATTTCTTATAAGCAGGTTCTATTAAATAACAGGTTTTAAACTTTAGATTATTAAGGTAAACCAGAGAAAAGAAGGAAAACAAAAAAAGCAGATAAGGATGGTAATACTTAACTTAAAAATTATATAGTTGTAGATGATTCTTTGGCATAATATATGGATAAACAGAGAGAAAAAATTACACTATTCAGGGTTAGAGATGGATCATATAATTGATAGAACAAATAATATTAAAAAGCACTAGAGATTATGCAGTCTTTGTTGTGCATGAAAGAATTAAAGAGGTGAGAACAAGCAAGCTAAATGATAAGTATAGAGGATTTATAAAGGTATTTAAAGAAGAGGGCTGGAATCTCATTCTGTCAGGGTTAGTAATGAGACTTAATTGCGGGAATGAGATAATAAATAGGTCACTGGGGCTGAATACCAGGTTTAGGTTAATATGTACAGACAAACGGATTAATTGGACTTGTTGAATGAGTTCAATGGGAAAATAAATTTTTTTGGAATAGGGGTTTAAACTTAAATAGGCTAAGAATTGTCTTGTTTGCAAGAACTATTAATTGTAATTTAGCTGTAAAAGCAGCTTTAATCTAGGACTTGACAGTTGTGAAAGTGAAGATAAACTAAATGCTGAAAAAGATGTAAAGAAACATGTAGGGTAAAAACAAAGTACAGAAGTAGGTTTAAGGGTAGGTTGAATTACTGTTCTGTATTGTAATGCTAGAAATATAAGAAACAAAATAATTACTTTTGTTTCCTTGTTGAAATAGATTAACTTAAACTTTATTAAATGTAAACAGTTTTTATAGCTGGAATTTTTTTTAAAATACAGGACTATAGGTTGTTTAAGTATGAAATGCTAAAAAATAGAACAGAAGTGACTATATGCTGAACCTATTTTTTCTATTAGTAAATATAAGACAAAAGTTTTTAGTTGGAAATTGTTATAGAGTACAAATGAAATTAATGAGAAACTTTATACACTGCTAGCCAAAATCTTAAGGCCAATGAACATACAGAAAAAATATGCATTTTGCGTTGTCAAACTCAATCACTTATTTGAGTAGAGCTCCAAAAGATGAAAATAAGAAAGGGAAAATAAAAATAAAAAAACTTATTAGCATTTAATAAGGAAAATGTGAATGCTATGAAATTAGCCTAAATACTAGTTGGTCAAAAGTTTAAGACCATACTGAAACAAAGCGTTAATCGGTAAACACATAACGAAATTTAATCATTTGTGTTCAAGCATTAGCGTTGTCAACATCTCCCACTGACATCTCCTGTGTTACATTGGGTAAAAACATGGCAAAGACTAAAAAGTTGACAGAGTTTGAATGTGGCAGAATTGTCGAGCTGCAAAAGCAAGGTTTCTCTCAACATGCCTACGCTGGTGAGATTGGGTGTAGTAAAACTGCAGTTGTTAATTTATTAAAAGACCCTGAGAAATACAGAACAAGAATTTCAAGTGGTCGGCCCAAGAAAATTTTGTTGGCATTGAGCAGGAGGATTTGACGAGGCCCTTACGAATGCAGAATGCAGCTCAAGAACAAGACGGCATCTATGAGAGAAAGGCTTTGAAAACCATAAACATCTTCAAAGGCCACGCCTCCTTCCACACCAAAAAACAGCTAGGTTAAACTTTGCTGAGAAGCACCAAACATTGGGATGTAGAAAAGTGGACAAAGGTTTTGTTCTCTGATGAGAAACAATTTAACCTGGATGGTCCAGATGGCTTCCAACGTTACTGGCACGATAAGGATATCCTACCAGAGAAATTTTCTATATGACACAGTGGAAGAGGTTCCATCGTGATCTGAGGTGCTTTCTTCTTCCATGGAACAATGGAGCTTCAGGTTATACAGGGGCATCAAACAGCAGCTGGCTACATTGGCGTATTGGAGAGAGCATCCTTATTGACTGAAGGCCCTCACTTGTGAGGAAATGACTGGAGCTTTCAGCAGGATAACACTGCAATTCACAATGCCTGCAGGATAAAGGACTTTTTCAAGGCGAATAATGTGATTCTTTTGGACCATCCAGTGTTTTCGCCTGAACTGAACCCTACTGAAAATGTTTGGGGGTGGATGGCAAGGGAAGTCTATAGAAATGGACATCAATTCCAAACAGTGCATTATCTTCATGAAGCCATCTTCACCACTTGGAAGAACATTCCAGCCAGCCTTCTGCAAACGCTTATATCGATCATGCAAAAGCAAATGTTTGAAGTTATTCACAATGATAGCCGTGCAACTCACTACCGAGACCTCTTGTTGGGCATTTCCTACCCTGTTTAGGACTTCTTTTTGGTGTGCTCTTAAACTTTTGACCAGCTAGTATTTAGGCTAATTTCATAGTGTTCACATTTTCCTTATTAAATGCTAAAAGGTTTTTTTATTTCCCCTTTTCTTATTTTCATCTTTCGAAGCTCTACTCAAATAAGTGTTTGAGTCTAACAATGCAAAATGCATATTTTTTCTTTATGTTCATTGGCCTTAAGATTTTGACCAGCGGTGTATGTAGATTAAGATTAATGAGGTCCAAAATGAGAGTTTTTTAATTATTGACACCAAGCACATATAGACTGATAAATTTTCAAATCGAGCCATAAGGGAGTCAGGTTTTTAGAAATTTTTCAGGTTTGTTTTCTTCACCAGATGATCAGGTAAATGACTGGGAGCATTGCTATTTTAAATCTATTTATAACCTTCCATTTTGGTAATGGTTAAGTGAGTGGAATTTGTGAATCTTTTGGATGGAAGTAGTCATTGCTCAATTAGGTTTGCAGGCTTAGAATGGTTGTGACAAGAATTATCTGTTGTGAATTCACAAACTGGGTGATTTTGAGATACTAAACAAATGTACACTTTAAAGATTTTAATATATTTGTGTTTTAGCAGTATTGTTGTATGTGTTTTTTATTGAATTTAGTTCAATGGACGAGACAGGTTTGATGGCCCACCAGACTCCTTGTCATCCTTAAATGTTTTTAATATTTCTTTCTAATCATAACAAGCTACCCTCTTAGAGTGATATTAAAAAATCAACCCAATAATGAGTATAGTTAAATACACATACCTCTGTTAATCTCCAACCCTGCCCTAGCACTACTCTCAACTCACAAGTTTGTATCCCTATCACTGACTACATTTACCTTTTAAGCTGTGAAAATGTTATAATATGGTGGTCAATCCCAGTATTTGTTGGTAAAAGAGTAGCCCATGAGTTGGCAGTGGGGGGGGGGATATTGTTGAGCTGCTTTCCCTCTTGTCTGTCACTGCTTATGTTAGTGCATATAGCCTTCATGTACCTTTGAGTGAAATTTAAAACAAACCAAATAAATTTTCCCTGCCTTTTTTTCCATCAATCCAACACACTTTGTTTGGGAAGTTTATTCAAGCCCCTAACAGTTTTAAACACCTGCTTGAAGCAGGTCATTTTCAGTTTGTACCAATGAAATATTTGTGACTCTTCAAAGTCTAATTATTGTTTTAGCAAGAATCATTTTTGTAGAACCTCAATAATATATTTTTTGTAACAATGGACTAAAAATTAATCACAATATTTCATATTAGGTATTACTGAAGTCTTGTATTATATAATGATAACCATACCATAAATATATTCCAGATGTCTGGATAGGGATATATAATGTTTCAAAATGACAGAATATTTCTCATTTCAGAAAGTAATACTCATAATATCTGGTAATAGTGTACATGTACTTTCACCATTACTTTTGGCTTACTTGCATTTCAGAATAATGGCAAGTTTACCATGTGTTCAAAGTGTTTTGAAATTTCGCTTGTTTTTTATAAGCTCAAGAAAACTAGTTATATAAAGTCATATGTAGTTTAAGCTTAGTGTTATTTTGCAGCTAATACATTGTAAAATTTAATATGGTTTTCTGTGTTTTAGTATTTTCCACATTTTTAAATTTTTGATGCTTTTTTGTTTAGTATTTTTTATGTTGCATATGATTACTAAATGTGCTTGTTCTGGGTACTGGAATACCTTTGATGTTTTTTACGTTAGATTAGTAAAGGTTTAATATGGAAAGTTTAAATGATTTAGAATAATGCAACATTAAAATTGTTACAGCAGAAACTTGAAACTTGCTACAAGCTGTCTACTTAAAGCTATTTTTGTAATGTATGTACAGGTCTTTTCATATATACTTATTATTTGCAAGTCAATAGGCTTGAGAGTGATTTTTCTATCCTGAAATTTTATATGATTATTGTTTCTTGTAATAATAAAAACTTGGTACAGAAGAATCACAAAGACTTGGTAAAAGTTATAGCCACAAAATCAAACATTGCTTACATCAAACCACTCTTCCACTTTAGTCACTCACAAAAATATGTCATCTACCAAAGTCTACTCTTATATATGTATAAACTGCAAAGTAATTTGTAAGAAAGATCCATTGTATACAAAATGTACACTAATGTATATTGCTAAAGTAGGAAAAAGGCTGGAAAAAGTAGTACTTTGTTAATTCAGCATGTCCTGCCATATGTTTGTGCTATCCCAATTCAGACTTTAATTGTATGATTTAGGCAGTTTGTTTAGAACTGAACAGTTTTTTTTAGATAATATTAAAAGACATGCAGTGAATGATTTAAGTGTGACATTTTGTTGATAAGATGGTAAAAACCATTTAAAAATTACTTCAGGAGTAAGGTGAGACCAACCAACTTTTTAACTTTTAAATAAAATTTATCTATCTAGGAAATATTAAGAAGTCAAATTTATCAGTGAAATATATAGTACTAGACTGGGCTATGTATAGTTCACATGTTCTTAATTCTCATTTTGCAAAGCAAGCCTCGGCAAGTTGTGTGATCTTATTTTATGCCTGTGTTTAAGTGCACCTTACAACAAAATTAGGCTTACTGTAATATGCATCAGTATGGGAGAGCACTGACTTCATGTCACAAAAATAAGAAAATAAAATTTGAAGCAAATTCCTCTCACATTTCTTTTAAAACTTTTAAATTATATTTTCTACAAGACCCAGGCATTTCAGACAGTCTTTTATTGGAACATATTGCTTGGCAGCACATGGAAAATTGGTATTGACTTAGTCATGCTTATGTATCACAGAATATTATTACAAAATTCATTTGGTACTAATCTTGTTAAACCTTGGTAAATAGGTTGTATTAACAGAAAACATTTAGAATGCATACTCATTTGACTGCTTATGCAATAGACTTATAATAATTATACTGATTAATGATATGGGTAGCTAACAGTTGAAGCTCATATGACAGTTTACTTAAAAAACACTTCCATCCCTCTTTCATGTTACAAAACTATACAGAGGTTAAGCACAATAATTTTGAGTAATTTTTAACATTATTATTTACTTGTAATTTAAGAATGGCAAGGAACCCATTGGTCTAACTAAACCATTCTGTCTACTGAAATAAAAACTTAAAAGTTAGCCCTTATCATTCACTTTCTTATCAGACCTTTTCCTAAAGATCAATTGCATCTGTGTCTGAAGGTAACTTATTTCAAAGCCAACCAATCTCTTAGAAAATATAGCTGTTTTAACTTAAGGTGACATCTACTTTACTAAAATTGATATTTGTGTCTTCTACTTTTAGTATTCTCACCCTTAAGTACAATAAAAGATGATGCATTAACCCTATCTGTGACATTAACAAGATTCCTAATACCTCTCCTTTTATTTAGTGAAAACAGTTTCCAACAATTCAGCATCCTTCCTCAGTTAAAAATCCAAAGACTGAACATAGTATTCCAAATTTGTCCAAACTAATAACCTGTACAATGAAATTATCTCTTTAAATGTGCATTCAACATTTTTGTTGACACAACTTAAAATCCTAGTTGCTCAGCTACTATCTCCAATGCATTGCTTGGATGGCTTAAACAACCAATCTACTTGAACAACAAGATCTTTTTTATTTTCCATAATACTTTTTAGGGATTCTCTTCAAGTTTATGCTCATAAGTCACATTATGATATATATATATATATATATATAATTGTAATATTATGCAAACCAAAGAAAAGAAACAATGCAGCTACAAATCAGATGTGTATCAACTCATCCCACACCAGAAGGTGGGTAGGTATGCAGTGTACCATGGTTTTAGAGGTTCTGGTGGTAAGATCCAAATTGCTTTATGGGTACACTGCCTATCCAGTTTAACCTCATTTTCAGAAGAGCAGATGTGAGTTTTCTGGCCCACAACATCCTATGTCTTTACCACATTTTACTGTCTGCAGCCAGCTGTGGGAAGGTGGTTGTTTACACACAAAAAGAAATAATTGGAATAAAGTACCTCAGAACTGTTCATTGTTACAAATCCTACAATACCTGTGTAGCTATGAATGTAGGTTGCTCTATATGGCATTATTTGATACATTAATGTTTGAGAACAGAAGTCCAATCATTTGAAATGTAAAATCACGTTTTATCATAAATATTATTTATTATCTTAATATTCAAATTTAAATAATGTTCTTTGTTATTCCATATAGAGATGCTTTTGATTATTGATGCTAATTAAATCATCAGTATATCCAAGTTAAGTGACATAATTTGAGATTTGAAAAATATAACTTTGTTTTTGTAATAATAAAAATATAAACTGGCAACATTGCTGGAATAGTTAGCACCATTGGTATACCTACTATTTGTTTATAAATATGCTTATCAAATGAATGTAGTTATGTATGCAAAAACTGGACATATTTTTGAAATTGTTACCAGTAAATAATTTCTATTTTCATGGTAGATCTATTAATGAATTAATCACCATTAACAAATCATTAAGTGGTATAGGTATAAATAAAGTAGTAAAATCATGAGTTTGTATTATATCTTTTGATTGTTTTTCTATAAATTTTCTGTTTTTTAAGATGGTTACATTATTACATTATTTTTAATTATCTAGAATTCATGTGTACTACTCAGGTTTTATATGTAATTTAAGAAATAACTGATTCATTAATTTATTTAATGAAACTGAAGGCTGTTTTAATATGGTTTGTACTGAACTAGAAATAAAATGAAATTTAACCCTTCCATGATGAGTCAAAGGTCATGTTATTGCATTTCTTGACTTGCATTCAAAATTTTATTGAACTACAATTTTTGATGATGATGATGTTTTGAATTAAGCACAAAGCTACACAATGGGCTATCTGTGCTCTGCCCACCACGGGTATCGAAACCCGGATTTTAGCATTGTAAGTTCGCAGACATACCGCTGAGCCACTGGGAGGCACTATTTTTGAATTTATGTTAATAAGTTTGGAATCAAATTGTAGATTGTAATTCAAAGTTTAATATTATATATGAGTTAATTTTTATTTTAAATATTAAAAGAACATCCCTAAATATACATTTTGGTACTGTTTAAAATTAGATGCTTGTAATGTCAAAACTAAGTTGGTAGTTTAGTACAAATTAGTAACTCAAATTACTAATGTTAACAAGTTATAATTAAATTAAAACCTCCTATCGTTTTACTTTGCCAAGATTTTGCTTATGTATTAAATTAAATAGTGTCCCCTTTCACCTCTCCATTTTTTGAAAATGGTCCCTTATATACACTTACTTTAGTATATGATGTGAATAACCAACCAAATGTTTAGAATATTTCCTAGTGGTTTTCTCAGCCATTTTAAACTGTGAAAAGGTCTGCACATTTTTTCAAACCAAGATTTCAAGGAAGTAAGTGGTATCTTTAGCTTGCTCAAAGTTTTGTGCTTTTTAAAACCTAAACACATTTTAGGGTTAATAGGAAATTTATATAGCTTACGAACAGCATATAGGTATGGTAATTCTCAATATGGATTTACTTTAACATCAAATTTTTTATAGCTTTGAACAAATTGTTAATAATAGCATCTTTAGACTTACTTTGTAACTGAAATGTTTTTGTGGTATTTGTATTTCATTAGTTACAAGTTGTGTATAAAAATGTTTACAGATAAAATCAAAATTACAGTTGACCTTATTGATAGGCACAATAGTATATTTTTCAAGCTTTATAATTTATATACTTATCAAGCCTTTTCTTAAAGTCAGTTCAATTTACTGCTTCTACAACACAGAGGGCAATTTATTCCAAAGGTTAACCACCCTGTTAGAAAAATAAAATGGTCTTAACTGAATATGACTCCTTCCCTGCGAAAATTTATACTTGTGTTCTCTAGTGCTACTTGACTCACTGTTAATTATGAAGAAAAGATGATGTATCAACACTCTGTTTACTTTACAATCTTAAACACCTTAATCTAACTCTTCTTTTTTTCAAGAGAAAACAATTTGAGAGATTTAAGCGTCTCCTTTATGACATTCCCTCTATTCCAGGCACCACTCTAGTCACTCTTTTGTAAACCATTTCCAATAATTCAATGTCTTTTCTAAGGTAAGGAGCTCAAGACTGAACACAATATCCCAAATGTGGTCTAACCAATAACCTACACAATAAAATTATAACCTCTTTTGATTTGTATTTAGCTTTCTGTAGATACAACCTAAAATCCTATTTGTCATGTTTGACTTAAGAGACTGATCAAGAATTATACCAAGATCCTTCTCTTAAGGTTTTTTCCATACAAATGATAAGTTAAATTATGATAACCCATATGCATTATCTGGCATTTAAAACCCATTTATTTGCCCAACTCACTAAGTGATCTAAATCCTTTTGTAAAGCAACATCATCCTCTTCACAGTTAGCAACACTCAAGACATTGATATCGTTAGCAAATTTAGATAATTTATTGATCATTCCTTCAAGTTTGTCATTGATGTAAATCAAAAAGAACGAAGTTCTACAACTGAGTTCTGAGGTACTCCACTTGTTACATTAATCATGTTGGACTAAACTCTATTTGAAATAACACTGTTTTCTTTCATACAGCCAATTTTCTATTCATTGAGTCAATGTATTCTCCATGACAAGCCTTTTACATGGCATCTTGTCAGATACTTTATGAAATAAAAAAAATCCTTTAAATTTTAGAGCATAACACCTTTGCTTAAAATCTCAAAATTCTAGAAATTATTCTCTATTTTATAATTTTGGATATGTTCTCAAAAACGTTTTTTTTTTGCTTTTATCACTACCTGTGTTGATATGGCTCAGATTCTGCCAAATTTTTTATAAGTGCTGTTATCATTCTAAGAGGTCATTTTTTAAAGTAAGGTCAAAGTTTTGTTTACTGTGTCTTGAAGATAAGGAAAAATTTGGTGATTATTTTGAATGGCTGGTTGTTCTATTACTTATTTTTTACTTCTGTTTGTTATTCCAGTAGGAGATAATTTAAGTGTGTAACATTTAATTCCCATTTAAGGCCAGTTTTGAAGAACTGTTTAAGAAATATGAAGAAGATACAACGTTCCAATATTTCAAGAGTTTCAGAAGAGCAAGAGTTAATTATCAGAACCAAGAATCTGCTGTGAAAGCAAAGGTGCATTGCCATCAGTCTCAATGTGGAGAAAACTTAATCAATTGCTACTATGCACAGGTATTTATTTTTAAATGCAAGTCTTATTAAAATTCAAAATGAGTTTACAATATCATACATTTTACAATTATACATGTCATTGTATTCATTTAGAAGTAATCAGTTATTGGCTGAGGCTGTAGCCAGATTGCTGTTGGCTCCAGCTGTATTGGATTCAGAAACGTAAAAGCTTCTCCAGTGATTAATAGAGCAATAAGATAAAAATACTGACATCTGATTTTTTCTTTTTCATGCTGTGTGGTTGTTTTGTTCTGTTAATTTCACAAACAAATTGCAGGGGTTTGGGTCCACCCTAGATGTGTGCCTATTTATACAACATTAAATAATACAGTTATTAATTTCTGAAATAAGATAGGTGGAAGGGATTGGAAGTTTCAGTCCCCTTGGACCCCTCCTCTAAATAATGCTTGCTTATACAACATTAAATAATATACTTTTGAATTCTAGAACAAAAAAAAAAGTGTGGAGTTTGCCATTCTAGATTTTTCCGTTAAATCCATGCTTGCTTATAGAACATTAAAATACAGTTCAAAATTATAAATAAGGAATAAGTAGTATAATAAAAACAAACAAGTAACTTTATACTTTATTTAATTCTTAAGTAGCCGAAGAGTTAGTGGTGTGTGCTACCAGTTATTTGCTTTCCCTCTAAGAAGTGTAAAATTATTGACAGAAAATCATAGTAGCTTTGTAGTAATAAAAACAGGACAAGTAAATTTCATGGCAATTGGAATCAAGCCCAAGACCCTCAAATTGCAAAATATTCTCCTTATGTTCATTATGTGGCTTTGTACTTAACAACAAACATAATACTAATATTTTGGTTGCTTGGTTATTCTGAATAACTGAAAACAAACTTTTTTAGTTTAATATTCTTGTGGCAAATGATTTACTTGATTGCTTGAATACTCAAAAAAGTGTATAATAATAGGAAACAGAAATTTTGGTCAATTGATTGTTTCCAATTTGGGACTTCTCCCAGAAAATTAGCTATTCTTGTTCATTTCTGCCCTCTATATGCAAACCTTTTCTTTATGCATGCCACAATCCTATTGTTCCTCCCCTTTGGAATTGGAAAATTCCTATATATCTCATGCAAATCATCATATTTTACCTTGTGATGAATATGAGCATATGACATACTCATGTTGGCTCCCTCTACACTCCACTACTGAACAATCACTTTTGTGTGACAGATTTTGAACTCAGATGAGTTTTATTGTTTGTTTCTTGCTGTGCATTTGACTTTGTTTTCCTCTCAAAGTGGTTAATATTCAAGTTAATTTGATATATTCAACCCAGTCATTATATTCCTTTTTATCAGCTCATTCAAGTTGCTTTTCTTCTACACTCACATTAATTGTAATTTTTTATGCTGTGAATTCCAGGGTTACAGGCCTCAGGTGAAGGTGAACTGATGTTGGATTTGTTTTCATTTTCCTCCCTCCTTTGATATTCATGTTCATGCTGATCATTTAGCATCACTGTTACTTAGGGGGCTAGCATGCTGTGTCCCTGAGGACTTCAGTCTCTTTCACCACTTTTTACCATTATGCTGTATATTTTGTATCATTAATTCTTCCTCTCAGTGTGGATTCCTGTACATGGTAAGGGGACCTCCCAGGGAAGGTTCTATTCTTTCACTTTACCTCATCTGGGATCTAAACATCCACCCACGTGTTTGCCATATGTGGAGACCTGTGAAGAGGAGGAGAGGATCCTGGTGGTTTAGAGGTACAACCCTGTCATACCACTTTGGTTTTGAATTTCTGTAGATGGGTGGCCTTGGGTCAGTCAGCTGGTTCACTTGAGCTTGTGTCAACCAAGTACCAGTGTAGGATGTTCTCAACAGGTGTTGTGGACATTGTATCTGATGCCGGTGTTTGGATAAAGTGCTCACAAAACCCTGGCATTGCTGCAGTGTCCTTGTTTGGCATTCTAGTGCGTCTCCTTGTAGGGCTCCATGGTAGGTGGGGTCCAAGAGCACCAAAATATTCCTCTTTTTATCATGGATCCTCCAAATAAAAATGTGAATAAAATAGTGAAAAAACAGTCCATAGGTAAACGACCATGTATGGAAGATTCTGAGCACCAATCTTCAACATTTGTAACACCTGCTGTACCTCATTTTCTTATACTACATTCTCTTTCAGACAAACCTTTAGGGCAGATGTCTCCCTTTTTTATTCAGAAGGGACTAAAGGGACCTGCTGGCTCTCCAAAGTCAGTAAAGAAGCTTCGCTTTGGTGACGTAGTGGTGGAAACATCCACATCTCAACACAGTGAACCGATGTTGCATTCAAAGGCAGTTGGGGATATTACCTACAGAGGTTACACCTCATGCTACTTTGAATTCATCACAAAAAGTTATTTTTGAGAGGGATTTGAAGAGCATCCCCGAGTCAGAGATTCTCGCTGATTTCTCCACCCAAGGAGTTTCTGTAGTGAGGCATATATCCAATCGCAAAGATGGAATTATGATGCTGACCAATATCCTCATTCTCACATTTACAACACAACGTCCACCTGCCACCATCAAGTTTTCAGTGTCAGCACTTCGGTCACTCAAAGATGTCATGTCATGATTCCTTAACGTGTGTTTGTTGAGGTGGCAAGGGTCATTATGCTTACGAGTGTGAAACGGATCTTTATTGCATCAATTGCAATGGCTCTCGCCCTTTCTACATTCCTTTTGTCCAATAGAACTGTCGAGGTTTATTTTCTAATCTGAATGACATCAAAACACTGATTGCTTCCTACCATCCTGTATGTCTTTTCTTACAGGAAACATTTCTGAAACCTGCAGATACAGTCATATTTTGGCAGTTTCCTTTTTACAGAAATGACAGGCTGTGTGGTGGATGAGTGCATGGAGGGGTGGCACTGTTGGTTGTTTAGCATGTGCCCACCCTGTCTTTGCCACTCAACACACCGTGAGAGACTGTAGCCATCCGTGTTTTCTTGAGTCATACCATCACTGTTTGTTTTTTTCTATCCATTGCCTGGAGAGACCTATGATCAATCAGAACTTCATGCTCTCATTGAACAGTTGCCATCTCCCTTTTTAATCCTTGGACACTTTCATGGACATCATCCCCTTTGGGGAAGTGCTGATATTGATAGGAGGGGTCACTCTGTAGAGCGTATGATATATCTGATCACAACTTTTCTCTTTCCAATACTGGTTCTTCTACTTATTTTCATGCACCTAGTTAGTCCTTTACTGCTATTGATCTCTCAGTTTGCTCCCCTTCATTATTCTCCCATTTTTCATGGAGGGTTGACAGTAATCCACGAGGCATGATAATTTTGAGAGCAGCTGGCCCTGGTTGATGCCACGTGACCCAGTGGAAGCTGGATCATGCAAACTGGCTCACTTTCACTGGTCTTGCAGAACTTGATCCTGCCATCATCTATAAGCCATCAATAGACGACTGTGCGGCAGCAGTAGCTGACTGTATTATACAAGCAGCTGCTCAATGTATTCCTAAAACCTCGACACGTTTTCCACTATATCCTTGTCTATGGTGGTGTCCTGCCTGCCACATGGCGTGGAAGGCTCAAAAGTGAGCCTGGAATACTTTCTGTAGATATCCCACACTTTCAAACCCCATCACTTTCCAGCAGGCCCATAGATAAGACGTTAAAGTCAGAAGGAATCTTGATTAAGTTCACAACCAGCATATCATTTACCACCAGTTCCAAAGTCATATGAAACAAAATTCGAAAGGTCAGTGGGCAGTATAATTCTGTCCCCCTCTCGATCTTGCTCTCTGATAGCCAGGAAGTAGCTGATACCGGAGCATCGACAAAACTCTAGGTGAATGCTTTTGCTGGGTACCTAGCACTTTTGCTTCTTCCTCTGCTTTCTTAGCCATCAAGACTCGGGCAGAGTGATCACTTCTTTCCTTTCAAGCTGATTGTCTCTACAACTATAATTGTCCTTTTACACTGGTGGAACTCAAACTGGCCCTTCATCGATCTGGCAGTACATCAGTTGGACCTGATGATGTACACTATGAAATTCTGTGCCATATATCTCCTGCTTCTCCTGCTATTCTTCTGATTGTTTTTAACTGGATCTGGCAGGAGAAAGTTTTTCCTGATGCCTGGTGCCAAGCTATTGTCCTCCCTTTCTCTCAGCTTGGGAAGGATCCCAAGATTCCTTCAAACTACCGTCCAGTTGCTTTGACGAGCTGTCTCTGTAAGACCTTAGAGAGGATGGTTAATGCTTGTCTTGTTTGGTTCCTCGAATCAAACAACCTCCTTTTGCCCACCCAGTGTTTGTTCTAAGGGCAGTGCTCCACCATGAACCACCTGATTTGACTTGAAACGTCAATCAAAGAAGCCTTTCTCAAACAACAACATCTTGTAGCAATATTCTTTAACATTGAGAAAGCTTATGATACAACATGTAGGTATAGCATTTGCCAGACCTCCATATATATGGTTTATGTAGCCATTTGCCTATTTTTAATGGACAGGAGACTCCAAGTTTGTGTGGGTTCGACACTTTACCATTCTTTTCTACAGGAATTTGGAGTCTTTCAGGGCTGGGTTTTGAGTGTCACACTTTTCAGTATAAAAATTAATGCCATCACTGAACAACTCCTTCTCACTGTTGCAAACGGGCTGTATGTCAATGACTTTCACATCTCATGTTAGTTGTCGAAAAAGAGGTATATTGAGCAGTAGCTACAGACTATCGTCAGTCATTTACTCAAGTGGACCACAACAAATGACTTTAACTTCTCTCTCTCTAAACCATTTGCATCCACTTTTGCCACCAACAGGGTATTCACCCTGATCTTGAACTCCATATCTGTTAAGTTATGCTGCCTGTGGTTCTTGAGACAAAGTTCTTGGGGCTTATCTTAAGCTAACCTTTATACCACACATCAAGCAGCTACAGGTCAAATGTACAAGAGCACTGAACATCCTCCATGTCTTCTCTTCCACAACTTTGGGAGTGGATCGATGTTTTATGCTAAAAATATATCCCACTCTTATCAGATCCAAACTCGACTATGGATCTCTGGTCTATGGCTCTGCCAGGACCTTGACCTTAAAGATGCTGGACCTCATTCATCATGAAGGACTTCAGCTCTACATTGTGGTTTTCTGCACTACCCCAGTTCAGAGCTTATACATAGTCTCATGAACCTTCTTTGCCCTCTGCCATTTGCAGCTGTCTTTACTATATGCTTCAAAACTTCAATCCTTACCAAAGCATCTCATCTGGGGTTGTGTTTACCTTCCTCGGTGGGCCATAGTTTTTCAGACCAGATGGTCTGCCATTGCTTCTTTTGGCCTTCATATCCAGGTGCAGTTGGATGAATTGGGTCTGTCCTTGGAGAGCATTGCTGTATCCACTGGTCAGCCCATACCACCATGGCTTCTTACAGTCCCCAGTTGTGACCTATTTTTAAGACATCTGAGAAAAGCAGGCACTCCCAATTGGAAATACTGTCTGCTGTTTGCTGAACATCTTTCAAACCATCCTTCCATTCCTATTTATACAGATGGTTCAAAATCAGGTGGTTGCATACAGAATCCCTTCTACAGCTTCTGTGTTCACTGCTGAACTGTACACCATTTCCTTTGCCCTGGATCACATAGAAGCTAAGCAGTACTCAAACTGCACTATTTATACTGACACACTTAGTTCTCTACTGGCCATGGAATCGCTTCATGTTAGTTCACACCCTGTACTCGCTAATATTCAAAACTGACTGGCCCATTTCTCTTTAACATCTACTTCTATCCAGTTTTACTGGATACTGGGCCACCTTAGTATTTGTGGGAGTAAGCTCGCCAACACCTCAGCTAATTATATCTGCTCTGGGACTATCACTGCTGTGCTTGTTTCATACACAGACTATGGTCCTGTATTCAAAGGTCGGCTCCATGCTAGTTGGCAGTCGATTTGGAGTGAGCAATGTGAAAACAACATTTTGAAATAAAACCCTATATTGGACTTTGGCCGTCTTACTTCATTAAGGATATGAAGGAGGAAATTGTTTCAACTATACCACCTATTGGTCACAATTTTTTAACTCATCATTTTCTTTTAACTGGAACTGATGCACCAATGTGTAGTCTATGTAACACTTAGTTCACAATGAGCCACATTTTACTTTCTTTCCGTTGTTATGACTCTCAACAATGGCACCATTTTAAACATGTTCTGTCCCATTGTTTATCCATAATATTAGATTGTGTTATTGGTGATGGTAACACTGTCCACCTTGGTAATGTATTAATTTATAGGCCATTCCTCTTTTTAATGCCAATTAAGTATTTTTAAGTTATACATTAGACCTTTTTTAATGTGATTCCCTTTTAAGAACCAAAGTCCATCTAGTTTGATTTGAAATTAGAAAATGGCTGTAACGTGAAATAACTCGAAACCAGGACTGGAAAGGCCAACTTCATGTGACTAACACTGCTGTTTGATCTACCTGTTAATCATCCTGGCAATTTATTATTAAAATTTTGCTGCAAATCTTTTAAAATTTTTTGTAACTTTTCGAAAATGACCATGATGTCAAATAACTCGGAACCAGGACTGGACAGGCCAACTTCAGGTGACTGACGGTGGTTTTTGTACTTATCTGTTAGTCTTTCCGGCGAGTTATGATAATTACAATTATGCTACAGAAAGTCCTTTACAACTTGTATTACTGTAGTTTTTCTCTTAATGTTGTAGACTAGATGTAAACATTGATTTTATGCTATTTATGTTTTTTTATTAAAGTTTGTTTTGTTTCACCTTACTTTTCTTTTATGAATTTTACTAAATTTACTTTAATTTTAACTTTTTACTGGATGTTTGGCACAGATAATCTAGCTGCTTTGTGCCATAAAACACCAAATCAACCAACCAACTGGTAATTCTTAGGTTTCTTAATATTCATGCTCACTTTAGGGTCCTTTTCTTAAGATGGTTGTTTTCCCCTGGGTTGTGGACATCCTCTGTGGATGTCTCGTATGCTTACCTCGTATGATGATATTGCCTTTTTTTTTTTTTGTCCTTCTCTTTGGTTTGTCACTCTCAGTTGGTTAATCAGTGTCAGGCCTTGCTTTGGCATCTCGCTTGTTTGTTCAAATTGTCTATACTTTTACACACCTTCAGGCTCTGGGACTGCAATTCAATTTTTATTATTTGGCTGGCTGTCTTTGTCTGAACTAGAATTGGTCACACTTATTTGGAAGCTTGGATGGGCTGGTTGGTCAAAAGTTAAAAGCCCTTCCTCCAACCCTCTCACTATCTTGTACAATTGAGGTTTTTTTTTTTACTCGAATATCTGTTGAATTCTATTTTCTCCTTCACACCTTGGTTTAATGGAATTCAGTTCACCAGACACTTTTGGCTTAGTCACTTACTGTTTGTGAAGTTCTGTGTTGCTTTGAGTTTTGGTCTCCCATGACATCAGTGATCCACCCTAGGGCATGCCCATTTATGATCCTTCATAGGGCATTTATCGAAGGATAGAACCTTGATCAGGATCATTTTTCACCTCCATTTCTCTTTCTTTTTCCATTTGAGACTATTTGCATTGATTACTGGAGAATGCCTGTATGTTGGAGGATGTAATGCTTTCTCTCTTGTGTCTGGATCTACATCTTTTTATGGATACTTCCCTTTAGGTATGGGTTGTATGGGTCAGTCATCTCACTGTTTATCGCTGCTGGTGTAGATGCAGTGTAACCTTCAGAAGAGTCGTCACTTTGCTGATTGGCCTAGTCTCTGACACCATTTACACAACTGCTGCAATTAAGCCATCACCTTATGGGATGATGTAGTTTTCAGATTCCTTTTGTACAAACACTTTTGCCTTACTGGGTGACATGGCCTTTCAATATACATTATATACACACTGGAGTTGAGGTGTTAGAATAGCATTTAACTCCTTTCACTGGAAGTCTTGATCCTACTTTTATGTAAAAGCAATTTCCCAGCATTGAGGTTTTGGATTTGAGGAACCACCCACCATAAGTCTTCACATGAGTTTGGGTTGTCTATCTTACTTCCCCAGTTTCTCCATCTGGTGGTGCATGAGATTGTACTAGCTCTGTCCTTGATTATCCCTCATTCACTTTTTATGTGAATGTTATTAACTTGGGTGATGCTGGTCTGTGCCACAGTTGTGGAGCTGATTCCATGTGACAGACATCCTTTTAATACCAGATGACAGTTCCTTCATCAGTAGATCAGTGGTGATTCTTGTAATGTACCCATAAATTGGTGCAGGTCATAATTCCCAATTCTTGGATTTGAGGTGAAGACAGTATGATCCTCATCCTACCCTCACATGGATGTTGGTATCCTGTTAGGAGGTTTTAATGTAATTGACTTACTAAGTACTTTGTATCATGCTTTTCTCTGCTTCAAAATTTTCACCCTTGTATATTACACATTTTACACATAGATGAAGAGTATACCTGGCACAGAAGTGGTGCAGTTTCTCTCTTCCACTCTTGGGATCTATTTTTTTCATTGTGAGGGATATCCTTTGGATGTTTTCAGGGGTACTTCTGTTGTTCCTTCACACAGATTCTCCTCTTCCTCAGTATGAGATGCTTGCTGTTCTTCTGTGAAGATGTAACTACTGTATCGTAAGTATTTATAAGTCATACATATTCTGGGATTCCTTTATGTTTTCTCCTTTTTATGTTCCTGACACTATCATAAAAATGCCAAGAGTATATCTAGATCAGATGTAATGTGGTCACCCATTAAGGTGTTATGTTTCCTATTTTGATTCCACATCTCATGGTCACTTCTTGTTGTTTCCTGAAAGGGGATCCTATTTTTTGATGGCCCTCCACCAGTTCAAGGTGGAATTTAGCTATTTTGTGAGAAGAGGTAAAATGTCATACAGGAAGTTAGCATTTTCCTACACTGAAAATGTATTTACAATAGATGCATCTTTTTATCACATTTCTCGCCTAGCTTCCTCACTTCTGATGATATATAGAGTAGGTCTTTTAACCAACCTCAGTGATTAATGAGCGCAAATATGAAGATAGAGATGCTTATAATAGGAGTGGTGTTGTACTCCTATTGGTGGAAAGCTGTTACATGATTATTTGCATATGGATATGCAGGAGTAAGAGGTGGAAGGCTAACTGTATTAAAATTTTGTACAAGTAGAGGGCAGCCCAAATTGAGAAAATCTATTTTGTGAAATAGGAAAGTATCTATCAGAAATACATTTTCAGTGTAGGAAAATGCTAATCTTCTTGCTAAAAAGCTTATTTTAAGTTTAATTAATTTTAAAGAATTTCATGCTGAAGTAGGGAATATAAAACATATTCCTAAATGTTTATAATTAATCATTTTTTATATAACACCATGATTTTAATATTTATTGTGATACTTCAGTTTACATCTTAAGGATTATTTCATTCTCTATAAAGAGAGTGTTGTATCATCACAGGTTTTCTTGCCAAATAGCGAGCATTGTACTATCTTCATTTTTCTAGGATTGGAGGTAATTTATATTCACATATTAACCACACACTGTTAATTAAGAATCTTACTGTCTGCCATATACAATCTGAGGGCAATTATTTTTAACACATTGGCTCCCAAACTTATTTTGCCAATATTTTCCAAGGTCCCACTGGTCATTTTTTAATTACTTTTTTAGGAAGAGTTTATATGTAGCCATTGTGCCCCAGCCAATAAAGAAAATAGAACTTGTCTCATCGTTGGGTTCTGTGGCAGCTGACATGTTAAAGATGAAATAGTTAAGTTTTAGTAGAGTATTTTTATGAATATTTACAGGAAGAGACATACAAAATGGTATTAATTGTATTTTCAGTTTGTTACAGGTTTAATACTACATTACATTTTCATGTACAACAGTTTATGATTAACAAAGTATTTTAATCCTTTGAATGTAATCAGTTAATGAGCTCAACAATCAGTTTATTAACTTATTCCACTAATCACCTACCTGTAATTATTTTGTTAAACAACTACTAAACCCTGTGTTTTTTAACGTTAGACAGTTATTAGCCTAAATACTTTAGTACAATGCTTCTTCAAGTGTAATGAAAAACAGTATAATGTTGTACCTGTTCTCTTATTAGTCTTTCATTGGCACTGACTATTCATTCATTTGTATTATATCTGATTAAATATCCTTACATAAGATGTAATTGGTTCAAGGTTGTTAATTAATCTAAATACTATTACATAAGAAAATTGTGTTTTGGTTAAGGTTGATAATTAATGTATCACAATAAATATCATAACATAAGAAATTATACTTTCTTTAAGGTTTTTGACTAATTTAAAGACAATCATATGGGTAAAAACCTAACATGTGAATATTCAGTGTCATATTGGAGTTAAAAATCCTATAAAAATATTTAGAGGGAAAAATTTAAGAGTTAAGTATACAGGAAATCCATTTGTTATACTGTTATACAGTTAAGCAAGATATAATTGAATATTGTTTCAAAAATATTTTACTGTTTACCTAAATAATTTTGATTAAAAGATTCTGAATTGATAAACCATTAAAATACAGCATCATATTTTCTATTTGAATATTTGAATGTCTTTTCATGACTACTGACTTAAATCTACTAAACAAATTTTTTTCAGTTGAGCTTGTTCTTTTGGTTAATGGACTACAAACGTTTTTTTTTTCCAGCAAAGTAGCAGTAAAGAACCTGATATTTCAGACACACATTTACAACCCCCAACTCCAGAGAAACAGTTCCTCATTTCCCCACCTGCATCACCCCCTCCTGGGTGGGAACCAGTTAGTGAAGCTCAACCTGCCATTAATTATGACCTGTTATCTGCAATTGCTGATCTGACACCTGGTATGCTTAAATGAGCTTTTTTATTCATTTCTATCAAAATATTTTGTTTCATATTTCAATACCACACTTTTACCCAGTATTTGAGAGTGGGGTTTTGTAAGTAGAAAATATTTTCTCTTTATTATTTACCATACTACATGATGGAAATCTGTATTAAATGTATAGTTTATAAAATTTTGGTATGCTTTCAGTGCTCACTCAGAAATTTAGAATTTTTCACTTATGTCTTGTAAAAAAAAAATGCAGTATTTCTAGTGCAAGTAGAATTTTTCACTTATGTCTTGTAAAAAAAAATGCAGTATTTCTATAATGAATATTAAAAAAAATGTTTTAATGGTATTTTTTGTAAAAGGGCTCAGTTTTTGTGTTCTATTTATTTTGTAACAGTAAAGTTTTTAAATATTTGGAAAGTATCATGTCTAGTTGTTTATAAACTTGTGAATCTCTAGTCTTATCTCTACTAACTGACTTTGCTAAGTATCCCATTTTATCACTGGTTAATAGATATATATTGTAATGAAACCAGATCCATGGGCAGGTACTCTTTCAAAGTCTGTGTAATATTGTCAATTATACAGTGTAATCAACTGTTGCATGTTCAGTTTTAATGCAACTTTAGATGTAACTGCCCATAAAAATGATAGTGTTCATTTTGTGCAGTTTGTTTCCTTTTGAGGTTATCTGTTATAGCTTGTAATATATAATGACTGCATGTTGCTATTTTCACTTTTGATATTGTTCAAATTACATAATTTATTATGCAGATTTAAAAAGAAACTGTGTAACATTTTCCAGGTGGGGTACATGAACTTCACCCTCCATCTACTTCTCACCCTGGGATAGTAGTCCATGTTTGTGAACAGAAAAAAGATAAAACACAACCCAAACTCAAAATTGTTCAGACACGACATCCTGGAAAAACAGCTTCTCTTAATGAGATGGAGAGCCTGTCTCCTCAAACCTCAACTGATTAAAGGAGATTAAGTTGTATTGACTCTTAGATCAGAGTTAGGGTTAAGTGAGTACTTCAATGTTGGCAAGTTTTCAGCTCTCAGTTACATGAAAGTTTTATATTATGGTACTTGGACATAATTTTAAATATGTAATAAATCTGATGAAAAACTTTAAAATAAAAGGGTAAAAATAATCTTAAGTTTAATTTTCAACTTCTTTATTCTCATTCAATTTTCTAAAGAGTAGTTAAAAATTATGTAGAAGTTGTAAACATTAATATTTTAGAAAAAACTGAATATAAAGTGAAATAATTCATAGTATGGAAAGCTGTGAACTTCTTATGCATAATTTGAATTATTAATTGTAAACTTTCTTCTTGTGCCTGTAAAGTTATACTTCTTCATATGCACTTAAGAAAGTTATTGAATAATACAGACTTATTTTATTTAAAGTGAGCTGAGGATGATAATATTAGAACCTGCTGAAGTGTTTTCCTTCTAGTTTATAGTTTAGAACTAGGCATACGTCAGTGTTGTAAAATCTTCAAAGTTACAGGGAAAAAAATTCTGCATGGTAAATATTGTATAGTGTTATTAGATATATAATAAATTATTTTAAATTATTCAGTGTGTCAGTAGATGAAATAGAGAGATAATTGTATTTAATATCTGAACTAGTATGGTTAGTAAAATAAAACAACTTAGGTCCTTAAATAAAAGGAAGAGTTTGCTATTTTTTAAGGTTTTTGTAAATTAAAATTTTTTTATTCTTGAATAATATTTTTAAGATGTTTGTTGATGTGTTCAAAGAAATATCTTAATTTAAACTATCCAAGTCTTTTGTAAAAGAGTGAATATCAAAAAATTATTTTCAATTTTCATGAAATTTTGATGTGTTGTTTTTATCTCATAAATATATATTACTGCAGAGATGCATTTCAGTATCAATTGTGTTTGTTTTAGTTAAAATAAGTAAAGTATAGAAATTATATATGTTATGTAATTTCTTTAAACAAATTAACTGGTGTTTATGTCAGTTAAGGTGTTGATATAATTACAGAAATAAACATGAAAAACTTTGCTTATTAATTACTTGAAATGCATTTCACATACCAATAAGAAGTTAAATTCTTCTAGCTCAGTTGTTAAGGTGTGATAATAGCATATAGCCTTGCAAGAACCTCAGTGGAAAAAAACTAAAAATGTTGACCTCCATAAATATTGTGAAAATGTTTCATTTATTTAATCTTTTGTAAGTAGGTTATCTGGTATCACAAAGTATGAATCAAGTGAACAACATATGTTAACAGAATTTATATGGTTCTACATCTTTTTACATAATGATAATTTTTTACACTTTCAATACATTAAATGTTTCTAGTAATTTATTAAAATTTTGTGTTATTAACAATTAAATATATCATAATTATCATTTGTATATTTATCATAGTATTGTGATGTTTCAGCATGTTTTTAGAAGATATAAATGATAGAAAGCACACACACAAATAAGCAATGAAATGTTTATGTTCCACCATCTGTATAATTTTGTTATAGCAGATAATATGACCATTGTTTTCAAATTTATATTTGTAGACCATGTAAAAAAATGTTTGTATCATGGTAATTGAAACTTAGCATATTTCTGTGATTTTTTTCCTTTCACCTTTAACTAGAATGATGTATTTTCTCTTTTTAGTTGTGAAAACAAAGTGACTAAAATGGATGTATCTTTTAAGTTAATACCACATCACAGTAAAATGTTTGAATATTAAATATATGCTTATAAAGGTTTTGAAAGATTTACTTCCATATTTTTATGTATTTACAGCTAGTATTGGTAGTCCTAAAATCCTGGGAATATCTTGTCCTATTTGGAAGATAGAATTTGTATTGAAATTAATTCTAAGGTCATTTAAGGATTTCATCATTTAGTGGACTTTTTCTTTTCACCTTTAAATAACAGTAAAAATCTGTATGTCTCAGATTGTTAAATATAAGTTCCCAAAACATATAGCTTATTACAGCATTTGTTTACTTTGAAGTTGTTATTACAAATAACAGTATGTGATGTCAGATATCGTTGGACAAGAAAAGCATAAAATAAATATCTTTGTGTATATTTAGTACTATATGTTTTCTGATATGCTTTCTGTTTTTTAATTATGATTACAGTGTTACAAATCAGGTAAGATAACTGGTGTTTTATTACTTAAGGTATTTTATGGCAAAAGTGTTGAATTATATTGAGGGTATAAGCTACATATAGCTTACATAAATTCTAATTGAATTAGATATCACTGCTGGAATATCTTCCTTTTTTCTTATTAATTTCCTCAAAGATTGAGATAGTTGTGACAAGTTTGTTACTTTATACATATCTGTGGTCATACCATTAATGATGTCAGACTCTTTCAGGTTGTAAATATTTGTTTGTTTTTGAGTTCTCTAAGGGCTGAAATTTTCAAATAAGGATCTTAAAAATTTGAAATTAGTTTACCTTTTAAATGCTTACGTGGCATTATTTATTTTGATTCACCTAACAAATAAAATTGCACTGTTATTAGAACTATTCAAACATGTTATTTGAATAAAAAATATTTACTGAAACAAATATTTATGTACTATGAACACTGTTTCAAGTTATAATGTGTTTTAAATGTTGATGGCTTTAGTGTATGCGTAAGTAATCTGATGGTTAAAATCTAATTCTAAAAAAAATATTTCGTTTTTGAAATCAAATAAATTACAGGAAAGTTTGGCTTGGAATGTTTTGAAATTTTGTTAGGCTAAAATCTTTGTTCAGCAAAAGTGTCTTCCTTCGAAAGAACATTCAATTTATAGAAATAGAAATGTAGATGGGTGAATTGTGTGTTTTCTTTTAATTAGAAAGTAACACCAGTGTTATAGTTCTTATTTAATATGTGAAAAACAGTTGAAGAAATATTTTCAATTTTTGATGTCTTTGCTGTATCAAGCTTTATATGGAATGTATTTTATTGTTTAATAATTTGTTTTGAATAGTATTGTTTTTTGCCATTCTTGTAAGTTAATATGCTTTTATATATGAATGGTGCCTGCTTTATTTATATATTTTCAGTAGTTTTTAATTTTCTTTTAATGTATTATTGTAGTCTTTGTGAAATGTAATATTTATATGTTAAATATTTTATCATGTAATTGTTTGGTAAAACAATGAATAAGTGATGATTGTTTTTGCATGTGTAAAGAACTATGGGAAAATAGTAGTACTCTCAGATGTTGGATGACTATGAGTACCTGCATGTATCTGAATAAATTGTATTGTTACTGTCTCATTGTCTTGGGTGAAATACTAAAACATTATGATGGTTTATTTACTAATGAAACCACATGTACCATTGGTGTGCATGTTTAGAAACTTAATATTATTGAAAAAAAATTTTTCACTAAGAGCACCACTTGTTTTCTGTGTTGAGACAGTCAGAGCTATTTGTTAAATATTGAACAGTATAATCTGTGTCAAAATTCAAGATTGTATTGAGGTCACAAGTAGTAGATAAGACATAGTATGTGCATTTTATCATGTTATCTAATATTTTTTCCTATTTTAAGTTGGTTCTGTTCAATTGATGATGCCCTGTAGTGGCTTTTTGAGAACTTATAATGTAAAAAATGAAGTTTTCAAACCTGAAGTGGGCAGAGCACAGCCTATTATGCAACTGTTTGCTTAACAACAAATAAAATCTAATAATCTATCCAAAAATATTTATTTTACCCATCTACTGTTTTTTTGTGTATGTAAATTATAGCTGTGCTCCATGTACGTAATGAAACCCTGGCTAATGTTTTTATTAAAATTGACAAGAAAAATTCAGTAGTGATATCAGAAATAAGACTAGATAAATTGTTTCATATTTTTTGAAAATACAGGTGTGAGATAATAATATTTCAATGTAAAGTTTCAAACCAGTCATTAAAACCAAAAAGATTTTATTTTATTTTATAGTATTCAAGATTGGTTCTACTATCAGATGGTGCATTAATTTAAATGTTGTTAGTTACTTTATATTGAAATTCAACATTATTGTTCAGAAAACAATGAAAAATATAAGCATATAAAACAGCAGAAACAAATAGCAATATATGTGTTATTAAATAAAATGATATATTTTAGTCAATTCATTGAAGGGTTTAAACCAGAGAGGTGTGAAAATATCAGTAATTCAAGGAATTGAGCATATGAACATTCATGTGTTTTATATTTGTTTTAAATTGAAATGTGTATTGAATTTTAACTTTAAAATTGTAAATTACAGTAAAAAAAAGGACTAGTTTATTGTTTCCCTCCAGCATCACAACAAGAAAGACAGTTGTGCATACATTGTTGCCGTTTAAATATAGTGTATATTAAGTATGCAAATATTACCAGTCATTATACCAATTATGTTTTTTTAATGTAACTTACGAAACTACATTGCAATCTTCAACAAATTGTAACTATTCGATGCATGTAATTGAAGGATATGGCATAATACATCACATACTAAGCTTTCACTGAGCGAAGTGTAAGGACCCATTAAACACATGCATTACATCATATTCAAATATATAGAATATTTGGAAATGTAAGTAATAAATGTTTTCACATCCAGTGATCCTTGTACCATTTATGTGATATAGCTAGAGATTATGGTTCCACCATTATATAGATGACTGGCTATCTTAGCCTCATCTCAATGACAATTGTTTCCTTTGAGGAAGTAGTATATCTTGATTGGTTAGACAACTAGAGAAA
Organism: Tachypleus tridentatus; assembly: GCF_004210375.1. Taxonomy (NCBI): domain Eukaryota; kingdom Metazoa; phylum Arthropoda; class Merostomata; order Xiphosura; family Limulidae; genus Tachypleus; species Tachypleus tridentatus. The sequence continues at coordinate 12,728,916 of NC_134832.1, read as the reverse complement.
TCTCATCCTTCAGCAGGATTTTATTTCTATCAATTTGTTGTTCCCAAGTAAACTGGGGATTTGTGTCCAGTCATAGATCTTTCACATTTCAATTTTTTGACCTACATCAATTTCCCATGGATAATTTTGTTACACTCCAATGATTCTTTGCACCCTAATTACATGTTTCGTTTGCAGTAGACACTTCATGATGAATAGAACCTCTTTGGATCTGTTGTTTTTTCCTATTCATTATCCTTTTTCTCTGCACACCAATTTCACATATTGGTTTGAAAAAAAAAACAGTACTACAGGGACTTTCATTTTCTTCCCTGTCATCCAGATCTCCACCTTTTTTACAAATGCTTTTCTGACTAGGTAGAGCACTTGTTTCAAGTCTTAGAAGATTTTAGGTAATTGGTCCTCAGAAAAATCAACCCTTCTCATCAATTTCTTGGAACTTTTGGCAGTTTGTTGCACGTGGAATTATTTTATTACAGTTGTACATAATCATTTGGCTATTATCCTTATGGATGACTGTAGTTTCATATATCAACCATCATTGGGCACTTAGTCTTGTTGTTTTCCTACCTTCAATCTTCTCAGTTTGGCTATTCTTTATAAGTTTGACTGGCAGCTTCACGTGTTCCATGGGCTCTATGTTGTGTTGCAGGTTGTATCTTGAAGCCGAACAAAATTTTTCTAAAGGAGTAATCTCTCAAACCTCCTCTTTATGCTTTTGCCACTTCCAAGAATATCAAGCTTCTTCTTTTCCAGCCCCCTATTTCCCTTCCATCACATTTGGCAGTGACTGCATTCAGTCAGGAATGGTTCAATTTTTTTATGTCCACTCCGTATTTGGGACAATCTTTGTCTGGTCTTTCTTGTAACATCATACTGATTGTCTCAAATGTCGTTTCCTTGGTTTAGTCTTTCACAGTCCGCTTCCTCTCTCCCACTCTCTTCTTCAACCTTGCCATGCAGACATATTGTCACTTTAAAACTTCATGCATTAGATTTATTTAACCCTTTGCTATATATTCCAGGCTCTCTTTGCGTGTGGCATTTTTTAGCAGTTTTGTTAGACTATCCTTTCTCCTTATCTACCAGTGGAAATAGTGAATTTTTCGCCATTGGTTATGACGTGATTCTATCTCCCCTTTACATTCTTCTGTTTCCATTCTCTCTCAGTTCTTGGTGTGGCTTTTCGATTGGTTATTGGGCATTTCTTTCTACTACTTTCTTGTTTCCAGTTATCATCAACTTTTTTTCTTTCGTGTTTCTAACTCTGCTATTCCATTCCTTTTAACTTCATGTATTTCTTGCCTTTCCGACTTGGAACCCTGAACACTGTTCTCCATGCCATTACCCTCCCCCAATTCTACCTTTAAACTTTTGACTTCCTGTTTCTTGTACCATCTTCTTTTCTATCCATTTTTTCCTTTTTGTATGTGGTCGTTAACGTTCTGATGTTATACCATCGATTCTTTTCTCAATCCCGATCATGTTTTCCTCAACCCGTCTATAGCACAAGTGTATGACAGCACATTCATTCCTCAATCTCTTTCCTCTGTTTCTCATCCTTATTTCATTCAAATTTCGATATCGCCTACTCTATTCTATCCATTTGGTCTGTTGTTCTATAAACCACACTTTTCCTTTTTTGTGGTTCATACTCCTTTCTCTTCATGCATTTTAATCTTTCTTCTACCCGTGCTTTTTTCATTAACTTATCTGTTTTGTATACTCTTATTTGAATGAGAATGCTCGTTGATGCATGCAGCTATTCTCATATCAGATCAGGTACCTTATACAATCTTTGGCTTCTTCCATCATTCATTGGTGGAGATTTCTTTATCTTAATTTTACTTATACCATACTTGGTCCTACCCAATAGTAGGTGTTGCTTGCCAGGGTATACATAAACAAAATTTACACAGTGTAGGGCCATCCATAGCCTGATATAGACCTCACTCATAAAATGGGATGCTCTACAAGACTGCTCAAGATATCTTCACTGTGATCATTCTCTTAAATATGGCTCGATCCAGACCATACCCACTTATCATGAGTAAAGCGGCCAGATGATTCTTGCCTATTTTAGACCCACAGTGCGTTCCCCCTTTTCTGTTAATGAAAGTCCTTGCGAATAACAATTTTTTAGCAGCTGTGGCCAGTTCAACTTAGCAGACTGTATGGTGATGGTGTTCCGTTCGTACTTATGTGCATGTCATGAAGCAGTAGTATCACGTGAATTTAAGTGGGAGCCTCAAGGCAAGTGAGAAACGAAAAATTTCGAGAAAGCTATATACGAGAGGGATGAGTATCCGTCGGAAATACATGTACAGTGCAGAAAAATGTTAACATTATTTGACTTGTTAGCTGACCGACTTGCAACCTGTGTTAAGAATACTTGTTTTTATTTTACTGAAGCTGCATGATTCATTATTTAACTGACTCTTTATATGTACAAATATCGTATTTTGTTCTTGTGGAGAATCTTTTGTATGCGTCATTTGCGTTGACAAAAGCTAATGAAAGTAGAAAATTTGTACTGATAAATGTGAAAAAACGGAAACTTGTATATTTTATTTGAAAAGGCTGCTTTTCTACTGGTAAAATTTTATATGTGCTTGATGGAGATTGTGTCTCAGTTTAAAGCATATAGTTGCCTATGGCTATACATTACATACAGAGAAATTAGTTACATAAACTCTATAAATGCTTACAAGTCTCCATGACGATCTTCAGCTGCAGCTTGACATTTTACATCTCGAACTAATGACATTTTTTAAAGTAGTGAATAGGTATGGTAAATCATCATGAACTGTATCAGCTAGCTACTAAGTATGTTTATGATCATTACAATGTATAAAGTTAGGTACCATATCAAGAAAACCTTTGCCCATAGTTGAGCATAAAAGAATTCTACAAACAAAATAAATAAAAAATTGGGAATTCAAAACCTCCAAATAGGGATCCACCAAATGTAATTATAGCTAACAGCATGGAACCAAAATAGGGGTTAGTAGTTTGAGGAAATAATATCTACAGTATCTCCATCTTTATTTCCTCATTTTCTTCACTATCAGTATTTGTAGGGTTTTAAATACCCGATTTTTTTTAATTTATCTTGTTATTACAACTAGCTAGTTGTCTTTATAAAGTTCCCTTAACTGTCTTTATAAAATAATGTTTTTACTATGATTGTACTTACTAATCATACGATATTCCTTGATGAATATAGTCAAAAGCCTAGGTTGGAAATAAAACCTCAAACATTTCATAATTAGACTAATTTCACTTCATTTATTTGAAAGTACTTAGATATAATACAAAAATATGATAAAAGAAAATTCAGTGCTTTCCTGCAGCTTGTAAAATGACTTAAAAAAACTGGGTCATATTATTTGATTAAAATTAAGTAAAAATGAACAAAATTTTTCTTTTTTTGCAACATACGTATAATAAGCTATGGTAATAATACTAAATAAAATAAAATTTGAAGATATATTTATTAAAGTTTCTTTTGTGGAAACCTATTGTGAGTGTAATTGCATTCATTCAGTTCATTAGCAGTTTGAGATGTAATTTATTTCTTAGTATAATAAGAAGCTAACTCGTTTTTAATTAGCAATAAACAGATAAGGAAAAGTTCAAGATTTGAATGTTTCTTAACTTAATTTTATCATACAATTTTGAACATTTTTTTTTTATTTTCTAAAGTCTACTAACACTCATTATCTAACACAACAAAATAATTTAATTATAGCACATCAGTGGATTATTACTAAATGACTGTTAGCGTGAGAATTGTCACTGAGAGAGGATTGTTTGTTTACTATTAATCTGAATTGTTAATCAGCATAATACACGAGTTCACCGAAGGCTTATTTAAATTTCTTTAAGTCTTCAAATTTTGGAAGAAAGATATAACAATCACTTCAGAACTCGGTGATTCGAGAAGCGGCAGAGCTATATAAAAGGAAATCCATACATTTTTGCAGTAACTTAAAAATCGAATTCTTCAGAAGTCAGAGAACAGGTCGAATCATTTCTCTTACTTTCAAATTGGTTGGGTGAATAGATAGCGCTACCATCATGAGCTCGACCAGGCATGTTTTCGGGTTTAAAATTCCTAACCGATGTGTTGCAATGTGCACCATTGATTGCAGCCTCTGATTTCTGGTTCAGGTTCAAACTACCTACGGTGTGACACAGTCGTCAATATTTACTTATCTAATAACCCTTGATTCAAGACAAAAAATTATGAGTAGAATATAAAACACTTCTAACTCGCAACAATATTTAACAATTATTTAATTCAACAAATTTTGTAAAATGTTTGTTATTTATAGCAATTATGAATGACAATTTACGTTCTCGTTAAAAGTATAGAATCAAATGGCATGGCCAGGTGGTTAAGGCACTCAATTCGTAATCTGAGAGTTGCGGGTTCGAATCCTTTCATACCAGATATGCTCGCCTTTTCAGCCGTAGGGGCGTTATAATGTGACGACCAATCCCATTATTTGTTGGTAAAAGAATAACCCAAGAGTTGGCGGTGGGTGGTAATGACTAGCTGCCTTCCCTCTAGTCTTACACTGCTAAATTAGGGACGGCTAGCGCAGATAGCCCTCGAGTAGTTTTGCGAGAAATTTAAAAACAAACAAACAAATGACATTCATTTATATTTCTTAAAAGTACAGTTAGCATGAAAAAACATTTAAAATGTTCTACCTACATGAAACAAGAGCAATTGATATAAAGTAACAGAAGAAACAAACAATGGAGAAGGATTAAAAATTAAGTTTCTTCCTCTCTCCTATAAACATTTTATCGCACTTTTTGTTTAGAATTAAGCTATGTGTGCACTGCCCATCACGAGTATCAAAACCCGGATTTTAGCGGTATGAGTCTGCAGACATACCACTGTGCCATTGGGGGCTTATCGGACTTTCGGGAACTTCTTTTCTGAAAAGTTTGTTTATTTCGAATATCGTGCAAAGCTACGAAAGGACCATTTACGTTAGCTCTCACTAATTTTGATTTGTATTAACTCTTAGACTACTCTGATAGAATAATGAGTTTTGACTGTTACTTTTACTATGACGCAGAGAGAGAAGGAATTTCGACCAACAGGACACAACCACTAGGCCACTCCCAGGTTTTTTTGGGTTTTTTTACTTATGGAGGACAAAACGTAAAGTTATTTATAGTTAAGATTATAATAATATTTTAATTTTAGGAATAGCATACTCTAGTTTATATTCAACTACTCATTATATTTTACATATTTCCATTTTCACTTACTGCATCAAGCTTATTCAAACTTCAGAAGCAATAATTCAATATGTGTAAGGAACATTTTATAAAGAATGTCTCTGTATTTAGCTACTTTACATATTATATTTTACATGAATTATTCCATCATCATTCGATACAAAACGGAAGCTAAGTTGGCTAGTTGATCAGTAATAATCCTAGCTAATGGAAACCGTATTATAAATATATATCACGAAATACGATAATGGTTCATAATAGGAATCGTCCATTTGTCACATTATTTAATATGACTCCACTAGTCTGCACATCCGTACACATTGTGTAGAGTAGTTTTATTTGACTACCTCACAAAAAACAGCAACTGTATAATAGTTGAAATTCAATTGCTTTAATGAAGTCTGTGGTTTATTTGGAACCTCATACTCTACTACATGCATACATATATAGCTGCGTGCAGGCCGTGTATGTAATTTAGTGTTTATATGGCATGCATGACACATGTGTCGTAACGATTATGAAGTTGTTGTGACAAAATTGAACTTGCATATTATTTGTTTATATACATATGGTTCCTGCCCTTTCAAACACTACACTACTGACAGGATAACAGTTTTGTTTTGTTACTATTACATTCTCGATTTGGGCCGTGTTACATAAATGTCTATGTTATTTCCCACAACAGTGATCTTTAAGCCATAGTTTAAAACATATCACCAAGCCTAGTTTCCAGAATTAAGTTGGCAATTAATGTGATAGTTGATGGTAAGTATCGAAGTATAACCAATAATGCGTGATCGCAAATGTTTTAGATACCGCAGATAAAGTAAGGAATGGCAAGAATCATGCAAGCATTGATGACGATTCTAGGCGAAGTTGAAACAGAACGTTTGTAGCTATATATTTTATTTAATTACAGAAGCTATATATATAACTTAAAGTAAAAAATGCAATAGCAAGAAAATTAAACAAAGAAGCTTAAAGCTTGAAACAGTGTTGGCATTATTTCATATAGCTACAAATCCCTAGTGACTTCACGTCTAAACGCTGTAATATTTAGAAAAGTCAAAATATGGACTTGCAGCTTGATTAAATGATGTCAACATTATTTTTCAAACCTTAAGCTTTTTTTTTTTTACTTTTTTGCGATTGCGTTTTCACTTTAAACTACCTATTTTTATTCTTCAACTATATGGAAATCCAATTCCTTGTTTTTTAAATTAATAATGTTTCATAATATTACTCATTTAGGATTTTGCTTAAGACAACTGTATTACATAAGCTCTGTGAAAGTCGTACGTTCATGGCCTAAGCATGGGCAACCCAGTATCACCAGTTCTAGCCAATATTTTTATGATACAATTTGAAACACAAGCAATTAACACAGCATTACATCCACCACTATACTGGTACAGATATGTAGATGACATGGTTGCGGGATTCAGATCTACAGAACACACACTTAAATTGTTCAATCACATTAACTCTATACATCCCAACATTAACTTCACATGTGAATAGGAAGAAAGCAATCAAATATCATTTCTTAACCTCAAAATTACAAGAACCGATACACAATTTAAAACAGAAATCCACCAAAAAATCACCCATACTGAACTATACATTCCTTGGGACTCAGCACATGAAACAAAACAAAAACTCAACACACTAAGAAACCAAATAAACGCAGCCATAAAACTATGCTCATCAGATAACATTAACGATGAATTAGACAAAATAAAACAATACTTCATCAACATCAATAAGTTTCCTCCACAAACCGGAGAAAACACTATACGCACACACCTAGACAGAAAACAAAATCAACCAACAAAAGTAAATATATCTCATGAAATCATATACTGCTGCATACCATATATTCCCGACATCAGCAGAAAAATAACCAACATTTGGCAAAAACTAGTAACAAAATATGACATTCCAGTTAATACCAAATTTATTCAAAAACCAGACACAAAACTTAGGTTTATACTATGTAAAAACTACACTGACAAACACCACATCAACATTATTTATAAAATACAATGTGATGATTGCCACGACTTCTATATTGGAGAAACAAGTAGGAAAATGGAAACCAGATTCAAAGAACATAAAAAGTTACCTTCACACGTTTTCGAACACTGCAAGTCAAATAAACACAACATAACCATTGAAAACACCCAAATACTAAATAACAAAACAAACATAAATGCAAAATTAAAGAATCCTTGCTTATACAACAACTCAAGCCCAAAATAAACCAATACAAAGGAACACCTTTATATCTATATTAATAAATATGATCCAACATCTAAGCATGCTCTCTACATGTGGTCAGCTATCGGTCAGTTACCTCTGTCTTTCTTTGTGAACCTGATGATGACCAAAGAAGGTTGAAACGTTGTTCCCTCCTCTACATAGAGCTTTCTTTATACCTTACTTACACAACAACATAAACCTAAAATAAACCAATACAAAGGAACACCTTTATACTTATATTAAAAATAATATAAAATTATATATTCAAACATCTAACACCGCCCTCTACATTCCGACACTTAGTTACACAACCCCTTTCAAACATGTGGTTAGCTTCCGGTCAGTTACCTCTTTCTTTCTTTGTAAACCTGATGATGACCGAAGAAGGTCGAAACGTTGTTCGCTCCTCTACGTAAAATATTTTCTCAACCCAAACGAGCCGTTTTTGCATATATATTTTTCTCTACAAGTGGGTTTTCTCGACATCACTGATCATGATGTTTTTTGTTTTTTCTCTAAACGATAAAGGTTTACGTCATTGTTCGATGCTTATCAGTAGATTCATGTGTTTTGTTTTGTTTTTCAGTTAATTTTTTGTTTGTGTATTGTAAAAGACACAGCATCTTGAGAAGTTAAACTGCAAAGCCGGTATACAGAGAAAGGTTTATAAACTTTGTACAGAACACTTTTCTTTATCTATTAAGGGTTAATTAAATTTATTAATACGATGTTCTAGTTTACATACTGCCTTGAAGCTAATTCCTTCATCATCAATCGTAACCAGTTGGATGATCATCTCAAAACAGCGTGCAAGGCATACTTTAGTATGAAAAACATGCTAGTTCTAGGTCTATCTATTTACCCAGTAAAAATTTTGAAGTGCTAGTTAAAATTTAAAAAAAACATTACAGTTGCTATGATAAAATATTGGTTAAGCTACAACCCGGTTTGCCGGATTTGCTCAGGTGTACATGATGATTAGACACTATTGTCTAACACTGTAATTCATATTATAAACTTTTACTAAGAATGTTGAGGTCAGTCTTAGGTCGCCCTCTAAGGACAGCGGTATGTTTAAGGACTTACATCGCTAGATTCCGGGTTTTGATACCCGTGGTTGGCAGAGCATAGATATCCTATTGTGCAGCTTTGTGCTTAATTACAGTCTTAGCTCATACAACTCAGCTACACGTAAACGTTGGTTCTCAAAACTAGGTACATATGCGTACAAAATTCTATTGCAGTTACATTTGTGTATTTGAGGTATGTGGTTTAATGGTATTTCTGTGATTATTCTAGTTTCTTCAGGTACCTTTCTTGCGAAAACAGCTGCTGACTTCGAGGTGCATCTGATAGATTATGAACTTTTTACCTTTGAGTCTTTAACAATTTCAAATCCTGTTTATTACCTTATTAACGGTGCAAAGAAATAGGGCAAGCCTTATTACAATGTCTTATTAGGTTAGATGTTTATACTGCATAATTTTGGCTTTTACTTCATGGATAAGGTCACTGTTTTGGAATTCGTTGTTTCATAAACGTTTCGCTTTACTAGATCTTTCTGCTATAAAAAGCTGCGAAATGTATCTTATTTAATGTGTGGTGTTCCTTAATTCAATATTGTTTAGTAATCTCGATATAGAAATAACTTTAAAAAAACATTGGTGAAAGTTAGGAGTTCGCTGTGAATCAAATATACAGGTATATCGTGAATAGCATTATGGCCTGCGTCGACACACCACTAATTTGTGTACCGTTAATGGCTTTTATACATTCGATTACTCCTCTGTATATGTATATACGCATAAAGAAGAATACAATTTTGTCTGCTTTTAGTTTTAGATTTTTCTACGAGGAGATGGGTTAGCGGTTATCTTTCTTGCACTTTGTATTTGAAGATCCATTAGGCGTTATCACAAACACACGCTTCTTTGGAGTCTTTGGTCGTAAGAGTAACAGTCAAGTGAAAGTTTGTGTTGGTTATCTAGCAAGCCTAATGATGAGGTTACCAAAACAACGCGAAAGGCATCGTCACAGTAACGCAGAAATATAAAAACAAAACAAAACTGATATCTCTCGCATTACTTAGATATTATTTATGACACCAACTTAGATATTTGTAAAGGAATGTAAAAATGCACAAACTAACCTTCATACGATTTAAATTTTTCTTACCTTTACGCTGTTTCTTTGTTATTGTAACATCGGGCAAACCTATAAGAAACGTATTTATACAGTTTTACTGCACATTTTCCCGTAAAATGTGCAACGTCCTTACAGTACGTGCATACTTTAATAATTGATAGTTGCCCAAAATAATCATTTGTTGCCTGTTAACCAACTAACGTATAAAAGTATTAGGTTTCGAGAAGCTAAACTGCAACTTAGTTACCTTGAAAGTTTAAATAGTATCTTAGTATTCTGCATATTTTACCAAAATGGACAAAGAAATTACAAGAATAAAGTATCTTATAAACTCTTTTTGTTAACTTACTTATAATTTAAAAATCTATGTCCTAATTTATCTGTGAACTAAGCATTTAGGTCCAGCTTTGACTAACCTATTACAACCTGTGTTCTGACTCTTTATTGGAATCTATGAACATTTACATCTTGACTCTTGCACTCGGTAAACATATTTTTCTAACTCTCTTGCAATCTTTAGTGAATAGAAATCCTGATTTATCTACAACTTTTAAACACTCTCCAATTAACTTACAGCACCCACGTTAAGTAACAATTAATTCACATACCGACTAACTTGTAATTTATATTTACAACACGATTTGCATCTGGCCTGTAAACACTTACGTTCTGACTCACTTGTGGTCGGTAACATTCGATGTCTGGAGTAATATTCTGTTGGCACGGTCCGATCTAAATCGTACGTTTTCTTATCCGTCATACCACGACTGTTCTTTCGCTGAGTTTTTGGCCACCACACTTCTTCTAGGTCAAAATCAAAACCTGAAATGTGTGAAAATAATGATAATAGTCATTTCTTATATTTTATCTGTGTTCGGTAGGATTTCTAAAATTATTTTATATTGTTCAGGACACCTTAAACCTTTTTAATTGAGATGAGTTATTCGACTTTTTTTACAGTTAATATCGCAGAGTTAAGCCAAAACTAATTTTGTCCATTTATTTAATACTCTTCTTTATCATAATTTTAAGATGCCTCTTCCAGTCGATGATTCAGGAGATATTGTTATCTCTTTAACATGTATGAGATGTTTCTTTCAGTGGACCACTAGGACATATTGTTATCTCTTTAACATGTAGAAGATGCCTCTTTTAGTAAATGATCCAGAACATGTTGCTTTTTCTTCAACATGTATATGTGTGTTTTCTTATAGCAAAATCACATCAGGCTATCTGCTGGGTCCACCGAGGTGAATCGAACCCCTAATTTTAGCGTTGTAAATCTTTAGACAAACCGCTATCCCAGAGGGGGACTCAACATATATGAGATACCTTTTCAGTGAATAATTCAGGACAAGTTTTTATCTCTTCAACACGTATGAGCTGCCTTTTTCAGCGAATAATCTAGAACATGTTGATATTTTTTCAACATCTATAAAATGCCTCTTTCAGTGGATAATCCAAAACATGTTTCCACTGTGAAAATTTTGCCTCCGTATATTTTTTCTTGCTTAAAGGTCTTTCCTTTTCTCTGTCTCACCTTCACAAGTGATTAAATAAAAGTTTGTATCCTTCACGAGCTTCATTTCATACCATTCTACTTCCGTATTGGAACTCTTTCCTCCACAGTAACACTTAAGTTTGTTTATCCATTATCCGTCACCACTCCGCTCTGAGATTTAAACCTCGTGATCGAAGAGAGGCGATATCCTGCTAATGGTCCATCAGCCTTATTCGGTTGGAATTAAATGAGAGATAGAAAAAATGTTAAAAATGGTTGTGTTAAGGAGTGATAGTCAAATCCCACCACTAGAATCGAGTAACGCAAAATTTGGCGATGAATGCTGTTAACTAGTTGTTTTCCCTCTTGTCTACAAGTTTAACACTTGTTACAGCAAATAACCGAAGAAACGAATAAACAAATAAAAGTGAAAACTATATGCACGTAATTATAGACTTATTTGAACACTTACGTGCTCTAATTTCTTACAATAGTACACCTTTAGTGTTGTTCTATCACTCGAAAGATTGTAACCTTTTCGAGGTTTTTTGAAAACAGTAAATAAACAAAAATGTCTTAAAAACCTCAATTTTTCTAATATAAAATTTCTAAGGTTGTTAATAAAGTCATGAAAACTCTTAGATACAGCTCTTTTCACTATTCACATACCAGTTATTAGGCTGAATATATGTTTATATGTTAGACAGTTTTGTTTGCAAGAAAAATGGAAATAATTTAGTTCACTAATATCAATATACCTACCATTTGGGATTGATCTTCGTCTTGGTGGAAACTGGCGAGTTTCTGTGTGCGGCAAATCCATAGTTGTTAAATTATATAATGAATATTTACTTTTTATTGGTTTAACACATGAAAAAAAGAGAAATATATAAACATATATCGGACTATTATTAATTTTAATTACTGTATTTTAATTACCATTTTCTCTTTTTTCATGTTTATACAACTCTGTTTAAAGCTAATCCTATTTTCTCATTTATTTAATACACATCTGTGTTATAACTTTTAAAATGTTGTAATTTATTTTTGTGCGTTTTTAAACATTAATCCAAAAGTAATCTCATATTTTTTTATTTTTCAAAATAAATGTTTCTTTGTATTGTTAACTAAAACTTAAGCAATGGGTTATTTGTTCTATGCTCTTCGCAGGTATTGAAACCTGATTTTTAGCGTTATAAGTCGGAGGACTTACTGCTAAGCTGCCAGATGGAGCTGAAATGAATTATATATGTTTATTTTTCGGGGTTTTTCGCATATATTATTAATTACAATTATATAACATTTTATCAGATACTTCATTATATATATTTTTCATTTCAATAAAGTGATTTGTGATTTCTAGTGATTACTTTTATTTTTAATTCTAAAACAAGTCTTTGAGAAAACATTTATACAATTATTTTTACACAAAGATGAATGGATACATAACTGTTGTTTGAATCAAGTACAAAATCAGCATTAAATACATCGTGAGTTCTCTGATGTCTCTTTTGTGTATTTTAATGTTGCCGGGCAACTTAAATCAATAAATCTGCCTTCATTATATTTTTCCTTGCAAAATGTTTTAGTGCTTTGAAAACTCAGTTAAAAGTTGTGTTAAAGATTCTATAGGTTTTTAACTGTTAAATGTATTAAAATAAAAAATAGTTTACATCTTACCTTCTGAATAATCTTTGGTCATATTGACATCATTTATAACTTCCAGGATAACGAAACAACATGCGCTTGTATTCTTAGAATGAAAGCAGGTATAATTTCCAAACAAAAATATTCTTCGTTGGATTTTCTTTCTCTAGGTGACGCTCACTTAGGATAATCTTGTTATTTCAATTTTACTTTCACATAAAACACAAACTCACTAATTTATTAACTAAATAGACTTATTTTATAACCTCTAGAAAAGTAGATATATTTTATCATTTACATAAAATAATGAGAAATAAATAAAACAAATAAATGATAACTGGAGTAATTGTACTTAAATTAATTTTATACCAAATATATAATTCTCTGTTGCAAGTTCTTGGATTAAAAATTCACACACACACACTCTACTAAACTGGTCCTCACTTCGTATCATATATTTTTAAAGTAAAGTAAGCACGCAGTATGAACAGCAAATAAGGGTTTATTATACCTTAAACACAATTTGGTTATACGAGATCTATTAATTCTTGAGGTTTATAAAAGTATTTCGAGGTAACTTAAAACTACACATATACATACATATTTATTAGAATAGCTTGTTATGCTAAAATTATTTTAAGTTAAAATATTATGATGTTTAAGGAATAAAACATGTATATTTTCATCAACCAGAAAATTAATGGAAAAACTATAGCATTTTCTATTAAGTTTTGCAACTTGCCTTTAAACTTCAGAAATGTTTTGGAGTGTTGAATACCCTTTTGTCTTAAGAGAAAGACAGAAATGAAGAATGATAGGATGTTTAAATCATTATTGTAAGATGTGAGCAAGTATAACGAAAATAGAAATAGTTATTGGTACACAACAAAAAGATATAATAATTAAAAATATTGAAAAAAATTATAACTCAGAACTTTGAGATATATGTTACTTTTTTTTTTTTTCAATCTGAAATGCTTAACAAATTGTAGCTTGGATTAAGTTAATAGCACCGTCCAGTGATACATTGTTCCCATCTTGGTGTTTAACACCACGACACAAGATTTAAAACATTTATGTAAAGTAACATGTAACTTTTTTTATTACAAAAAAACACTTGGTCATTGCAAAAGTAAAGAAATCCAATAACTGCATGTCATAAGTCGCTTCCGGTTAAAAGGTGACCATTGACTTATGAATGATATTTATCTTCATAAAAATTCTTTGTAAATTTCAACATTGGTTTCTAATGTGTAATCATATGTGTATTAAGCTCAATACTGCAGACAAGAGTACAAGGGCGAACAATATCTTCTAAAGTTGTTCCACTTTGAACAGATAATTCTACATCACATACCAGACACTTATTAAGCACTTTTTTTCGAATAAAACAACAAGCCTCCGTTATATTCTTCCTAAGTTACATTAATTATTCAAAAAGCCAAATTTTTCGTTGTCACGACATTTCTCAAAGTTGTTCTATACTTCTATATAAATGATATTATATATAGAACGAAAGTATAAATCCAAAAAGATGTATTCTGTTTCAATAAAAAAATAACGTAGCTAAGTAATTAATGCTTTTATCAATGAAATCAATAAAAAACATTTATTTAATAATTCAAGGTATTTTTTATTATTTTCTAAATAAAGAGAACAGAGACTTGATATTTCCTAACTTCATCTGCCTCGTGTACGTTTGTCCAATAATATCAAGTATCCTCTAAAATTTAAAACTGTATTTGGCTTTTACGTAACACAGTTGCAACAAAATAAAAACAAATACATTTCTTTAATATCTTCCTCACTTTTTTGGTATCTCTGGAAAAAAGAAAAAGAAAATAAACATCCAAAGAAAAATGAAAACTTAAATAATAAAGATATGAAAAAAGTTCAGTAAACAAAAAATAACAATACCTAGCATCTAATTAAAGTTTAGCGATAGTGTCAGTAAAGTAAAACATAAATATTCCAGTAAAATAACATACAATGTTTTTTTATTATTCAAAGTTATTTATTCTCTTTCAAAAAGATATACACTACATTTCATATAAGATTAATATCTTGCTAAATAGTGTGTATGTGTTTTTCATATAGCAAAGCCACATCGGGATATCTGCTTCGTCCACCGAGGGTAATCGAACCGCTGATCTTAGCGTTATAAATCCGTAGGCTTATCGCTGTACTAGGAAGGACTGTTAAATATCACCCATATCAAGTGACTATCAGTTTTACTTTATGATAATAACAATAGCAAAAGTAAGAGTTTCAGTATTGTATTCTTATAATGTTAGTATTATTGTTATATATCTTAAGTTCAACTAATTATTTATTTAAATTGTTTAGAAAACAACATATATTTTATCTTATATTGAAACCAATCAATGAGATAAAGCAAAATTTAGGTAATACAAAAGATAACAAACAGTTTATGCAAACAACAACAACAAGAATCTGTAAAATTGAATGTATGTGTAGAAATATTTATTTGGGCAAACTAAATGTAATTTAAAATATCATTTAATGGACCATAAAGGATAGTTAAGAAGTAATAAAATTGAAAACTGAGCTATATCAGAACATGTACATGAAACATAACAGACGGTACTGTGAGAAGATATTGTAATATTAGCTCAACCGAAATCTATTTTAGCTAATAATATTTGAGAATCCTTGGAAATAAATAAATATGAAAAATGTTATGTATTATTAAATAAAGGCAAAGATCCGGCGAATATTTATGCAAAAATGTTCACTCGGGAATTTAAACCTGTACGTATATCAAATGATCTATTTAATGATCATAAAAATTATAAATAAGACACGACTATGTCTTGCAACTCACTCGCGAAGATGATGTTGAAACATGTAGAGTCAACTTTTCAGTAGTCACATTTTGACCTTAATTTGAACGTTTTAAATTGTATACCTATTTGAACTTTGTGTGTTATTTACTATGTCATAACTTTGTAAGACTGAAATGACTGATATTTCATTGTTATCGCCTGAACTGTTCACAAGCATTGTAAAATGAAAATTAGGTTAACAGAGGCTAATACTGATTTTTGATCAACAGAAAACTTTTAGCGGTTATATGCTGATGTCGTAAGATATCTTTTATTCATACTTTGGTACTATATTTATGTTAACTTCAAGAACATGCAGCATTGATACTAATAATTTATTTTCCAAATTATTAAGCCGAAAAGATGTTTAAATACTAAAAAATGAATTTGGAGCTCAATTTATCATTCGACTTGTTATTTGTCACTGGGTTATACCGGCTTTGATGGATTATACACCATGAAACAAGTATAACTGAGTGAGAGGTGGTAAAATTGAATGATACATTGCACTTCATATTTATATTATTTTAAACATTATCGGCTGATTAGTTTACTGGAATAAATTCGTACTATCAGTGCTGAATATTTTTGAAATTTCCATATAAATATAGGATTAGTATGTGATATATACTCCACCACTATGTGAGACATAGCCTTACTCTTTCCATTTGCTTTCCAAGTTTTCTTTCTTTTATCAACCCACGTCCTCTGATAATGAAAACGACTCGCCGCGCCACCAACCCAGACTTGCCTCAAGGACCTGTACACCACTATTAAATTAAAAAAAACACACAATTTAATTCCAATCACTGAGTCCTTCCTTCCTCTCCACGTCAAGGATCACAGGGCACTCACTACCTGGATAGTGAAAGTGGGTTTTCTCGGTGTCTTCTCATTTCTCACTATATTCACATCTTGGCATAGGATCTACAGATCTCCCGCCGCCCTGAAGAACCCAAAGTCTCATATCGGTCGTTGATTTTGTGCTGTCCGTCGTTGGTTTATTCTGCCTTTGTTTGCTTGCTTCAAGTTAATTTTAACTTCATCGGTGTTGTCTTTTTTATTTCATGTTGTCTATTATCATTATGCTCACCAGGACATTCAAATCGCAGGGGGACGAAGAGAACGGAAATTTCTTGAACACCCCCGGTTATATTTAACCCCAAGCTTTGGCTTGGGGTCAAATAATTTTAAACCGAAATCCCTGCCGTGTTTTTGTTGGTTTCCATTTACTACTGTCTGAGGTTACTAATGTATGATGGAATTTCCCGAAATCCAGTTAACTCCGTGAGAAGTGGTAAGTCAGCTTGACGCTCATTCCATAGAGTTTAAATGGCATTGTTGATATTTCAAAATGCTGAACATACTTTGATATAATACCACAGAGAATTACTCAATCATCTGAGTACTTGACTATCATTTTAAAACTTTTCTACTCAATAAAGGTTGTTACTACTCGTTACAGCTAGTGTTACAGATAATGACACTTGCATAATTATTTTTAACCAGTACATGTATTAAGTTCCACAGCAGTGAAAACGTAAAAATATAAAGGAATCTTTTAATGTTTGCAAAGTCACTACTTCTAGAGATTTGAATTTTCATTTTTAAGCCTAACATTTCCCTATGACGGCTTTTTTAGAGGCTTCCTTTACAGTTTAATTTTGAATATATAAAGGATATTTGTTGTTGTTTTTAGCACAATGTTACACAATTGGTCATTTGTGCATTGTCTGCCACTGAGATCAAACTCAATATTTTAGCATAATAAGCAAAACTCTCAAATAATACCCAATGAATTGGACATGACACGAAAAAGGTATGTTATTAAAACTGCGGACAATGAACAAAATATAACATACTGTGAGTAATGCAACAGAAACGGAAAACAATTTATTACCTAGAATTCAGTAATAGTGTAAATATAATAATATTGCCTGAGAGGGAGGAAGTAATCTATGCTGTACTTCCCTGGTCGAAAACATGTACGAACTTCGATGAAGATGAAGAAAAAACCCAAAAGTCAAAGTTTAAAAAACACTTCATATATTAAACTGAAAATGAGTCATATGTTATGCAGAATACTCTTTCTTTTTAGCCCTCCCAGTGCTATGTTTGTGGACTTACAAAGCTAGAAGCCATGTTTCGATACCTATATTGGGCAGATCATAGATAACCCATTGTGTTGCTTTGTGATTAACTTCAAACAAAGAAACAATCATTCTTTTATCCATCCAAAATATTTATCTATGGTCAAGATATTTAGCCAAAATGTTAGTACAATATTTTATTTCTTTCACAGTGCTTAAATCCATTAACAAAATATTGAATATTTTAGCATTTTTCTAGACTATCGCCAGACTACCTATAGAAAATCGTGATATTCAGCTTATGTATGACGAACTGATCCGAAGTATTTTGATAAAAATGTTTTGGATTCGAGGACAGTATGCTGGAAATTTACATAATACTAATTTGGTACAACACCAGCTAGCTAATTATTATTATTACTATCATTATTTTATGGAAATAGAGCTATAAAGCATTTCTTCTATAAGTAAAAATAAAGCAAATCACTGACCATTGAACAGATTCACTTAACACTGGCAGTTAGGGCACTGATCACCTTCAACGTTTGGTTGAACCACACATTCAGGAGAACAATTTGGTAGTGGTGGACAACGACTTTCACACGTACATATCAGACAACTATCATCATTTGTGTCAACTTCACAGTTGTACCCTATTCAGCTCAGTGTGGGACTACATGGGTCCGTAGCACATTCATCTTCATTTTTATTTACTTCTTCCATTACGTTTTTCTGTTCTGAAGCATTACAAAATGTATTATCGTTGTCGGTGGAAATCAGTTCAGTAAGTTAATATTCGTCAATTTCAAAGTTGTTCCTCAGAAATTTGAACTAACCTTGTGTTACGACTAGAATTGCTAAATAAAATGTTCTTTTCTTTCTAGTCTAAATTTTCGTATTTTATAAATAAAATTCCAATTGTTTTCTATACATACTGAGAAATAGTGCGCATATAATTTCCACAAGTTTGTCTTAAAAATATTCGAAATCATAATTTCTCATTGAGATAGAAACATAAATGGATCAACTGGCTTTGACCATATCTGTGTAGATCTATAATTTCATGTTTTGTCGACAAATTCACGTACCTATAACACTTTTACCCCACAGTTATTAAAGTTCACGTAGTTTCATTTCTTATTTTTAGCTTCAATTGCGTTAAGTGTCATGAAAATATCGTTATGAGAAAGAACTCAAAGGATGAAATAACGTATTATTATCTTTATAAGCAGGAACGAAATATTTTAATAGTTGTGCTTGTTACCGGTTTGAAGTCTTTTTTATTTTACTAGAAGACTTGCTTTAAGTAGAAATTAACGAGAAGTACCCAGTATTTGTCACTAATCACGGCTTTTGACTTTCAGTTCGAGAGAGTGTCAGTTTTGGATGCTCAATAAAATCTTCCCAAAAGACTAGTTTTCCAGTCTTCTTTTTGTCGCTATTCTCAGTTATGCTCGAATTATTACTGTTTTATTGTGTTCTCAATATTTTTGTTGAGCGATCAGTGTCACATTATGTCCTAAGCCATTTAATAAGTATTCAATGTCATTAAGGGTGCACTGAACTTTCGTTTGTGAGGTTAATATACTATATTGTCTTGAAATTTTTCATTTAGTGTTAAACTAATACTTTTGTCCTAAATCACCTGTTTTTGGAAAAGGACAAGGTCCTTTCTTAATATCAACATTTTTTATTGGCCAATTTCTTCCACAAATTTTCTATTTGATCTTTCAAACTATTTTCGTATTCTTAAAAAATATTTTCAAAAACATTGTTGTTGCTATATTTTGAAATATTCAAATTTTATCATGATTAATTAAAATATGCACTTCTTAAAATAATAAATCTATAATATTACATGCCTCTCAGTGGCTCAGCGGTATGTCTGCGGATTTACAACGCTAAAAACCAGGTTTCGATACCCGCGGTGAGCAAAGCACAGATAGCCCATTGTGTAGCTTTATGGTTCATTTAAAACAACAACGTATATTACATTAATATTCACAACTGGAACGAGAAATGTACATAAAATTGAGCAAATGATAAAAACGAAGTTAAAATTGACTCACATATCTATTTGATTCATGTGTATCTTAGTGATATGAAGTTGATAATGGTATTTTAATCTTAAATAACTTATTAATGACTTCTATCTTTATATCCTTTAATAAATATGTATCTGTGCCGAAAATAAATTCAGTACATGCTTGTTTCCCGATAGGTCAGCGGAAAGTTTATGAACTTATAACGCTAAAACCACAGAATTGATACTTCGGTATTGACAATGCGCATTAGCTCATAAGTAGCTTTGAGCTCAAACAAACAAATAACTACAGACAGAATACTTATCATACACAGGAGAAATCATAATTCATTAAATATTTTACTAATATATGATGATGGAATTTCGTTTTGCTGCTGTTAAACAACGGTATATTTAATTCAGAACGATGATTGGCACACAGGATTTCAAGACACGAATCACTACAAATGCAAGTTTCACAACTATTGTCTCCTGACAAGAGATTGCAATTTCGTCTTAAACAAAGAGTATTTGAGGGGCTGTTTCATATCATTTAAATTTTAACTTTCTACGTGACCTATCAGCCATCACCTGCACAGTTGCATTTGTTTCAAACCCAAATTTATTTTATAAATTTTCTTAATAAGCTGACAATGACCTTTCTGGAAGGTTCATAAAATTGGATAGTCAACTACTACTGTAAAAAGTAGATATTGAAATTCTAATCTAAATTGAGCAAGTTTACTTTTCAGTGAAAAATATATTCACATAACAGAAAATAAACATGTACAGAGAAAAAAAATCTTACGTAAAAGGCTTTGGGTAACAGCAGTACAAATGCAGGTTGGACACTGGCTTTCACGAGTGCCTTTAACCATTTGACATCCTTCTTCATAATCCACAATGTCACATGCTAACGTGCAGAGGCATACTTTACACCCATTGTCTCCGTCAATCCATACACAGTCGAAGCCATCGTACAAAGGAACTGGGCATCGTTCTTTTTCTAAATTTACTAAACACAAATATACATTTCTAATGTATTTAACTAAATCATACAAAGAAGATTAAGAAGCAAGGAAAACGAAGGAAAAACTTGTCTTCAGTTTCAACGGTTCTTATTAAAATCAGTAAAACTTACTACAGTAAAATATCACAATTACTTCTCCATCTTCATAAAGAGGTATTAATTTTTTAATCGAGAAATGCATATTTAGTGAAAAAAAAAACAGAAAGCTATTTTTCTCATTATCACTATTTACAAATGAAGAATTATTTATCATCATCACTATTCATCCATAAAGAACTCTTCATCATCAACACTACTCATCCACGAAGAACTCTTCATCATCAACACTACTTACCAAGGAAAAACTCTTTATCATCAATACTACTCACCCGTGAAGAACTCTGTATCATCAACACTACTCGCCCATTAAGAACTCTTTATCATCAACACTACTCACCCAGGAAGAACGCTGTATCATTATCACCACTAACCATGAAGAACTTATAACCATCATCACTACTCACGCTAGAAGAGATCTTCAACATCAACATTACTCACACACGAGGACCTCTTCATCCATAACACTATTCACCCATTAAAAATCCTTTATCATCAACACTACTCACATATGAGGAGCTCTTTCTCATCAACACTACTCATCCACGATTAACTTGTTATCGTCAACACTACTCAAACACGAAGAACTCTTTATCATCAACACTACTCGTCTATGAAGATCTCTTTATATTCGACGCTACTTACCCTCGAAGAACTCTTTATCATCAACACTACATACCAGTGAAGAACTATTTATCATCAACATTACTTATCCATGAGATGCGCTTTATCATCAACACTACTCATCTATGAAGAACCCTTTATTATCAATACTACATATCAATGAAGAACTATTTATCATCAACACTACTTACCAACGAAAAACTCTTTATCATTAACATTACTCATCCATTAAGAACTCTTTATCGTCAACACTACTCGTCTATGAAGATCTCTTTATATTCGACGCTACTTACCCTCGAAGAACTCTTTATCATCAACACTACATACCAGTGAAGAACTATTTATCATCAACATTACTTATCCATGAGATGCGCTTTATCATCAACACTACTCATCTATGAAGAACCCTTTATTATCAATACTACATATCAATGAAGAACTATTTATCATCAACACTACTTATCCATAAGAAACACTTTATCATCAACACTACTTACGAACGAAAAACTCTTTATCATTAACATTACTCATCCATTAAGAACTCTTTATCGTCAACACTACTCACCGATAAAGAACTATTTATCATCAATACTACTCGACCATTAAGAACCCTTTATTATCATCAAAAGTCACCCATGAAGAACTCTTTATCGTCAACAATACTTATCCATGAAGAACTATTCATCATCGACACTACTTACTAATGAACAGCTCTTTATCATTGACACTACTCGCTCATGAATAATTCTATATCTTTAACACTACTTACCAACGAAGAACTCTTGTCATCAACACTACTCACCCATTAATAACCCTTTATCATAATCACTACTCACCTATGAACAATTATTTATCATAAACATTGATTACCCACAAACGACTGTTAATCATCAACACTACTCACCCATGAAGAACTATTTATCATCAACACTACTTATCCTTGAGAAGCTCTTTATTATTAAGACTACAAATCCACGAAGAACATTTTATCATCAACATTATTCACCAATCAGGAACTCCTCATCACTATTACTACTTATCCATGAAGAACTCTTATCACGAACAATATTTGTCCATAAAGAATTCTTTATCATTAACACTACTTACCCCGAAGAACTTTTTATCAACAACATTACTCACTCATGAAAAACTAATTATCATTGACACCACTTATTCATGAGAAACTCTTTCTCATGAACACTACTTATCAATAAAGAACTCTTTATCATCATCACTACTCCATTATTAAGAACACTTTATCATCAAGACTACTCACCCGCAAAGAACTTTTTATCGTCAACACGACTCACCCATCAAGGACTCTTTATCATCAACACATCCTATCCTCGAAGAGCTCTTTATCATCATCACTACTCACCTTTGAAGTACTCTTTAACATCAACACTACTCACACAAAAGGAACTTTTTATCCTCAACAGTATTCACTTATGAAAAACTCTTTATCTTCAACATTACTCACCTATGAGTAGCTCTTTATGCTAAAAACTACTCACCCGTGAATAACTCTTTAACGTCAACATTACTCAACCAAAAGGACCTATTTATCATCATCTCTGCATACTCATGTGGAACTATTTCTCATCAACACTACTCACCCATCAGGAACTCCTTATCATCATTACTACTCATTCATAAAGAACTCTTTATCACCAATAATGCTTATCCATGAAGAACTCCTTATGATCAACACTACTCACCCATAAGGAACTCTTTATCATCATAACTACTGTCCACGAAAAACTTTATATTATCAATAATACTTATCCATGAATTATTCTTTATCATCATCACTTCTCAACCATAAAAACTATTTATCATCAACGCTATTCACCCATGAAGAACTCTTTATCATCAACACTACTCGCCCTTGACTAATTCTATATCTTCAACACTACTTACCAACGAAGAACTTTTTGTCATCAACACTATTCACCCATTAGCAACTTCTTATCATAATCACTACTCACCTATGAACAATTATTTATCATAAACATTGATTACATACGAACGACTATTCATCATCAACACTACTCACCCACAAATAACTCTTTGTCATCAACGCTACTCATCCATGAAGAAATATTTATGGGAATCACTACTTACCCATTTTTAATTCTTTATCATCAACACTTCTTACACACAAAGAACTCTTCATCATCAACATTACCCACCCATGAAAAACTCTTTATCATCAACACTACTCACCCGTGAAGAACTCTTTGTCATCAATATTACTCACCCATAAAAGCTCTTAATCATCGACACTTCTCTACGATGAAGAACTCTTTTTCATCAACACTACTCGTCCATGAAGAACTCTTTATCATAATAATTACTTATCCATGAATAGTTCTTTATCATCAATACTATTCACAAATGAAGACTTCTTTATCATCAATGATACTCAACCATGAAAATGTCTTTATCATCAACACCACTCACCCATGAAAAACTCTTTATCATCAACGCCACTTATCCATGAGAACCTTTCTATCATCAACGCTATTTACCCATGAAGAACTCTTTATCATCAACTCTACTCACTCATGAGAAAGTCTTTATTCTCAACACTACTCACCCTGAAAAACTCTTTATCATCATCACTTCTCACTCATAAATACCTCGTTAACATCAATACTTCTCACCCATGAAGAACTCTTTCACATTAACACTTCTCACTCAAGAAGAACTCGTAATTATCAACACTATTTACCCACGAAAAACTCTTTACCATAAACATTACTCAAAAATGAAGGATTCTTTATCATCAACACCACTAACCAATGAAGAAATCTTTATGATTATCACCACTCAACCAAGAATAATTCTTTTTCATAAACCCTACTTACCCACGAAGAACTCTTAATCATCAACATTACTCAACCACGAAGAACTATTTATCATTAATCCTACTTATTCATCAGAAGCTCTTTATCATCAACGCTATTTACCAATGAAGAACTCTTTATCATCATCACTATTCGCACATGAAGAACTCTTTACCACCACACAACACACCCATGCAGAACCCTTTATCACCGTCACTACTCTTCCATGAGGAACTCTTTATCATCAACACTACTTACCCATAAGAAGCTCTTTATCATCAACATTACTCACCCATTAAGAACTCTTTATCGTCAACGCTACTCAACCAAGAAGAACTCTTTATCATCAATACTACTTTACCATGAGAAAATCTTTATCATGAACACTACTCGCCAATAAAAACTCTTTATAATCATCATTGCTTACCCAAGAAGAACTCTTTATCATCAACACTACTCTCCCATGAAGAATTCTATCCTCAACACTAGTCTCCCATGGAGAACTATTTATCATCCACACTACTTACCCATGAGAAGCTCTTTATCATCAATACTAATCACCCATAAGAAACTCTATATCAAAACACTACTCAACCGTGAAGAACTGTTTGTCATCATTACTTCTCACCCATAAAAACTATTTATCTTCGACACTACACACCGGTGAAGAACTCTTTTTTTCAGCAATACTCACCCATGAAGAACTCTTTATCATCCACGCTACTTACCGATGAAGAATTCTTTATCATCAGCATACTTACCCACGAATAACTATTTATCATCAACACTACTCACCCATGAGATACTCTTTATTCTCAACACTTCTTACCCACGAACAACGCATTATAATCATCACTACTCTCTCATGAATAACTCTTTATAATCAACATGACTTATCCACGAGAAGCTCTTTATCACCAACACTACTCGCCAATAAAAACTCTTTATAATCATCACTGCTTACCCATGAAAACTCTTTTGCATCAACATAACTCTCCTATGTAAAACTGTTTTTCGTAATTACTAGTCAACATAAAAAAACACTTTATCTTCAACACAATTCACCCATGAAATATTCTTTATGAACAGCACTTCTCACCCATGAAGAACTCTTTATCTTCAACACTACTTCCCCACGAAAAACACTTTATTATCAAAGCTACTTACTCATGTAGAACTCTTTATCATCAACACTACTCAACTATGAAAAACTCTTTATCATCGACACTACCTACCCAAGAGGAACTCTATGTCATCATCACTTCTCACCTGTGAGAAACTCTTTATCCTTATCACTACTCACTCATTAAAAACTCTTTATTATCTACCGTACTTATCCATGAGAAGATCTTTATCATCAACGCCACTTATCCATGAGAATCTCTCTATCATCAACACTATTTTACCCATGAAGAACTCTTTATCATCAACACTACTCGTCCATGAAGAATTCTTAATCGTCAACACTATTTACACACGATAAGCTCTTTATTATCAATACTACTCACCATTAGGAACTATTTATTATTTTCAATTCTCACTCATGAAGAATGTTTTACCATCACCACTACTTACCCAAGAAGTACCTTTTATCATCAACATTACTGAACTATGAAGAACTATTTATCATTAACCCTACTTATCCATGAGAAGCTGTTTATCATGAACACTAGTTACCAATGAAGAACTCTTTTTCTTCATCACTACTCGCCCAAGAAGAAGTCTTTATCACCAACACTATACACCCATATGGAACTCTTTATCATCATCACTACTCATCCATGAGTAACTATTTATCATCAACACTACTCTACCCAGAAGGAACTGTTTATCAAACAACACCTCTCATCCTTAAATAATTCTTTATCATCAATACCACTCACCCATGAGGAACTCTTTATCCTCAACACTTCTCACCCGTGAAGGACATTTTATCATCAACACTATTCTTTCATGAATAACTCTTTATCATCATGACTACTTACCCGTAGAAACCTAGAAGCCCTATCGTCAATAATGCGGCAATGAATAGAAACTGTACTATCGAGGTCATCTATCTGGAACAGTAAAAACACTATAATATGAATAATATATCTTGTAAAATAAACAAGGAGGGCATAGCCATTAATGTCATCTACCCGTATCGATGGAAATCTACAGAACACAAAACGTATTTTCTTTGATTTCATACCTTTGGCTTTCGTGTGCTATTCTGTCCACCTTAGAAAGAAAAGCATTCACGTCGCAAGAGCTTCTACTAGTGCCTGCATATAAAACTTCCCCGTTAAGCTTTGGGAAATAATGAGTGGTTGTATAATATGCTTTGAATGGTTTTCTTGCATGCGTATGTTATTAAATCCAGTATGAATACCTTAAAGTAGTGGGCTCAGCGTATATTGTGACTGAAATTTGTATTGTTTATGAAATATTCTAGAAAGGCTATTACTGTCCTATCTGCATCATGTCATAATTGGAATCACCTTCCTAGATCCAATAAGAAGGGACCTTTTAGTCAGAATTATTTGTTCATATGTTAGAAGGAACCAAAGATCAAACTGAGAATATCGGTACACTCAAAATTATCTTAATGAGGAATATTCTAAATACTAAGGTCACGTAAAAGAATGTTGATAATAACACCTACTTGGGTCAGAAGGTGATCTGCATACACATGTAGGACAGTGATTTTCATCCATGACCTTCACAACACAACCTGGTGCACAGTTGGGAATTGGGCAGTTCAGACTGACCTTAACACCTGCGGTTTCAGACTTTTTCAGTTTTACATTGCCATGTGTTAAATATTTAACCATCAGAATTTACATAGTAAACAATAGTATGAAACAATAAAAAAGAATTAAAGTAGTCATATCTATGATTCACTAACTTAATATATTTTAATATTAATTATATACAGCTGTAGCCCATTAATCAATTAAAGTTATGTATGTAATATTAAATAAAATGAGACCGCAATCCATAAATGCATAAAGGTTTGTTTATTGGATTTTGTACAAAGCTACACGAGGGTTATATACGACAGCTGTTCCTAATTTAAATTACAGACAATGGGAAGACGGCTAGCCAACACCACCTACTGTCTTCTCTTATCAACTCGAGCAGTTGCAAAGTGGAGAGGAAAATATCTGCTTGTGTGGTAATTAAACACAGAATATGAAAACTTCACAGTCCAGAAAGTTAAATCCATTAAAACTATATAGTTTCATAAGAAATAAAATAAAAAGTAATTCGTTGCATTAGACAAATTCAGTATATTAAAATTAGATATAGTAAGTCAAAATTAGAGCTTTCAGCTACATTTCCTTTTTATATTAAATTACGAAAAAAACAAAAGATTTCTAATATAAGAAAGAAATATATAAAGCGTCATAAAGTTTTCACATACAGAAAAAACTGGGCTGTCTTTTATTTGACAAAAAAGAACTTAACCTATAAAAAAAGAAGATTACATCAAATGCTTGATCATATAGTCTATTTTTTATATAATTTTTTGAGAAACATTTTTCCACTCACAAGTAGGAAGAGGTGGACATGAAGCCTTTACGCACCAGACTTCGTACATAACACACTGTTATCTTCTGCGCATATTAAGTCCTGCAAGGATATGTCATTAATTAATCAATAATGAAAAAGAAAAAAAAAGTCATATCCAATTTGATATGTTCCACATTTTCTGTTCTATATTAAAGCCCCTTACCTAGTGTCCAAGTTATTGTGTAATTGGAAGGTTTTCTTTGCTTTCACATGCATTTTTAGACCTTAAAAACATAAATATTTTGTTAATATTATAGCTTCATAGTTATTCTGCAATAAAGCTCTAGAACTTTAGTCCATGATCTCATCTTAACAACTTTTTTTTTCTTTGGCATATGCTCTTGAAAGTGAATTCTTATATAAAGTTCACTGGAAGAGAATATAAGGTAGGGTTAAAGATGGTTGAGCCTTCATTAAAACAGAATTAAGTTCTTAATAATTTATAAACAAATAAAATGTTGTATTAATGGTGGGACGTACTATATGTTTCGATAAGACATTGGTCTGTCTTCCTATTGTTTGATCACCTATTATTATATTATCATAATATGCTGCCGGATTCGAGGATTAAGTTCCGTCTGTTGTTTCTTCCAAGACTAGTTTATGCCATAACTTTCCTGCATGTGATTTAATCTAATATTTACACTCTGTAACTGGTTACTTTTAGTAATATTAGTATAATTTATGTACGGATAAGAGGCTATATTACACCTGGTGATAGAATGCTGCCCGTGGATTTTATTCGAAAGAATTGTTGTTGTTTTGTTGTTTTGAATTAAGCACAAAGCTACACAAAGGGCTATCTGTGCTCTGCCCACCACGGGTATCGAAACCCGCTTTTTAGCGCTGTAAGTCCGCAGACATACCGCTGAGCCACTGGGGGGTATTCGAAAGAAACTTAAAAGTTTTGATTAATACTTGGATGCATCAAATAGGAAAGGGGCGTGGTGTTTACGGAAGCAACTTTTACATTCATATTATTTATTATTATATTTTCAATTTAGTGAATGTCACTGTGAAAAAGTGACCTAGTTCCAAACTGTAACTTATGTTTTATATCCATTTACTGTGACTCTCCTCACAACAACAGTAGACGAGAGTGAAGAAAAAGGCTTGCAGTTAAACGCAAAGAAAACAGAGTGCATGGTTATCTCAAAACAATCAATTACACGCCACATGTAGCATAACTGGCAAGGACGTGAGAATAAAACAAGTCGAAAGCTTCAAATATCTTGGATATACTATAACATCAAATGCAAAGAGTGACACAGAAATAAAGAAAAGAATTGCAATGTCCAAGGATACTTTCTATAAAATGAAGTCCATATTGACAAACAGGAACATAACAAATGTCACTAAAATTAACATCTTGAAATCATATGTATGGTCTGTTCTCTTATATGGCTGTAAGAGCTGGACACTGAACAAAGATACAGAGAAGAGATTAGAAGCTGCTGAAATGTGGTTCCTTAGAAGGATGCTAAAAATATCATGGACTGAAAGAAAAACAAATGTGGAAGTCATGGAACTGGCAGGATACAAAAGGTCCCTCATGAAAACTATGAGAAAGAGACAAATGGAATTTCTAGGACACATCTGTAGGAAGAATTGGATAGAGAAACAGATGCTATGTGGAAAAATAGAAGGGAGTAAAAGCAGAGGGTGTCAAAGAACTAAATATATCGACAGCCTCAATAACTATGTCACCAAGAACTCAATGAGCAACATCGAGTTGATAAAGAGGATTGACAACAGAGAAGTCTGGCATGCCATGGTCGTCGATGTCTGCCGCAGATTTGATACATGAAGAAGAAGACTGTGGCGATATATTAAACACCTTATCTATTTTAATTACATTAATCTTCTGTCG
Organism: Tachypleus tridentatus; assembly: GCF_004210375.1. Lineage (NCBI taxonomy): Eukaryota > Metazoa > Arthropoda > Merostomata > Xiphosura > Limulidae > Tachypleus > Tachypleus tridentatus. The sequence continues at coordinate 12,699,116 of NC_134832.1, read as the reverse complement.
CTTATTTATTCTGATTTTAAGAAAAAATGCACAGATTATTTTGATAAGTTCAAGCCCTGTTTTACTGCTATGTTTTTATGCAAGCAGTTTTACCATGCTCAAAATATCTTATTTTCTATATTTTACCAGTTTAGAATATTATTATAACTTTAAAATTAATCTAAAATATCTAAGTTGCATGTCACAGTACTTTACAAATAATACTACGTTTTACAAAATACACAAAAAAGTTTTTGCATGCAGTTTTCCGGCTTAAAAAAAATTCGGTACCTGACTAATTATTTTAACAATTTTCTGACATCCATCAAAAATGATAGATGTATGGGATATACCTCCTGAATCATTGTTTGTTTGTTTGTTTTGAAATTTCGCACAAAGCTACTCGAGGGCTATCTGTACTAGCCATCCCTAGTTTAGCAGTGTAAGACTAGAGGGAAGACAGCTAGTCATCACCACCCACCGCCAACTCTTGGGCTACTCTTTTACCAACGAATAGTGGGATTGACCGTCACATTATAACGCCCCCACGGCTGGGAGGGCGAGCATGTTTGGCGCGACGCGGATGCGAACCCGCAAACCGCAGATTACGAGTCGCATGCCTTAACACGCTTGGCCATGCCGGGCCACCTCCTGAAACAAGTGTCAAACGAAAGTTTCCAGAATCATACCACGAACCTGACTAAAATTTTACTTGGTTACTAGACATTTATCCTTGGTTAGGCTTAAGGTTAACTTTTATTATGTCCAAAGATGGTGAATGCGTGTTTTGTTTGGATAAACTGTTCTGTCATGTTGGAGCATCTCGCACAGCTGGAAAGAATCAGTGAACGAGTAGAGTCACATACGCCCTCTTTCGATCTCTATACTGTATAATACTTTGAGTTGGCGAGAATAATGATACCTGAGAAGTAATTAATTTGGGAATGCGAAGCTTCTCCAAGCGTCTTTTAACCTTCACTGTGCCACTTTTCTGACATTCTCAGTGCAAACTCATTTTGAATACGTTATAAACTTCATAAAACTCAATGGTGTTGATTAAGGAATGCCACTATAAAGTTATATGCTGCTCCACTGCGGATAATTGTAAATCCATAGACTCAGTGGAGAACCTAAGATTGTGTGGGCCGCGGGGTTAATAATTTTTGTGGGCTCTACATCCCATGTAATTTTACATAGAATAAAATTATCATCGAACCCCCATTAAGTCCATGGGTCCTAGGGTTGAGCTCCTTCTAACGCCTACTTAAATATGCCACTGCATATACTAACTAACCACTGTCCCACTGGCATACTTCATAAATTTATATTAAGGATGTAATAATAATATAATAATAATTATAATAATATAATTTAGAACACTCTTCGTACATACTTCTCTTTTTCTACTGACTCGTTTCAAAGTATTTAAATAATACTTTAACTAAAGTTCAAAGAAGTATTTTAAAACTAGAAGAAACAACAAAAAATAATTTAAGAGGGGTATAAACTCTCTTTTTCATCTACTGTTTCTAGATATTCCCCTCAATTTACGTTACGTTGTTGTTATATAACGAATCCAAATATTAAAAAATAAAAAAGTAATAAACATGTATTTAAAACTGGATCATTTTTATGATTAATAATTATATTTTTATGGTTGTAATTTGTTTGATAAAGGGCGCATAGCGCAAAAATCAAGAAAGTAAGCCTAGGATATTATAAACTGACGTTAAAAAACCTGCCTACTTTGCAAAATACTCAGGACAAATCTGAGCAGAAAACTACAGCAGTCGTTTAAAATATTTTAATATTAAAATTAATAAAAGACAGCAAGAATAAAGAGGTAATCAAAGCTCTCACAATACAAAGGTCTTCTTCAGGGGGTGGTCCAATAATTACAGTGTCAACGTCAATATTCTCTTCTGGCTTTTCGATATTTTCTAAAACCAAAATTACATAACACTTTAGTAGGTTACAGATGATTGAATCAGTTTGTTACAACAAGAAAACAATTTGTGTTTAATTACAGTACAGTAAATTGCAATTTATATTCTTACAATAAACAGCTCATAAATCTATTTCTGTATAGTACAGCTCTCGCCACGTGTTAACCAAATTCGTGCATATCATTGCAGACAGTTACAAACAATTTTATTTAAAAGTCGTGTTCACAAAATGCAAACTGAAGTTTTGTCTTTCAACCATAAATACAAAAACAAGCCACGATATATTTTAAATTGGAAACTACAATTACATGAAAATAATTATTCACATTGCACGCCATGTTCTTTGTTGTTTATGTGTTTTCAATTATTTACAGTATTCTCCTGAAATGACCTTGTAGAAGATGTTGCCATTTACTTATTTTTTAAAAATATCCATTGGCCATGAAAATGAACAAAAAACTATCTTTTGCAAAACCAAATAAAAACAGTACAATTAACATATCATATTTGTTTCAAGTACAATGGTGAAATGTAGTGTTCAGAGTGCGTAATTAATATAATATGTTAATTTTATATATTAAATTATAGCCAACACTGTGTGATTGCGAATTTTATAGCTAATACAAATAAAGTATTCATTTTTGAAGCTGCCTATAAGAAGTGGCAAAAATCATACGAGCAAGAAATGACGAAAAATGCTGGATATTCTAGGCGAAAGTCAAGCAGAAATTTTGTAGTTATATATTCTATTAGAAAATAATTAACTTCAGATAAAGTATAGAGAAGTGATTGCTCGCCATAGCAGAGGAAGGTCTTAGAAATACTACAACCCAAACTACATCAAAAATGTATGGGGGAGGTATAATAATATAATCAGTTCCTATTTGTAAATTAAAACGTTTTCAACCTGTAGAATATGTAGAATGTCAGCCTAAAAATAAATCTGGAAGTTTTAACAAAACCATAACTGGAATTACGATGGCCATCAAAATGGAGGAAATACAACAATTCTAAGAAATATTTGAAATGTTTATTTGTATACATAAGCTATTATACTATGACACATTGTTTTATATTGAATATATATGCATGCATCGATACAACTTCAAAATTCGTATAGCTATCTATATATATACAGTTCTACAACTTAAAAACAATAAAACCTGTATATATATATATGTTCAGTAATTCTCTGAAAAGGTGCTTCAACACATAAACAATTTTATGCATGCACGTATAAAACTGTGGGACTACAAAATCTATTACAGTATAGTTCAGTAGTACCTTCAATCCAGTGTTTACAGATTCCCATACAGATACAGGGTATAAATATAGCAGCTATATATATATGTAACAAGCATATATATAATGTGGTATGTTGACACAATGTATCATAGTGATGATACATGTAGTATCGCTATCAATAACAGCATTGATACACAAATAACAATTGTATAATCCAACATCTAGCACGCCCTCTAAATTCCTACACTCAATTACACAACCGCCTTCAAACATATGGTCAGCTATCGGTCAGTTACCTCTTTCTTTCTTTGTGAACCTGATGATGACCAAAAAAAGGTCGAAACGCTGTTCGCTCCTCTACACAGTGCTTTCTCTACACACACAACTTACTTTTACTGTTCAAACATAAGGTGATAACTTTGTATTATTCGCCCCCCCCAGTGGCACAGCGATATGTCTGCAGACTCACACCGCTAGAAACCGAGTTTCGATACCCGTGGTAGGCAGAGCACAGATAGCCCATTGTGTAGCTTTGTGCATAATTCGAAATAAATAAACATTTCTATTATTTTTTTGTAATTCACATGAACATATAGTTACTATTATCTTGCTGGCCTAGCCTTCACATACTTGCTCGTACTCTTTAAACATAAAACTGTTGGTATTATACAAACCTTGATCTACACATGGTTGCTTGTACCCTTAAAACATAAAATTACCGGTATTACACTAACCTTTGTCTACTTATAGTTACTAGTACCCTTCAAACATAAAACTGCCGGTATTGTACTAGCCTTCATCTACATACATACAGTTGCTTGCACTCTTCCAGGGTATTAAATGTATTCCCTGCGATACCAAATCCACCGTATACAAAAGGCTTGCACTCAGTTGACTGAGGATCGTAGCAAAATCTATTTTTAGCTGCTGTACACTGCAATGAATTATCTGTTGGCGGCTTTTCATAGAAAGAAGGCCTATCTTTCCCTGGACACAGAGATTTATCATAAACATACAATTGGATTAGAATTACTTAAATGCCTGATATTAGAAAAAACGTCACAGAATATGAACTTTTTCACTTCTACACCAGAAACGCAACGCCGTGTAGATTACAATGCATATATACATTCAGTGTGAAATTTATTTAAAGACATATATCTTCATTCAAATCCTTATAAGCATTTAAACTTACACACTCGAAAAATTAACTTTTTATACACAACACGAGAATTTATGCATGAATATTTACGTTTGTTATTAAGATAGCATGTTTGAAAAGAAGATTGTGTAGTTGATAAAGACCAGTGCTATTAGAGAGTTGTGTAGTTGATAAAGACCAGTGCTATTAGAGAGTGAACATATTTTTAACGTTCATCGCAATTATAACTTTGTTACTAATAATTAATTTTTGATTCTTTTATTTCTGCACTTTAACTTTTCATTGAGAGAACATTCTTCCTATTTAAGAATAATAGATGAAATTAAACATGAGAAGAAAATGGACACTAGCAATAAATAAAGTAGTTTATTATTTTAAGTTATTTGTAACTAACAAATTAAATCATACAACTATTTCGACTATTCAAAACCTTTTTGCTGTTTCGTTAACATACCTAAATCATAAAGACAAAAAATTCATAACGCTAGTCCAAATTTACATTTATGTCGAAGTACATTAAGAAATCTTGCAGAGTAAACTAAAACTTGAGACTACAATGAAAGATTAGACTTTATTTTCTGTGAAATCTTGAATAATAGATATTACTTACCACGTGTATTAGCTTCATCCTTAGGTTCTACAACAAATCATTTAATAATCCATTGTTTAACCGATAAATAACTAACAACATGTTAAGTGAACAAAAGTAGAAGGAAGATAATTAATTATTAAATGAGTTAAGAATAAACGTTTTGTATTGTTGTTTTCGAGAAACTACTACAAGAAATGAAACTTTAAAGGAAATTTTACAGCACAGTGAAGAAACTTCTTCAAATAATACAGTGAAATTGTAGTATGAAAACTTTAACGGAAATTTTACGGTGTACAAAAAAACTACGACAAATTAAATAGTACACCATCAAACGTTTGAAACTACTATAAGAAACTAATAGCGTGCACTGCAGATACCACTATAACAAACCTTATAAAAACTGATACTATCTTAAAAACCTACTAAAGCTAGAAATACACCAAAATTGATGACACTTTATCTTAAAGGAGTACTAAAAACCTGAAAGTACCTTTAAAATACACTAAAAACTGACGCTATGTCCAAGAAATCTACTAAAAATAACACTGTATTCTACAAATCCAATAAAACCTAACATGCATCCTATATAAACTGACACTATATTCTAGAAATTTACTAAAAACTGGTATTGTATTCTACCCGACCATTAAAAACTGATATTGTGTCCTGCCATACCACTAAAAACTGATGCTGTATTCTACCAGTGGCTTAAAACTGACTCTGTATCCTACATATCTACTAAATATGTTTATAAATTTTGGTTATTGTTACCTAGACAGTTCCAGTTTACAGGACAACATTCGTCGTCAGAGTAAACAGCTGAACAAAACAACGAGGGTACTTTTCTCTATAAATATCCCATGGACAGTCGAAAGGATTGGGTTCTTTTAACCCTGCTTTACATTTACAACTAAAGTAGCTTCTACGAGTAGGAAGCTCTTCTCCAGCCTTGTACCACGTCCCATTATAATTACACAATCCTGAAACAAATTAATTAAAGCTAGCGATAAATATTTTAGCAACTGTGACTTGCTTTTGAAACGCTTAGTTTTTAAGCTAATTGAAAAATCTTGAATGCTATATTACTATGCCAAGTCAGTTAATTTTTACGCATTTTTAACTTTTCTCTTTTTTATTGGATTCTGAACAGGTTTAAACATTTTTTTGTAAACAAGAAAGCATTTAACTGTTGAATTATTATTCTTTTCCTGCTATTTTTTATTTAGTATTCTTACTTGATTTACTTGGACACTTCTTCCTAAACTGTTATTTATGATATTTAATTATATTCTATTTGAAGCTCTTTTAATCTTCTAGTTTAGCACAAAAAGACAAGAACGTGCATACTAGTAGCTGATACTTACAGAACGGTTAAAGCATTGTAGGTAAGTTTAAGTAAAGCTAAAATATCTCTGCAAAAAGAAACTAAAAAACTGAGAAGCATATTATGATAACGTGGGCAAAGCTGCCAAGACAAATATCCCAAGGAATGGTTCAAATACATCGAAGAATACTAGCTAATACCCATAAGAGAGCTTCATGAGATACTGTAAATTGAAACACACGATTGATTGTTACTTTTATAACACATTCACAAATGAAGGTACAAGTAGTGTTCATCAGCATCACATCTCGAACATCATGTTCCGGTACGTTGCCTAATTCTTAACTTATAGACCACGTTCGACCCGGAAAATAAAAATGCCGCTGGAACAGAAAGTAAAGTTTCAAGTGTTGACGTGTAGCTCAGACAATGGATGTATACTAAATAAATATATAAAATATCCAATACCTTCCGGGTTTGTGTCTTCTTCTTCCGGGACTTCTCTTATTGACCCTATTCGAAAAATAAATAAATAAAGATGTGTGAACAATCGAAACGATGATCAAGTATAAGGTTCTTATCTTCTTCATAATATTAATTGACAATTTAGAGATTTAATTTCTCCATTATATTTATTCTCTTTCGATATGACAAGTAACCCGTTGATTTAATTAATTAAGGATATAAAATACACGCATTCGATAAAATTGAATATATATTATTAATAATAAGAATACACTCATATTTGAAAGAGCATAATTTTATGTGGGAAGCTATAAATTTGAAAGTAAGACTAAAACTAAATTGTTCTAATTTAAATTCAATTATTAAACGATGCTATTTTATAACTTTGGTTGGATGTCACTGGTTAATTATTTTTTTCTCGTTCTCGTTTATAAATTTCACGCAAACCTACACCAGTTCAAAATTACGAATGGTTATGTGAAGAGGGAAAGAAACTGTTGTCCAACCAAACGTTCTTACCTAACTTAAAATAAGTACTAGTAGTGTGAGTATTTCTTAATTTTAGGCCTAACGTGGCCAATAAGTCAAAGTGCATGGTTAACGGTCCGTTGGAGGAAAATCAAGTTTCGCACTTAGAAATCATGAATGTCATTAGAGTGATCGTCAAACTCCGAAGTAGTTGATTACAATAACCTGAGAGTTGACGATGAGTGACTATGACTAGCTATCTTTTCGAACAACTTATATATCAAAACAAAAAGTATTAAATGAAATAGTCTCCATTCTTATCGATGATACCTTTCTATCTTTTCTTAACGCCCTAATTAAAGAAATCACTTGGTTTTGAAGCAAAAAAAAAAACATGTTGATGTCCTCTGTAATGCTTTTCACATTTGCATACGTTTTCCCATTAATATGGTGTTGCAGTGAACTAAAAAGATAGCAATATGATGGGGCCGTATTTGGAAAATATGGTGGGTGTGGTAGAACTTTCCAACCCAAACTACATAATATTTTGTTGCATCCAACTTGCCACATGTGGATGTGTATTGTTGTGGAGTAGAGAAACATCTTTCAGATTGACGAATGAAGGACGTATCTGATGAAGGAATTGATTTAAACTTTCCAGTTGCTGACTATAGACCTCTTCATTGACATTTTACTGTGGATTGAGGAGTTTCAAATGAATTACCTTTAATGTCCCACAAAATGCAAAGCATCAGTGTTTGTGTATGAAATCCAGGTTTTGGGGTCGGAATGGTTTTGATCTAGGATTGAGCCATTGTTTTTTGGTGTTTCATATTAGCATAGAAAATCCATTTTTCATCACCGGTGACAATTCTGTCCAAAAACGGTTTACGCGCATTTCGTGCCAGAAGAGACGAAGCAACATTCACATATTAGAAATGATGATCATTGGAGAGTTCTGAGGCACCCAAATATCTTCTTTATGGTGTTTTCAAATTTTTCTTAGAAGTATATGTATTGCTCCATGAGAGACATACAATTGCAGGGCCATTTCACGAATGTGTTGCCTTGGGTTAGACTTAATAAACGTCTTCAAATCATCAATATAAAGTCCAACATGTGGGGTACTGCTCTCACGGTTTTTAAGGCTAAAGGCTCGTGAACGAAATTTGCTGAACCATCACTGACCCTTGTAAACGTTCAAAACATTTCCATAAAATTCTTTTATATTCTTTGTGGCTATAGAAGCGTTGTTTCCCTTCTTGTATTCAAACAGCATTACACGCTGAATGTGTCTCTTGTAGTGTGCTATCACTATAAAGTATTAGAGTACACTAAACTTTAAACATTATATAGGCTACACTAACGTAATGTTTAGGGAGTTCGTTTAACTATTGTAAGTAATGTACGTTCTTCTGGGTGGTTAATGAAAGTGTTCCAAAACGCGACATTAATTTCTTGACAATCTAGTACAAGAGGAGCTTATGCTGCTAGTAATAATTAACTGTTGATTGATATAACCCACGTAAGGAAGTGTAATTTTCTATAGTTTACAAAGTTGCATCGGTAAGAAACTGAACAGGTTGCATTCATCTATCATTATGATGATGGTTGCATTTATATTTAGTCATATACAGTTATGACAGAAACAGGACAGTTAAAACTTTCGGCGCTTGTCCTGTGAAAGTGGGTTTTTCTCGGGGGCTCCCGTTTCTCCCCACAGCAAAAACTTAGGCATTGGATCTTTAGATCCCAGCCAAGGCAACTTTATTGCCATGCCCTGAATCGGGTCGTTTGTGTTCACATTTACTATGACAGCTGCCTATCGGGATGAGTTCTGGGTGTTTTTCTCCAATGCTACCTTTGCCTTGTTCATGAATAATATTAATTATGACCAACTCCATTCCTTCACCCAAAAAAATAGTAAAAAAAAGCAAACCACCTAAATTCAATAACCTTCCACGAAAGGGGTCGAAGAGGAACCACAACGTTCCTGAACACCCCAGTTCTTCTGACTTCTCTCTCTCTAAACTAAACCCCTGCCACGTTAGTTTGCGTTTTACGACAGAAAGTGTTCGTACCCCCTGCGTCGTGAGTAGTTTTTTTGCTCATAACTTAAAAAGTATCACGATTAGGATAATAAAAGTACAGTATATTTTACATATTATACTATCACACATCTACGTAAATGTTTATGTAACTTAAATGACAAATAAACTGTTTATAAACAAATAACCAAACACAGGAGGGGCAGAAAGTGTTCGTGTGTCTGTTTAATGGGCAGTTGTGTAGCCTTTCAGGTGAATTACTTAACGCAATCTCTCCTCATAGCCCTCCATGATCCTTTGACAGTACTCGACTAGCATTTTCTTTCATTCTTCTTTACAGAAGGCTTCCAACTCTTGCATGTTTCACGGATGACGCTGATGAACCCTGGTCTTCAACTCATGCCAAACGTTTTCAATTGGGTTGAGATCGGGTGACTGCGATGGCCACTCCAGAGTGCTTATATGGTTCCTCTGCAACCAGGATTGCACATATGTCGATGTGTGCTTAGGGTCAAGATCCAACGAAGCCCAAGCCGCAAGTTCAAAGCATCATTCTTGATATAAGTGACTAATATATCAACGTCCTCTTCTTTTTCATGATTCCGTTAACACGGTCAAGGCTGCCTATACCAGAAGAGCTGAAGGAACCCCATAGCATGATCGAGCCACCTCCGTGTTTAACTGTAGGGACGGTGTTCTTTGGAAGATTTCGTTCCCCCTTCTTACGGAAAATATAGCGAACATAGTTGTGGCCGAAAAGCTCGATTTTAGTCTCGTCTGACCAAAGAATACTCTTCCAATAGGTAAAGCGTTTATCTACATGCTTTCTTGCATACCTCAATCGTGTTTCTAAATGAACAGGCTTTAAATATGCGGTTCTTCAAGGACGGCATGCTTTGAACCCAAAAGAGCGTAACATGTTAGTAACTGTAGAGGTGTTTACTTCAACCCCACTTTCTGTATGTCATTACGTGTTAAACGAGGGTTCCTACTAACTACTCTGAGAACCTTCCCCTTGGTTCTCTCTGGAATTTTGGTGGGGCTTCCGGAACGAGGGAGGTTAGCAGTTGATCCTGTAAGCTTAAACTTGGCAATTATGCTTTGAGCAGTAGATTTAGGTACATTAAGTTGTGTTGCGATACCGGAAAAAGACACACGAGACTTGTATTTTACAATAATTCGGTTTTTTTTCGGCGCTAAATCGCCGGAAGTATATTGTTTGCTGGCTAAATTTCAATAATTATGAACCCAGTGTCTAGTTCTGGAATGGTATAATGTAGTTTATTCGCCAAACTAAACAATATTTTTACGGGAATATCAGTTTTTTCATACGTTCTGAACTGTACGAACGCTTTATGCTCCTCCTATTTTTGGTTATTTGTTTATAAACAGTTTATTTGTCGTTTAATTTACATAAAAAACTATGTAGATGTGTGTTAGTATAATATTTATAATACATCCTACTTCTATTAGCCTAATCGTGATACTTTTTAAGTTATGAGAAAAAAACCTTTCGGGACGCAGGGGTACGAACACTTTCTGTCGTAACTGTACATGTGTTAATAATATGGTTGTCTATATTATTTGTTTATGTACATAAAAGTACCAAAAGTTATAATATAATTTCGTCTTTAAAAACTTTATTTTCACTGTGGCTAAGTATACAACTTATAAACAAATATTTTCAAAACATTATTTTATGTTAAGTGGATTGAATAAAGTCTAGCTATATAGAATTTCTTAACCTTACAGTTGTTGTTTAACTGTTATCTCCGAACGAGAATGTGTTATTACTTTTTAGAGTTCTGATCATGAAGATGAAGTAGTGTGATGTTTTCGAAAGTGTTCATCGTGTGATATTTTATTTGTACATGTAGTTAACGTTTGTTTACTGTAGATACGTAAAGCCGAGCTTCTTTTGAGATGTATTATTGTTTCCGTTTCCTTTCTTGCTACTATTACTTCTTAGGAAGTCGAACTACGATGATAATGTTCAATATTTTGTCTCATGAATGAGTTAATGCACGACTATTGAAGCTTAGTCTCATTTTCTGCTCATCAAAATTACACTGAAACACAACGCATATACCAACATAAATATGTCTTGCAAGGGATATAGCTCTCTCATGAAACATTATATCTTACAAGGGATATGGCTCTCTGATTAAACAGTGCTTTATGTCTGAATAGCAATTTCTACTCATTTACATAAAAACAATTAAATATATTTGATAATGAACAAACGAACAATTGTATTATTTCTCTTTGTCTTCTCTGCAACACGTCGCAGGTTTTCTTTATTTGAAAATTTTCCCTTTGATTTTAACTCTTGTAAGTACCATAAGCAAATCGAGTGCGAATCTATATATATGTATCTGCTGTGGAAATTGAAATATCGCGAATACGTTAGTGATATTACAGTCATTCTCTAAATTATAAGCAAACGTAGCACGTGCAAAGTCATGCCATAATACTAGTCACTAAAACTTAAGAAAAATCCAATCAATAAGCTAACCTTCAAAAGAATTTATTTTAGAATGCACATAACCTATTTTTTATGATTGACAAAGATAGAAAATATTTCAGTGTTATAAATATAATTAAATACACTTAAGAAGACACAAATAGGTGATGAAATATTGCATTTAAATAATTAAACAAGTTTATGAGTGTCTACGTAAGGAATTAAAGTAAAATGATAAATGTCAAGTTGTCTGAAGATAACTGTTCTCCCTACAGTAATGAGTGACCTTTTAATAAGTGACAAAGCTTTGATATAACTCATCAAGTTGATGCTATTATTCTTTCAATATTAGAAACAAATATTTGAAAAACATTTCTGCAGTACATAATAAACTTTGCAATGCAGATCAACCTATAACTTCTTTAAGTGAACTCAGAGGTTAAAGGTAAATATGTGACATTCACTAAGCTGGCCTTTCAACGCATCTGTGAACAGCGCACACATACTTTATTGTTTTGCAGAACAGTCAAATAAACTATTCATCAATTTTCCTGCCAAACAGCCATGGAAGGATATATATACAACTTTCCAGTTAAGATAAAAACATTGGAAAGGTAGATCGTTAGGGCAAAATTTGACTAAAAATTAACGGAAGTGGAATGAAAATAAAAATTAGATAGTTTATTACAGGTAGTTAAAATTCATTGTATGAATGAATCAGGATGCCGTCTTACCCAGTCTGAAAAGATGTATAGATCTGTCGTATTGGAAAAAACTACTTAAATCCGACAAAGGAGAAAACGCTTATAATATATGCTAATTACAGATTGCTCAACACCTTTACTCCAAGACATCCAACAGTTTTAAGTGGAACGGTCGCCACAAAGCAAAACCTGTTTCATATTCTATGGTATTTGTTGCTGAGTCGACCATTGCCTAAATGTTAGCGTTCCGGGCTGCATATCGTAGGGACTATGGCTTAAATCGTTACATCAGTAAATATTCTTCATAGTTACAGCTGTGTGCACGTTAAAAAATAGCAAGTAATCTCAATATTTGGTTACAAAACCTAACAAAACTATTATAGCGGCTGGTTGCTGTTAATTAGCTCGTCTCTTTTTGGCCAATAGCTCAAAAGTAGGGAGAACTATACATTAATCCTATAAAATGGTTGGCTGTTTAGGCAAAATATGTATAAGATTCCGTTCAACTTGAAGATTCTAAGTCTACATTTGGTACCTGTGAACATTTTATCGTGGCTTCTTGAAATATGCCTCTAGCAATATTTTATAATTAACCTCTGTTGATATGAAAACTCTAATAACCTTCTATATTATACAATACCCCTAGTAATTAGTCTATAAGCCCGACATCTAAATCGATAATACCTGGTGGTGGTGAGGGAGGGGAATTTAAAGTTAAGCCAATAACATTTTCTTTCTACTAGATCAGGAAAACAAAATATATTTTTTGACATTCTAAATAAGCAGTTTTATTATAATTTCACAAGAAAAGGAGATATTTCGATATTTTATATGTATATACACTGAATAAAACATTTCCTGTAATTAACAACGAAGTAGTTAACTCTCAACCCGTGTTATCATATCTTAAAGTAAGGGTAAATAATAGATACATCTTAATAACGTTTAGGTATGATAGTTTTCTACTAAAAATAATCCAATTAAAATTCATAAAAATGACTAAAACTGTTGCATCTCCACATGACATTAACAAAGGAATAACATATCTAGTATTACTATGAAATAACTTAAATGTAGGACAGAATTAAACATCAGTTTAAATGCAAAACAATGTATTAAGAAAATTGAATGTTAATGATTGTGGTAGAGGTAGTAAACCCTAAAATCAAACCGTTCTATTTTGAAATGTTAACCTCCAATTTAGTGTCAACTAAATATGCAGACCCATGGAAGACATTTTTAGAGGATATACAGTCAGTTAGAAACAACACTTAAAAGCTGCAGCAAAGTTAAATGAAGATGAAAAAATTATTCTCATATCATCAAAAGTGCTTCAACCTGTTTACCATGAACACAGTCTCTGAACTCAATCATAGCTAAAGCTGTACATCATGTCTACTTGACATGAACTAGAGACAGTCTTCCAGGGCTTATACTGCCACTACAACATTGACTAGTTTATCTCAACTGTACAAACCTTAGGGAAATTTTAGTGGACAATATCACACTTAAGTTAAGGTACAAAATATTCGGTTCCAAGAAATGTGAAACCTAATCTCACCAACTTTATGCTGACTGTTTGTGTAAACAACGCTCACATGGCAGTTACTTGTTGGAATCTCCAAACAATGCCTTGAAAAACTTCTCTGACTTTTCAAGTTTTATTTTTTATGGCAGGAACAAAGAAATATTACTAGCAAGGAAATTCTCACTAACGAAAGAATGAACGGTGCACCGACCTCTAAAGTTGTTCTAAAGTTACTGTCCTGTAAGTTTGCCAAAATTAGTGTGATTCCAACTTGTGAATACTTGTCTAATGGCTTGAGGTTTAGTGAATTGTGTAACTCGAATTTTAAACTGTTTATTAAGATGAGCACTCTACTTCTTTTGTAAAGTATGGAAAGACTATTGTGTTATATATTAAAATATATAATGAGTTGCTATCCACTTATTCTAGAACTTGCGAAGAAACGGTTGAGTTTATTACTAACTACTTGGTTTAGGAAATACAAATAAATCGATTGAGTTAATTGCTAACTAATCTGTCTAGAACACGCAAATAAATGGATGGAATGAGTTACTACCGACTTGGTCTAAGACTCGCGAAATACATAAAGTAGATGCTCTCTACATTTACCCTAACTTTCTTGTTATCCAGGAAGTCCAAAAGCCAGCAGGTAATGCCCAGAAGATGTTCATTTCGTACATATCATAAGTTAATAAACAAAATACTCGCCTGGACTCGCGGCCTTATGGAAACACGGTAAGTGAATAAATTTCAATGTCGATATAAAACATGTACATTGTCTATTTAGAAAAAGAAAATTCTTACCTACGAGTCGTAAGGAATAAGTGAAAAAAAACCTTTTACTGCCTATTACTGTGGTAGCAACTTTTAAAATATACAGCCTAGTTTAACAATTAAATTCAATCATTCAAATGTTTTTAAATATCCCACACTTCTATTTCCTTCTTCATTTTGTTTGTTATCCATACTGACTATTTTTCACTTTGATAACTTTGATAATACTAGTTGCTACTTCGATTTTTGTTTATAAGTATAGCAGCTCTAACATTTACAATAAAGAGTTTGTTTTTAGTATTGTAATTTGAGGATTTTTAAGTCTTTATTGCATAGGGAATAAATATTTCTAAAACTAGAATCTAATTTATGCCTAGGGAAAAACGTTGTAGAGTTTTTTTTATTTTTAAGGTATGTGATAGCAGTTATTAAAGATATGTATACGTCATTCTCCCATAAACAATATTTTGTTTGTTTAGAATTAAGCTACACAATCGGCTATCTGTGCTCTGCCCACCACGGGTATCGAAACCCGGTTTTTAGTGTATAAGTCCGCAGACATACCACTGTGCCACTGGGGGGCCATAAACAATATTACAATAACTATCATGGCATGCATGTTCGTACGTCTGTCCACATATAAACAAGAAAGAGTTATGAAATTTTCAAATTAGTGTACGTATGATGCTAACTTAAAAAAAGAGTGTGCTTAAATTATCCACGCAGTTGTGCGTAGTAACATTAAATATGTATAACTCAGTAAAGGTTGTTTGTAATCCATGCAGATATTAGCGTGTAGCGATAATAAATGCAGCTTAGAAAAGAGTGTAACAATAAGTATAACTTAGAAAAGGGTGTTCTTTTCACATTCTCCAGGGCACTTAGTAATAATATATACAATTAGTGTTTATCAATGGTTGAGAAATAGAATTTCCTCAACCCTCATAGCTTTACATATGTAAGTGGGAATTCCACACCACACCAGTTCCCATGTGATAACATTGCTATTTTGTTCTGCGTAGTGAACATTTCCGTATTGTATCGCCCATATGCTGTGCGCTTTATTGTAGACCGTTTACCACAACATTTCTAATAATATTATCTACTTGCTTTGTTAGTGTCTAATAGTATCACTTAACTGCTTTTATTTTTGATAATTTTAAATGTAGCACTTAGCTGTCTATCTGATTTCCTATTGTATTATTTCTCTCTCTCTTGATAGATATTAATAAAGTATCACTTTTTCTATATAGTTTTAATTCTATCATCTGTTCCTTCTGCTAGCTTCAAATAGTATCATATCTTTCTTGCTCTTTCTAAAAGAACAGTTGTCAGTTTTACTATTTTCATATACTATCATTTATCTGTCTTACTAGCGATTTTAATGGTATATCGTTTATTTATCTTCATCCTGGTGTAAAGAAAGCACTTACATTAAAAAAGAAGTTTAAGACAAGAATACAAAATCCTATAACCATAGCACTCTCGAAGGGTATACCATTCCTCATCAAAGACAAATGGTTTACTTGTGTTGCTCAGTAACAACCGTATCACAGGTCTGCTTTGTTAAATTTTATCCGTTCCACTCATCTGCCTGGCTATCTTTTAATTGTATCACTCTCTATCCTTCTATTTATTTACCTATCCATCCATCCACTTAGCTATCTAATTACATTTCTTATGGGTATTACGTGTTCGTCCAGTTAGTTTTAAAAAAAATCATATTCCTCTATCTTTATACTTCTGTTATAATCCATCTACTTAATCCTGTCCACTTATTCACGAGCCAGTCTGTCAACATATTTACATATACGAGACTGAATTACTGAAGACAAAGAATGTTTGGCCGGATCTAGTCAAGGTTGTTTAGATTTTCGGTGTTTCCCCTGTATCATGACAAGGAATTATTCGAAGAGATATTTTACAAAAATCTCAACATAAAATGACATATCTATGTTGAAATACGTTAGTGTTGGAAAACTGTATTCCACATCTGATTATCCGATTACATGAGATTTCCTGTGAAGCAGTACTTACTGAAACTAGTAATGATTCTAATGTCGTGATAGTGGAATTCTGTCACAGTTTGAAGTGTTTCCAGTTAGCATATTTATAAGAAATAAAAGGAGTTTTAAGTTTTTTTTCCGTAAATTAAGTGTCAGTTTGACAAATATGTTTATTATTTACTTTTGGTATGTCTGACGTAAGATTATAAACGGTGTTTGTTGTCACTAGCATAAAATACCCATGCTTCGTTGAGGGTTTAAATACCCCCCCTTCTCATGATCCACAAAGGCTCCAATGTACCAATTAACCATTACATCACTAATTCCTTCTATAGTTACATCAAAGTAGTCCATGCCCTGTAATACCCCACTTGGATGCCTGAGCATGTGTACCAAGTTCATGAGGAGGGGATACGAGCACAGATTCAAAAATGGCATCCAAGAATCGCGAGGAGGAGTTAAGAATGCATAATCTGATGCAAGATTCATATTCAGTGATCTTGCAAGCCTGCCCAAACTCTCTTAGGTGATCTTCAGTTGCATTTTATCCCTCCTTTTTAGTATCCCGAATAAATAAGGGAAGTGGGGCTATGCCATGTTGATAAGGATACCTTCTGAGCCACAATGCAATAGCCTAACTAGACCGTAAGAGGAGTTCATGGACAAAGTGAATTAATATAGGATGGATATATTAATTGTTTAACGTTTCAGTTGCACACTAAATCCATATTTAACTCATTTTGTTCGCTTCTTAGCATTGTTGTTTCTCGTTGTTTTGTACATGAAAAATACTACATAAATTACATGTAATTAAGTATTAAGTTCCCAAAGCAAAAGCATGAGAAATACATTTTTAATTAGGCTGTAATTCAACATTAACGAGCATCAGTAGGTACCTTATAATACTATAATTTTAGAATACATAAAAATTTAAAACTACTACAGTAAATCACTATGTGTAAATAAATAGTAAACCAATATAAAATAATATATACGAATATATATTAACAAAAATCTTATGATTTAGTTTGGGTAATACTAATATCAAGCAGCAGCTTAAGTAATTACAGATCTATAAATAACAGTTATTTCTGTATACCATTAAGTCTCAAAAATCTTTTAAATCCTCATCATAAAAT
Source organism: Tachypleus tridentatus (assembly GCF_004210375.1). Taxonomy (NCBI): domain Eukaryota; kingdom Metazoa; phylum Arthropoda; class Merostomata; order Xiphosura; family Limulidae; genus Tachypleus; species Tachypleus tridentatus. Next base: position 12,681,272 of record NC_134832.1, on the reverse strand, counting down.
TAAAAAAGTTTGCCTTTTGCAAAAGTAAAAAAAGACAAAGTATCATACAATGCAACATGAAATCAGCTCGAAAACTGTATTGAATAATCGTAATATTATAATTACCGCATTTTGGTATATGTCTATATATAAATATAGCTTTTCCTGATTGCTGATTGTTTGTGCAAAAACGTCTTTTATACACGTTATGCTTAACTTATACGCACTAATATATATGTATATATAATATACACCTGTACACCAGGAATCAAATATGTTTTACTCTGGAAAATGACTGACAATAATTAATCAATATAAAAGTATTGAAAATAGTTAAAAGTTAATTATTAGTGTTAATTTAAAATAAATAAACAAAAACACGCGTACATGAAAGTATCATTACCGGTTTTATATTTTCAAAAATCAAGAATACTTTTCAGTTTCTAAAATTAGATACTTTCTGCTAAGACGCAACTAACAATGACAAAACTCGAATTTTGTATCGAACTGTGTACTGTGTAACGTTTAACGTTATTTTAAATTTGTCATTAAAATAATGTTCATTAAATAATTTACAATATTTTCAGAATGCAAACATTGTACAACAAATAAAAACTGAAACCCTGATAGATTTGTAACAAACATACAAAATGTATCCTATTTGACGTCCCTCTGTGAGACAGCGGTAATATTTACGGAATTTTAATATTAAAATCCGAGGTTCGATTCCCCGCGGTGGACGCAGCAGATAGCCTGACGTGGCTTCGCTCCAAAACAAACAATTCTATCTTACAATGTTGTCATGGATAACCTGATAACCATATTTCTTACTTAATCATAACCTAGATAATAAATAAGCAAATCTTTTCTTACCACTCAGTAAACAAACGATAAAACTAATTTTTGATAAAAGTTTTATTTTTTTGAAGTTCCTCATATTGTAAATCCGGAGACATACCGTTGTGCAACTGGGGGCTTGATGAAAGCAGTTAAAAGGTCTGTAAAAACTGAACAAACTATTATATATATTATATTATATGTATAAACTATTAGTTAGCGGGTTCTCCTACCCGTTACTGCAGTGGAAAGTTTACGGAAGTTTCAATTCCCCACGATTGAAAGAAAGCAAACAACCCATTGTGTAGTCGCAGATCAAAATAAGTTTGCATATTTGCGATATCTTAATTTTATAAAAATATATGCTATAAAACACTATTTAAACGAAGACTCACGTGGAAAGGCTTCGTAAAAGAAAAATACTCAAAATCAATTTTGCATAGAGAAATCTCATGTTGACACCAAATGAATGGAACAGCACTATTCGAATCTTGTGATATTAAGCTTAGCTGTTTCGATACCATTGGCAAGTTGCCTTATATGATTGAAATACTACGTCATAGCTAACCCTCAACATTTCCGATCTCAAAACTAGTACAACTGGCTGGCCACCTACGTATCTGAAAGAATGAAAAACAAAAATTTAATTTTGTATATACGTCAAATTTACGAAATACATAAATGGTGGTTTAATATTCACCAAAACCAGAGATTTTATAACCAACACAAATAATAAACTTTATTGGCTAACGTCTAATTTAGGCTGTCGGATCCTTTTGTTTTTGTCGGTCCTTTTTTTAATCAAGTTTAGTTTTTTCATTCACTTCATAGTTACACTCTATTCTGACTTTTTAATAACTTATTTTTTACCCTGATATCACACTCTTCTTGTTTTGTAACTACGTATCTATCTCATTACACATCACACTCTTCTTGTTTTGTAACTACGTATCTATCTCATTACACATCACAATCTTCTTGTTTTGTAACTACGTATCTATCTCATTACACATCACAATCTTCTTGTTTTGTAACTACGTATCTATCTCATTACACATCACAATCTTCTTGTTTTGTAACTACGTATCTATCTCACTACCCACACCCTTTTTCTTTGTCTTCTTCAGAGGTGAAATTTGCGATATTCACCAGTACTAAGTACCAAAACTTATTTGTTAAGGCAATACTAGTACCGGGACTTGTTTGAGCTGCTTTGTTCTTTTTTATATTTTACACGAATATATTTTTTTCTTTTTCAAAAACAGGTCCACTTTATCTAGCTGAGTACTTCTACTTGTTTTTGTAGAATTTCACCCCTGGTTCTCTCTCAGAATTACTTTTGATATTGTTTGGCGTTCGTAAGTAGTGAAATTCTTCAGAAAACTGGTTGTTTTAGTGAATGATACGTAATAGCCTTTTCCGATGCAAGATATTCTTACACTCAGGCTATAAAATTATTTTAAGTTAAGACTGTCCTAACATGCGAAAATCTATGACTTTAAGAATCAGTAGCAAAGGCCGTCATCGTGTTCTCCGTCTAGAAACGAAGTCAACAGGGCAGGGCTTTACCAAGATAAGAATTTTACTCGTATTATTCGTTAACTATCGTATAACTGAAGGAGTTAGAGAAGTAAACAGGTATTCATACCTGTTGCTCTCGGATGTGTTTCCGACCCTTGTCTTAGGCGAACGCAAAGTCAGAATTTGTTTTCAACTATTATGCTGCAATGCTAACACCATTTGAGTAGAAACTTTGTCTGCTTAAAGAAACAATAATCTTAGTAAGACCTTGTAATGATAACTTCTTCAGCCCTTAAAAACTTTGAATAAAAATATGTAAAAGAAAGGCTATTGGATACATGTGCGACATGAATAGCATAAAGACAAACTAGTGAAAGTGCAAGCTTGTATGTTGAATTATTATTGCATGATACTTAGATAAGCGTTCTTTTCGGGAAAATAACTGTAAAGTGTATGCATAAACATAAAAACTATAATTAATGTGATAAATCAAAATTGCCTGTCTTGTTCCATATTTATCAAAAAAGCATTAGGTATGATAAAATTCTTTCAGAAGTACGTTAAAAGTGTCAGTAAATTTGAACGCATAAAAATAAACATATGTTGGAAAAGTTGGAATTTGTTTGCTGTCCTGCGGAAGTATAGAAACACATTTGTAAAACACACGATATGTCTATACAAATAATACCCTCAGTAACACTGTCCATCTATGAAAAATGTATTTAATGTTTTACTTACAAACTGAAACTGAAAAATCAACGTTATGCTAAGTAAGACCATCTGCCTGTAAAACCGTTGCAACAAAATTCGCCGAGTAGTATCATTTACTGATAACAACACTATCTGTCTACAGAAACACCGTCCGCCTTTGTAAACATATTTATGCTAGAACTATAAAGTAACATGTGTAAAATGAAACATTTTGTTAGAAACAATAAAAATTGTATTTATGTGGATGACATAAAGACAAGTTGGTGAAACAATAAGATTGTTGTTAAAACAATGGTTTTAATTGTACCATTATTAAATTTAGACACTGATAATGTGATAAGACACTATGATAAGATCATTATGATGGCTTAGTAACACTCTTTCTGAACAACTTCCTTTATCATTACATCTGCCCGTACCCTCTGACGTTACACCTAGCAGTGCTTTATCTGTCTTTCGCCTATCCTAGCTATGCACCCTCTGGCAACACTCCATTAACTATGAATTCATCCTCTCTAGTGGCTATGACGCTATCATCTTTATACATCACCCTTGAGGTCGACACACTTGTGTCACCCTTTAGCGGTATGTTATGCAGATAACTCCCCCTAAGTACTGACTTACACACAGCTGAAAATATAAAGCATATTTGGCAACACCATCACTCGAGCCTGAGACCTTCAGATTTCCAGGGTTGAATACTAGTTACTAGGTTATGCTTGGAATAAAAATTAAAAGGAGATATATCATCAACATAGATACGTTATTTACAATACAGCAGTATAGGTGTTGTGTACACTACATCAATTTTGATACGTCATATACAATACTTCAGTTTTTCTTATTCAAGGAATTATTGCAGATATAAAAATCTTGCGAGTTATATTCCCACACATCGAAGATATAGTGCTTAAACTTACCAAGATAAGCGTATAAAATCGACACTCTTGATTATAACACAACTTGCATTTAAAATGTTTAAAAGTTGTCAAGTAGTGCATTTCTTGGCAAATTGTAGATCTTTTTGCTCTCTAATAAATATAGCATATAAATTCTTTAATTTCTGAATATCATATTTTAAATGTATCACATTCACAGGGTCTAGGTTTGTTTTACTGACACTGTAGTGCCGTACGTATTGTTCCACTTATACAAATATATCACTATTTACATTTTATAACTATTTTACCGTTTCAAACTTCCTAGTTTTTTATAAAGGTTTTTTTCCCTCTCACTTTGGTTATACGACTCCCTTTTCCCCCATCCGCTTCAGACTTTATTTCTATGGTTTTGACTACTGTAAGCATAACATATACGGCTAGTAAGTTTTTTCATTCCTGATTTTAAAACTAAGCTGAAGGCGCTCGCTATTAGTCGTTACAGTTTCATCAAAGCAGGGTCTCCTCCTACTGAAATTCAAATTAATTTCTGTCGCCCCTAGAGTTGTGGCTAATGTTTGAATGTGACTCACCGTCAGTCATTCGAGTGGTTAAGACTTCTAATACGTACTTTTGTTTCCTAGAAAAAAATACAGTAGCAAGAATGAGTCAAATCTATCCTACACTTGATGATGAGGAACCCACTTTTTAGGAAATAAAACTTTGAAGACGGATTGAATGAGTAATGCACAAAAATTTATTTTAGTTGTACAACGTTTGGACAAGATATTTATATAATCTCGTTGAGACATTGTATCTTTATAGTAAAATTTTCTTCATTACCCATTCGAGCCGTCTTCAGACTTTTACTATTCTAAATTTGTTTCTTTCCTATCGGCTTTTTTTTTCTTCGAGAACAAAGCGTAAAACCCTATATTCTTTGTTTTGTTTCAACAGATTTTCAATTCAGTGTTCTATTACGAAGACATACAGAGGCTGTATAATACACCAGTAATCTGAATCTATAAATCAAAGAATTTTACAACAGAAAAATATAAATCGAATGAAAGCTTTTGTTTCGTTAAGAATTGGCCCGGCATGGCCAAGTGTGTTAAGGCGTTCGACTCGTACTCTGAAGGTTGCGGGTTCGAATCCCCGTCGCACCAAACACGCTCGCCCTCCCAGCCGTGGGAGCGTTATAATGTGACGGTCAATCCCACTATTCGTTGATAAAAGAGTAGCTCAAGTGTTGGCGGTGGGTGGTGATGATTAGCTTCCTTCCTTCCTGTCTTACACTGCTAAATTAGGGACGACTAGCGCAGATATCCCTCGAGTAGCTTTGCACGAAATTCAAAAAAACGAACAAACAACGTTAAGAATTATTCGTGATTCTTCCAGTACCTGTGTAATGAACGTCTTCTTTACTTCGGATATATGATGTTTGTTCGTATGAATCAAAACATTCATTTGCCTGTTCCAATATCAAGACAGGGGTAATATTGTGCTTTTTATTTTTAGTTGTCAGCACGCTAGATACAAAAACCCCTTCAAAATATTTCCTAAGGAACCTTGCTTTATAACGGCTTTTAATATCAAAGCGAAAATTGTATGTTCCAACAAATATTGTATCGTTTTTTGATAGAGTCGGTAGATTCTATATGAAGATACTCAATAGACATATTACAACTACGCACGCTATAAAATCAACAATGGCAGAAAGTTTTACAGTAAAAATTATTTCCATTCACTTTCATTTATTTATCTACCTATTAAGCCTAAAATAAGACAAGAAACCGTCACTAAGATACCAAATCAGAAAGTGTCCAGCCCATCAGATTTGTTTCATTTTTTTTGGACTTGTTTCGGTCGAGATAACTTTACTCTTACTTATCACTAAGTTAGTTTGAAGCTAAATCCTTTTTATGTGTTCCTGGGCAGCGCATAATGCCATTGTTTAGTCATAATAATTAGTAGTAATTTTTTAAATCATAATTCTCGTGTAAAATGATGTCATCATTATTTTTTGAAGTTAGCGTTTTTACTGATATTTAGTGTTCCAAAGTACTAAGCTTAAGTACAGGATGAAACAGGTATCACCATACAATAATAGATGAACATTAGATGCCTGCAATATGTAGAACGCTCAAAGCTTCATATACTATATAATTGGTGTCTTTAGGGAGCCAACTCCCATATTATGTATGAAGTGAAGAAGTAAAAAAGGTTTTCCTGTTATCATTGTGATTATAATTACATTACTAAAGTTCTGGGTGTTATTACATTGTAGTCTAATTACTAGAACGTTTTCTGTTATCATTGTGATTATAATTACATTACTAAAGTTCTGGGTGTTATTACATTGTAGTCTAATTACTAGAACGTTTTCTGTTATCATTGTGATTATAATTACATTGCTAAATTTCTGGATGTTATTACATTTTAGTCCAATTGGTAAACATTTTCCTGATATCATTTTGATTACAATAACATTTCTACAGTTCTGGGTATTATTAAATTTTAGTCTTGTCTTTGTTTTCCTGTCAATATCGTAATTATAGTTACATTGCTAAGGGTCTAGGTATCATCGCAAACATAGCAGATAACAGTTTTGTCAAGCTTTAACATAACAGGACAATATTTTGTCAAAATGATTAATTTTCTCAAACCCTGACACAAACAGGTCAATCTGTACCTCGTACGATTATTCTTGTCAAACCTGCACCCAAACAGCACACTCTCTACAGCGTATGATTACAAATCTCAAAGCTTGACACAAACAGGTCAATCTCTACTTTGTATGCTTAACCTTATTAAACCTTAACACAAAAAGCTCTACCACTAACTCGCACAATTACTCTTGACAAACCTTAACACAAACAGGTCAATCTCAACCTCGAACAATTACTCTTGTCAAACCTCGACACACACAGGTCTATCCCTATCTCTATGACTACTTTGTCAAATTTTAACACAATCAAGTCTATCTCTATTTCATATGATTACTCTTGTAAAACCTTAACACACAATTCAATCTCTACCTCATATGATTACTTTTGTCAAACCATGACAGAAACAGATATATCTGTACCAGATATGATCATTCTTGTTAAAATTTGAAACAGGGAGGTCGATCTCGATCTCATATGATTACTCTTGTCAAACCTTGAAATAAACAGCTGTATATGTACCTCATATAATTACTCTTTTAACCTAGACAAAAAGAGTTATATCTGTACCACGTATGATTACTCTTCCCAAATCCTGACACAAACACGTCAATCTCTTCCTCGCATGATTACACTTGTAAACTTTGACACAAACAAGTCAATCTCTACCTCGTATGACTACTCTTGTCAAACCTTCACACAGACAGGTCAATATCTTCTACGAATAATCTTGTCAAACTTTGACAAAAACACGTCTATCTCTACCTAATACGATTACTTTTGTCAAACATTGACCAAAACAAAACAATCTCTACCTTGTACGACTACTTTTGTCAAACCTTGACACAAAGAGGTCCATCTCTATGTCAATAACTACTCTAGTCAAATCTTGACACAAACACATCAATCTCTACCTCGAATGATTACTCTTATCACACCTTGACACAAACAGGTCAATCTCTACCTCGGATAATTGTTCTTGTCAAACCTGTACACAAACAGGTCTGTCTCTATCTCGTATGAATATTTTTGTCAAACCTTCACACAAAACAGAGTACCTCTATCTTATACGATTACTCTTAGAAAAACTTGACACAAACACGTCAATCTCTAACTCTTACGATCACACTTCTAAAACCTTGACACAAACAGGTCGATCTCTGTCTCATAGGACTACTCTTATCAAACCTTGACATAAACAGGTCAGTCTCTACCTCATATAATTACTCTTGTCAAACCTTTATACAAACTGGTATATGGGAACCACGTGTGATTACTCTAGTCGATCCTTGACAGAAACAGGTCAGTCTCTATCTTGTACTATTACTCTTGTCAAACCTAAAAATAAACAAGTCTATCTCTATCTCGTAACATTACTTCTGTCAAACCTTGACACAAACAGGTCTAACTCTATCTCCTACGAGAACTATTGTCAAACTTTCACAGAAACAAGTCAATCTCGGCCTCGAATCTTGACAAATGTTAACACAAATAGGTCAATCTCAACCTCGAATGATTACTCTTCTCAAACCTCGATACACACAGGTCTGTCCCTATCTCGTATTACTACTTTGTCAAACCTTCACACAATCAAGTCTATCTCTATCTCATACGATTACTCTTGTAAAACCTTGACACACACTGGTCAATTTCTACCTCATATGATTTCTTTTGTCAAACCATGACAGAAACAGATACATCTGTACCGCATACGATTATTGTTGTTAAAATTTGAAACAAGGAGGTCGAACTCAATCTTGTATGATTACTCTTGTCAAACCTTGAAATAAACAGCTGTATATGCACCTCATATAATTACTCTTTTAACCTTGACAAAAAGAGTTATATCTGTACCACGTATGATTACTCTTCTCAAACCCTGACACAAACAAGTCAATCTCTACCTCGTATTACTACTCTTGTCAACCTTCACACAGACAGGTTAATCTCACCCTTATACGAATAATCTCGTCAAACTTTGGCACAAACACGTCTATCTCTACCTAGTACGATTACTCTTGTCAAACCATGACAAAAACAGGTAAATCTCTACATCGTTTGAGTACTTTTGTGAAACATTCACACAAACAGCTCTATCTCGACCTTTTATGACTACTCTTCTTAAACCTCGACACAAAAAGATCTATCTCTACCTCGTATGACTACTTTTAACAAACTTTCAAACCAACACATCAATCTCTACCTCGAATGATTACTCTTATCACACCTTGACACAAACAGGTCAATCTCTACCTCGGATAATTGTTCTTGTCAAACCTGTACACAAACAGGTCTCTCTCTATCTCGTATGAATATTTTTGTCAAAACTTCACACAAAACAGTGTACCTCTATCTCATACGATTACTGTTGTGAAAACTTGATAAAAACACGTCAATTTCTAACTCTTACGATTACTCTTGTCAAACCATGACCCAAAGAGAACAATTTCTACTTAGTACGATTACACTTGTCAAACCTTGACACAAACAAGTCAATCTCTACCTCGTATGATCACTCTTGACAACCAAGACACAACATGTTCAATCTCTACCTCGTATAAATATTCTTCTCAATCCTTCACACAAACAGGGCTACTCTTGTCAAACCATGACCCAAAGAGAACAATTTCTACCTAGTACGATTACACTTGTCAAACCTTGACATAAACAGATATATCTGTACCTTGTATGATTACTCTTGTCAAACCTTGACATAAACAGATATATCTCTACCTTATATGATTACTCTTGTCAAACCTTGACATAAACAGATATATCTCTACCTCATATGATTACTCTTGTCAAACCTCAACCCAAACAAATATATCTCTATCTCGTAACATTACATTTGTAAAACCTTGACACAAACAGGTCTATCTCTGTCTTATACGATTATTGTTGTGAAACATTGGCACACACAGGTCAATCTCTATTTCATATAATTACTCTTCTCAAACCATGACACAAACAAATCTATCTCTACCTCATAAGATTACGCTGGTCAATTCTTGATACAAACATGTTTATCTTCATGTCTTATGATTACTCTAGATAAAATCTGACACGAAAGGGTCAATACCTACCTTGTACGATTACTCTTGTCAAACTTTACACAATCAGGTTTGTTTCTACCTCGAATGATTGCTCTTGTCAAACCTGGATACAAACAAGTTTGTCCCTAACTAGTATGATTACTTTTGTCACACTTTGATGCAAAACAGTCTACCTCTATCTCATACGATTACTCTTGTAAAAAATTGACACAAACAGGTCAATCCCTAACTCGTACCATTACTCTTGTCAAATCTTGTCACTGTGAAGTCAGGACTATCTCTTCCTCGTACGATTATTCTTGTCAAACCTTGACACAAATAGGCCAGTCTCCATCTAGTATGATTACTCTTATCAAACTTCAAAACAAAAAAGTCGATCTCTTCCACGTAGATTACTCTTGTCAAACCTTGACAAAAGCAGGTCAATCTGAGCCACATATGATTACTCCTGTCAAACCTTGACACACACAGGTACTACTGTAACTCATAAGATTACTCTTATCAAACCCTGATACGAAAAGATCAATCTCTACTTCGTGTAGTTACTCTTGTCAAACCTCCACACAAACAGATCTATCTCTATCTCGTATGGTTCCTCTTCTCAAACTTTGACACAAACAGTTCTGTAACTACCTCGAACGATTACTCTTGTCAATCTTCGACATAAAGAATTCAATTTCTATCTCATACGATTACTCTTGTCAAACCTCGATTCAAACAAGTCTATCTTTACCTCATGCGATTAATCTTGTCAAACTTTGAAACAATCAGGCCTATCTCTACTGCGTACGGTAACTCTTGTCAATTCTTGACACAAAAAGGTCAGTTTCTATCTCGTACAATTACTCTTGTCAAACCTTGACACAAACAGGTCAATCTCTACCTCCTACGATATTCTTCTCAAATCATGACACAAAGTTGTCTATCTCTACCTCGTACGATTACTCTTATCAAACCTTGACACAAACATAACTATCTCTACCTCATATGGTTACTCTTGTCACCATAGTGTTTGCCCTGTCACCGAATATGCTCGCCCTTTCAGAACATAGGAACATTATAATGTGACAGTGAGTTTCACTTTTTCAAAGAGTAACCCAAATGTTGGCAGTCTGTAGCGTTGCTTTCCTTTCAGTCTATCGCTTTATATTAAAGTTTTCTAACAAGACATAAACTAGAGTGCTTTCAGAAAGTTCACTATTCTTCTTCAGATGAATAAAGGGTTATGTTTAATGAATGCAATGAAATATATAGACACAGATGTCGACGTCACTTAAACCGTATATTCTATAAAAGCCTTTAGAACAAACCAATTATAAACTAAACTATACTGAACTAAATCTGACACTGACAACTTTGGATGCAAATAATTATCTTGTGCCCAACTGCGTGTGTATTTCCATTGATAAAGCATAACCCTTTGTTCTCCTTAATAAGAACAGTAAAAGATTCGAAAAAGCTGGAGGTTTGGGCCTTGTTTTGAAATCATTACAACTTTTGTATGTGATCTTGTGTGTTAACTTTGTTAATTTTACTTTAAATTAGAGAAGGCTAGCGCATACAAGCTTCGATTAGCTTTGCACAAACTGAAGAGAAACTCTATCTTTGGTGTATAGGCCACTTGTATTTAGTGTTTATTATTTATTCACCATCCCAGACTACAATGGTAAGTGTTAAGTATGTAGAGAGCGGTAAGTACAAGAAGTGGATTTTATTTGGGATCCGCAGACTGGCTTGCACGTCTAAAGAAAATTGTAGTAAAAATATACAATTTGTTTGTAAAGAGTGCAGGTTGGAAGATAAATCGGAGACTGTTCTATACAAAATAGAGATGATAGATAAAGAGAGGTATAAACTAGGGAAATGGCAGCAGAATTTATAGAAAAACTTAAGCTTTTACATCCAAAGGACAAAGTAGCTAATGATGACTTTTAGGAAGTCAGAAATAGTATTATGGCTAGAAGTACGAACTAAATTATAATGTTACATACAGCTAGGTGAATCTTAAAATTAGTGCGAAATCGCACAATAAAAATGACCATTTCAACTATTAAGTTATACTTACTGGGGGGTTGACATGTAGATTAGGAAATATTAGAGTTAAATCCTGCGGGAGACAGTTTTTATTTTCACAGTTTGTCAAATAACTAACAGAAACAATAATATTTTCGGTTTGTTGTTAACTTCTAATAAAGACATCGTTTAGAGAGTGTAGATTAGGCAATATCTTGGTGGAAGTGATCACTACGCTATTAGATGTAGCATTTTACTCGTTACAAATTTCATAAAAGCTAATTTTGGAAAGATGTGACATGAATTACCAGTTGTAATTTGAACAACTGATTTAACTGAACATATTGATCTAGTATGGAAAATATTTTATTATTAATTTTTAAATATTCAAGATAAACACGTTCCTCATATAGTTAAAAAAAATAAATGTGGCTGCAAGTAAAGGAAAAAGTTGGCTCAGAATGGTGTAAAATATAAAATTCAAAAAAATTTAAATTGATTGTTATGATGGGAGACTTAGAGTATCATTGATAAAGAAGATCGTTTGTCAAACAGGAAATCGATAATGGCGTAGGAAAATAAGGCTCAATGAAATTGTAATTATTAACAGAAATGATGTTAAAGATAAGGGACATTTTAGAGTGAGAGTATAGCCTTTAAGAAATGATAAGACTTATTTCTGATTTTTTTGAAGTGACTGGGTTACTAAATTATACTTTTTACAAATAGTTACTAAATAATTTAAATAATATTACTCACTAGATAACTCTAGAAGTGTATCTTATACATCCATCGTTTGAATTTTAGACCCAATAGATATTTCTCGAGGTGCATCTAATACATCTGTCGTTGCATCCTGGGATTCAAACTTATAAACTAACTAAATTTATTTCGATCGTTGAACAGTTTTCTCTTAACATCAATTGCACAAATGCATTTAACTCAACTTGAATAAAGCTAAGATACTTAAAATAATTTTAACTAATTTCTTGACATTAAAAAAACTCATTCATATATGTATATCGATTACCATTCTTGTTCCTGAATGGGTATTTCAACATAGATTTGTGTAAAAGAAACTTTTAATTATTATTGAATATTTTATAAAACTGAATGAAGTTCTTTTTATTTAAACACAAATCAACACATGGGCTATCTGAGTTATGTCCACCGCTTGGAAATTAATCCCTCATTTTAACATTTGAAATCCAGACGATCTTTTACTTTTGGGCCTGGCATGGCCTAGCGCGTTAAGGCGTGCGCTTCGTAATCTGAGGGTCGCGGTTTCGCGCCCGAGTCGTGCCAAACATGCTCGCCCTCCATGCCGTGGGGGTGTTATAATGTGACGGTCATCCCACTATTCGTTGGTAAAAGAGTAGCCCAAGAGTTGGCGGTGGGTGGTGATGACTAGCTGCCTTCCCTCTAGTCTTACACTGCTAAATTAGGGACGGCTAACACAGATAGCCCTCGAGTAGCTTTGTGCGAAATTCCAAAAACAACAACAATCTTTTACTTTTGTATATTACGTAATTAAAATAATCAGGATGTCCCCTATCTCGTGTACTTTTAAGAAAGAATACACAAAATAAATATTTTTGATTGTGTGATAATAACTTTATGCAAAAAAAACCGTTTTAATTTTAAAACAGGCCAAATTGTATATTATATACTACTTTATTAAGTGGCAGTTTCTCTATAGTGGGTACACAGACTTTCTCGGTTGTTGTTGTTGTTTTGAATTATATACTACTTTATTAAGTGGCAGTTTCTCTATAGTGGGTACACAGACTTTCTCGGTTGTTGTTGTTGTTTTGAATTATATACTACTTTATTAAGTGGCAGTTTCTCTATAGTGGGTACACAGACTTTCTCGGTTGTTGTTGTTTTGAATTATATACTACTTTATTAAGTGGCAGTTTCTCTATAGTGGGTACACAGACTTTCTCGGTTGTTGTTGTTGTTTTGAATTAAGCACAAAGCTACACAATGGGCTATTTGTGCTCTGCCCACCACGGGTATCCAAATCCGGATTTTAGGGTTGTGAGTCCGCAGACATATCGCTGAGCCACTGGGGGGCGACTTTCTCGTTGAAAAGGTCATGTTTATTTTCTCATTAATTATTCCATACTTCTAAACACTGCAGTTAACAGGCTGCTATTTATAGCTTTAAAATACTACAAACTTGAATTGCAATTACATTCCAAAAAGTAGAAAAGATTTTTCTTTGGTTTATTTTCGTTGAAAAAGTAAATATATGCGTTACAAGGATTTGCAGCGAAAATAATTAAGTAACACAATGGATCTTCCGAAATTTTACGTGTAGTTCTAAGCTACGATATAATTCTTACATGAATGTTAAAATTTTTCTATCTTGCAGATGCAATTATAGATTTCGGATTTTGATACCGGTGGTGGGCAAAGCACAGATAGCCTATTGCGTAGCTTTGTGCTTAATTACAAACAAACCATCTAGATTTAACTTGTAATCAGCTAGAGCTAGCTAACTGCAAAAGAGAAAGACAGGAAACAAATGCATAAGTGGCAAAACCATTAATTAAGTATAAAAATAAAACACTACTTAACAGAAATACGAGATACAAAAAAGTGTTTTTCGTATATATGTATTGAACTGATAAGAAATGTGAGGGGAACCGTCATTAGTTTCTCTTACCATTTCAGTTGTAACCCCAGTCAATTAAACTACTGTTAATTAAATCTAAGTAGCAAACCCAACATCAACCAGCAACTGTAAACTAAATAAAGTAAGATAACTTTCAAGTGAAGCTTGTATTATTACAAAAATTTATCAAAATGCTCGACATCTATTTAAGACAAGCAAACTACAAATCCCTTGAACCCTGGAATATGTAATACCCCTAACTGAAAGTCCATTATGGTATTATGGCAAATGCCGAACTTGTGTTTTTGCAGCCGTAAATCTAAAAATCACTAGAGCTCTATTTTAAGGGTCTGACGAATACTAAAAACCCGCAAAACTTTCCTAAAAATCTTCCGGGTATAACGTGGTCTTACTTGAAATTAAATAGTACACAGAAATAGCTTTGATCTCGACTCTATCATCAATGACTGATCAATGTGTTCATAAGACACCTCATTCAAAGAATGTGACTACTAATAATTATCTGATTTATCAATAAGAAAAACGACGATTTATTTAATTATGTCACAATCTGTTTTTCTTGCAGAGAGCACGGATAATAACTTATTACAAGCACATTTACAGAGTTCATTACTGAAATACAGAGCTGAGTAAATGCCTCACTGCGTCCAAACTTGGAATTATGAAAATTACCGTAATTTTACATATTAACAAAAGGAACTGAAAACACATAGTATTCTGCCGTATTACAGTGCACACAATCAATATTGTGCCGTTTGGTAACTCAAGTTTTTTGTGAATGGCGTACACCACTTTTTGTATCTAAGCTATGCAATGAATCTGCCCACTATGAATATCGAAACTCGATTTATACTATGATATGCTGAGCCACAAGATGTTGGATTGCGTTTATATATTTTCTAGTACTTACATTCTAATTGGCCCGGCATGGCCAAGCGCGTTAAGGAGTGCGACTCGTAATCCGAGGGACGCGGGTTCGCATCCCCGTCGCGCCAAACATGCTCGTCCTTTCAGCCGTGGGGGCATTATAATGTGACGGTCAATCCCACTATTCGTTGGTAAAAGAGTAGCTATAGAGTTGGCGGTGTGTGGTGATGACTAGCTGCCTTCCCTCTAGTCTTACACTGCAAAATTAGGGACGGCTAGCACAGATAGCCCTCGAGTAGCTTTGTGCGAAATTCCAAAACAAACAAACAAACAAACAAACCGGAAGCCCCACCAAAATTCCAGAGAGAACCAAGAGGAAGGTTCTCAGAGTAGTTAGTAGGAACCCTCGTTTAACACGTAATGACATACAGAAAATGGGGTTGAAGTAAGCACCTCTACAGTTATGAACACGTTACGCTCTTCTGAGTTCAAAGCACGCCGTCCTCGTAGAACTCCATATTTAAAGCCTGTTCATTTAGAAACACGATTGAGGTATGCAAGAAAGCATGTAGATAAACGCTTTACCTATTGGAAGAGTATTCTTTGGTCAGACGAGACTAAAATCGAGCTTTTCGGCCACAACTATGTTCGCTATATTTTCCGTAAGAAGGGGGAACGAAATCTTCCAAAGAACACCGTCCCTACAGTTAAACACGGAGGTGGCTCGATCACGCTATGGGGTTCCTTCAGCTCTTCTGGTATAGGCAGCCTTCACCGCGTCAACGGAATCATGAAAAAGAAGAGGACGTTGATATATTAGACACTTATATCAAGAATGATGCTCGGAACTTGCGACTTGGGCGTCGTTGGATCTTCCAGCACGATAATGCTGTGCAATCCTGGTTGCAGAGGAACCATATAAGCATTCTGGAGTGGCCATCGCAGTCACCCGATCTCAACCCAATTGAAAACGTTTGGCATGAGTTGAAGACCAGGGTTCATCAGCGTCATCCGTGAAACATGCAAGAGTTGGAAGCCTTCTGTAAAGAAGAATGGAAGAAAATACTAGTCGAGTACTGTCAAAGTATCATGGAGGGCTATGAGGAGAGATTGCGCCAAGTAATTCACCTGAAAGGCTACACAACTGACCATTAAACAGACACACGAACACTTTCTGCTCCTCCTATTTTTGGTTATTTGTTTATAAACAGTTTATTTGTCATTTAAGTTACATAAACATTTACGTAGATGTGTGATAGTATAATATGTATAATATACTGTACTTTTATTATCCTAATCGTGATACTTTTTAAGTTATGAGAAAAAAACTACTCACGACGTCAGGGTACGAACACTTTCTGTCGTAACTGTGCATAAGACAGTTTTTGGTTGCAATTTAGACTCTAATATACAGTCCAAAAATCGATTTTTTGTGCCTTCTTACCTGCAATGATATAAGTGTAGCCATTAAAATCGCGTTACGACTGAATTAAAGATAGCTGTTGCTTGCATTTATTGGTTGTATATTATACTACCTTAACTGTATATAACGTTTCGGTCTGAAAATGTCGAAATTTGTAAATATTTTTCCGTTTTCTTATACTTCATCAGATATGTGGTACCGTGTAACTGTACATTGGATATTTCTGTATCGTTTTAGGTATCAGAATGCAGTATATATATAAAGTATTCAAATAGTTTTTCAACCCCTAATTTAAGGGCCTACTTATAAAAGAGAAACACTCCAAAATTATAAATCATTGGAGCCAAAAGACTGTTCGATTCTGAAGACTTACACTGTAAACAAACCATTACTAAAGACATAACTGGGTCAGACTAATTTATCCTGTTATTCACCTCGTTACAACAATGTACGAATACAGATCATAGTATGGCAATTAACTAGAAAAAAAGAAGCCAAATGGAAAAGAAAATAAACCTAGCAAAATTTAATTTAGTCTTATAGGATTTTATTACCACTGAAATGAATATCAAGCCTTTCTACATGATAATTTATATTAATCGCAATTAATACAGAAACACTGATCCAAGCACGAACTAAAATTACATTTTACGTTTATTTACATAAACAGTTTAAAGCTTTTTTGTAATGTTTATGATGTTATAGATACTACCTAGAGCTGGAAGTCAAGCTTTAATGGCTATTACTGCAGACAAAAACAATGAAGTACGTCGTTGCATTAATTCACTTATGTTTATTACTCTGTATTTGTCTATGATTTGTGAATTAATGACAGTGCTTATTCCTGTGAAGTCTGGATGGACAATATTTTACAACTGTATAGATTTAATGGGAAAAAAAATGGTAAATAGCGAAACAAAAACAATGAAAAGATAGTAATAATATACTATACTTTATACTAAAATGTTACATGGACAAGTATTAAAATGTAATTCGATACTGATATAATGTCGTTAGGAGGGTTCTTTTGGATTATTTTGTAAACATAATACCGATTAAAGTCCTCAACAATAACAAATTAGTTTAACGTTTGGTAAAGGCTACCTTCACTTTTAGGCTTAACTTCATAAACAATGGCTTAACTGAGACTAATAGGTTTAACTGTTAATGCTAAAATTTCTCTGGCTAATGAATCAATAGCATATATATTACCTGACTGAGATAGAACTGATTCACTCCATGGCTCACTGAATATTTCTCTTGTTGTCGTATCTATAGGGTTCTCTTGTTTTTAAATACTACATAAAATGTATACATTTTGCAAATACCATAACTTTCATGAGTAAATGCTATTGTCATTGCCAGGATTTAAAGTGGAAAAACCACACAGTGGACTATCTGCACTCTGTCCACTGCGGGTAATTGAGCCTCAGAGCTTAACATTTGCTTATTTAATTGTTGAATTTCTCATCAACATACTTAAGAGAAGGCAACTATTCAACACCATCCTTTGCCAACTTTCTAGCTACTCTTTATCAACGAATAGTGATATTATCACATTATAAAACCCCTCACGACAGAGTAAGCATGCTAAGCGACGAGTTTCTATTCATTGACCTACAGATTTGTGAGTCGAGCACCATAACCACTAGTCCATACCAAACTGCGTCTATCAATGTGGCGCAAAAAATGATTGACCAAATATACAAAAATCTACTATTATGTTACGTATTATACTTTATTTCGGACAAGTTTCTAATTTATTATATTACGTACGTTACGTATTACTATTACAAATAACCGAAAATTTAGAAATAAATTAAATGTCAATATGTATAAAATTTATGGTATTTGCCAACAAGATTGATACACACAATTTTCTTTCTTAACACAAATATATTTTAAATGTACAAACATAAAAACAATACAGTTTATAATAACGGTTATTACTACTTATTACAAATGATGGTTCATATATAAGAGTTTTACAAACTTACAGACAGTACTAAGTCTTATATTTGGTCTAGAACTTGATATTTTATCGACAATCCAGGTCCACAACGAGCAAATTAATTCTGAATTCATATTGTCACACCTCGCTTATAAGTCAGCTTGTAGTTAAACTGGCTAGCTTGATTGGCCTCATACCCTTACAAGCTAACTTTTATCGGTGAAGATATTTAACGTCCGAAGATAATTCACTGAAATTGAATGTTTTGTAATTTTCGAACTCTAAGTTTCCTGGTCAAATTCGGTAATCTTGGTCTTTAAATATCAATCACGTGAGACTGTAGAGTGTTCATTGGTTTGGTTTTTTGGAATTTCACACAAAGCTACTCGAGGGCTATCTGTGCTAGCCGTCCCTAATTTAGCAGTGTAAGACTAGAGGGAAGGCAGCTAGTCATCACCACCCACCGCCAACTCTTGGGCTACTCTTTTACCAACGAATAGTGGGATTGACCGTCACATTATAACGCCCCCACGGCTGGGAGGGCGAGCATGTTTGGCGCGACTCGGGCGCGAACCCGCGACCCTCAGATTACGAAGCGCACGCCTTAACGCACTAGGCCATGCCAGGCACCTGTAGAGTGCTCAACAAAGTTCGTTTGGCAACAATACTAACATTTGCTAGTATTACATACACATCTAGTACATTGTTGATTCTTACGCTTAAAAATCTTCTACGAATTTCGAGAACAGGCAGGACTCGTACAATATAAAATCAAGAACATACGTCACATGCAAAAACGAAAACTATACAAAAAACAAGCGAAGGTATTAAAATCAACTAATAACAGTAAATCCGTTACACTACTTTGTTAAAACTTTAATGGACTGATTACGCTCAATGCTTAAAATGATTAACACACTTAAATCAATTTCTTAATTTTGTAAACTAGATGAATTCATCGAATAGCAACTATACGTAAATTGTACATTCAAGAACAGCAAACGAAATAAATATTAATCATAATTAGTGATGTCGAGAAAACCCACTTGTAGAGAAATATATATGCAAAAACGGCTCGTTTGGGTTGAGAAAATATTTTACGTAGAAGGTTGTTCGCTCTTCTACGTAAAATATTTTCTCAACCCAAACAAGCCGTTTTTGCATATATATTACTCATAATTGTTTTAACTTTTGTTATTAGTTTGCTTTTAGCATTTGGTACAATTCTCACTCTGAAGAATTATAAAAACTCGGCTAACCAAAATATGACTGTGTTTGTATGTGTGTGTTTTCTTATAGCAAAGCCACATTGGGCTATCAGCTGGGCCCACCGAGGGAAATGGAACCCCTGATTTTAGCATTGTAAATCCGTAAACTTACACCTGTACTAGCGGAGGGCGTTGTGTGTGTATTTTGTGAACTCACTGAAATTTAGCTCAGCAATATTTTTTTTTCGATAAAAGGTTCACTTAGTGTGTTGTTAATTTTTACGTATGTCACTGCATCAGCAAAAATTAACTATTATGTTATTACAAATTGCACCTTTTACAATACGGAAAAAAATTTTGAAAACAGGTGCAGTGTATTGATCATTGGTGCGACCTGTTTTTTCGTACCTGTTTTTGAAATGTTCTTTAATGTAAAAGTTGTAACTTGTAATAAAATAATGCTGATAAACAATAAGTAAGTTCAAAACGAAACTATTAAAACTTAAATAAGTATGAAGCTAGATAACTGACTGTGTTTCTCAATTTGTAGTTCGAGCAACACCAGAGTAAGTAGCAGTAAAGATTGACTTTCTATATCCTAGTTTTTAAAAAATCGATACAACGTTCGATTAAACGAAAATTACGTTTACTCGAACATTTTATTAACTTACATAATAATTTATGTCAGTGGTGCTATAGAACAGTGTTTGTTCTGTTTCCAAATTTGAGTATGAGATTCACGAAATTTTTACTGGTTCGTGATACGAACCTTAGCAAAGACTTTTAACCTTAATTCTTTTCTAGAGTGTTGTTTTCATTCCGTATAGCTGTTAATTTTTTCTAGTTTTTAGCCAAAAATTGATCATCAATATGATCTAAATTTTATTTTAAAATATGTTTGCTTATTTATGTAATATGTTCAACATAATATATAAGTTATGTATCTCAGAACGGCTTGAATGAGTATTAACACTTTTATTGATAAGAAGAGAAAAATGTTTCGACCTTCTTAGGTTATATTCAGGTTAACATTTCTCCTTATCAATAAAAGTGTTAATACGCATATCAACTGTTCTGAGATAAATTTTTATTTCAAGTGGGTTTCTCGTCATCAAGAATCTTAAAGTTAGCTTCCAGAAAAAAAGAGAATGAAATACTTCTTTACGTGAATAATGATACAGGTTGCTTCAAAAAAATGTTAACACATCTGAGAATTTTTCTTTTCCTTGCAGTTGACTGAAAGATGCTCATCTATGCAACAACCTTCCTTCTTTGCTGCAAAGTCAATTTTTTGTCATTTCAAGGGGAGATGACAGTCCCATATAGAGGTGTTAACAGTTTTTTAAAGCACCCTGTATAATAGCACAGCAGTTTTGACTTATGCATAGCTCAACACATGTTCAAAATAAATTCAGTCACTTCTTTAATATTTGTCCCTGCTGTTGACTTCCTCCTAATAGTTAAACTTACGTAACTAGTTGTAAATAACATTTTTACAAAATTCTAGGAGTAACTTATCAGTGGTAGATGTTAAATCGTATATAGCAAATGGCAGTCTGTTTATATGTTTTTCTAGTAAAAATTGTACTGTATCTGTTTTTTTTTCTGCCAGTATGTGCATCATTATAACTAAACAGTTGAAAGCTTATAGCACAAGAGGAGTCACTAGACAGCCAAAATATTAATTTGTCAACACTTACACGTTCTAAATATACACGAAATTCAATTTTCTATACGAGATATAACATCAAACATTTGTCAATAGATCTCTCTCCTGCTACTATATAGTAACTATTTATTTACCCAACGAAGAATGATTTATACGTTATAAATGATACAACCTTAAATAAAATCATGTCCAATGATGTATTGTTATTTTACAAGAGCAAACTTCAAATAAAGTAAAGCTTCTATAAAGAATACTAAAGATAGTCGCCAAAAGCTAAAACGAGAGAAAAAATGAAATTAAATTTGTCTGTTTATTTTAACGCAAAAATTATACAATGTCTTATCTGCTTTTTTTCTACCAGAAGGTTGGAGCGGTTGGGTATTGTACTTAACAGTAAGTCATAAGTGGGCATTATATTAAATACCGAAAATAATTTAAGGTTTTTTGCTTATATAATTCATTTCCTATTGGGATTTGCTTTCAGCAGGCACAGAATTCTGAGGAAACTAAAAAAATAACTAGTAAATAACCATGAGATAAAAGTATATATATGATATCTCGCAAAACAAAAGCAATACTTTATCTTGAAGTACAGATTTTATATTAAGCTTAATTGTGAAATATAATCACTTGTATTCCGTGATGACGAGAAACCCACTTGAAGTAAAATATCAAGACTGCTGGTAAAGGTATTAAAACTTTAATTAAAATAGAGTGCAAAACAACATTTTCACCTTCTTAGGTCATCTTCAAGGTAATAAAGAGAGTTTGTTTTAACACCCATACCAACTGTCTTGAGATTACATAATCACTTGTATTAATGAGGCTGGCTAAAACCTCACATGGTTGATATTTCACAACCTGAAATGTATTCATTTATATATATTTTAAATAAAAATGTATTGAAGGAGACATGACTTTTATTCTAAGAATTCAACTGTATTCCTAGGGATGAATTATTATATTTAATTAAAAGTGAAGATAGCAAAGTAAAATATCATGTATATTTTAATAATGGAATTGAAACAACCGTTATAAGCGGATTTTGTTGTTTTTTTCATATATATGAAACATCTACAAGAATAACTGTCATCCACAAATACAATTCAAGAATTTCCAAATGTTTATTTAAGCAAGAAAGATTGTTTTGTTTTCTCGATGTTTATCACTAAGTTACTTATATAACATATTATGGTTATTAGATTAAAGAGATATTATTTTCTTTGGATAAGTGATTTAACCATTCGTTTAAGAAATGTATAATTATTAGAAAGAACATATATATATATATTTTTTGGTTTATTCCAAAGCAGCATTGTATCTGTTGAGTTTTTCACGTAAATGTCGGTGAAATAATTATTTTTATTTGGCATAGAAATCTGAAACCTTTGGATACAAAAGCAAGATTATGATGCAATATAGTATAATAAATTTCTAAAACGAACATCATTTACTCGATAAAATATTTTTTCTCACCTTTTTCTAATTATTTCCTCATTTCTGTTATTAGACTAAATAAAATATTAAGAAGTTTAATACTGAAACAATCACCAAGAATAATGAGAAAATAAACGTTACAAACCAAAATTTGTTTTCAGAGTTAAATTTTATTTACTTATGCATAAAAGCAAGAGGACAAACGAAAACGTGCTAAAGCAATTATTATACGTTAATGGGATTGCACATGTTTAATGCTAACAGGATTACAAAATAAACTAGAAACCTGCGGAGCTCGTTTACTAGTATTTTAAGCAATAGTTACAGGAGTTCAACCCTGAGTTCTGAAGTTTCGCAGGGAGAAAAACGCTAATAAGCTTTAGTTGAACAGGGTAAGTAAAGCTTTACGGGTAAGGGGTAGGGGTAAGTAAAGGAGTAGAAGAGTATTTACGTTTTAGAGGGTAAGAAAAAGCATTAAAACTAAGTGATATTGAATTTTGCAGAAAAGGCAAAGAAATGTATGATGCATGGTAAGAATACTGATTAAGGGTTATAAAGCTTTATGTAGCATCTATAGGAATACAAGATCAGTGGTTTATAGTTTTCGGGTGTAACAAGAAAAATACATGAAAGTAGTTTATATTTTTAAGAGTAATTGCAAGGGTATATATCACTCAAACATACCCTTGATAATTCAGGTTAAGAGGGTAAAAACTGGATTTTTTGTTTTTAGTTACTGGAACGTTGTCCAAAAAACCTGATTCTTTGCGATAGTAACTTAAATTTGGACTCTTACCAAAGTTGGCTAATGTCCCAAGTGTTTCAGAGAAAGGTGAATTATGACCAGATCCGAAGTGAGATAAAGCAATGAAGTGAGAAGACAAAGGCATCTTGCCAGAGTTAGAGAAAAGGGGGATTTTTCCATGGTAAGATAATGAAGGATATTTCCAAACACTTGAGGCAGTGTAATATTCACTGGGATAATTTGAATTAGAATTTTTACCAAAATAACCGAAAAGAGGTCTAGTGGTGAGGTGATTTAAAACTGGGTTTTTAATATAGTATGGAAAAGTAGAGCTTTTACCGAGATCAGCATTATTGTAGATGGTAGGAAGATTACTCGATAGAGTTTCACCATGTGCCAAGGCAGCAGAAGCGTGGATGTAATCTCTGTATGACCCATCTGCATTTATTCCGCTCGAAGAAAAAGGATAAAGCTCCTTATTACCAGTTGTACCATACGCGCGTTGAAGGTTCTGATAGCTTGGGACAGGCCTCACGTTGAGACGCTTAACAAGAGGTGAAGGGAAAGGATAACTCTCAACAGAAAGAATGTGGGAATCTGAAGCCTTTTTATTATTGTGATAATTTTCAGGGGCTACTAAACCAGCTTCTGACTTAAGCTTATTGGTGGTGACATGTACTACATCCTTGATCTCTACGTCGGACTCGTAGGTTTTCACGTCTGGATGGTAGCCAGTGGCATCAGCGACATAGTTAACGATATGGACTCGACCGTCAGCGTCTCTAACACCGTAGGAACCAGCTTTGTTACCATACGCATCGCCGGTCTCCTTATGGAAGGACTCGCCATTGAAGTGATTTACTTTGTAGCCGAATTTGTAATTACCTGACCCCTAGATATTATGAATAAGAAACATATATAAACCTTTGATTGAATAGTAATTTATATGTTTTTGTATGTTATAATAAACGCTTTTATTACGAATTTGAAATTGTTTCCTTTCTAGAACAATACTCAACGGGTGTTTGTTTGTTTGTTTTGGAATTTCGCACAAAGCTACTCGAGGGCTATCTGTGCTAGCCGTCCCTAATTTAGCAGTGTAAGACTAGAGGGAAGGCAGCTAGTCATTACCACCCACCGCCAACTCTTGGGCTACTCTTTTACCAACGAAAAGTGAGATTGATCGTCACATTATAACGCCCCCACGGCTGGGAGGGCGAGCATGTTTTGGCGCGACTCGGGCGTGAACCCGCGACCCTCAGATTACGAAGTGCACGCCTTAACGCGCTAGGCCATGCCAGGCCCTACTCAACGGGTATCTTTCTTTTCTCCCTAAGCTGTGAACTGATTATTTACTGACAACAAATAACACGTACAAATTTTCGTAACAACAGTTTAGACATATGCATGTAAACTCGTGGATGAGGCGCAGTGTCACGCACCCAAAGGGTTTAATAACTTTACTTTATTACTTTTTTTATTTTACATACAAAATTCAATAATAATAAATACATCAAAAGTGTATCTGCGGTATTTTTTAACAATACAGTAAAAGCTCTATATAATATTTTTGTCCATAACTTTAAAAAAAACTGATGATATAGTGAAATTCAGAGACACCCAAAGATATACAAAGACATGAAATTTGCACGATTTTGTGAAGAGTTACAAAATATATAATATTACTGTATCTTGGTCTATATATAACTTGAAAGAGATTGAAACACAGCATGCATTTTTAATCGAGATAAAATTTTAGCAGAAATACCTATTTTTAACAATTTGGCTTACTTACATCTTGGTTACGATATTGGAGATCAGTTCCTTGCGCGGAAGCATCCTCGTGGACGTGCACAGGAGCTGCAGCAAGTGTAAGGGTCACCAATGTACATAAGAATAGCAACTGTAGAAAGAAAATAAAGCATAATCATTTAAAAGTTCATAATAGTCAACATAAGTAAATTCAATACTGCGTAATTATTAAAGTTGTTTGAACTTCTATGAAATCGTTTTGATTACATCGGCGGCTAACAGTAATTAAAAGGCTAGAATACGTGGCTTGCTTGAAAATAGTCAACTTATAAAAATTAATACAAGGTTATCTGACCTTAGAAATGTAAAAACAAAATCTAATTTGGATAATAATTACTACGCAAAAACGTGTAAATACTTGGCTTCGATATAACTAGTCATGTGGAAACGTAAAAAGTTTGATTTAGATAGCAACAGTCATGCCGAAACAGGAAAGTTTGGCTTGAATAGTATTAATCATGTTGAAACATAAAAGTCTGACTCGAACAGCACTAATAAAAATAAGAAAGCTTTGCTTGGATAGCACCAGTCATGTTAACACATGAAAGCTTAACCTGGTTGTCAATAACATGTCAAAACATGAAAGCTTAATATGAGTAGCAAGAGTCATAAAACCAAATTGATTGTATAACAAATAGTAGGTCAAAACCTGAGAATATGGCTTTGGCAGCAATGGACATGTTCATGCATGAGAAAAATCAATTTGTTCATCATCAGAAAACTTTTTATCCTCGCCAAAAACAGCTTAATACATCTTATATCCTAGATACTGCTGATTGTAACAAAATAGTCAAAGGTGTTTTAAAGATATTCTTTATGTCAGTTGTATCTATAAGAATGTTTTAAGTATCAAGTTGTTCTTTCTAATTACCACAGGGCTTATAAACTTCGCTTTTTTCCTTTTTTTGCTATGTAAAGCTGTGATACATGAAATAAAGTTGAGTAGTTAACACGTGGTTTAATATTATAAACAATAAACAAAATATCCAAGTTTTATCATATTTTACAACCAGAAATGAAGTGTCTTAGCATTTATTGATCATATTATCAGCCCTGAACTCACAGATTTTTACGTTTCATCACAAGAGACAAACGTTTATTGGAAGGATAAACATCCACATGTTTAATCATAGTATGTAATAAATAATCAAGCATGTATTTCTTTTATCATATTGTGAAATCGGATATAAAATGCTTAAAATATTTAAACGTTCAATAATGTTTCAAAATAAGGAATCTTACATCTTAAGGAACATTACATCTTGAAACAGAAATAAAATATCCACATGTTTTAAAATACTCTGGAACCTGGATTCAAACATTCACATATTTAATGAAATCCTAGAATATGGAAATCAACATTACATGTTATTTTGCGTAGTCTTCACTAACACGAATTAATCAAGTGCGAGAACCTAACACAAAAGAACAAGTACTGAAATTGACCATGTTATAGGTATTTGAAATTCACGTGTTAAGTAAAACAGTTACTTTATTATTTATATATATAACCTAAAATATATTTTATGTATAAAACTAAGGCAAGTAACTAAGTATTTACCTCCATTCTACGTGATATGGAACTAGGGTGGTTACAAAGGATTCAGAAAAGACTAGTCTCTAATGCAGGTTTATATACATTAACCGAGAGTGCTGTGTTGATAATGTGACAATAGATTTCTTTATGTTCTTCCTAATGAACGAGGCCAGGACGTACATGAAGTAACAATAAAAACAGGATGTCATTAAAAAGGACGCTTCTTCGTTGTTTCGTAAAAAATTATCTAATATTTGAGCATAATCTTTGCATTTTCTCACCAAAGATTTGATACGTATATAAAGAATTAAACAACCTTGACATTGGTTGTTTCTCGTACAGTTAATGATAGAGATCTCTCTGATATTGAGTATTAATTTACTTTGTGGCCTTTTTACGTCGACCTTGAAATCATATATGGGAAAGTGTAAACCAATGAACGAGGATTTTTCTTAATAAGTTTAATGATACATCATCGTAATATCAGCAGACAATGCCTTCAAAGTCAGTTTTCATATACTATTTTGAGATAGGAACTATGATTGATGATTTTTATTTTAACGACAGAACGATATTTGCTGTTATAATATTAAGTTATTATTATAGGTTTAAATAAAACTTCTTTCCTATATTATTAGCTTCAAACGAGATGAATTAAAAATAAGTAGACAATAGTTATTTCGATAGTTTAAGAGGGGAAGGATGCATCATATTATTATGGTATTGTCAACTTATGGTTGTATGCCTCATTATCATTTAATTCCAGATTTAATTTTTTTTCACTTCAATAACATGATGTACGACTCTAAGTCTTTTCTCTAAATACAGATTTATTTGTTTGTAGTGAAAGACGTTATTGTGTATAGAAACTACTTGTTGAATACTAATTCAATTTTATCTCTATAAAATCTTTACGATATTCCACCTGTTATCAAATTTAACTTATTATTCAGTAAAGGGCGAGGTTACTTCATTCACGTCTCCCCATAATCCTAAAGGACAGGTGAAGTCCCTAGAAATAAATTATAATTGTTAGTTACTTAAGATTCACAACAGTTGACTCGCAGAAGAACAAATATAATTTAATAAAAACAGTGATACATTAAATCGTGCGTATACAGCAAGTAATTTTATATTTTGCACATAAAATGAACGAAAAGAAAACTAAACAAAATGCTTATAGTTATGAATATGTGTAGTATTTTGATTTTGAAATGATTTTAATCACAGAACAAACCTGTAATTATATAAGAATCTTAAGAATATGCAGATATTGATGCTACTAATTTATCTCCTGAAGTTTTCTACTTTTTCTTAATCGTGGTTTGATTTTCATTTTTAAATTTCTATTCAAAAGTGTTCAAAAGCTTTTGTTGTATATTAAAACTGGCAGGATCTTGAATTATTTTTATAGGTCTAATTACTCTTATATTGTATCTAAAGTAAAACGTATTTTTCTTGTTTCACATTTTGGTGCCTGCCATCTCACTTTCTGATTAAATAACTGCACGTAGGAGACATAATTCATTAACGACACCTCCAGTTTCTTCTCATAATTCTCATGTTATTTCGATCGGATCTGGAGTTGTAATACTCTGGGTACCGAAATTCTGGGAGTTCTAGACAAATCATCTCACTCGGTCTCAAACTCACAAAACGTCACACTATGTTGGTTATTCTAAATTAGCCATACTTCTCTCACAGTGAGGCCGACTCTCAGGGGAAGAGCGCGAACAATTGTTGCAGGTGTACCACACATTATCGACACCTCTCATTTTGGGGTTGTACACTTCAACGAGATGGAATTCATACACCTTTACATTATCTTCCTTCCTTAGCGACCGACTAACTCTTCCTCTTAGTCATAATATTGTCTCAGAGCTTTTTAAAATTTGAATACAAAAGTGGAAGTGAAAATAGACATACTTATCAGCAAGAAATAACATAATTTATCAGCAAGAAATAACATAATTTATCAGCACGATTTTCATTCTATTGAATTTTAACTGGGATGATAATTGTATCAAAATGAGTCTAGATAAAAACTATTTCAAACCTCTGAAATGTAACAAGAAAAACATTTTATACTTACACATGTGATAAGACAGAACTCAGCTTCTCGTATATTCAGTTGTCACACCAAAAATGGTATAATGGAAAATAGACCATCCAACTTTCTTAAATATCGTAAGAAACTAAAAACATATTAAAAAATTAAACTTCAAACATAGTTTATAAATGTTTATGAATACTGGGATCTTTAAGAAGTTAAACTGAAAACGTGGTAGATTTTACAATTAACCTTATACAAAACCAAAATAAAATATTTTATTTTAGACAGCAAAGTGAGATTTTAGAAGAGGAATCTACAGGTCAAACTCTGTGTCATTCTTGTAACATTGATTTTTGTCTGATAAATATAATTCAATGTCCAGTCCACTTATCAATCACAAATTAATTTATTTCCTTCTTAGACGTTTCTACAAGCTTAAACACTTGTACACTGCCGTACTTTGTTGTAGGTCTACATTAAAAATGAAGTTCAAAATTACCTACCAATACTAGGATTAAAGTAAAATCAATTTACTTGTACAAAGTACCTTAATAAGCATGATAGCAAATACAGATCCAAATATTACTTCATAAAAATAAATTGACTGATTCGACTCTCTATCTTGAAAATAAACTCTATCTTAAAATAACTATCCCATATTTATAATTTGGCTATGATGTACGCGTAAAACTTGGCGTTAACTTAAAAATTGCTTGACATTGTTAGGTATTATAATTTATCTCGGACAAGTCTTCGATTTATTATGTTATGTGTGTTAGGACATTTTAATTTGAATTTAATAGTTAATAAATGTCAATATGCATTAAATTTATGTTATTTGCCAAGAAGATTGATACACACGCAATGTTTTAACACAAATATATTTTAATATATAAACAAACAAAAAATACAATTTACAATAATGATTATTACAAATGATGATTTGTGTATAAGGGTTTCACAAACTTACAAACAATATTAAGTTTTATATCCGGTCTAGAATTGAACATTTTATTCGACGATTTTGTAATGATGTATACCTATTTTGCTTCAGCATAATTCTTGTACCCTTATCTGTTATGATGTTTATAAATAATACACATGATGAGCAAACTAATGCTGATTTGATTTTGTTACACCTCCCATAAGCTAACGATGTCATTTCTTGAATAGCTTCACAGCGGTTCAAAGATATTTAATATCCTCGTAGAAATAATAACGTCTAAAGTAATTCACTAAAGTTGAACGGTTTGTGATGTTCAAAATCTATAAACTTTCCTGGTCAAATTATGTAGTTTTCCGATTAATAGATATTAATCACAATTACAGCTTCTGACTGTAGCTGTTTAATAATAATATTCTCTCTTGACGCGTTTCTTTTATACAAATCACGTAAGTTTCTCGAAAGTTCACTTGCCAGCAATACTGTCATTCACTAGACATACATACACATGTAAGTACATTGATTATTGTTACTTTCAAAAACTTTCTACAAATCCCGAGAACAGCGGGATTTGAGCAATACACAGCCAACAATATTCGTCATAGACAAAAAAGAAAACTATCAGAAATAAAGCAAAGGTAGTATAATAAACATATAACGTTAAATCTGTAATAGCTCTCTTCTTAGAGAATTAAAAATTGGCTAACATACAACTTACAGCACTGGTGAATTATCTTGAACAATCCTAGTAAAGTGTTACACTAAACTGTCAATTAACTAAAGCCTTTGTTTGTCTCATTCGAGGCCCACTGTATACAATTAGGATGGCAATATACTAGTAAAATCTAACCATGATGATCCTCTAGGATTAGTCTTGAAAAGATTTCCAGGTTCCTCAGAATTTTGCATTCCAGGTGACAAGTACTTTTTGAATGTACCAGTTGACCATTCTCTCAGTGAAATACTTCCAAATACAATCATGATGGTTCACCTTTGGCTTTGATTGCTTCTCTTCAAACTCCTATTGAATTTTAGAGTTTATCTTCTCTCGTGACAAAAACTGTTTAGCCTTACTTCTTATTCTTACGAATAAGAAGCATTCTTATTCGTGTGATATTAAGCCTTTTCGATAAAATGGTTATCAATGTTTGATGATTATTATGACTCTGACGTGGAAGTTTACTTATTGTCACCAAAGATGTTCCTGTTAATTGGGAAGCAAGACGAGTAACTTTATTCACTATTTCACCTTTGCACTCTGGAAATGATTTTGAATTGAAACTGGTATGGCTCTGATAGCACATTTCTATCATAGTTCGTTGGTTTTCCGAGTTGCGCTCCCAGTGGCACAGCGATATGTCAGCGGTCTCATACTACTAAAACTGATTTTCGATGCTCTTGGTGGGCAGAGCACAGATAGCCCATTCTGCAGCTTTGAGCTTAACTCTAAACAAATAAACAAAACGAATTCTTGAGTGACCAATGTTGAACTGACCAATTAAATTCTGGAACTGTATTTGGTAGTGTCGTGGCTTGAATATTCCAAGAAGGTTCTTAAAATACAGATGGTACAGTAGTTGTGGTAACAGGTGAGGACCAATATATCTCAGAACGACTGGTATGGGCATTAACACTTTTATTGATAAGGAGAGAACAACGTTTCGACCTTCCTAGGTCATCTTCAGGTTAAGAAAGAGAGAGTTTGCAAGTAGATTTCTCGTCATTAGGATAGTGAAGACCAAATAGGTCCTCCTATTCCAAATTTTGTGGTAGATGGCATTCCAGACTAGAACTTCCAAACTTGTGCAGAAAGAGTTCTGTAGATGGATTAATATTTTCATTTAATAATTCATTATCCAAATGTTTAATTCTCTGGCTCATGCTCTTTTATTTTTCGTTAGTTTTGTCACTATAGCCTTTCCATATTTCTTTAATCTGACTGTTGTAAATTTTC
The DNA here is from genome assembly GCF_004210375.1 of Tachypleus tridentatus. Classification (NCBI taxonomy): domain Eukaryota; kingdom Metazoa; phylum Arthropoda; class Merostomata; order Xiphosura; family Limulidae; genus Tachypleus; species Tachypleus tridentatus. The sequence goes on along the minus strand of NC_134832.1, from coordinate 12,649,374 downwards.
TGTACATTTCCAAAGCTTACATTTATCGTGCTTTAAATCAGATTTGTTTTTTATTTTTCATTCTTATTTAAATAGTACATCTATTCATTTAACTCCTATTTTAAATTCTTCTCTATTATATTTTTCTTTGTCTTTCTTATAATTTTCTATTTCATTTACTTTAATTTTTATCTCTTTCTGATTTTCTTTCTTTCCATTGTTTTATTATGCCTGGGAGATCTCCCATCTCACTCTCTTCCCTTGTGGTAGTTATAAACTATAGTTGAAGTTTAGTATAAATCCTATTTTATTTTCCGTAAAATAATATCCCACTACTGACGCTAACTGGATTATTTTACAGTCTACTTACCAATCATAAATTAGATTATTTCTCCTTTATCGTTTCTAGAAGCTTGAACGATTGTTGTAGGTATATGAGTTCAAACCTCCCTAACAGTGTTAAGATTATCGTAGAATCAACCTACCTGTACAAAGTATCTCAATAAATGCAATAGCAAACACAGATTCAAATACTTTATGATTGAAAGCTTTATCTTGAAAACATATTCTGTCCATTTCTTTGACTATCTTTCAACTAATTCTCTTTTGATAAACTACATCGTATTTATAAACTAGCTTAAATTTACAAGAAAAACTTTTGTGTTATCTTAAAACTTCCTAGGCTTTCAAGACCTATCGTAAAATTATGCATCCTCTAACCAACTTACAAATTACGAAATTAATTATATATGTTGTAACAATGTATTCAGAACATAATTTTTCAAAACAAACAGAAAATTAAATAAAGGCAATGGATATTCTTGTTATTTTCAAAGACTTGAAAACTGGGTAAATTAATTCATTTATTTCCTATCATAAACATGACATTATCTACTAAATAACTATTCATCTTATAAATATTTAACGTTGTGTATTTACAAAATAGCTGATACACAAAATCCCGATAGTTTGAACTCTAATTACACTATGTAACACAAATTTTGTTCCTGGATAGTACGTGTTATTTTTTAATTGCTTATGTTGTAAAAGTACAGAAAATGGCCATTATTCCCTTCAAACTTTGCTTTTGTGACCCGGATAATGAAATTTAGAAATTAACCTATTTTCTATGTAAAAACGGGCAAATTTGCACATTTTCATCTACATATGGTCTGAATAAAACAACAACATATGAATCAAGATTTACATGTATTTATACTAAAGTTATAAAAAAATGAACAAAAATATTTAGAAGTGAGTAGTCTTTCGAGAATTTCGACTGTAATGTAAATTGCTTACACGTATCAGACCCCAAAATAGTCTCCCATCATTGTTTTCGTTATATGCTCCTTGGTCACAAAAGCAAAGTTTGAAGAGAAAAATATGTCTTTTTTTCCACTTACTTTAGGCATATGCAATTGGGAACTAACACTTTCTGCCCAGAAACAAGAAAAAGTAAAAGTTTTGTTACATGGTGTTATTCTTACAAATTTTTTTAAGAAACAACAAAGTATTTATATCATATTCTGGTACACTTCGCAACAAGTATTTGAATATATTAAATATGAATAACTAAAACTATAATATTATCAAATATTTTCTTGTAAATATTTTTCTAATTTAATTTATCATCAATTATAACCCTTCAAAACTTTGCCGATGGACTTCATTCATAAATACATATATATACTTCTTTACTACTAATATTTTTATTTTTGCTAAAAAATATAAATTTTGTATCTTCAAGATTTATAAATAAATAACTTTTATTAATCCAATAATTTAACACATATAATGACAAATTAACCAATTTAACTAAAGGCCCTATGTAATTAATATAAACTAGAAATAAAATCTGCAACAGAATATCAAATAATAAAGCTGGTATATTATCAACATAAAATAAAAACAACATTGATCAAAACAGTCTGAGAAACACATCTTGCATTTATGAATTCATCAGAACATTTATTATCAATATTATCTGTTGTCATATATTAGAATTCGAAATAGCCTGAAACTAAAGTTAAATGACCATTTAAATTTAAAAGTTAATTATATGTTGATATATATATAAAATTTATAATATTTAACAAAAACACTGATAAAAACAGTTTTCTTTCTTTTTTAATAAAAATATATTTTTATATACAAATAATAATAGAATTTATAATAATAGTTATTACAAATAATAATTCAAACTTACAAACAATACTGATTTTTCCATCTGATCCGGAACTTCCTTTGAGAGTTCACGATGAATAACCTGATTTCGAGCTCATATAGATACAATTCACTTTGCGGGGATCTAGCTAGCTCGCTCTTTGCTGATCACACGTGAGTATTTTCACAGCTAGAGTTACATAATGTTCTCTTAAAAATATATTCTAAAGTCAGATCTTAATCCGTTGAGGCCCGGCATGGCCAAGCGTGTTAAGGCGTGCGACCCGTAATCTGAGGGTCGCGGGTTCGCATCCCGGTCGCGCCAAACATGCTCGCCCTCCCAGCCGTGGGGGCGTTACAAGAGACGGTCAATCCCACTATTCGTTGGTAAAAGAGTAGCCCAAGAGTTGGCGGTGGGTGGTGATGACTAGCTGCCTTCCCTTACACTGCTAAATTAGGGACGGCTAGCACAGATAGCCCTCGAGTAGCTTTTTGCGAAATTTCAAAATAAACAAACTTAATCCGTTGAAGTTAAATGGTTTGTAATGTTTAAAATGTATAAACGTTCCAGTTCAAAAATATGAAGTTCTGGATTAATAAGCATTACTTATAGCTTCCGAGAAATAGAGTATACCAGCCTACTAAACCATTGACACGTCGCGATAGTTAATTTTATAGCGCGAGGAAAGTATCTAGAAATTTCAGCCTGCATAACAATACTGACGATACACGAGCATTTATATACACACGTACATTGTTGATTTTTACACTCGATAATCTTCTATAACTTTAGTGAATAGGTGTGAATTTCGCAAAGCATTTTTTATTGTAATAAAATTATTTATAATCTCTAAATATACATTTAACGAAAAACATCAATATTATATTAGGTATATAATAGTAAATCTGTCACAATATCAAGATTTAAAGAATTTTTTAATCAATTATACTTTTTAATGTACATATATAAATATATTTAAAATAGTACCCATGTTTAGCACAATCAGATACTCTAGGTAAGTTTAAAAACACTGCTAGGACAAATTCCAGTTTACCAATAATACTTTCTTATGAAATGTTAATAGCGTATTAAGTTGATTTGCCCTTACAAAAGCTATAGTAATATTTATAAATGAATAAGATTTATTAACAAAATGTGTAATACATTTACCAGTCTATAATTATCAATTTGTTTTTATCTCCATTTTAAATATTGGTGTTATTTTGGTACTTTCAAATAATCTGAAAATATTTCTTTTTCAATACTTGAATTAATTACATATTACAATAAAAGAGCAATAGGCTCAATGACTTTTTGTAAATACTGAAAAAAATTGTCCTGTCCAACTGCTTTAGTATTTTCAGTTTTGCACAATACCGTTTATTTTACTAGTGGTTATTTGTTTCACAGTATAATTCATTTGCATTATCCTTGTGAATAATGTATTTTACTAATTATTATTTTCCCTTAACAAAAATAAAAAAATCAATTTTAAGTGTATTTGCTTAGTAAATCTGTTATTATAACATTATTAGCCTTATATCACAAGTAGAATATTTAATGTATGTTTTATTTAATAATATATTATTTTTCACATTTTGCATCATTGTATAAAAGTAAAAATACCGTCATCATCATAGCATTTATTTTTATTTCTCATATAAGCTAATAATGTAATTCTAAACTGAATATGCTTATTTTTAACTTTTTTTATTCTTATTAATATTTTATGTAATCGTTTACTAAAGGTTTATTTTAATTCTAATACCGTTTCTTGATGTAACGCCTTATTACAAGTAAATAACTACTGTATTAACTCCAAACATATTTTTTGAATATTCAGGCGCTTCAATTACATCAAGTATACAATATAAGGTATCCCAGTTAATTATATTTAGCTTAGTTTATGATTTATCTACATTTATGTCGTTGATCTTTCTATCAATTATTTATTTCTTGTTCTGGATATTGCAAGAATTAACTAAGTAATAAAATAACATAATGATAATAATAACCAGACAACTTCCATTTCAAATTCTAAGAGAGCATAATTAATTAATATATTGACTTTTCTGTAACCCTTGTTGGCAAATTATGGTTGGTTATAATTTTACTTTGATTACAACACACTAAATTATGCTTTTACTGCTAACTGAAAAAAAGTCTTGTATAATAAATGGTGATTGTCCCTTTTTTAACATAACAAATATATTTTATAAATTTTTAATGAATATTCTTAAGTGACCTACAGAGAAAGTCTAAATTAAAATTACGTTTTAATGCCACAAATCCAACTTCATCGGACAAAATCAAATAATATTTCCCTTTTATTACTGGCTGCAATAACTACACGTACTCTGCATTGCCCACTTGAAAAATAAGTAGAATAACCTTTAATAATAAACATTAAATCATCATCTGTAAGGCACGTTTTTCAAATGCCAAACAAGTAAAATCTAATTTTATACATTATAATTCTTGTACAGTTTCATCAGCATTCTTTCGTAAACTTCTTGCATTCATATAATAAACTGAAAAATTAGTAAAATCGCTAATTTTGTTTTCCGTTTGTTCAGTTTCAATATAATCACTTACATTACCAAACTCTAAATACCAGTGACCGAAAATTACTTAAATAATTTGTCGTTATCAAAATTAAGGTAATAATATATTGCATTACAATATTTTGAAATTATTTCCATTTCTGATTCATTTTTTGTGATAAAATGCATTTCATATCTCCATAATTCAAAAGTTACTCATGGGTTTCATGAGTTTTGCTTGTTCTTCGAAGAATTACTATTTTGCATAATATGCATAACTCGACACAAGAAAAAATTCCGATCCTACACAACACTAAAATAATGGTGGGTTTTTTTTTTATAATAGATCGGTTATGTATAACATGTTGATTCACCATAACTTGTTTCATACTACACTAAGAAGTTACCATAAGCCAAATCTGACAGGAAAATTCTACACAGTTAATTGCAGGGACTTGGTTCTCCATGCCATATAGACTGTCTCACGCATGGAAAGAAGTGCTTAAGCATTAAAAATACAATGTTAAACTTCATGCAAAGTTTGTTCCTGTTATTCACATTTGACACATCTAAACTGATATCATGTTGTATCTCCCACCATTTTGTCCCACATCATTCCCCGTTCCCAGATACAATTCTACATTAGAATACTAGAACCCTTACCATCATGCTTGAAAAGCAGCTCTCAAGCAGAAGATAAGTGCTCTACTATTAAATATTTAATTGTGAAAATCTAAAATAAGAGAAGAACACGAACTCTGTTTTAAATTGGAAACCAGTAGCATCAGTTACAACGCAAATACGGCCTTCAGGTTTCATATGATAGGAACCAGACACTTCTTAACGTAAACATCTCCAGACCCCGAGCGAAACGTTCCAGTAATAAAACGACTATTATCGTAACAGGTCTTAAAACAGCCAATAGAATATACAGAATCGGAAGTTTTGGTCAAGTGGGAATAAAAGAAAGCTACAGAATATAAGAACCTTTCATGGATTGAATTAATATAGAATTTCCTGTGTTAGACAAGTACACAGAAACTTATTTTTTTAACGAAATAAGTAGTCAGGTTCTAGAGAAGTTACATAGTGTCCTAAATGTTGTATGTAATAGAAGATTACTAATGATAAACATACTCAAGTTTGTCTAGACAGATTACAAGTTTAAAAAGGAATATAACAAATAAAGGTATTAGAACTTTAACAGTAGTGTTTTCACATAGTATTTAACATTGACATGGTCATTTTTTGAGAAATACAATATTAGTAACGATAAACAAGATAAAATTAGTCACAAACAGTATAGCCTGAACATTTTGTGAAAAATCGTGTTCCTAGTATTAGCCCCTTCCCCTAGTACAGCTCAGCAGATAGCCTGATGTAGCTTTGCTATAAGAAAAGCACACACACTTCCCAGTGTTAAAGAAAAATAGTTTGTTTGTTTGTTTTTTGAACTTCGCACAAAGCTACTCGAGGGCTATCTGTGCTAGCCGTTTCTAATTTAGCAGTGTAAGACTAGAAGGAAGGCAGTTGGTCATCATCACCCACCGCCAACTCTTGGGCTACTCTTTTACCAACGAATAGTGGGATTGACCGTAAACTTATAACGCCCCCACGGCTGAAAGGGCGAGCATGTTCGGCGCGACGAGGATGCGAACCGCGAACCCTCAGATTATGAGTCGCACACCTTAACACACTAGGCCATGCCAGGCCCCAAGAAAATAGTGTGATAACAATAATTTGATACGATGCAACTTAAAACGTAATTTTAAAAAACAAAATATGTAAAGATAAATTAATTTATATATTCTAGAGATGATAGAAAGCTTTATAAGAACTATTTTTATAAAGAAACAGAATAATGGAAGTTGGAATTAAATTAAAATACTGTTTTAGATATATTACTTGTGTAATTCTTTCTGTAAGAGATATTCTCAGTGGAATTATATAAGTACATCAGTTTATATCTTCATGATGTTTTACGTCATCCAACCCCAAAGTCTGTCACTCGGCTTATATCGTGTTGAATAAATGTTCCACTGAATGTTCGTGGCCTGTTTCGCAAAATAAATAAAAAAGTCACTTTCCATTTTTTTATTAAAGCTTTCCTGTGATAAGGAGCACGTCAAGATCAACCAAGAACCTTAAATAATTTCTCTTCCTTGGATTTTCGTAGCATAAAACTTTTTAAGCACACATAGTCTTTATAGTCTTCGAAGTATTTGCTAGATTTAAAAACAAGCGGATCTACTATGATTATAAATGCATTTCAGCAAAGGTTTACAACAACGTGAGCGGCTGGAACAACAAAGTACCAGTTATCAGTACTATCTGTGTTAAAACATTAACTTTATTTGATATGATTTCGATGACAACGAATTGGGTGTATACACTTTCACTACTGTTCCGAAAAGATAAAAAAAAACATTTCATCTTAGATATAGAAATATATGGTATAGATAAACGAAGTTAAAGCCTAGTAATAATTTAACAACGCTTTAAACTATTCTGTATATTTGAATATGTCTCTATATAAATACTATGCTATTGTTTATCACTAAAAAGTTATAAAATATCAGGTTTCTAAAAAAGCATGATTACAGGTGAACGACTAGCTGGATCTTCAGTGACACAACACATAAAATACTGAATGTAGCCAGAAGAACAGTATCAGAAATATAAGTAACATCAAAAGTGGGAAGATTATGGGTGAATCTCGTTTTAACAGGTGAATAAACTTTTACACTCTTATCCTCAAACGAACGTGATAATATGTGGTGAGAATTCAAAAGAATGTTACAACTCTGAATATCTTGTACCATAAGTTAAACATGATTGAAACTTTCACGTATGAACAGCTTTTTTGTTATAGTAGTTCGGGCCTGTGATCTCACTGAAAAGCAAAATAAAACAAGTGATTATTTAAATCGTATAACTGACATGGTCTGTCTTATGATGGACACTTTATTTTTAAACTGAGCTTGGTCAAGTTGTCAAACACGACTTATACTTCTCAAGTGTTAAAAGATCGCTTCATAAAATACGAAGGGACTGGGCGCCACAGTCATTTAATATAAATGTAATTGAGCCTCTACGGTTAGTTCTTGAAAGTAAGTTCCAAGGCAACTTTCCATCAATACACTAGCAACGTACAGCTTTTTTTTTTTCAATGTGCTAATCCTTCTATGAACATTTTTTTCTTCAATGAACTTATGTTACTGTTGGAATTTACCTCTCTGGGTTGATATAAGCAACTTTCACAAAAGAAATGTTTTATTGAACTTTTCTCCCTGTATAAAGGTTATACGATATTTTAGATAAAGCCCTCCAGTGGCACAGTGGTATGTATGCGGACTCAACCCGCTGAAAACCGGATTTCGATACCCGTGGTGGACAGAGCTATTTGTAAAGCTTTGTGCTTAATTTTACACAAATTTAACAGTTTTATTCTGCTTGTTCTTCTCTATAAAGACTTTCCCTTTTCGTTGAAGTTTCTTTCTCATCTAATTTTATCTCCTAAATGTAACTTAGACTTTTTTTTTCGAAACACAATTTCTTCTCTACCCTTCATAATATCGGTTATTCTTTTCTAATTGAATTTAATCTCCCTAGATATAATCTAGGAAACTTTCTTGAACATATATATATTGCTGCTTCCATTAATATATCCGTTCTTAAAACTGTTTCATTTATTCAAAGAATTGCTTCTACTATTGAATTTTATAAAACTGCTAAAACATTTTCCAGAATACAGATGTTTCCTTCAGATTTGAATTTTACTGAAAACAATACTTTCCCTCTTTAATGAAATACCAGTCTTACTGGATTTTTTCTAATGGAAGTTTATATCGGTATAAGTAAGTTACAAAGCATTTCATAACTTAAACATTGCAGTAGTTTCCAGCATGTTTGCGTTATGTAAACATTTTTTTACATCAATGAACATTCCTTCTTACTGGATATCCATTAAGCCATGATATCAAATATTGGAATTTACAATCACGCCACGAATAGTCAGGTTATATAGTGGATGTTTTTAATAATTATATTAATAATATATACACTTGTAGGACGGTTTAAAACTTTCTAAAGAAATTCACAAATTCACGTTTGTTAGTTGTCTACTGTGCTAGTAAGGTATTGAGGCTGTATTTACTAACCTTTATAGTACAGCGGTATATCCACGGATTTACAAAGCTAAAATCAGGGGTTCACTTCCCTTCGGTGGGGAGAATTGCATTATAGTCATTGACAATTCATTTCAGATAAAATTTAAGTAACGTATCATAATATTGTGACAATAAAATATTCAAACTTTGCTCTTACACCATTCTTATTTCAGACTTTATTCTATATTAATATTAAAAACTGAAGAGACTGTGCTCACAAGTAAATTACTACACAGTTTTTAAATTAGAATGTTATTAAGCAGCAACGATTCTTTTATTTCCTTGAAGGATAAAAAAATGTAACTTGATAATTTAATAAAGATCAGTGTCGGTGTTTATTTAGATAATTCTACAAATATAGTTTTTGTTGTTTTATTGGCACTCGTACTTAATATTTTAAAGCTTTGAACTTGGAATGATGCTAATACTTAAACTTCTATTAGTAAAGGTTATAAAAAAAGAAAACACTTATTTATGATTACATTTGTTAAACTTGAGAAACATCTACTTTTATTCAGTTGTTTAAACATTTTTTGTTTGAACAGTTTTATGCAAATATGTTATGAAAACCTTCACAACACAAAAAAAAAAGAAATCAAAGTTTTTGACGAAAAAGTTATACTAATTCTGATTGCAGAATTTAAATATTAAATTATTTTATTTTCACAACTCATGTCGTTATATCAATTTACTTGTTTTTAGGACTGAAACTAAATAAACGTTTTAATGCATTTTCGTACGGGTGTTTAAGAGTTACTGACACATTCGCCAATATATTATGTACTGTAGGAAAAATAGTTTCGAAGATGCAAAGACCATAAGTCAAAAAAGAAGGCGACGGCAGAATACTGGAAATAATTTCTCTAAGATGTTCAAAAAATGTGTTTATTGAGGTATGTCATTCTAGAAGTAAGTTTATATGATTTCATAAAGGAGTTAATAACAAAGTGGTTATTTATAAGAGGTGGCGGCGTTTGAAACTATTAAATAAGTTTGAAAAACGTACGAAACCTCTTACTCTAAAATAAGTAAGCAAGTGTTTTCTTTCGAGTTTCTGATGGTAGTGTTAAATCAATCTGGATGTTTGATTATACTGATTTCTTATTTTTCATTTTTATATTTGTATCTCTTACCTTAGAGTGCTGTAAGATGAAACATATTTGATCCAGGCTTGGTCAGTGTAGGTTTACTTAAGATAAATGGTGTGAGTGTGTTTCGGTGTTTAGTTTTTCAGAAGTATTTCACTGCGTTGGTACGAGTTTTTGTGGTTAGCGTTTTGAATCTGGTTATTCGTTGAAGTGCAGATACCGAGGTGTACTTAGGGGACAGGGAGTCCTACAGTTATCCGTTGTTTGAAGTTTCATGTGCTTTGAGCAGCTTGCTCTGAAGCCAACTATATTCAAAATATTTTTTGTAATGTCACACGTCATAGAATTCTAATGCTTTTTATTACCAACTGTATTTTACACTGATTTTAGCTTATAAATTCGAAAATAGTTTTCTTATTAAGAAAGAAAAAACAATAAAGGGGAATAATACAAGTTAATTCTAAATCACACAAATTACTTTGGGCTACATTTTTATATTGCGTTTATTTGCTTATTTTCTAGATATTTTTATACGACAAGGAAAGCTTCATGTAATTTCGTATTTGGGATAATTTATCTTAAGAAACAATGGGATTTCACAGTCAATTTTGTAACGCGTACTTAGGACCGAAGTGCGGAGTGCGTTTTCTAGTAAATGGACACGAACGACGAAATTTGGATTTACAGTAGTTCAAGCACAAATAAAAACGGTTCAATAAAATTAATCTAGGGCTTTGAATCTTTGTGGTATGATAAAAATCTAGTTTTACGACTCGTTAAAATTAACGATGTTTTCAATATTTACCTTGTGCAACAGTTATCAGAATGTAAAGTTTTAACGTGTGATATGTTTATTCAGAGAAAACTTTATTAGATTTTTACAAGTGGGGTTCTGAGAGAATTTCTTTTGGCTATATTGAGAGTAATTTGATTTTATTAATCGAGTTGAACAAAAACCGGACACTGAAAAAAGTGAAGTTGACAAAACTACAACTTTTGTAACTTGCAAGACATTTCAACATATTTGTTAAAAGGAAGCTAATATCTCTGTGGTAGGTCATAAAACAGGAATTATTAAATTATCTGCAGGTTTTGTCAGGATGTGTCTACGCCTTAAGCTCATTTCAAGTCATCCTGATGTCATGAATATTATGTTTCCTTGAAACACAAGGTTTACAGCTCTATGTTTTGAAGTAAATATATTTAACGCTACTTGGAGAAACACTATTTCAACGTTAAAAATATTTTAATATACAAATTTCATAATATTTATTACTATTTTTATTAAACGTTGTGATATAGTAAATACATAAAACTTTTATTTCTATTTTTCTAAAATATTTGTTTGTCCATTTTTCTCTCATCCGTTACTCTATCTCAACATGCATAACAACAGATGTTACACTGTAATAGCTCATGTATTTAAATGATGAATATTTTATTCTGGACAAATTATGAGACATTTATTACTCCAAATTAAGAAAACTGCTGTTACTAGTTGTAGCTTTAGCAGCAAATCATGCGTTGGACTTACGTGGATTTTGGGGTCTGCTTACAAATAAAGAAAACTATTCATTATATGTCATATTGCATTTTCGTTGATGACATTCTATCTTTAAATGCAAATAATTCTATATATGGCATTCTGGCTAAGAAATGAATCTTGATTGCGTATATGCTTATATTCTGTGGAGATGGGTACAGAGATATTTTTGACATACAAAGCGTGTTGACTAATATAAGGCAAAAAATAGGCACCAAGTAACCAGAAACTTCACAGATGAGTGGTTTTGTGAACATTTATTTGTTTGAATAGTTTTAGATTAATCGTTTGACTAAAAAGATGGGAAACCATTCTTACATGAATATTAATGGATTTTGCAAAACTTATTTTTATAAATATTTATAAATACTTGATATTGTAGGTACACGACGAAGTAGGACCTTAATTTAATATTCCTTGTAATTTACATACTTTCAGTAATTTAACGGTTTTAAAAAAGTGCAGATATTTTTTCGACCAAGGTCACATCAACTGTCTAGTAATAAAGACGACAAAAATACACTATGAGATTCTTTAGTAGTGAAATTCGTTAATTTCAAAAACACGGATTTTGAAACATGCAACTGATTTGGATTATTATTATATTTTAGTTTAGCAGTTACTGAGTTGTATCTTCTAAATAAATATTAGTGTGTGCGTTTTTCCTATAGCTAAGCCATATCGGGCTATCTGCTGAGCCTACCGAGTGGAATCGAACTCTTGATTTTAGCGTTGTAAATCCATAGACATACCGCTGTACTAGCTGTTTATAACAGAATGAATTCTTAGAGTTAGAAAACAGAAGGGCTCATTTAGCTGCTGTAACTTAGTTCATGTAAAACGCAAAAGCCATCAGGCTCTATATATATGAGGCTTGTATTTTTCGCAGTATGCGTTTCAAATATTTATACGAAAATACCGATGGCCTGGCATGGCCAAGCGCGTAAGGCGTGCGACTCGTAATCCGAGGGTCGCGGGTTCGCGCCCGCGTCGCGCTAAACATGCTCGCCCTCCCAGCCGTGGGGGTGTATAATGTGACGGTCAATCCCACTATTCGTTGGTAACAGAGTAGCCCAAGAGTAGGCGGTGGGTGGTGATGACTAGCTGCCTTCCCTCTAGTCTTACACTGCTAAATTAGGGACGGCTAGCACAGATAGCCCTCGAGTAGCTTTGTGCGAAATTCCAAAACAAACAAACAAACGAAAATACCGATTGATGGCTATAACAGATTTGATACTTTTAGATAACACTAGCATAGTTAAAGATATTATCTTCTTCTTACAAACTAAATGTTAAATCAAACATAAGTTGAGAGTCAGAGACTGTAAAATTATCTCTATTTGAAACAGCTTTAAACACTAAAGTGACATACGCAATATTTTTAACATCCCCACCTCGTGTCCTCCACAACTTAATGCAACAGCTGCCAAAAATAAGATGAGTAAAGAAATGTTCTGCTTTGGGCGAGGTCTTCACTCAAATCTGTGGCATTGATTAGAAGGTCAAGCCTGGTTTCCTCTTTCTTTTACAACAGGCGTGTCCGCCTATATAAAGAGAACTGAATTTTCAGGCAAACACAGAAATCCTTATGAAACTTTCTATTATCAACAATATCATGAAGGTAAGTATGATTTTTAGTTTTAAATTGAAGGTTCTCGCATTCTACATTTGAAAAACTTACATTACTCAGTATTTCTTTAAACTTACAGTGTAGGATCAATAGTTCTTAAATTCATAGAACTAGAACGATTTCATCAATGAAAACAATAATAGTATGGTTTGCTGATACCTTATTGAACAATTTTTACAAGTAAGGTATCTCAGAGTTTAAATATAATTCTGAATATCATTTTTAGATAAAAGCCTTAATATATTGCATATCCTTAAAGGATAGTTTAGCATTGTTAACCATTGATTTGGTTTTGTTTTCTCCAATGACTTGCAGCTGCTGGTCCTGTTCGCTTTGGTGGTGTCTAGCCAGGCTACGTTCTTCACATTCCCTTACTATTACCACCCTTACTATTACCATGGACTAGGTACTAGCATTCAACATCGTTCTCAAGATGTGAGTCTGTTAATTTTTCGAAATAAATTTTTAGATAGTATTTAAAAAAATAACTCATTTAATGGTATGCATTGTTCATTAATTACTCTTTGTATTCGACATATTTTATAAAATTAATTTTATTTTATTATTTTTCTGATTATATTAATATTTTACAGTCTCTGGGTAATTACAACTTCGGTTACGATGAGGATCACCTAACTGGAGGTAGTTTTCGCAGGGAATCTGGTGATGGTCTAAGTAACGTCAAAATTGGTTCTTATGGTCTGAGGGATGCTGATGGTACTATTCGCATCGTCGATTATGTCGCTGATTCTAATGGTTTCCGTGCTAAAATCAGAACCTCTGGTGATGTTCCTAAAGTGAACCCTGCTGACGTTCAAATCAACAAGGCTAAAGTTGTTGAGGTCAAGCCCGTTGTGCAGTACATCACACCTTATTTCTATAACTGGGCTTCTCCTTATTACGGTTGGAGTTATCCTTTCTACAGCTGGGCCCATCCTTACCTCTCCCATTACTGGTAGTAAAATCAGAAAACTACACTTGTCTTTACGAACTTTTTTTTGTTTGTATGCTTTGGGCGAGGTCTTCACTCATTTTTGTGAATGTCAATCCTGGTTTCCTGTTTCTTCTACAACAGGTGTGTCCGACTATATAAAGAAAACCATAATTATAGCCATAGTTATATCTGTACAAATGTGTATAATTAATAGCGTCCAGATAACGTGTTAACTCATGTGAATACTCTGACTTTAAATAAACTGTATATATAATCATCAAAAGTTGTCAAGTGTATTTCCTAACATTCTTCTGGTCCTAATTCATGTATTTGATAATTTTGCCTATGTTTCTTCAAATGAATATTTTAATTTGTGAATATTGTGTAAATTAATTATTCCTACAACATTAATTTATAACAACAACAAAAAAAGAGACTAAACTACCAGGTAATCTTTAGTTGGTTTTTGAAATGTTCTCCAATTTTAATATAATGTACTTTTTAAAGATACCTATATTTGTTCATGAAGAATCAATAAGGATAAAAGTCAGATTACCATACTAAATAAGAGTATACTTAATAAAAAAAATCATATGTACGACATATCTTCAATTTGTTAGTTAATACTCAAAAATAAATGAAATCAGGATATTTTATTGTACTACCTTAATTTCTAACGCAGCATAAAAATGTAGATTGGGTAAAACCAAACAAATGTAGTTTCTTGAAAATCCAAATTGTAAATAAGACAGTATAAATTTTTGGAAAAACTTTCAATAACATTTTATTTTCCTTACTGCGACAATAACTCATTGAAGTATTAGGCAAAGCCCTTATCAACTTTCTCTTGCACAATTAAAACCAACAATATACAATAAATTATCAACAGACAAAAAATATTCCATAGTATTTTTCTTAATCCATAAGAACACTAAAATGTGGTTGAACAGTTAACAGTAAAAAGGATTCTATTCATGGTTTTATTTATTTTGATCGTAATACATTGATTTTGACATTTTGTATTATCATTTCCGAAAAATAAAAGTTCAAAGCATATTTTTTATATTTTCAACGCTTTTAATTGTCGAAAATCCTTAAGAAATTAGATATAAAATGCACTGTGTAAGAATAAATAATAATAATATTTAATGGCAAGTAAATTAATTATCATCATGCTCCCCCTGCATAAGCCCGACATAGCCAGGTGGTTAAGGCACTCGACTTGTATTCCGAGTGTCGCGAGTCCGAATCCCCTTCATACCAAATGTGTTCACCCTTTCTGCCGTAGGAGCGTTATATGTGATAGTCAATCCCACTATTCGTTGGTAAAGGAGTAGCCCAAGAGTTGGCGGTGGGTGGTAATAACTAGTTGCGTTCCCTCTAATCTTACGCTGCTAAATTAGCAATGGCTAGCGCAAATAGACCTCGTGTAGCTTTCGCGAAATTCAAAAACAAACAAACATCCCCTACTTGAAAAAGAGTTCATAACATTTATTATTTTAATAATTTATTAAAAATAGTCTAATTTTGAAAAATAAATGCATCAGGTTAGGTGGTAGCTGTTTCTAGTTCAACAATTTTTCGACTCTAAAGCTTAAACGTCGTTAGCTGCTTGAAAAGTTGCTTGTGGCAGGGGTGATCGGAAAAATTAACAAAAACGATGAGCGGTTTTCATTTCTTTTAAAACCAAAACCTATATACGTCATGATAATTTAAATCACTGTGAATCTTATTTTCTTCCATGCTCCACCTGCAATGATGATGATGCAATTGTTAGCATTCTGTACCACAACTGAATATAGCTGTGAGATATTTCCTAGTGATTCCTCATAATTATTCTGTACTGTAGTTTATATATAGTTATAAAATGTTCCTTAGTGATTCCTCATTATCATTCTGCTACATAATTTTCATATACTTGTCACATGTTTCCAAATGATTCCTCATAATTATTCTGTAGTATAACGTATATATGAATTTACTATTACAGAAAGAAGACTCAGAGATCTAAAGCAAGTGTGTTAAAATATAGGCTTGGGACCAATTTTGATGTAAATGTATGTGCTAATCTAGATGTTTTTATTCAGACCACCATTTTTTTTTTTTTGCTGTTCTTAAACAAGAAATGAAATATTATAGGTTTTTATTCTTGAATTTTTTCCAACATTTATAAATAGCTGTTGGTATGATAATTCAAAAAATTTCTTACGGTTGCAGCTAACGGTCAATACTGCCTTTATATTGGTTCAATACGCTTCTCCATCTGAGTAAATGCTTATAACGTATTTTGGTCCAGGTCTATGGATTTATAATTGAATGGAAATAAATTTATACAAGGATAAAAACAATCAAAACAACGTCTTACCTTTTAAAGTCCATCGCTTCCATACCAAATTTTACAGAGTGGTCATCCTTAACACTTAAAAATATTGTTAACAAGAGAAACCTATTCCAATCAAACATGCACAAGACCATAGCCATATATAGAAACATAAATCACTGCTACCCAAATGCATTAGTGAGTGGACATACAAAAACAAAAACACGTTCAGTATGAGCAAAGGAAGTGTTGTAGTACTGGGCTAAGCCCGGATAACTATGAATGACTGTAACGTGTTACTTATCACGAGGTGGTAAAATTTTACAAAAGGGTATAAAACTAAAGATAAGTTATCCACAATTTTATCCATTGCTCACCGTCTTCAAGAAACTCACTCTACAAAACCCAGGCAACGGTCAGGTCAGCTACAAATAATGGCAATGCTCTAACAGTACTTACTAGAGTTATCAAAAACTTTCACACCAACATAAATTATATTGCCTCAGAAAGTAGCTATAGCGAAAGATAAGTATTACGTTTACTACATAATCACAGGTTTTATTGTTACTATGTCTACTGCCGTCAAGGTCTTAAAAATCAAGAATATTGCGTAATATCTAGTCGCACGAGGCAACCGCCACGTAGAACTATGTGATTAACAACCATAAAGCGCACTGTTGAGGAATTCACATTCTATGTGGCAATTACCATCAACTAATGTATGGTGTAGCGTCTACTTCGACCAAATAATTAGAAACTGTTCTATGAAAGGAAATTAACATTTTTAATTGATAATTCACTACTCCAAATTGCTGTCCGTTTTCGCAATTGATTAAATAAAGTTTATCTAGGACAATTTATTAAAAGAGCAGGTCTTATGCCTTGGTCTGCACTATCTCCAGACCTAACAGCAATAGATTTCGTCCTGTGAGATTACATCAAAGAACCACACCAACACCACTCTGCTGAACTTGCAAGAATGAATCCATGTGCCATATGCAGAAATATCCGTGGAACACTTTACGCAGGCTCAACAGTTTACAAAAAAACATCTATAAGTATATATTTCTATAGAAGATCTACACGTTAAACATTTTTTGTATGTGCGAATATTTTAATAAACGTTTTAGAACAAAAAATGTATGAAATCCCTGATAGTTCAGAAATGACAAGAGACAACAGGAATAGTAATTCCAAAAACATAAAAGACATTGGAATTTGATGGAAAATGTAACATAGCTAGATGTTGCACGAGATTTCTTTCGTACAAATTTTCCTCAGTAAAAGTAATGGAATTCGACCATTTAAGTAAATATACTATGAAGACACAACCTTGGTAAGTGCGATTATCTGATATGCTGATACCTAAAATATATTCACAAAAATCATCACGTACCTTTCACCACGAAACATTGTCGGACTATTCTGCAAAATTCTAAACTACAACTAAACAGTAACTTCATCTAAGTTCAGCTTTTCTAGTTGTGTAAGAAAATGTTCTGGATAAAAACCAAGAATAGTTATGAAGTGTTAAAATATTATGCATTTCGAGTTGCTTTATATTATATATTCGCAGATCGCACGGTTTTGAGTATAGTCACAATACAGTATGTATGAAGCCTTCTGTCATTTTTAGTCCTAAATCATCCAAACAGATACTATTTTTAATATTGATTTGTTTTGTTTTGCTTTGGTTCACAGTTCTCTGTTACTCAAAAAATATTTGAAATCAAGCAAAATACATTCTTCAAGAGTTAATATAATAAAATACTATTTCTTCATTCACATCAACGAATTTCCACTATCCGTTGTCAATAACTTTCCACATAATCATCAAAACTCAACTCACAAACGGAATTGACACTAATACCGCAAACAACACAACATTCCCTTACAGTTTACAATTTATCCCTGAAATCAGTTCAAAAATAATCAACACTTGGAAAACATGTTAAAAATAAAATTCTTGTTAACTTCAAATTTGCACAAAAACCCGGCCATAAACTAAAAATAATATTAAATAAAAATTATATAAAATAACATGCATTGTTGTTGTTGTTGTTTTGAATTAAGCACAAAGCTGCACAATGGGCTATCTGTGCTCTGCCCACCACGGGTATCGAAACCCGGATTTTAGCGTGTAAGTCCGCAGACATACCGCTGAGCCACTGGGGGGCGAAATAACATGCAATAAATGCCCAAACTTCTACCTCACAGAAATCAGAAGAAAATTGGAAACCAAATTCCCTGAATATGATAAATAGCTCTCCCATGTTTACCACCATTGAAACTTTAAAAACCATAATATATCTATACAACACAGTGTAATTTTAAACAAACATAAATAAATTCAGATTAAAGGATGCTATCTTAATTGAATACCATCTTCTACACTTCTGGACTCTAGTTATGTGATCTCCATGTGTTTCTACAACCTACTTGTAAGTGAGGATGAAACATCGTATATTTATAATAAACTTTCTTCATTGACCAGTCATCGGTTTCCAGAGTTTTATTTTCTATAAAGCAGGTTCCTCATCATCAAAAGTTATACATATTTAAATATACTTCTTTATAGGAATAAAGATTTGATGTGCAATCGCTACAGTTTGATTTATTTAGATAACTACATTCGCCTGGATTTAGTTTATGTAAGTGACAACATTTGTATAAATTTATGCAGGTGAATACATTTGTACGCATTTAATTTGTATAAGTAACTATATTTTTCCATATTTAATTTATTAAATAAATATATTTATCCCCATTTGGTTCATTTTCATGATTACATTTGTCTATTTTTATTTATTCAGATGACTACATTTATCAGCATTTAGTTTTTTTAAGGACTACACTTGATTTATTTAAGTGAGTATATTGCTCTGCTTTTACTCATAGCCTGCCTAAGCAGAATAAATGAGGAATGGTACCTTCTGACAGTTTTTTTTTTGTTTTTTTCATACGATAACTTAAACTGAGACAATCACACCAAACATCTGAATTCATTCATAACAGTTAATAACATTAAAATCAAGATGCATCCCAATTTCTTGGAAACAAGTGAATATTTCAATGGTTCATAAAGAGGGTAAACCAGACAATAAACCAAATAATTACCATCCAATCAGTATGATCAGCACAATAGGAAAAATACTGGAACGAATTTTAGTTACTGGAACTATGTATGTAACAAAATTTTTACTTTTTCTTGTTCCTGGGTAGAAAGTGTTATTTCCCAATTGCTTATGCATAAAGTAAATGGAAAAGACCTATTTTTCTCTTCAAGCTTTGCTTTTGTGACCTGGGTAATGAAATTTTAAAATTTACCTATTTTCCAGAACGTTTCAGGTAGATTCAGTGCTGAGTAGCTGATAGAGAATTTTCTCTAACTTACAAGAACTTCCTAGAATGTTGTAGAACTTACGAGAATTTTCTAGAACCTTTTAGAATTTTTTAAAACCTTTTAGAATTTTCTATAACTTTTCATAGTAATGTATATATAGGGGCTCACCATTTCATTTTAGTTCTAGCTGTCTAAGTGAGCACATAGACCTATCTGATTTTATCAAAGGTAGCACCAAGAAGCTGTAAGCATTCTCCAGTCGCATTCTACTATGTATGTGACCAATTTATCAAAACAAGAGCGAAAAAGTACTCTGTGACAGCATCTGCTAAAATGTGTGAAGCCTACAAGGCATATTTCTGCATGCCTGTTGGGGATCATTAACTGCGAGCACTACAAGAAAAAATTCTAGAAGATAAGACGGACAATTTTTGCTTGCTTGAATAGTAAGATTTTATATTATATAAATTTTAGACCTTTTAAAATTTAAATGTCTTTTAAATTATTTATTTTTATAATTTCTAATAGTATAGAAAAAAT
The DNA here is from genome assembly GCF_004210375.1 of Tachypleus tridentatus. Classification (NCBI taxonomy): domain Eukaryota; kingdom Metazoa; phylum Arthropoda; class Merostomata; order Xiphosura; family Limulidae; genus Tachypleus; species Tachypleus tridentatus. The sequence goes on along the minus strand of NC_134832.1, from coordinate 12,629,121 downwards.
ACCACATATAAAATATTTTGCATGAACCTCATTAGTTGTGGATGAAATAAATTTATTTTTCATAATAACAATTTTATTTTGCGCTTTTTGCAGGATGGTACAGAGGGGAAAAAAGAGCCATGAAGCTCGCTATTCCAAAAATTTGGCGTGAACCCACTGACTACTCAAGCAATTGCTACTTATGCAATGATAGCAAATAATTTAAAATCTAAATTTATAATTCTAATCTGTGAGCAGAAAGCACTTTTGCTTTATTAGTTCCTGAATATTATTTTTTCACTTTGTGCCTTCCAGTATTGTTATTTGTTGTTTTCTCAAGATAAAAAACAAACCTACACATTCCAAATACGCACCCTAATTAAATGAACCTTACATCTTACACTATTTAATTGTTTTGTTTCTATAGCAGATATGTTCTTTATTTAACTTTTATCACAAAAGCTACTATCATTTAATATTAACTAACTGTCCATTTTATATCATACAACAATAGTGTAATGACCACTACTAAAAAGATACTGAACTTAGCCTAATTGTTCATATTTCTATAAGAAAATAGTGGTAGAATAATTACTACTATAAAGGTATTTCTTTTTCATATCCCTGTCTTATAGGACCTTGAAGAGTTGAAGTTTATTTTGGTTTCTGGATGGGTTTCACTATTTTGTGTAATTCTTCCTCCTGGAAAGGAGACTTCTCCATTCCAGTGATCTTGATATGTCGTTGAAGATTCTGTAGCAGGAGATGTATCTCGAGGGAGAAGGTTGTTAATCCAGCCCCCAACCCCAATTTCAAAGACCAAAAAATGCGCTTCTTTGGGTCTCTAAGTTACATTTTTTTTACTTGGAAGATCCCGCCAAGAGCAAGAGACTCCCGCTAATAAAAGTATCAGGGTGACGGATACTCGAGCTATTTCACCACGACAAGGTGGCAGCAAAGATAGGACTTGTATTGCACACAGGGAAATAGAAAATAATCAAAATATCGAATAAACGGAAATTAGCCATTACACTGAATAAGAATAGCCTAAAAGAAGCGGAAATTTGCTTATCTTTCTAGTATTTTGCTGTAACCGGAGGCATAGCTGATGACATAAAAACAAGAATTGGAAAGATGGCCATGCCTTCAATATTTTAAAACTTAGAGGTTTTCTTCATAGGAAACAAAACACAATAGCACTTATATTTTGAAACATGAAAAAAAAACATCACCACATTCAAGAAACTCTAAACTTTCATAAACAAATGTTTATATAACATCTTGCGAATTAAATGATTAGAAACCATCAGCGGCAATAATTTATGGCAGAAAACTAATCAATATCAAATCATCACCCAACTTGCCCGAAGAAAGTGTGGATGGACTAGACATCTTTTTTCTAAAACTAGTGAACAAATCACTAGATAAGTGATAGAGTGGAACCAACAGTGTAAAAAAAAAGAAAAAAAAGAAAGTGAACCGTTGTAGAATGATTACTACTATAAAGGTAATCGGCTTAGCCTTATCAACCAACAGTTGTAGAATGATCATTAATATAAAGGTATTCGGTTTAGCCTAACGATCCAACCTTTACCAACCAACGTTTATAGAATTATTACTATTATAAAGGAATTTAGTTTATTCTAACTGTTTATATTTCTATCATATAACAGTTTTAGAATATTTGTATAGAGCATACTCTTAAACATATTTAAACTAATTTCTGTTGAAGAAGAAAACTTTCAAATTGTTTAACTTATTTTCATATTTTGTAATGTTTTAAAAATTAGTTTAACACACAAAAATTCAGCTTTATTGAAATATGAAAAATAATAAATTTCAGGATTTTTAAGAAGGTTTTTCCTTGTTTATTTTTTTCATTTCATATTTGTTATAAACACTATGAACTATGATACTAGTAACAGTGGTACTATACGTATATATCAACCACTTTAATGAATGGTAAGCTACTATAGTAACATTAGTAAGTAAAGATGCAGATAGATACCTAACAGCATTATACCTTCGAAAGATTAATATATGAGAAATGAGGTATATGTAGAAAAGCCCGTAAGAAAGACGATTACTTGTTGTTTCAGTTTCGTTTTTTATTTACTTTGTAGTTGAGTTTTTGAGATTTTGATTTTATGAATTTAAACGTTGTTTTAGAATGTAATTTTCATTTCTCAAGTTTATGCTAATGTTTTGATTTTCCTATGTTTATGCATCACGTCACTCCATTCATTTCACTTTAGTTTTGTATTATTTTATGTTAATCATAAACTGACGTTGAAATCTTCCATAATCAATAATTATTGTATTAAAATTGACAAAGCGAGACCATTAATCTATATCAGAAAGCAAAATGGCGTAATAAGCAATAATTGATACGATGTAAATAGACCTATTGTAAAATGGACTATGATAAACAGTGTTAAGCTTACCCTTTTCCCGTAGTACATGTGTAGCAGATTCTGTGCCAAACCATAAACAGCTCCTTTTGATTTCCAGAATATACGTTTTATTCTTAATTCTGCGAGTTGTATTTTGCTTAAACATTTTTAAGCTCCAGTTCGTGGAACGATAATTTATAATTAGTAGCGGCATTGTTTCATTCGATATAGTTTATAAAATCACAGAAAAATGATACTAGGACAAATTATATAAAAATAAATATCACTTTCCTTCGATAATTATCAGATTATAGTTATTTTTTTATGCAGATAATATTTAAATTGCGCCAACATTTATGGTCTCAAAAGAGATACTACTTTTTAAAGCTCTTAGACATTACATTGACTTACTATTTGTGATTATATTAATGTTTCAGCTTAGACAAAGTAACTCGTTACAGTAGAATTCGCATCCCCCTCGAGTACAGCGGTAAATCTATGGACTTACAACGATAAAATCAGGGATTCGATTCCCCGCGGTGGGCTCAGCAGATTGTCCTATGTTGTTTTGCTATAAGAAAGACACACATACATTAGGATTAAGCAGTTAAAAAGAAACTTTCAGGACTAACAATTATTTATCTTGAATCTGAAAAATCTGGGTTCGAACATCAGTCAGACTGAAGATAGTATTTTTCATGAAAAATGCTATTTGTCAGTTTTTGGAAATACAGTCATCTTCTGTATTTTTCATTTACTCGTGATGCAGTTTCTGCAGTCTGACTTAAAACTAGCCTGACCTTGATAATTTATTTTTACTTAACCCATTAAGGACTAAACCTTGATCCAAATAGGATAAATACTTTATAAATCTATGCATATATGTTTGAAAACATCAATAAAAAAGACTGTATGCAAAAACTCAGAGCCTGTGTGGGATAATAGCTTGTGTTTAAAGTGTGATGTATCATACAATATTTTTTTCATAGAGTCAAAAGTAGAGTTTTATGAGTGAATACATTTAAAATTTTAGTCAGACGTTAGACACATTGAAAATCAACTTCATTGTTTTAAAGTTTTCATGGTTATACTATAACGTGCGGTCTACAAAGATATTTACACTACAGCGTGTGGTCTGACAAATACTATAATAATCAACCTCTTTTTAACCTTAGTTTATTTACAATTAGAAGATTCACGTGTTTCTACTTACGTAATAAAAGTAAATAGCGTTTGTTTTGCGTTCAAAACCATCACATTCTTTATCACGTAATGTAATGATGTGTCTATATTTACCTATTTAATATATAAGTTATTATTTTGGAAGATTAGTTTCACTATTTCGTAAATAGAAATATTATTTTTAATTACTCGTGGCGCCGGTGCATTAGATTCGCGTGCCACGTATTCATGACATCATATCTCTACCCTGTGAATGGAAAAAAATAAAGTTCTTGATGACGGGAAACGGAAAAATCGTGACACCAATTGTAAATCTACATGAACACAAAATACAAATTTCGCGAATTTGGAAATTCTACATCTCGTAATAAAGAAGTTTTTCCAGTATCATATAACCAAGAGTTCCATTATAGTATGATTGTCGCCAGTTATTATCAATAGCGCTCTTAAACTAATAAAATATAAAATATAGTTTTGAGAGTAAATATAATATAAATGAAATATGTTCTAATATTCAAAACTAGTGCAATTATAACCTAAATTTAAGGTACTCTTTCAGAACACATTGTGTAGTAATGTAAAAACCTTTGAAGATCACATGCTATGGTATCGCCGTGTTTTAATTCGAAACTACATTTTCAAGTAACTTTTTTTTGGTGTTACACATGGGAAATTTTTTTTTAATATTCATGCATACTCAATGGTTACAATAAAACTTCATGACAATATATGTATCATCTGTATATTAAAAAACCGAGTATCTCAAAATTAAACGTTATTAAATTATTCTAAAATGTTGTACTGATGTACTTACGTACTTAAATTGTTGTTGTTTTGAATTAAGCACAAATCTACATGATGGGCTATCTGTGCTCTGCCCACCATGGGAATCGAAACTCGGTTTTTAGCGTTGTAAGCCCGCAAACGTACTGCTGTACCACTGAGGGATTGTGCTTAAGTTACATACTTTGTATTCACTTTAACCTAATTATGCTTTCAAATACAAGTTGACCACCTGAAGGTAACAAATAAACGGCGTATGTTATATTGAACAAAGTGGTACTTGTGAGTTTTATGAACACCACAAAAATGGTGTTCACTGAACAGTAGTTAACTCCAACTTGTGTGATATTCCACAAAACAGTAAGTGTGAAAACCAACCTGGTATGCTAGGCAGATAAGCTTGGTACATTTACCACATTTGGCACGATGACGTTATGTCAAGTTTGATGTAAGTTAGTGCCCTTTACCACCCATACAGACTTATATTTTGTAATCTTAGGAGTAGTCAAAAGTGAAAGAACAATTTCCTTAGCAAACTCTTTCAGAGGCATGCTCTCGGCATGCATATACAATAATCAGGCATTTACAACAACACCCAGACAAAAACGCACTATCGGTCAGGTATCAAATAGGTCAACTCCACCTTTTCCTGTATTGTGCTCTGCAAAAATAAAGATTGAGTCATATCCACCTTGTATTTTGATATTGCATGTAGCACTTCTTTGATAGATTGTTTAAGCAAAGTATTCATGATGAAACTTTGTATAATGGATGGCAACTGCCTGTTGTGGAGACATAAGTGTAGAGGATGACGTTTGGAAAGTCTTCCGCCTTTCGTCTTTAGGTCAGTGTGTGTGACGCAAATGCAAACGAACTTGGCAGGGGTTTAGTTTAGAGAGAGAGAGAAGTCTGAAGAATTCTCTCTCCAACTGGGGTGGTCAGAAGCGTTGTGGTTCCTCTTCGTCCCCTCACGTGAAATATTATTGAATTTTACATGGGAGTTTGTCTTTATTTTATTTTAACTTATTTAAGGTGAAGACGTGAGGTGGGGATATGAAAGTGGCCCGTGAGAAGGGATACCTGGAAAAGAGTGGCATAAGAGAAGTGAGCCAGGCCAGAGCCCGTATTAAGAATAATCTGACGGCTGGCGATTACTAAAAATTGACATGAGATTGACTTAAAATTGACTTAAACGACTCCTTTCAAAATGTTGCCTTGGCTTGGATCTAGAAATCCAATGCCAGAGATTTTGGTGTGGGGGAAAACGAGAATGCCCCGAGAAAACCCACATTCACGGCCTGGGCACCGAAAAATCTACCCAGACCGTGCCCGGAAGTAGCTGGGAAGAAAATCATGGCTATTAATGCATATTGTAATGAAGAAGTAAACTATTGGATGGTAGCAATGGTATACATGTAGCTGGTAACCAGGAAAACTGCTAGCTGCGGTCTTGTAGAACAGGTAAGAACTTTAGGTTGAACTTGTGTTCACATCTGATGCCCAGTAGTGATGGAGAAAAACCTGACTTGCTTGGTGGTGCATCGACTGGCTGTTCTTCTTCAGTGAATTGTTCTTCATCGGTGTCGGATGCTTTGTTTCTTTTTGTAATTTTCGTTTATGTCTTCTGAGTGATTGTGGTCTGTTTCTCTGTCTGAACTGACGCGTCGATAGTTGTCATGTGAATGGTCTGAGTGTGGCTGGTGGTTGTATTCCGTGAAACTGGAACTGAGGTCTGACAGGAACGATCACTTATCTTCCTTGGATTGTTAAGTCTTAACCTGTTGTTAACAGAGGGAGTTGTTGTCTTCGAAGTTGAGTCGCCTGAACATGTTTTCGTGTTCTTCTGGGTGATTCTGGACTCGGCAGTATTTCTGTAGTTTTCCGATGAAAATTGCTCGTTGATTGTCTATGTTGTCTAAGCACTTTGTTTGACCATGAGTTGAAGGGTCAGCGATGCAGGCGTTCGGCTATAAAGTGAAATATGTGATAGTAACACCCGTCACATAAAATACAGTCAGCACTGTACTTCGACGTTGTCACTATCTTCATAAAGTACGTAGATAGGTTGGTGTGTCTGGAGAAAATTCGATGTAAGGCATGTAGCTTGGTCTGGATTTGAGATTCTATGGGTTGTTTGATTTCTTCTGGTTGGATGGTTGGGTCGACTTCCCCTAAGAAAAGGCTGACAGTGTTTAATTTCAGTGTTCCATGGTTGATATAGATAAACTTGATCAGCAGGAGTAGCAGGCTAGATGAGAATTCCGCCTCGGCGAAGGATTCGGGTCCTGGAAGGTTCGATGATTGCCCCTAGCTTGGCTTGGGTGAAGAATGTGGCAATTTGTAGCAGCGTAAGATGTGACGGTAGACCATCAACAATTACCGATAATACGGGCGGTATAACTGGCATAGTTTATCCTTGCGTCTTGAACGGCGAAATGGCAGAGATATCAGCCTCAGTGTGTGTGTAGGTGGTGTCGATCTTTTAAAGCGTCCTGGAAGATTGTAGAGAGTGTGTTATGATTGGTTGGATTATCATTATTTCTGATTGGAGGAGAGATTTCCTGTACATTCAACCAATGGCAGCCACAGGTTACTCACTTCCAATCCGGAATCTCTGTTTAGTGAAGGTTTGATTGTGTTAATATAAAATAATTCTTTGTTTTTTCTTGTCTTCCAGAATTTGTCTGTGTCGATGATTCTAGTTTATTCTGTGTCCTGATTGGGTAAGGCCCCCCCGCTATTACAGCGGTATGATTCCGGATTTACAACGCTGAAATCAGGGGTTCGATTCCCCTCGGTGGGCTGAGCAGATAGCCCGATGTGGCTTTGCTATAAGAAAAACACACACAAACACACTGGTTGGGTAAGATTTTTAGTTCCAGGATACTGAATTTGTTTCCTATAATATCTAATACCTTATCTGGGTGCATCATAAGGTATAAGAACAACATAACCAATGTTAACACCATCACAAATGTTGGGTGTAGCATTGTGTGGCAAACTGCACAAGTTACTGAGTGCCTCGTCAGTGTTTCGAAATATTCTGCTGACAAACGTGATGTCATAATGTACAACATATCCTGTAAAACAACTACAGTTGCTATAAGAATAATAGCATAAACGTAATCAATAGACACAGCAAGTGAGGTCAAGGTACTTGAAAATTCATGTTAATTGTACATTTGTAAAAGACTATCATATAAAATTTCATACGACAATTTTTACATTCTTGTGTCTCAAAACAAACAAATTAGGAGACACCATATTTTAGTTAAAGTGTCCGTAACTCTAATAATTATGAAGTTATTTTGAAAGTATTACGTCTGGTCGAAACCCGAATAATTCATGGATACTGTCTCCATTAAACCATCTTGTTGTCGTAAACTAGAGAACTAAATAAAACCTATAACAATGTAAAATAATAATTGAAACACTAAGTTAATTTCCAATAAACAATATTCTCCATATACTATATTATAAAAAAAATTGAGATTACCTTAAACTTAGTCTATTTTGTGTATGATCTATATTATATTATATTCTTTCTTGGATTAACTTAAAATATGGGTGGGATTCGGTCTGTCGGGTGTAACAGGGTTTCTGCTGTATATTTATTTTAGTGCCTACGTTTGTTTCAGTTTATTTGGGTTTTTCCACTTGTGACATATGTTGTTGCCTGTGTTTCGTGATGACAAGAAACCCAGTTGAAGTAAAAAAAGTATCTCAGAACAGCTAGTATGGGTATTAACACTTTTACCAACAAAAAGTAGAGAACAACGTTTCGATTATTTGTTAACCTGAAGATGACCTAAGAAGGGCAAAACGTTGTTCTCTGCTTTATTTTGTTAAAAGTGTTAATACCCATATCACCGTCCTGAGATACATTGTTAGTTGTATATTGCACAAATCCCGCCTGTTCTCGAAATGTGAAGAAGATTCTTGAATGTAAGAATCATCAATGTACTAATGGTGTGTATAATGCTGGTGCTTGACAGTATTGTTACTAAGCTAACTTTGGTGAACGTTCTAGAGTCTCGGGTGATTCGAAAAATAGCAACGCTCCAAGAGAGATGAATAATATTATTGAACAGTTACAGTCAGTGTGACTATAGAAAACTATAGAACTGGTTCAGGAACATTCATAGATTTCGAATGTTACAAACTGCTCAACTTCAGTGAATCGCTTCGGACATTATTTTTCTAAGAAGACATTAAATATCTTCGCCGGGAAAAGTTAGCTTGTAAGGGTGTGAAACCAAATAAGAACCAACTTAACTAGCTTAAGTGAGGTATGACAGTATCAACTCAGCATTAATTTGCTCGTCGTGGACTTGGATAAAATATTCAGTTCTAGACCGGATATAAGACTCTGTTGTCTGTAAGTATGTAAAACTGTTGTATATAAACCATCATTTATAATAACTATTAGCGATAACCGTTGTTATGAATTGTTTTTGTTTTTTGTGTATTAAAATATATTTATGATAAAAAAAAATTGTGTGTATCAATCTTGTTGGCAAAACCCATAAATTTAATACACATTAAAATTTAATCAACTCCCAAATTAAAATTTCCGGTTATCTGAAATAGTAATACGTAACGTAATAAACCGGAAACTCGTCTGAGACGAATATAATACGTAACAAGTGTTAGCCAACTCTGCCAGTCTACCCTCATACACTGCTGGCCAAAATCTTAAGGCCAACGAAAATAAAGAAAAAAATATGCATTTTGTGTTGTTAGACTCAACCACTTATTTGAGTAGAGCTTCGAAAGATGAAAATAAGAAAAGGGAAAATAAAAATAAAAAACTTTTTAGCATTTAATAGTGAAAATGTGAGCACTATGAAAATAGACTAAATACTAGCTGGTCAAACGTTTAAGACCATACTGAAACAAAGCGTTAATCGGCAAACACTTAACAAAATTTAGTCATTTATGTTCAAGCATTAACGTTGTCAACATCTCCCACTAACATCTCTTGTGTTACATTGGGTAAAAACATGGCAAAGGCTAAAAAGTTGACAGAGTTTGAACGTGGCAGAATTGTCGAGCTGCAAAAGCAAGGTCTCTCTCAACGTACCAGCGCTAGTGAGATTCGGCGTAGTAAAACTGCTGAGGGATACGGAACGAGAATTTCAAGTGGTCGTCCCAAGAAAATTTCGCCGGCGTTGAGCAGGGGGATTCGACGGGTTGTCCGGCAAGACACCAGCCGATTTTCTAACCAGATTAAGGCCCTTACGGACGAAGAATGCAGCTCAAGAACAATAAGACGGCATCTGCGAGAGGAAGGCTTTAAAGACCGTAAACGTCTTTAAAGACCACGCCTCCTTCCACACCACGAAACAGCTCGGTTAAACTTTATTGAGAAGCACCAAACATGGGACGTAGAAAAGTGGAAGAAGGTTTTGTTCTCAGATGAGAAAAAATTTAATATGAATGGTCCAGATGGCTTCCAACATTATTGGCATGATAAGGACATCCCACCAGAGATATTTTCTACACAACACAGTGGAGGAGGTTCCATCATGATCTCAGGTGCTTTCTTCTCATGAAACAATGGAGCTTCAGATTATACAGGGGCATCAAACAGCAGCTGGCTACATTGGTGTATTGGAGAGAGCATCCTTATTGACTGAAGGCCCTTACTTGTGTGGAAATGACTGGAGCTTTCAGCAGGACAATGCTGCAATTCACAATGCCCGCAGGACAAAGGACTTTTTCATGGTGAATAAAGTGATTCTTTTAGACCATCCAGCGTGTTCGCCCGAACTGAACCCCACTGAAAATGTTTTGGAGTGGATGGCAAGAGATGTCTATAGAAATGGACGTCAATTCCAAACAGTGTATGATCTTCGTGAAGCCATCCTCACCACTTGGAATAACATTACAGCCAGCTTTCTGCAAACGCTTATATCGACCATGCCAAAGCGAATGTTTGAAGTTATACGCAATGACGGCCTTGCAATTCACTCCTGAGACCTCTTGTTTAGGACTTCTTTCTTGGTATGGTCTTAAACTTTTGACAAGCTGGTATTTAGGCTAATTTCATAGTGCTCACATTTTTCCTATTAAATGCTAAAACAGTTTTTTATTTTAATTTTCCCTTTTCTTATTTTCATCTTTCGAAGCTCTACTCAAATAAGTGGTTGAGTCTCACAACGCAAAATGCATATTTTGTCTTTATGTTCATTGGCCTTAAGATTTTGGCCAGCAGTGTATATCAATCAGTTACTTTTGCGTAACAATTTTTTTATAATTATTGCTCTTTTTGGCTTTTGTTATTGTGACATGAAAATATTTATTATGACCTTCTACTGGTTGTTGTTTCTTTTCGATTCTGGACCAGAAGATGTACACATCTAGTTTAACCACTATACAGTAATTTATTAAATCACTTTCATCACCCAACACAAGTCAACATTTAGGTCAATATAAGGAAATTTAGCTTGTTTTTCTGAATGTAAAAATTGCTTCCACTTCAAAACCCTGTGCTCGTATAAATTCATACATCTGGAAATGTAATACTTTGAATTTAGTAAAGTAATATAATTCGATTTTTTTCTTATTTTGGAGCACAAGTTATACTAAATAAAGTTTGTTATTATGAATACAATTATGTAATAAAACAGAACTACTACAGGCAACTTTCTTTCGCAGTGGAAATTTTGACAGTCAGCCATGTGGTGGTATATAAGAGCGGCAAACATATTAATAAATTTTCATCTCAATAAGGTAAATTCTAATGAAAGGCCACGTAAATATTAATGTGGCTGGAGTCAACTTTAATGATCTTACTGAAGAAGGAAGTCAACGTTCAATATCTGAAATTTGTACCAAAGAGTCAAGTTGATGAAGTGAGTACCCATCCGTAGTTCAAAAGGTCTGAAATTTTAGTTCTGATACATAACATTAATTTAAAATTCATGAAATTATAATAACGGTTATTACAAATACTAGTTTATATGCAAGAGTTTTACAAACTTACAAGCTATACTGAGGCTTCTATCTACTCTAGGACTGAATATTGTATCGATGGTCTAGGTCCATGATGAGTAAATTAACTCTGAGTTGATATTGTTACACCATGCTTAAGTTAATAAGCTGAGGTTTATGGTATGCTGACTATAACAACTGTAATAGCTTGCTTTTATATACCATTCATACGAGATTCTTGAAAGTTCAACAATGTTCGAAGACACGCTAGTAATTTTGTAAACATATTGTTGATTCTTGCTCTCGAGAATTTTTTTACAAATTTAGAGAACAGGAAGAACTTGCGCAATACACATCCAACAACATATGTTACATGCATAAAAATTATACTGAAACAAACGTAGCTGTTTAAATAAATGTATAACAGAAAATCTATTACAGTTCTAATATTTTCAAATTTTAGAAATTTTTTTGCTACTTGATCTTCAATTGGCGAGCTATTTACTTAAGTTGACACATTTAAGATAATGACACATTATAATCATAAAACATTTTAATAGCAAGCAGATAAAAAAAAGCCTATTGAAAATATTTTAGTACAAATGTCTTGTAGCGTGTAAAAGACACTATGTCACCTTAGAGTATAAATGCTGAAACAGTATAACTTTAAACTACAACAAATAGCTACAATCTGATAAATATAAAATTTATAATATTTATATTTATGTATCACTTTAATTAGTATTATTATACTGTAGTTTTATAGTTTTAATGGCATTTTGTAGAAAGTCTGATGTGAAATTGCAATCTAAGAATAGCTTACAGCCTTGTTATATATATAGCCACATTTGTGTATTTCCACAGATTACATTATTTACTCATTAAATATCAAGATACATGTTCAGAAATGGCCAACAACAACAAAATCTTGAATGAAGAAGAAGATTTATGAGGCTGTAGTTTCGCTTTCATTGTTTGTAACATCATTTTATGGTAGACCTCATGACTTAAGCCAAGCAAAAAAAATGTCATGAGATTGACACTAGAAATGCAATGCAACAATAGTATATCAATTAACTAAATAATTCCAACCTGCAAAAATATGAGGATGCTTTTAAAGAAATAGAAGACATGAAGGAAGAAGGAGCAATAAAACTAGCCTTCAGCCATTACCAATTGTACTTGCGAAGAAGAAGAGTGAATACACAACGTTCTACATAAAATTAATAAAATCAAAATAACGACGGTTACTCACTGTCAAGAACTGACTTTACTTTAAGTGCTTTTCCTGGGTCAAATAAGTTTTATATGATGTATATTATGATTGAAATTTAGATGCAAATCAACGAAGACAGTCGGGAAAATACAATCTTTACTATAGAAAATTTTGTGACAATTTTTGTGACCTTTTGAATTATGTAATGCACTTGATAAATTTCAATGACTAATAGACTTTACACTCTCTGAACTACTGGAACGTTATGTTCATCTATTGAAATGGCATAATCACACATAGAAATATATTTAATCATGCTTACGTTAGACTAAGGAAAGAGAACCTTAAGCTGAAGCCTTAAAAGTGTGAACTGTTTCATCAACAGGTGATTTGCTTGTGATACATAGTCAATAGAAAGGAAGTGTCTACAGATACACATAAGGTTGTTGTGTTCAAAAAATGATCAACAAAAAACGATCAACAAAAAACTTGCTAGAAGTAAAAAGCTGTGCTTTAACTTTCTTTGTTTTAAAAACATTTTCTGACACAGATAATCGTTTATACAAATGACTTGAACAAAAACATAAACATTATTGAACTGATGACTGAGAATAAATATTCAACAAACTGAAGAAAGAATTAACCACTAGTGCTGTATCAACTTTTAAAGATCTATGCATATCAGATACAGTTTCCAGTGCTTTTGCAGTGGGAAACGTATTATCACAAGTACAATAATGAAAATAATTTGTGATTGCCTATCACATCAAGATAATAACTACTGTATAAAGAAGGTATTACACAAGTTCTAAATAGCTATTAAATATTTTTGAGCCCTAATTCATTTTCATCGTCTCATATGTGGAAAAAATTAGCACTTTGGTTAGATCATGCAGAATTGAAGTGGCTTGTGAATAATTGCAATTCTGTAGGCCATAAAACAAAATGGATCTAAAACCTTCTAGAGATCAGCTATAATATCATGTGTTTCTTTAGATAGAACCATGAAAATGCGAGTTCATTATTTAAAATACCATGTATTTTTCAAACAATATGAAAAGAGGGAAGCATGTGAAAGTAAAGATAACCGATCTAAAATAAAACAGATTATTGATCAAAATGGAATATTCACAAGCGGTGATGAAAAACTAATGTGAAAGGTTTTCAGGCAAAAATAGGAGCTTGAAACCAGTTATTCAGTTGAATAATAGTAGTAAAGTTTATCGCTATTCTTTTTATTCACAAGCATTCCCAGTTCTTTTGTCGAAATTATGAAAATATTAGTGTACAAAACAACAACTACAATTGTTAATCCCAGTGTCTTTATATTCAGAAGCGCTTCATAATCACCTTCCAAACGGCCGGAGACTTAGGTGATAAGAAGATACTGGAAGAGTAAGAAAATCCTTCTATTGAGTTAGGTGCTTGGGATCTATAAATAATTAGTGTGAAAATGTGGACTGTGCTTTGATCATGAAAGAAACAGCATGGGCAGCTACAGAAATACTGTATTTGAGCACCACTTGAAATAGTTGCTGTCGTTGAGCTTTACCCTTTGCCACAGAATAACAGTGGGAATAAATACATCATAATTGCAATGCACTATTTCAATAGATGACTAAAAGTATATGCTACTCCTGGCCAGGAAACAAACATTTTAGCAAAGAATTTGTTTGTAGATTTGTAGTGTTTGGGGAAATTTACTATGATCAATAACCAGAAGTTGAATTGACCTTGTTTGCAGAAGCGTATCAAATTCTTAAAACAAAAAAAAAAACAGATCAACAGTCCTTCATCCACCTTTCATAATAAGCCAATGAAACACTTATGTAAATGAACAACAGAAAGCATGCGAGAAAACAAATCGTTATATCTGCAAACAATACACGTTGAAAAAGAAAACCGCTAAAATAACTTGGTGAAAGAACAGTTTGAATACAATAAAATAAGTTATAAGAGTTTCTATTTGTTAACCAGTATAACTTATTGTGCTTTTTAAAGGTGATTGTAATGCATATTTGTGAATGTTATCTTTTTCAAAACTGTAAATAATAGCTTAATTAATAATTTCCTAATGATAGAATTTCTTTTATGTATTAGGATTTCTCAAAGGTTTTCATAATTCAGAAATGTCTTTTTAGGTTAATTGTAATTTACAATATATTAATTTATATTCAAGATACATTCAGAATGTTTTAATACAAACAAATATTCAATTTTTTCGTGTGATTTCTATCCCATTTCAAAATGACTTATATTTAGTATAACAAAACGCGATATAAAAATATAATGATGCTAAGTTTCTCTTCATTATTAGGCATATTTTGTTTCATTTATCATTTAATTCCAATTGTTAATAATTTACTAAATTTTATTGCTGTTCTTTTTATCTACAAGCATTCCCAGTTCTTAAACATATTTCTCGTAACCTCAAATGGGCAGTTATCGGTTTATAACCGCCATTACTAACACACTCTCCCTATCCGATTAGGTTAAAAGCAATCACATTAAAGCTAAATGAGTAATTTTCATTCAGTTTTATGTTTATATTTTACCGCAAAACTAAGTAATATACCATTTCCATTTTAAGTAATCTATCATTTGAACATGTTACAATATTTAGTTTATGAATACATCTTTCTCTTATCTAACGATAGTGGAAGAAGGACAAAAATTTTTTGCTTCAATTGCACTTCACAGTTTCTCTTTATGTAGCAAATGATATTTTGGTTTGGAAGTCAAATATTTTCAAGAATTACATAAAACAAGCCAAATTATTATATAATGTTTGGATTATATACATATTTTAAGCCTAATATTCCAATTAATATACATCATGTGCTATTGCTAAATTCAGTTCACTACTTTATTAAAGTTTGAATAGTTTAATTTGAATTTCGCGTAAAACTACACGAGGGTCATCTGCTCTAGTCTTCCATAATTCAGCAGTGTAAGACTATAGGGAAGGCAGCTGGTCATCACTACTTACCGTCGTTCCTACAAAAAAATGGACAGAAACAATTATCATCAAAGGAGACTCATCCATGACTTCTTATAATTTTAATTTAAAACTATACTGCTAAGTCAAGGCACCATCATTTTATTTCTTATCAGATCGAAAGCAAAGATTTTGGCAAAACAATGATCATCTAAGAACAGGAAAATAAAGTGAGTATAGAGTGGGATTTACAAGATTTATTTCCTTATAAACAGGTAACTCTGAGATTAATGCTTATTCGATTTCCATCTACAACAGAATATTTTCAACTCTCCATTAAAGCACACACATGCATCTGACCATTAATTCTGTTGATTTATATCTTTGTGAACTGATCCTATTTACGATTAAGTATACAGTTCATTAAATATTTGTTTGTTTGTTGTTGTTTTGTTTTCAAAGCAGTTTGGATAGTTTAGAACTCATACAAGCACCACTAATTTTCGTTTGGTCGTTATGATGCATTCGTGAATGGGGTCATGACTGAGATGTAAATAGAATAGAATGTTTATATTTTAAAATAATATTCTCGCCTTTTTTTTTTGCTGTTTATGAAGCTGTAATTGTGTACCATTTGTATGTCTTTTTTCAAAGTGTATTTCTCAAATATGACTTTAATAGATTCAGTAACTGCTTTTGGTTGATATAATACAACCAGCTATGCCTTACAAATATCTATCGAACCATTGATTTCCTGGAGTAACAAAATATTCCATTTTTTTAAAATCTAAATGTTTATTTACACTGTATATCTTCAAAAACTAACACTTGATGCCCATCTGCCATGTGATGGGCAGTTTTCCGTGTTGGCCCCACGAATGATTCTCCTTCTAATATGATTGCTGTAATACAACAGAAACAATTTTTCTGTTTATGATTGCTGGCTGTAATACAACAGAAACAATCATATTAGAGCAAAATTAATAAACTTGATTGGATTTTATTTATATATTTTTAACTAATTCCAACACCATTCTAAATTTCAATGACTGGAAATATTTGATAAAGGAAAACATCAAAGGTTATACACAGAGATATAAGTCACTTTTATGCTCCTAGTATTTGTGAGTAAAGCAAGATACAAAACAAGTGAACTATCCTTTTCAGTTTGATATTCAGCCTTCAAGAGTTTTACTATTCATCAGGCGATCTACCTAAATTGCGTCAATTTAAAAAAAAAATGCTAAATAAAAATAGAAATGTTATCACTGTTTTTAAGATCCACCTGACAAGAGACTCTATACTTTAAAAGATTTCCAAGAAGGGGGTAGTATTGTAAGTTGTATTTTTGATAATGTTTTGTTTCATTAGAAAGTCATTTACATGAAAATTTAAGTATCTGTGAATTCTTGAATGTTTTTAAAATATGAATAATATAAAAATGCACAGCTAAATGAATTATAACTAATTAATTAGTTCATTGTCAGTTAAGAGTTTTAGTGAATCAAATAATAAGTTTTGTTTGAATTTTGTCCAAAGCTACTCGAGGGCTATTTCCGCTAGCTGTCCCTCTTTTAGAAGTGGTAGACTAGAGGGAATACAGCTAGTCAACACCACCCACCTTCAAGGTTTTAAGCTTCTCTTTTATCAACAAATAGGCTATCATATCATAACGCCTCTACAGCTGAAAGGGCGAACATATTTGGAAGTGAGGATCCGAACCCGCGATATGCAGATTGCAAGTCGAGCTCCTATAGCCACCAGATCATGCTAAGCCTAAAATAATGATAATTAGTAGGTATATTTGTCAGTAATCGTGTTAGTTAGTGAGTCAGGCAATGTGTTTTTTAGCGTTACAGAGTGATCAGGGAGACAATTTCTGCAAATAAGTGTCATGAGGTTTATTTCTGACCCAAGTATAAATTAGTTCCCGAATTCCTGTTGAAACGTTGTTTGCAAAGTTAGGCTCTTCAGCGAATGTAGACTGTAACCTGTATAAAACGTACAAAGAGAATAAATTAATTTATTGCCAAATAGTAGACAAAGACCCTATCCTGAATTATTGAACGTGTTACATGAAGCATATGTGACCCTAACCTGTGGAATAAAACAGATATAACTCCTTTTCTTATATGTTAAGTTTATTTCACTTAGACATATGAGGTAGATTCATGTTTGTAATATTTGTATCACATATTTATTGTCTTTTCTTTTATCTGTCTCAGAGAAAAACAGCTATTTCACGGATAATTGAATAAAAAATATATTGTTACTGGCATTTTACTGAAATTTTAAGATTTATTTTCTTTGTTTTGATTCATACGAAATGAACTAGAAAATGACAACGTCTTGATGTTTTAAATTAACTTAGTTGAATGTGTAGTTTTAAAGGCTAGTCTCGTAATTAGGAAACGCAAACGTAAAGCAATTCACCAAACATATTAGTTAAAAAGAATTAATATCGCTTAAACCTTCTTTGTTTTATCTTGTTTTGTGTAGTACAAAGCTGCACAATAGATTATCTGAACTCTATCCATCAGCGGCCTTTCGAATCCTGCCTTTCGGAGTTATCATTAAACTACGGGAGGTGGGGAATCATTATATTCTTCCAAGAATTCACATAACTGAATAACAGAGATATTTAAATATCTGCAGGCAACATTACATTAACAGATAAAACATACGATAAAAACTAATGAATTTTTAGTATCCTATATCAATATTAATAATAACTAGTAAATAATTAATGATAAGTTAAGCGATCATTTAAGCTTTAGCTATGACAACTAAAGATACGCGTGTATTCAAACATTGATTTATAGAAAGCTATATTGACAGCTAGACAAGTAATATCATCATAGCAAAACACTCACTTGCAATTTTTTGTTCTTATTTAAATTCCCACCACCTTATCGAATGATCATTTTAAGAAAAAGCCAATGAAAAAATAGTCACCTTAATACCAATAACATATTCATATTTTTATCTTAGCAACATCAAAATTCTCCACCAACATGACCACATGTGCTCTTAAGGATGTTGAAAAAAATTCCTAAACTAAAATGACCACATTTTTCTTTAAATATTACCGGTTTTTTTCGTCATATATTTGTTCGTCATTTTTTATGTAACGTATTCCTGACAAATAAATAAAAATTTTCGTGATTTACTATTTAGTACATAAACTATTAAAGGTTTCTCAAGTAATTAGTGACATAATGTTTTATGTTGTCTGTATAATCTCTTCTTCAATTAAAAAAAAAAAAGAGTTTTGTCTGTTTGAAGTTAAGTAGAAAGCTATGCAATGGGCTATCTTTTCTCAGCCTATCACACTATCAAATCCCAATTTCTAACGTTGTAAGTCCGCAGAAATATTCGCTGTGCCACTGAGGGTAACAAAGAAGAGATCTCTACGTTTTCGTTTTGAATGATTTCAGTTGATGTGTAAGAAATCTCTTAATGAATGAACATTTATCTTGTTACGACGTGTTTGTGTACTCCTTTTGATCCACACCAGTTTATTAATGTTTAGCTTATGATAGTTTGGTGAATTGTGCATATGTGAATATTAAGTCGATCCTATAATTTAGTAAATTCTTCTGAGAAAAATAAAGATAGAGAGAAATAGTGATAAGAAATGACAGATAAATAATCTACGGCTCGGTAAGTCATTAAACGCAAGTTGAATAGTGTGTACTAGGGTAAAAGCCTTCACACTGTGTAATCAACAGAATTTGGTTGAATGATTCTTAGAGTTGAGTCCACCCTTTTCGCGAGACATAACCTTGAACCAATTTTCAGCAAAAGGCCTTGACGTAACTAAAGATTACCTGCAAGGTTCAATAACATGCTAAATATCATTTATTGAATTTAGTTTTCTTATATTTTTTTCACTTGTATTTTAATACCGCAAGTTGAAACAGTGCTGTCAACAATGTGACCTTCCTAAAACTAGTCTGACAGGTACATCTAGTCTTAAACGAAGGAGTGTTTACACCAACTTAAGTAGAATATTTTGTACTGTTGCCAATTTTACAAAAAGTATAATTTTTATTGAAGTTATGACTAAACTAAATAATTGCCAAATGTATTTTCCTTAGATTTTTTAAACATATTTAAAATAATTAATTTTTAATGCAAAGCCACACAATAAGCTGTCTATACTCTATCCACCGCGAGAAATCGAACCCCGGAATTTAGTATTATAAGCTTGCTGATCCAGAAGGTGAGTAGTAGCTGTTATAATATAATTTTGTTCACAGCGCACAGAATTCATTCATACCACGTGATACAGACTCGATTTAAATCACACACTGGACAAATATCACGTAATTCACTTTGGTTCATAAAATCAAGATCAACAAAAGTGGATGTTTTACAATACACAGGACTCAAACATAGAAAGCGAGAGAAAACGGTTTATAATACATTAACTCAACGCATGTCACGTAATAGAAGATATAAGTTAGGTTTACAATAGATAAGCTCTGTTCTTATTGCAAAGCAGAGTCTAAACTACGCTATTATATGATAAATAAATATATTCAACAAACATATTTGACAATAGTTCATTACTCCATGATTTAGTTTATATAGCAATTAATCTTCAAATTACAGAACTATGAAATAAACAGGTCATAAAATATTAGCACCAAATTCAGTGTATAATTTATATACATCACAATACATAACAAAACGTACTAGAATCAGATTTGATGCATAGTTCATATGCAACACGATAAATAACAAAATATTAGCGCTTTGTACGCGGTCTATTTTAAAGGGGTGCTATTAGGTTTAATCTTTAACTATTAAACATAGGTACCGTTTACAACACTGAAATCAAACCTATGTACGTGTTTAAACTAATTTTTCAGACAAAACGTTTACTCCGTTAAAACTTCCAATTTATAATATGTTATTTTCTTCCTACTCCAAACACGTTCGATTCAGAACAACAAACAGTTTTAAGCTGGAGTTTAAATAAAACTCGTATTTAGCTTTATTTATACTATAGACCAGATACACGTTATGTGTAGACAAGCAGAGTGGTAGTAGGTGGGTAATAGCTGAAGTTATTAATATGCTTAAGGTAAAAATATGTTACATTTAGACTTGCAAGGAACAAATGTGCCAAATCACAGTGACAAGATAAAGGTGTAAAAACCTCTGACTTTCAAGAAGAAGATATGACACTTATAGAAGTTCAGAACAAATACGTACACCTCTAGGGTGTAAATCTCTAATTGTAATTTTAAGTTAACGATTTTAGTATGATAGCTAGAAATGTAGATCCGCTGTCAAATTACACTATGTAAGTCAAATTTTGTTCCTGGATAGCACGTGTTATTTCTTAATTGTTTGTTTTGTAAAAGTACAGAAAACGGCCATTATTCCCTTCAAACTTTGCTTTTGTGACCCGGATAATGAAATTTAGAAATTAACCTATTTTCTATGTAAAAACGGGCAAATTTGCACATTTTCATTTACATAAGGTCTGAATAAAACAACAACATATGAATCAAGATTTACATGTATTTATACTAAAGTTAGAAAAAATGAACAAAAATATTTAGAAGTGAGTAGTTTTTCGAGATTTGCGACTGTAATGTAAATCGCTTTCACGTATCAGCCCCATATACGGTCTCGGCATTTGTTAGACCAAGATCTCTGATCAAGTCATTGAGGTATCTTTCGTTGGGGTAGTATGGGTTTCTCTCATCAGCTGCACCTCTGAAATTGTAATCTGTATCTTCTGAGGATGGCTGCTTTCTCACTGGCGGAGTGGGTACAGGGAGCTCAGGGCAGTGTGGCACTGGGACGATGGGTGATGGAAGGTCCGGGTACATGATAGCAGATGCATTCTTGCCAGCCCCACGTTTGGAAGGGTCCACCATGCCTAAGTAGCAATTGCTTGAGTAGTCAGTGGGTTCACGCCAAATTCTTGGAATAGCGAGCTTCATGGCTCTCTTTTTCCCCTCTGTACCATCCTGCAAAAAGCGCAAAATAGAATTGTTATTATGAAAAATAAATTTATTTCATCCACAACTAATGAGGTCCATGCAAAATATTTTATGTGTGGTATTTTTTCTATACTATTACAAATTTAAAAAATTAAAAGACATTTAAATTTTAAAAGGTCTAAAATTTGTATAATATAAAATCTTACTATTCAAGCAAGCAAAAATTGTCCGTCTTACCTTCTAGAATTTTTTTTTGTAGTGCTCGCAGTTAAAATGATCCCCAACAGGCATGCAGAAATATGCCTTGTAGGCTTCACACATTTTAGCAGATGCTGTCACAGAGTTCTTTTTTGCTCTTGTTTTGATAAATTGGTCACATACATAGTAGAATGCGACTGGAGAATGCTTACAGCTTCTTGGTGCTACCTCTGATAAAATCAGATAGGTCTATGTGCTCACTTAAACAGCTAGAACTAAACTGAAGTGGTGAGCCCCTGTATATATATTACTACGAAAAATTCTAGAAAATTTTAAAAGGTTCTAGAAAATTCTTGTTCTACAACATTCTGGGAAGTTTTTGTAAGTTAGAAAAAATTCTCTATCAGCTACTCAGCACTGAATCTACCTGGAACGTTCTGGAAAATAGGTAAATTTTAAAATTTCATTATCCAGGTCACAAAAGCAAAGCTTGAAGAGAAAAATAGGTCTTTTCCATTTACTTTATGCATAAGCAATTGGGAAATAACACTTTCTACCCAGGAACAAGAAAAAGTAAAAATTTTGTTACATAGTGTTATTCGTTCCAGTACTTTTCCTATTGTGCTGGTCATACTGAAGGGGTGGTAACTATTTGGTTTATTGTCTGGCTAACCCTCTTTATGGACCATTGAAAAATTCACTTGTTTCCAAGAAATTGGGATACATCTTGATTTTAATATTAGATTAAATAGTTGCTTTTATCGCTTCTGTCACTGTTATTTCTTTATTCATATTTTCTGTTGTATTGTCTTTATTTCTTTCGTCTCTGTTGTTTTAATGTTATTTATATTTATTGGGAAAGGTGGTTTGTATATTTCTTTGTTTTTGTTACAGATTGATTTACTTTCTTGTAGATGTGAGTATTCATGTTGGGTTCGTAACGTGATCAGCAATTGTTCTATGAAAGCTATGCTTTATCTTTGTATGTGCTACTACATTATTGATTTATGGTGGTGGATATTTACGTGTTGCCTTTTCTCCGTTTAAGAATTGTTTTAAATGAGTTCAGAATTGTTTCAGTTCTGTTTTGTCGTTTAGTTGTGAGCAGAAATCGTATCATTGTTCTTTGTGTTAAAATTTTACTTGCTTTCTGTTGCTAGGGGGCCTGGCACGGCCAAGCGCGTAAGGCGTGCGACTCGTAATCCGAGGGTCGCGGGTTCGCGCCCGCGTCGCGCTAAACATGCTCGCCCTCCCAGCCGTGGGGGCGTATAATGTGACGATCAATCCCACTATTCGTTGGTAAAAGAGTAGCCCAAGAGTTGGCGGTGGGTGGTGATGACTAGCTGCCTTCCCTCTAGTCTTACACTGCTAAATTAGGGACGGCTAGTAAAGATAGTCCTCGAGTAGCTTTGTGCGAAATTCCAAAACAAAAAACTTCTGTTGCTAGTGTCTGAAATTTGGATCCTAGGTTCCGTAGTTTGCTTCCCCCTACTGCTGAAAAACTAGTCTCGCCCTTATGTCATGTTTGCTAGCTAACTGACATTATGTATTTATTAGCTGCCTGACCTTGTGCCGTGTTTTCTAGCTGTTTTCGTAACAGATATTCAGCGTACAGCTTTGTGTGGAATGAAACAAACAGCAACAATTGAAAAAATAATCAGTGGTGTCCTGAAAACCCACTTGTAGAGAAATATATATGCAAAAACGGCTCGTTTGGGTTGAGAAAATATTTTACATAGAAGAACGAACAACGTTTCGACCTTCTATGTAAAATATTTTCTCAACCCAAACGAGCCGTTTTTGCATATATATTTCTCTACAAGTAATTTCTCGATATCATAATTTTACGTTGTTTATGTTTGTTTCTTTATTTAGTATTTGAGTGTTTTCTATGGTTATGTTGTGTTTATTTGACTTGCAGTGTTCGAAAACGTATGAAGGTGACTTTTTATGTTTTTTGAATCTGGTTTCCATTTTCCTACTTGTTTCTCCAATATAGAAGTCGTGGCAGTTATCACATTGTATTTTATAAATAATGTTGGTTTGGTGTTTGTCAGTGTAGTTTTTATATAGTATAGACCTCAGTTTTGTGCCTGGTTTGTGAATAAATTTGGTATTAACTGGAATGTCATATTTTGTTACTAGTCTTTGCCAAATGTTGGTTATTTGTCTGCTGAAAGCAAAATCAACCAACAAAAGTAAATATATCTCATGAATCAAAAAATCGCGAAACCATATACTGCTGCATACTATACATTCCTGACATCAGCAAACAAATAACCAACATTTGGCAAAAACTAGTAACAAGGTATGACATTCCAGTTAATAACAAATTTATTCAAAAACCAGGCACAAAACTGAGGTCTATACTATGTAAAACTACGCTGACAAACACCACACCAACATTATTTATAAAATACAATGTGATAACTGCCACGACTTCTATATTGGAGAAACAAGTAAAAAAATGGAAACCAGATTCAAAGAACATAAAAAGTCACCTTCACACGTTTTCGAACACTGCAAGTCAAATAAACACAACACAACTATGGAAAACACTCAAATACTAAATAAAGAAACAAACATAAACAAACGCAAAATTAAAGAAGCCTTACTTATACAACAACTTAAACCCAAAATAAACCAATATAAAGGAACGCCTTTATACCTATATTAATAAAATAAATAAAATTATATATTCAAACATTTAACACCGCCCTCTACATTCCGACACTCAGTTACACAACCCCTTCCAAACATGTGGCCAGCTTCCGGTCAGTTACCACTTTCTTTGTGAACCTGACGATGACCGAAGAAGGTCGAAACGTTGTTCGCTCTTCTATGTAAAATATTTTCTCAACCCAAACGAGCTGTTTTTGCATATATAATTGAAAAAATATATATATCATCATTGATTGGATGCTTATCCAGAGTTTAAGACAAAGATACAGTTCAATGTAAAATCCTGTTTTGTTGCAATCTTATGTCGTCCAAATAATGGGATCGATGTGTGTGTTGATTATTTGATTTCTACTTGCAAGTGACATATTTAGTAAAGGTGTATGAAGTTTGTACTGTCCTTGAGTTTGACTGCTTTATTTGCAGACGTTCCCTTAACTAGTACGGATGACACAGTCAAATTTCTCTAACTCAAAAGCGAGAACTTTTTCGTTGATAACTTGATTCAGCATGTTTACAACAACAAACATGGTTTCAATACTATCAGTTGAAATAAAAGTTTTTTTTCTTTTCCGTCACGTACATTGCAAACACATTTAGGTAGTTGGGAACAATACTCCATCACCATACCTTGTTGCTTTTTAATTTTAACAAATCCCTTTATTTAAAAGTACAAAACTAGATTTAAAGAAAAGTAAAATTTTATCAAAATTGCACAACTGTAATAACCAGGCATTATAAATTGCTCTTTGTAATGCAGGACATATTTTCGTTTGTTTCTAAGCATAGAAAGTAAGTAAAGAAGGTATTAACTTGAAAATGTGTCCTACTAATTTACATTTATAAAAAGAATAACATTAAACGACATCCTGAAAATTATTTTGAATTTATCACCTTGACACACTTCGTAAACAGTGTTTCAGAGGTGTGGCTTGATTTAGTTCTTTGCTATGCAGATCCAAATTTAGTCATTTCCTAGTACTATAAGTAGGACATCGTAAATCTAATAATAAAATCTCGGTGGCAAATCTAACTCTTAATAGATATATGTGTTGATAATACACTATTTTACCAAATGAAATACTTCTTGATGACGAGAAACCCACCTGAAGATGACCTAGAAAGGTCGAAACGTTGTTCTATCCTTATCAATAAAAGTTTTAATACCCAAACTAGCCGTTCTGAGATACAAATTAAAATATTAACTAAATTATTCTAAGTCATGAAAAATTCCAGTATATTTTGTACATTTAATACCTGAATAAAATTGTTTGCTTTAGCAATTTGTCTTGTTACGGAACAAGGAGCCTCCCCAATGGAACAGCGGTATGTCTGCAGACTCACACGATACCTGTGGTGTGCAGAGTACAGATAGCCCATTGTGTAGCTTAATACCAAACAAACAAAACCGAACATTAAAATAAGCAAAAGTATTTCTAGATAACTGGAGAATATTTTACCTTGAAGGTGTATGGGTGTGCCCATTAGAGGCAATCTTAAAAACATAATATCTTACCTCCCACTATAACTACATGGCAAAAAAGAACACAAACTGTGAAAAGCCGAAGAACAGAGCCTTAACACCGCAACATCTTTTTTTTAACGAAATAAATTCTCCTGTAATTTTTTTTAAAATTTTGAACTTATTTTGCATTTTAGTGAGATGCCACATTGAGCTATCTGCTGTATTCACCGCAAGGCAACAAACACTGGATTTGGATATTTAAAAAAAAAGTCTTTAAACTTATCACTGTTCCAGTGAGAAACTGTCATTTAACGTTAAAATAAAAGACAGACACTTTTCATAACAAACACAATATACAAAGTTTTAGACAATTTTGTTTGCCGTTTGCTAGTAAATAAAAATAGACAAATGTATTCATGAAAATGAACCAAATTGGGATAAATATATTTATTTAATAAATTAAATGTGTAAAAATATAGTTACTTATACAAATTAAATGCGTACAAATGTATTCACCTACATAAATTCACACAAATGTTGTCACTTACATAAACTAAATCCAGACGAATGTAGTTACCTAAATAAATCAAACTGTAGCGATTGCACATCAAATCTTTATTCCTATAAAGAAGTATATTTAAATATGTATAACTTTTGATGATGAGGAACCTGCTTTATAGAAAATAAAACTCTGGAAACCGATGACTGGTCAATGAAGAAAGTTTATTATAAATATACGATGTTTCATCCTCACTTACAAGTAGGTTGTAGAGACACATGGAGATCACATAACTAGAGTCCAGAAGTGTAGAAGATGGTATTCAATTAAGATAGCATCCTTTAATCTGAGTTTATTTATGTTTGTTTAAAATTACACTGTGTTGTATAGATATATTATGGTTTTTTAAAGTTTCAATGGTGATAAACATGGAAGAGCTATTTATCATATTCAGGGAATTTGGTTTCCAATTTTCTTCGGGCCTGGCATGGGCAAGCGTGTTAAAGCGTTCGACTCGTAATCCGAGGGTCGCGAGTTCGAATCCAGGTCGAACCAAACATGCTCGGCTGGGAGAGCTCCCACGGAGCGTTATAATGTGATGGTCAATCCCACTATTCGTTGGTAAAAGAGTAGCTCAAGAGTTGGCGGTGGGTGGTGATGACTAGCTGCCTTCCCTCTAGTCTTACACTGCTAAATTAGGGACGGCTAGCACAGATAGCCTTCGAGTAGCTTTGCGCGAAATTCAAAAACAACAATAACAACCAATTTTCTTCTGATTACTGTGAGGTAGAAGTCTGGGCATTTATGGCATGTTATTTTATATAATATTTTTAATACCATTTTTAGTTTATGACCGGGTTTTTGTGCGAATTTGAAGTTAACAAGAATTTTATTTTTAACAAGTTTTCCAAGTGTTGATTATTTTTTTAACTGATTTCAGGGATAAATGGTAAACTGTAATGTAATGTTGTGTTGTTTGCGGTATTAGTGTCAATTCCGTTTGTGAGTTGAGTTTTGGTGATTATGTGGAAAGTTTTTGACAACGGATAGTGGAAATTCGTTGATGTGAATGAAGAAATAGTATTTCATTATATTAACTCTTGAAGAATGTACTTTGCTTGACCCCAAATATTTTTTGAGTAACAGAGAACTGTGAACCAAAACAAAACAAACCAATATTAAATATGGTTAAACGTCTTATGTAATTTCAAGGTGTACGACTTTAAAAATTAGTTCAAATTTTATATATCTTTTTAAATAGTATCTGTTTTGATGATTTAGGACTAAAAATGACTCTTACTGTATTAGATCTAGCTACAGCTTGAACTATACTTATAAGGATCCAAAAGCTTGAAGAGAAAAATAGGTCTTTTCCATTTACTTTATGCATAAGCAATTGGGAAATAACACTTTCTGCCCAGGAACAACAAAAAGCAAAAATTGTGTTACTTATTGTTATAATATCAAAGTAAGGATGTTTTGACGAGAGAATTTCTGCATAGAATTGTCGATATTCAGAGAGAAACACATATCAAATTATATTTTCAAATTAAAAATACGTTAACGATAATATCATAAGGTAAAGCTGTAGACCTGTCGAGTGAAAATGTGTAAATTATAATTTTCAAATTTAAAATATACACCTGCAAGTTGAAAAATATTACAACTTCCAAATGAAGGTGTGTCAAAGTAGGACTTTTGTAGTATATATTTATACCTGCAGAGGGTGGTTAGTGCGCTCAGCTTTCGTTTCACTTCTTCTTTGTGGGTATTTGGATATGTTATGTTTTAGATACACAGGAGGATCAGGTACCTCTTCCTCCATCCCTAACTTTCATTTCAGCTACTACTATGTTATAGTTGTAATACTTTTAGAGCCAGAGTAACCCAAAGTACTCCGGCCCTTTTCAGGGCAATGTCCATATATTGTCTTGAGTTGCCCTTCCTTTTTTTGAATTTATGTATTAATTTTCTTTTTTGATTTTCTTCTTTTATATCTTATTATTATTATTTTTAATCTATTTATATATATATTTAACAAAAAAGAGAGAGAAAGGGAAAAAAAAGAAAAGAGAGGGGAATAAACCTATGACTATAATACTAGTTTCAAGCGTCTAGTGAATGGTGGCCAGCTTGATTTATATTTCTTAAATATATATTCATTGGAAAGAGATACTTAGGACTATATTCATCATGTACGTAGTATCTGTCGACATCACATAATATATAATTTTTATGCCAATTTTTATTAAAATAATTTAATGTATTATGCAAGAGTCTATCGGATACTGTCTCTGTGTTTGCATACTTGTGCATAAATGTGAAATACTATTGGATACTTTATAAGCTGAGGTTAAGATTGAATTTTGTATATTTTTTTTGTAGTTTGTGTAATTGTTTCTGTGTTATGTTTATTCAGGCTGGACATGCATATTCTATAATGGGTCTAATGTATGTTTTGTAGATTTTTATTATATTATCAGGTGATGTGCCTTTATTTCTACCCAATAGGCTTCTTGCATAATTTGCTCGTTTCCAGATTCTAATCAGGATATTGTTAGTGTGCTGTATCCACGATAATTTGGTATCGTAAGTTAATCCTAAAAATTTAGTTGAGGTAACAGTCTGTAAAAGTGATTCGTTCATGTATAACTTTAGTGGATCATTTTTCAGTTTATTTAATCTAATGAATAGTATTACTTCGTTTATCGGAATGTTTAATTTTATTCTATATTTCTGACAGTATTCTTCTAAGTTATTCAGGACTGGGTGGAGGTTTGTTGCTGCTATTGAAGGAGTGGGGGTACTTTTCCCGACCGCTACATCGTCAGCAAATTGTGATGCAAAACCTAAGTTTAGGTCCGACAGTAGCAAATTACTTACATACATGATAAATGAGATAGGGCTATTGTATATTTAAAAACGGATGGTATGAGTAGAGAAGGCACTAACAGAGGAGCGAACAACGTTTCGACCTTCTTTGGTCATCGTCAGGTTCACAAAGAAAGAAATGTTTGATGGCGGTTGTGGTCAGCTACCGGTCAGTAACCTTTTCTTTCCTTTTTTTTTTTTTTTCTCTATCATACAAGCCGGTTTTAAATATACAATTTTCTCTACAAGTGGGTTTTCTCGTCATCACGGATTAAGATAGGGCTAATTACCCCTCCCTGTGGGTACTCCTGCCTCAAGTGAAAAAGACCCTGAGTGGGCCCCATTCACATCTACTTTACACTTTCTATTGTTCAGAAAGTTGAATAACCAGCGAATAATTCCGTGGTGTAAATCCATTTCCGTTAACCCGTGACGTAATACGTTTTGCCAGACGGTGTCGAATGCTTTCTCAATGTCGAGAAAGAGAGCTAAGTACATTCGCTTTTGTTGAAACTGTCTATAATTGTTTCAGTTCACCTGATTAGGTTGTCTGTAGTTTGTCTATATTTTCTAAATCTTTAGTCGGTTACTAATTATTCTCTCTAAACTTTTTCCTATGTAACTTATTAGACTAATCGGCGGTAATTGTTTAGTTCATTTGCTCTGGCTTCCCTTCTTTCTGGAACATTAAAATTACTGCTTCCTTCCAAAAAATAGGGATATATCCAGCTGAATATAATGGGTTAAATAGAACTGTTAGGTGTTCATATAATTTCTTGCTTGTATACCATCTTCTTCAGGTGCTTTGTTTTTTGTGTTTTTGATGGCTATTAGTACTTCCGTTACTGTTACATCTTTTATCAGTTGATGAGTGCTCTAGTTTATTGTTTTATCTTGTTTTATTAATGCGTTTATTGTGTTTACTGGGAATTTTGGCATGTATATGGTTTTGTTCTGTTCAATGAAGTTATTGACTTTACTATAGAAGTATCTGTTCATGTCTGGTTCATAGTGTGTTTTGAACGTGTTTTTTAGGTGTTCTTCAAATATCTCTGCTTTTTCTAGGTTAATATAAGCTGTTTTGCCGTGTAATTCAAGTGGTGGGTACTCTTTGTTTGTTTTTCCTGTGTTGGTATATCTTTTCAAGTGCGCTCAGCTTGCAATTTGTGTGTCGCGCATTCGAATCCCTCTTCCTCAAACATGATTGCCTTTTTAGCCGTAGGAACATCATAATGTGTCGGTCTATTCCACTATTAATTGGTGAAAAATAGCTCAAGAACTGGCGATGTTGTTTTCCTTCCAGTTTTTCACTGCGAAATTAGGAACGGTCAGTGCAGATAGCTCTCTTGTAACTTTGCACGATATTCCCACTAGAAACAAAAAAGAAAACCTACACAATGAAAAATATGTCAGATAATAATTTTAAAACGAATATTAAAAACAGTTCCTTGTTAGATAAATATGTGTTGTAAATAGACTTCCAAGGAAAAGATGTAGACCTGCAGGTTGAACATGTAGCAAATTATAATTTCAAAGTACAGATGTTTTAAATTTAGAGTTGTTGTCCCCACAAGTGATACTCACATTCTATCCTCCTAATAAGATTGCTTTAATACGATAAAAGCAATCATATTAAAGCAAAATTCGATTTTATTTATCTTTTTTAACTAATTGCGACGCCATTCTAAATTTCAATAACATAACATAAAGCCACGTTACATTATCTGACTTATGAACACATCTGTCCCTTAAGTGACTGCAGTTGTAAGAAAGAAAAATGGACAACTTTTCTGGTTCAGTCACAGTTACAATTTCTCTTTGATGTAGCTCATGATTCAGAGCCATCGCCTTCATTAGATCTGTAGTTTTCTTTTGATTTATTATCAATCAATTTTTCGGTGCCTCTATTTTTAAAATTGCTTCCAGTAAAAGTATCATTATTATTAATACATTCTATCACTTTGAACTGTTTTAGTTTGAACTGTTATAATCAATAAATATTTTTTTCTCTTCTTCCATTCTATATATATAACATTTACTCGTTATTTATAATTTCAACTTTTAGAACGGTATTTCATACACATTCTAAAGCTTTGCTTGACTGAAAAAATGAACAACATCGAATTATGAGAAATATGAGTCACTTCTTTGCTTCTAGTGTTTGTGAGCAAAAGCAGTACGCAATAAGTACCTGCATATGGTTCAGAACAAACAGTAGTGACTCGCAAGTGAAATATCACGTAAACGACAGCAATGTTCTTCAATGAAAGGTCAGTTGATATTATTGTGTAACAATCTACCGTATATTGAATAAGAATTGGTTGTAATGTAGGTAGTGCCTGTAACTATGGGTAAAAAATTATAGATTTGAACAATCAACATAGTGAGTTGATTGGTGAAAATACGTCTCAAATGAAGAAAATCAGAGTTAACAAATTAGCAAGTCCTGTGAAAGGTAACTGACCAGTGTTCAGTCCAAGTATGAACATTGTCTTTTCTTCTTGATAAATATATATAGATTGGTTTAATTTTGTTAGATACGTTATGTACAGCCATTTTATTCCTTAGCTTAAACTAAATTGGTTTAGTTATGTCAGTATTACTTCATAATTTATCCTGTCAAACCTCTCATAAATTGGATCTTTGTAATATTGTTTGTGTAAATCAGTGTAAATGGATCGGTTAATTTGACCAACCATGTAAAACCGTGAAAGTTTACAAACTAGAACATTAAAAGCTTATTATAAACAAAAATTTATATTGTTTAATAAAATATTTATGAAAAACTATGTACCAATGAATTTACAAATCTTTCTTGAGTCATTTAAATACAAGATGATTTTTACGATAAGAATAAAAGTACTTTAATCTTACACTTTCTATATTTAATTCAAATAGCCACTATGACTTCTTAATTGATTATAAAATTTATTTTATAAAACGTTTTATATTTATCTGTTATTTTATTTACTTTTACTCAAAATGCAGCTGAATTATCAAGGTACATTGAAATGAAAACAATTTATCATTAAATAAATTATATGTTGCCACATTTTCAGTTAATAATATTCACAAGTTCAATGGTTAACCAGTTTACATCTATTTTCTCTTAATTTTATGGTTTTGTTGCCTGGGTTGTACCATACGAGCAGTTTATTCATTCATTAGATGTTTCTTGTAAACAATCATACTATGTGACGTGAAATATGAGCTCAAAAAAGCATAGCTTTCAAGTATGCAATATAATAAATTTTAGAGCAAAAAGATATCAGTCACTAGAATAGAATACCCTCAAACTACATTCATTTAAATGATTTTCTAAATAATATAGAAATAGGATAAAAATCTATTACTGTGATGAATAACAACTTACTCAAATTAAAAAGGATGGTTGCAGGCTTGAAACAGGAAAATTATTTTCATTGGTTATAAATAGGTGTTCTAATTTTTGGATGAAGTGTTTTTCTAAACTTGCATCAATATATTTTTTAAATCGGGTAGAATTTTTTTAGTCAACAATTAGTGAAATCATGTGAGAAGTTTAATAAATAAACTTAATATTCTGAAAGTTGTTTAATTTAGAAGTTTGAGTTGAAAGGAAGTCCAGTTCAATCAACGCTTTTGTCAACATGTGATATTAGGTTATACAAATTTCGGAGAATTCCACTCCTCATTGGTAAACCTGAACACAAGTTAACCAAAGAGAAATAATGTGGACCTACACCATAATGAAAAGTCTGAAGTGAAATGTTTAATATATTATAAAAAAAATAGATATTCAGATTGAAATTGAGTTTTATTCAGAAAAATGCTTAAACACATAACTGCAGCTGACTACTTTCTTTGCTTGATAAGGTTACAAGTTGGGTATGAAAAAAGTCTATTGATCTGATTTCGAGAACAGTTTGCAATGTTTTTTCGAAAGAAAAAACATTCTTAAACACCAATCAAGTATTACAGGTTGTTACCCTCTCTGTCTGAGAAAAAGGTAAGTACAGCTGATTACAAACTTTAAAAAAAAGCACTCCAGTTTTTCCGCCAGCTTGTGTTGTATTTTAGCTGGTTGATAAAACAAAACATTAAAAACAACTTACTACATCAATGTGGTTACTGTGGTTCATTAACTAATATTATCATTTGCTATTTAAGTGTAATTGTTTGGGATTTTACTGCTGTCTGATCTTTTCCTATAGCACGATTGCCGAAAGAATGCTCTTCTGTTGCACTTCCAACAAATATTCAGAGTAGACTTAATGCTGTTACTAGTAGAGTTTGGTATCTGGCTTTGGCATCCATCCATAATCTTAGTGTTCTTAGTTCTGAATTGTCTGTAGACGATTATGCTATGTACTTGCTGAGTTCTAAGTACAGAACTTCAGTTTTCACATCCTTGATAAAGGTAAACATTTCTTTACAGCTGTCAAATTTGTGACTCTGAGCTGACTTCAGAAAATAATTTAGTACTCTTACTTGCATCCATAGCTTCTTTACAATAGTAAGTACATTCCTTTTAGTCTTTCTTTTCATTTTTTTGCGCATATTACATATTTTATTAATGGATTGCCTAACATGAGCGTCATCTTTTGTTGGTATCATACCTAAAATTAGACTGCACTTTTCCGCTGGTACAACCTTTGTACTCTGTTCCAAGCAAATGAAAAACTTAACTTTCACAATGTGATACATTCTGTATATTAAGGGCCATTTCCAGCTTTTTCTGCACAGTCACAACTAATTCAGTGCTGTCGTATCCACCTGAAGACTAAAAATTCTTATTGGACACTGACACCAATGATAATAAATGGGTGTCCTGTTACTGCAGTTGCAGGATAAAATAAACGATGTAATCGTGTATGGTAGTCATTTGTGCATAGCTTCTTGTGCATAGCAGATAAAGTATAAAAAGGAGAACTGCCTGCAGTAGCAATCCTCGTAAAACACAATAGCAGTTACTTGTACATAAAGAGAATAATTATCGTGAACCATGGTATCTTCAAATGATTTATGAACTTTAAAAATCAGGAAGAAATGGTAGTGTGTTGAGCAACAAAACTGCAAGAATATGACTGTTGTGATGCATTCCCTGGAAATGCAGACAGACTATCTTGCGACAAAAAAGAGACTCTGTCCATTTAAGAAATATTCTGATCTTTGAGAATGTGTGGGATTTGGAATTATTTCCATGTAACAGTAGGTTCCATTAGTGAATGGATGTGATAACTAACACTTTGGAAGTTCCAGATAGAACAACTAAAAGATCCTGATCTAGCATAGGTGCTCTTTGTTGTGCATCAAATTAAAGCTCAGTCATCACAAACGGAAATGTAACATGGATTTAAGTAGTATGATCAGTTGAATGCATAAAAATGTGCTGTACCGTTGCTTTAAGACACTTAACTGTGGTTTTCAAGCTGTGTTGTACGTTACCGTACCCGGAGCACTAAAACAATATATTATTTGCGAAATAATAAGACTAGAGGATACTAGGATATCATCTAAACTTGTGATTACTATCAAAACCAGAAAACATCAAGATATTGTTCAAAGTTAAGCTAACAATCAGTAATAGTTATTTAGCCCAGATGAAAAACCATTGAGGCAGAGTACATTCCAACAGAGAGTTCGTTTAATTTCATATGCAGAGAAAAGCCCTAGAAAGAGTGTAGAAATTGCACGTGTTATTGGTAATTTGTAATATACCGATTGTTAAGTTTATTAATCACAACCAAATTGACTGGAATGAGTACTTACCATACATTATGAGAATGCTCAAGGCAACTGAACAGAGTTGTACAGGCTATTTGCCAAACGTTATCTTGTTAAACAGGGAAATGATGCTCTCAGGAGTGTAAGTTTAAGACTTACAAGTTGAAAAGAAATTAGGTTGCTAACTCAGCTTATAAAAAGAAAGAGCTAAAAGTACTTTTCTAGCTGAATAAAATGGGCCTCATGAATTAAAATTGGAATTAGAAGCAAAGGAAAGCACTGACAGTTGAGTGACCTTTCATATGCCTCCCAGTCAATATGAGTAGGAATAGTCATTCATTAAAGGCTAGGACCGCAAGATATAGTAAATTTCATGCCTAGTATGTCAATGACTTGCACAACTGAAAGTGATAGTTAGGAGTTTGAAAACGCCATTGAAAGAGTATTATGACATTTGCTTTCTGAAATTTCTAGTGGTGTAGTAGGGTACAATGTATTCTTTATATTTTATGATTACCACAACATTATGCTGATCGGTATAACCCTACAAAGTATACCGCTTCTTACCCACCAACCTCCTCCGTACATACCCGAAAAATGCACAGTAATTTTGCATGCACTGGAAGAGTTGTGTTCTCTCTGAGTATCAGTTAATATATAGGAGTAACAGCACAAGTGTCAAGCATTGCTGAAGAAAATGTTATCAGAAAAGACATAGCTCAAATGAATCCTGTTAGATTATTTATTTTGTGATGCCTGTGAAGAAAAATTAGTTCAAATTGATGGCTCTTGGAAGACAACATATAATAAGACGATAGCTACTTAGATGTAGCTTTGAAAAGCAACTGAAGAAAGTTAGTGTAGTAACTTTTTATGGAAGCCAGAGGCAAAGTGTTATATGTAACTAGAGTATATGACAATGTGTAATGGTGATGTACAAATATACATACATACATACATACATACATACATACATACATACATACATACATACATACATACATACATACATACATACATACATACATACATACATACATATATATATACAGCAATACTCGTGTATACATAACTATATGTGTTTGAATTTAGACGATAATATTTATGGTATATGAACTTATCATGCATTTATAGCTTCTTATACTAGGGTTGGGAATCTGCAAGTCACGAGCTCAGATCCTGTCACCGAATATGATCGTCCTTTCAGCCATATGGGTGTTATGTGTTACAGACAAACCTATTTTTGTTGTTAAAAAGTAGCAAAAGAACTAGTAATTGATGATATTGATTAGCTCCTTCCCTCTTGTTCAGCGTAGAAAGCCCTTGAGTAGCTTTGACTGAAATTTAACAAACAGATAAGTCTCTTATAATATCATAGTGTTTGTTCTAAACAAAATGTTCTCGAAAACATAAAGTTGGTTTCATCCGAATTACCTTTGTTCATTTATTATTTTCGCAGTAGTGAACCGTGTGCAATGTCAGCAACAGCTAGTATCCTTCAGTAATTGTTAAGTTGGTATCAAGTGGTTATGGACTTACTGTGACGTAAAGCAAATGATTAGTCACATGCATGACACTAGCTGCTCATATTAAATGAGGCGTTTATTGCAAACTAACAAAAGTTGCTTTTAGACAGTTTGGAATAGAATATTAAAAGAGAAGTAAATTCAGTAAAACTTACAGTTTTATGTAAGGAAAATTAAGTATAGACAGTGTCATTATGTTTAGCATTATAATAATGATTTTGCATTTCACTTTATGTCTAGTCATATTATTCCATTTAACAATTTGATTCACTTCATAAAAGGTTCAGCATTATAAAAACGGGAAGAGTAGGGTTGTTTCCACACTCCAACTTATCCAAAAAAGAATATTGTACTGCACGTCGAACTTCTTAATTACTGTTATAAAACAACTTCGTTACAGATGTCTTTGTACAATAGTAACTGTTTATGACAACTTATACTGGCTGCAAGTAAGTCATCATGAATTGATTTTCAACCAATTAATATTTCCATATGGATGTTGGAATTCTCACGCATTATAACTTACCTCCGATGAGTCTCCAGTTTATCATGTTACGATTTCAAATGACCTGAAAACTGAAGTTAAATTTATAAATTTGAAAGTCGTTATGCATCATATTTATGATATTTATCAACAAGATTGATACACAAATATACTTTAATATACAACTAATATTACAGTTTGCAATAATATTTTTAAATATTGTTATAAGAGCTAATTATTTATGTACAAAAGCTTTAGAAATTACATAAACAATATTAAGTCCTCTATCCGGTCTGGAACTAAATACTTTATCACAGCTACACTTAGCTTGAATGCTAGTTAGCTCTGTTCTTCACACATGTGTTTTGTTGGGGGGTTTTCAGTGAAAGTATCTAATGTCCTCCTAGGAACAGTAACGCCCGAAATTAATCCACTGAAATTTGTAATGTTCGAAATTTATAAACTTTTCTGGTCAAATATCTGTAGGTTTCCGATTAATAAGCGTTTATCACAATTATATCTTCCGAGGTTTGTAGTGTACTGACTGTAGCTACAAAACAATATGCTATTGCTGTCTTTTGGCACGTTGATTTTCAATTTTTAAGCAAAAATCTCGAACGATCACTTAAAAACAATATTAGAATAAGCGCGAGTGCTTTTATAAAATCATATTGTTGATTCTTACACTCGAGAATCTTCTACAAATTCAGAGAACAGGCGGGACTTGAGCAATACACAACTAACAATATACGTTACATGCATTAAGCTGAAACAAACGTAGATATTAAAATAAATGTATAAAAGTAAATTCGTTACAAAATTTATTGTTTCAACTAGTTCTAAACATTGCAATACAAGAGGATAACCATCCATTCTTCATTCATATTACCACTGAATCAAGCCCCCCCCCCCCAGTGGCACAGCGGTATGTCTGTGGACATATACTGATACCTGTGGGGGTCAGAACACAAACAACCCTTTGTGTACCTTTGTGCTTAATTCTAAATAAACAAAACAACTGAATCAAACGCTATTATGCAGTATGCCAAGCAACTGCGCGTTGTGTAGGCTGTGGAGATAATCAACACGTATCACAATGCACTAAACAAATCCCCAAACCTAAATGCTGTAACTGTGGGGAAGAACACACGGCAAACTATAAAGGATGTCAAAAGTCCAAATAAATTAAGACACATATATGAACTTAAAAATCCAAACACGCGCAAGCCAAAGACACACATAATCCAAGAACAATCAAAATAAACTACCACTCAGAAACCAGAAAACAACCTGCACCACAAACACACGAGTAAACTCATATACTGCAATAGTAAAAAAAACATTACACAGTCAGGAAAAACCACCAACAATTAGTGAAGATTTACCTAAAACAACTGAAGTCACACACAAAACCACACCTATGAATATTGAAAATACATTGACAATGCCATTTCTTCCACTTTCTCTGATATAATGGCCGAATACACAAATTCAAGTAATGAAAACAGTTTAATAGACATAATCATTTAAAAAAAATATGAAAAACATCCAAAAATACCTACCACAAATCTTAGCATATATCATGAACTCTGTCAATCATGGATAAATTCACAGTACTACACGTCAATATCCAGGGTGCTGTTGCTTCCAAGAAGCATAAGATTGAAGATATAACCAACTCCATAAAACCAGATGTCTTTGTAATTAGTGAAACTGCCCTCTATAACTACCATAGATTCAAAATAAAAGGATATTCAGTCATCTGACAGGATAGACAGGATAAGAGAGATCCAAACAGAAGAATATTATTACTGTATAAAACTGAACTTATAGTTCAGGAACTAAGAATACCTTCCTCCAATGAATCAGTGGTAATAAACGTAAGAACTCAAAATAATACTGAAGTAACAGTGGTGGGCATTTATTGCTC
The DNA here is from genome assembly GCF_004210375.1 of Tachypleus tridentatus. Lineage (NCBI taxonomy): Eukaryota > Metazoa > Arthropoda > Merostomata > Xiphosura > Limulidae > Tachypleus > Tachypleus tridentatus. Next base: position 12,590,373 of record NC_134832.1, on the reverse strand, counting down.
GCCTAGCAAAGTATTAGATGCTAATCTATTACATTCCATATATAACCACAACCCCAATACAGTAATTATAGGAGATTTAAATAGTGAACATATCACATTCAACTGTAGATGTACAAACCCAAATGGTAAAATACTTTATAAATTTCTGGATGAAACTAATATGATCTTGTTAAATGATAGACCACCGACACATATTTCGTACACACATGGCACCAGTGAAATACTGGCCTTATGCTTGTGTTCGTATAATATGGGTCGTAAATTCGTAAACTTATCTGTTGGTCACGATATAGATAGTGACCAACTTCCAGTCTAGTGAATCTTCAGTCTCACACCCCACTTAAACAAAATGAAAGTAAAAGATAAATTAAATTATAAAAAAGCTAATTGGCTACAATTTCAATCAGTTATAGACCAAATTTTACCAATTGAAGTACTGAACTTCGCCGCGGACGCATCAGATATAGTTGCATATAGTCATGTAATCTCTGAGTGCCTAAAACATGCAGCCAACAGTTCAATACCGAAACAAATACACTTCACAACAACACACATATGGCAACCACATCAAGAAATAATACACCTAATAAAAGAAAGAAGAAACCTACGCAGACAGTACAGTACATAACATACAAAATCAAAACCCAACACTAAAAACACAAAGAAACACTATAAGAAATAAAATAAGACATCGAATCCGACAACAAAAAACAACACAGTTGGGACACCTTCTGCTCACAATTAAATCACAAAACAGATCCAAAACAATTCTGGACACACTTGAAAAGATATAACAAAACAGGAAAAACAAGCAAAGAGAACCCACCACTCCAATTACATGGCAAAATAGCTTACACTAACATAGAAAAAGCAGAGATATTTAAAAACCACCCACAAAACACGTTCAAAACACACCATGAACCTGACATGAACAGATACTTTTATAATAAAGTCAATAACTTTATTGAATATAACAAAACCATATACATGCAAAAATTCCTAGTAAACACAATAATAAAACCAGAGAAAACAATAGACTGCAGCATTCATCAACTAATAAAAGATATAACAGTAACGGAAGTACTAACAGCTATCAAAAACAAAAACAAAGCATCTGAAGATGGTATACAAGCCATCCTCCTAAAAATGGTACTCAGAAACTATATGAACACCTAACAGCCTTATTTAACATAGCATTATTAGCCGAATATATCCCTGTTTCTTGGAAGGAAGCTGTAATATTAATGTTCCAGAAAGAAGGAAAGCCAGCAAATAAAGCAAACAATTACCGCCCAATTAACCTAACCAGTTGCAACGGCAAAAGTTTAGAAAGAACAATCAGTAACCGACTATCTATATACTTAGAAGTAAATTCAAAATTACTCGAAATTCAAAACGGATTTAGAAAATACAGACAAACTACAGACCACCTAATCAGATTAACAAAAACAATTACAAATAGCTTTAACAAAAACGAATGCACTGTAGCTTGCCTTTTAGACATCAAGAAAGCATTTGACACGGTGTGGCATAACGGATTACGCCACTGGTTAACGGAAATGGATTTACTCCACGGAATTATTCGCTGGCCATCTAACTTTCTGGACAATAGAACGTGTAAAGTAGATGTGAATGGGGCCCACTCAGAGTCCTTTTCACCTGAGGCAGGAGTCCCACAGGGAGGGGTAGTTAGCCCTATCTTATTTATCATGTATGTGAGTAACATGCCACTGTCGGACCTAAATTTAGGTTTTGTATAACAATTTGCTAACGATGTAGCGGTCTGGAAAAGTGACCCCACTCCTTCAATATTAGCAACAAACCTCCAAGCAGTCCTGAATAATTTAGAAGAATACTGCCAGAAATATAGAATAAAAATAAATATTCCGATAAACCAAGTAATACTATTCAGCAGATTAAATAAACTGAAAAATGATCCACTAAAGTTATATATGAACGGATCACTTTTACAGACTGCTACTTCTGCTAAATTCTTAGGATTAACGTGGATACAGCATACAAACAATATCCTGATTAGAGTCTGGAAAAGAGAAACTTATGCAAGAAGTCTTTCAGGTAAAAAGGTACATCACTTTATAATATAAAAAAAAATCTACAAAACATACATTAGACCTATAACAGAATACGCATCTCCTGTCTGGATAAACATAACACAAAAACAATCACACAAACTACAATCTTAACTTCAGCCTATAAAGTGTGTGTGTGTTTTCTTATAGCAAAGCTACATCGGACTATCTGCTAAGCCCACCGAAAAGAATCGAACCCCTAATTTTAGCGTTGTAAATCTAGCAACATACCGCTGTACTAGCGGGGGCGCCTATAAAGTACCACGTAATAGTTCATGCACAACTATGCAAACATAGAGACAATATCTGTGAGACTCTTGCATAATGCACTAAATTATTTTAATAAAAACTGGCATAAAAATGATTTAATGGGTGATCTCGATAGATACTACGTACATGATGAACATAGTCCTAAGTACCTCTCTCCTATAAATACATATTTAAGAAATATAAATCAAGATGACCACCATGCACTAGACGCTTAAAATTAGTACTATTATAGTCATAGCTTTTTTATGTTTTATTTTTTCCTTTCTTTTTCTTTTTATTTTATTTTATTTTGTTTTTTTATTATTATTATTTTATTTTTCCGATAAATATATATGGAAAAAGGAAATATATATATACATATAAGTGGAGAAAGAAAAATATATATATGTACGAATAAAAGTGAAAAAGAATAAAAATGGAATAAAAGAGAAAAATAAATGGATAAAGAAAAAAAAAGGCAAATCAAGACAATACATGGATATTGCTCTGAAAAGGGCCAAAGTACTGTGGGATACTTTGGCTCAAGCACTACAACAACAGCAAATTCTTAATAGTAGCCGACATGAAAGCTAGGGATGGAGGAAGAGGTCTTGTGCACCTGACCCTCCTGGGTATTTAAAAATTCAACATACCCAAATACCCACAAAGAAGCGAAAGCGCTCTCATGTGAGTGACAACATTTACTGTACAAATATGCTATCAACTGGACTTGATATGGCTGTGGTTCTCAAACTTTTCCACTTTCAATGAACCAAAGACCAACACGGACCCTCTTTGGTTTACTGTTACAAGAAAAAACAACTCACTAATCATCGTACGTAACTAACCGAGAGCTATCTGCGCCAGCAGTCCATAATTCATCAGTGAAAGACTAGAGGGAAGGCAGATAGTCATCATCACCCACCGCCAACTCTTGGGCTACTCTTTTCCCAACGAATAATGGGATTATAACACCCCACAACTAAAAGAACAAGCATATTTGGTGGAACAGGGATTCGAAATCACGAGCCTGAGCTTGCGAGTCAAACACCCTAACCTAGTGACTTTTATTAGACTTAACGGGAAGAATGGTGCTGCTTTCTATAAGATACCAATGAGAAGATATCTTTATCCAAGCTGAAAAGCTTCAGTCTCATGTTGGGCTCCACATTCAACCAGTTACTCTTTTTTGTTTTCAACCCAAGAGCGCAGATAATCCAATTTTAGAGTTCTATGTCATTGGTAATGATAATTGATGCTTCAGAGACGATCTTTTTGTGAGACATCAAGCGAGTGGTAGGAATGAAGGTTCTGGCCTGTTCTCTTGTATGGCCACAGCTATGGAGTTGAGCCTAAGTGACTTGAATTTTAGATCAGTTTTGATCTACCAGGAGAACCCTCGCGTATTAGTTTGAGAAACACTACACTATTACAACTGTAGTGGGTGGCATTAAAAGTAAATTCTGTAATTTTCAGAAATAAATTTAAGACGGTATAGAATACAATAATTAACTGTTAGCTTATGTCAATATATATTTCTAAATGTTACCTTTACAAAGTGCACAATAATTTTTAATTTGTAATTCACAAGTTGATCATTTCTGTTTTGTTTTGTTATGGTAATGAATTTTGGTAACCTACAATTTTCACTGTCTTTAAAAACATGTGAAAGTAGACTGAATAGCTGTTTCGACGATAGTTTGCATGCATGAAACGAATATGAAATTGGAAATTGACGTTAAAAGGACATTGAATTGAATTTGTTTGTAACTATCCTTATTTATCTGTAAACAGACTCGTTTTTATTATTTTATAAGTATTTAAAAGTTATATGTAATTATTTTGAATGCAGTGAGTGTTTTGTCATCACACAAAGCTAAACAAGCTCAGTCTACCACAAATATCTAAACCCGACTTTTATCATTATAAGCTTTCAAGCTACGGTTGATTCGCTTGAAAGCTCAGTAAGTTACCTCTAAAATTATTAGAGCGTAAATATTACAAATTTTAGTATATTAAATGCATCTTTTTTTAAATTTTGTATCATTATACTAGACATTACAAGTATTTTCTTACAAAAATTAGATTTATTGATTATTTTTACTAAATATTTGTCTGTAAATTCATAGAATCGGCCTCAAACTGAGCATTTCAAGTGTAAAATGGTTTTTATTTTAAAATAAAAATACATTTTTTCACGTTGTATACTTCAGATTTAATTTACTTAACTTCTAAAACCTCTTTAATGAATATCATAATTTTAATTCCAATAAAACTACGTTTCATCTCTTATTTTCTCTGTAATAACAACACTATACAGACTCGGTCTATGTGACTTACCTGGTACATACCCTATGAAATAGGAAATAACTCTGCATTCCCCATTTTTACTTCATACAACTGTGTAGCGAGTCTGATTAAAATCATGAACTATTTTTTTCGTTAATCTAACCCAGTAGTTTTTAACCTGGGGGTCGTTTGAGGTTTCTCGGGGAGTCACGGAAGGTTCTGGAATAATTGGGGAAATCACGGAGCAGTTTGAAGTTTTTTTTGGCAAGTGCCTGTAACTGCCCACCAATGAGAAACAAGCTGAAGTGCGGCAGTTGAACCACGTCGAAATGCTTGTTGTGCAACCACCTGTCTAATTTTGAGTAACAATTTTCATATATTACAATGTTTTGATTTGCCTACACTTTTTAACTATATAATATTAATACATCGAACTTAAAATTAAAACATCAAAGTTTCCATCGTATTTATTACATTTTATCATTATATATATATATATATATATACTGGAAGCGGAAAATTTTTGGCAAGATAATTTGGCCCTTGAACAATTCGGTCTCAAGGGAATTCGTCCTCAAGATAATTAGGTCTTGAGATTATTGAATCTCAGGATATTTCTGCCTTAATTCATTTGACCATCAAAAAATTTGCCTGATAAACCTCAGCAATTAAAAAGAGAATTAATTTGTCCACGAGACTTATATTAAATTAAAAAGACGGATAAAATTTTACCATACTATATAAAAATAAAAAATATTTCGTAAATATATATAAATATACTTAAAAAGTTTTTGACTAATTGATTAGTGAAATATCGACTCGACTCTTTGGCAAGTGACTTATCGACTCCGACTCCCGACTCCAAAGCACTGGCTTTTACTTCTATGAAGTCAACTTTCATCTCAATACCACTTGTATATTTTTGAGGTCACAATCTTTTTTTCACTGTTTTATAATTTTTTATCCAACAATTTTTGCGCCTCTAAAATTTGCCGCTCAGAGCAAGTGCTTCACCTTCATATACTAAATTCGAATTAGAGTCCATGTCAGAATCGCGATGCGATTCATCCCCACTATCCTCACTAATCAACGTTAAAATTCTATCCAAAACTTCTTGAGGGGTATAGCGCCGTGCCATACTGTAGATACACAAGACACTTTTCACACAAAAAGCACTATTTTTGTCTACACAAGATCGAGTAAAATTATTTATTTTACTATTATTATTTATTATTCATTATTTATTTCTTATTTTAGATTCATGTCTGCAAGTTTCTGAAACAAAATTTTATTTTATTTTTTATTTTATTTTCTGTTTTCTGTTCCCAATATGTCTGCAAAGAAGCGTACATACAATGAAGCCTTTCTCAAGAAGGGTTTCACAAGTATCGTTCAGAACTCTGTGGTCAAGCCGCAATGCGCCGTTTGCGGAAAGGTTTTGAGTCATGAAAGTATGAAGCCAAGCAAACTGAAGGTGCATTTTGAGTCTCTTCATAGCCAACTGGTGGACAAAAGCTTGGACCATTTCAAGCGAAAAGAAGCTTCTCTAAAGGCCAGTCGCATGGACTCCACTGGTCACTTCGCTCGTCAGGACAAAGCAGCGTTGGAGGCTTCATACAGTATTGCTCTAAAAATTGCACAGACCAAGAAGCCTCATACCATTGGTGAAGATCTGATTAAGCCTTGCATACTGGAAGCAACGAAGGCAATTCTTGGAGAACAGCAGGCACACCAGTTGAGGGCAATTTCCCTGTCGAATGATATAGTCAAAAGTCGGATCTGCTGCAAGTTGTGACTGCTGTAAAGAGTAGTCCTGTGTATTCATTGCAACTGGATGAGTCGACAGATGTTGCCTCGTGTTTCCAGCTCATTGTTTATGTTCGCTATCTTGACAGAGAAGTTATGAAGGATGAGTACTTGTTCTCTGAGCCAGTGGCCACAACAACTCGTGAAGAAGACATTTCAAAATCCTAGAAACCTTTCTCCTTAAACATGGGCTAAGTTGGGAAGCACTTGTTGGTCTGTGTACAGATGGGGCTCCTTCCATGATTGGTTGCAAATCCGACTTCAAAGCCTTCGTGAAGAATGTCACTCCGCTTGTCTCGTTCACTCATTGCATGATTCGTCGTTATACGTTGGCGATGAAGACTCTCCCACTTGGACTTCAAGAAGTGCTCATAGACGTTGTGTAGGTTGTGAACCATATCCGAGGGAGCGCAACAACTTCAAGAGTTTTTAAAGTTCTTTGTAAAGAAATTGGCGCTGACTTCTCTGTTCTTCTGTTTCACACGGAGGTACGTTGGCTCTCACGTGGCAAAGTTCTGAATCGTGTGCTACAACTTCGAGAGAAAATAACGATGCTGTTGAAACAAGGTCGTACCTCGAAAGATGACCATTTCGTAACAAAGGTTGCCTACCTGGCTGATTTCTTCTCTGAGGTGAATTCCCTGAACATTTCACTCCAAGGAAATATTGTAATGCTGCACACAGTTCGTGGCAAAGTGGCAGTGTTCAATTGTAAGATTTAACTTGATCAGAAACGAGTTCAGGACGGTTACAGAACGTTCTTCCCTCAGATGAAAACTATCCTGGCTTCTATGCCAGAAGCTGAATGCAGTTTCCGTGCAAAAAATCTCACCTCATCTTATGGCAGTGAATGACTTCCCAGGATTGGATGACCGCTGTACTGATGTGTGGATCTTCAGACCCTTTTCAGTGAAGGAGAGTACCATCATTGATACTGATGTTGCTGTCAAGGTAGAATGTCTTCAAATTCGTGAGGATACTCACATGAAAGTCGATTTTTCTGAACAAGAGCTTCCTACATTTTGGGCAAAACTGAAGGACGACTATCCTCTTCTTTCGATGCGTGCACTGACTATGCTGATCCAGTCCCCCTCGACCTATCGCTGCGAAGCTGGATTCTCAGCAGTGATGGCTCTGAAAACAACGGCACGTAATAGGCTTGTGATTGACGCCGACACGAGGTGTTGTCTGTCGAGTACTGCTCCTCGCTTTGATGGCTGCAAAACAATATCAACCCTCACAATGAGTGAATAAGTAGGTTTTGTATGATGTTCAGTAATTCCATGGATTCTGCATTTGTTTAGCACTTGTAGCATTTCTCAAGGTCATTTATTCGTAACATTTTCAATAAATTAGGATATTTATATAGTTTTGTTTTATTCTACCTTTACCCAAAGTTCACCATTACAAAAATTATTATGGGGGTCACGGTAATACCCTGGAGAGTCTCAGGGAATAAAACGATGAAAAAGGTTTAAGAACCACTGAATTCTAATCAGATGTGATGTTGTTTGTCTTGTTTTTGGAAACCATTTTGTAAATCAAGGAGTATTATTTTGGTGTGTAGGTAGGTTCTAACAAGTTTATAATTTTGCATTTTAGTTATTACTATAACAGTACGTAAGAAATATACAGAAAGAAACAATAAATCTAGTACTTATCTTTAATTTTTTAATATCTCTTCCGATGAAACATAACCCTGTTTTTTTAACGATGGTACTATTATGTCGATAATTTTTATTTATTTTATATATTCATTTAAAAGCACATATACTAACAAACATAAACATATAATTTCTAATAAATGTTATTCTTTAATTAGCTTTATACTTAAGATGTAAGTCTTAAAAATTCCATAAACGGGTTAATATGAACTTGTATGTCAAAGCTGAAACAGAATAATCTTGAAAGCTGTTGCGAGAATGAACTAGAAGAATCTTTCTATTGATTATCAATAACGTAATAGCAAATATGTGGGGAAATTATTGGAGATTTGAGAAAAAGATGATGTAATAGGAGAGTTTAGAAATTGAATTTCAGTTTGTGGTTTATATATGTATACCAAAATAAAATGGACACTATAAAAAATGAGAATTTGTTTGAATCTTATCTACACTACTAATATTTAGTTTATGTTAAATTCAAAAAATCATACCAGCGGTGAAGAAAGATGACGATGAGAAATATGAAGCAAACATATGAATGTACACAGATAGGTGATATTTCAGAATTGATTTAAATATGTCAGTATAGTGAATACTTGAAACCGTCGGTACTGGGTGAAATTCCATAATTATAAAAAAGGCGAAAAACAAAGACAACCGCGCATTTCACAGACACTTCATTAATTTCCGACCATAGTGTCTTCAGTAAAGGTATCATCAGGTACAGATCGAAATGGTTTGTAAAGAGCTTTAACCAGAACTAACCTTCACAATCACCTTGAGACAAGTTCGGTTAGAAGTGGAGAGGAGCTTAAATTGGTTTTGTCTTTTAGACCTTTTTCTACATTTGTTTTTAAGACTTTGTTTATTTCTAAAATTTTTATACATTTTGCAATTTTAATTTTCCGAATGAAATTGATATTAAGTTTTAATAACTCAGATGCAAATGTTGAATCCATTTTTCTGTGTAGAATGCACTCTAATTTATGTTTCTGTGTATTGGAATGTCCTGTATATACTCTATTGCAGTCTTGACACGTAATTTGTAAACGCTACTGATGCTGTACTTTTCAACTTCGTCTTTATTATGTAATAATGAACAACGAAGAAGTTGAAAAGTACAGCAAAATACGGGTAGGTAAATTTCTTTGTTCAATGTTTGAAATATTCTGTGAAAATATTTTTCCAATTTAGCACATATTAAACCTTTTTCTTTGTTTTTAGTGTCGTTTAATACAGTATGTTATCTGAAAAGTTTTAAGGAATGTATACCGTTATTCATGTTCAAAAATCAGTATTTCCGTTTTCACCAAATTCCATAGTAATATTTTTTTTTTGTGAACTTAGAAAAGTTCCAAAATTATCAAATTGGTGTTTGGAACCTGTCTATAGACAAACTACATCATCTAGATATCTGTATCAATATTCGACATGTTTAGGATTAATTTCATCTCTAGGTAGTTCATTTCGTACATAGTTTAAAAAAACTTACAATAATGAATAAACTGACGAAACAACTGGATTTCATAAATAAATAAAATCATTGAAATATATGCACATTTTCGAAGGGACGTTACTGGATACGTACTAGAAAGCTTCTTCTTTGAGTTAACTTCAGATGGCATACAATTTTCATGGAGCTTAAAATTTGTATATCAAAATCTTAGAAGTGCAGAAGAGTGCGCACCTTTAGGATTTTACAGCATAGCTGACATCATTGCTTAAACATTATTTACTAGAATACAAAATATTTAAGGGTTACATGAGCAGCCTATTGTCTAGTGTACAAACAAGGCTTAAAGAATTAATATCCTGAACCGATAAATGTACACTGTGCTAATCACTCTCTTCATCATGTATTTCAACAAGAGCCGAAGAGCTGCGTCTTATGACAGATGCAACTTTCTTCATGATAAGTTGCATCTTATCATGAAGGTTTGTTAGTTTACAAACCTTAAAAAAACAGTATAGATCTGTTTCCAGATGCAAGGAAGCATTCTTTTCAAAAGCGTTTAAATGTACATTATAATTTGAAATTTGTAATGACGAGAAACTCACTGTATCTCAAGACTGCTGGTACAGATATTAGCGCTTTTACTATAAAAGCAGAGAATAACGTTTCGACGTTCTTAGTTCATCTTCAGGTCGAAACGTTGTTCTCTGCTTTATTAGCGAAAATGTTAATGCCCATACCAGCCGTCCTGAGATACATAATTTGAAACTGTTGAAGGCATCAGGATTTATTAAAAAGTTACATATTTCAGTCGGTTTGTACAAATGGAACAGAATATAAATTTAAGTTTCTAAGATGTTTAAATGGCCCGGCATGGCCAGGTGGGTTAAGGCGTTAGACTCGTAATTCAAGGGTTCGAATCCCCGCACCACCAAACATGCTCGCCCTTTCAGCCATGGGGACGTTATAATGTGCAATCAATCCCACTATTCGTTGGTAAAAGAGTGGCCCAAGAATTAGCAGTGGGTGGTGATGACTAGCTGCCTTCCCTCTAATCTTACACTGCTAAATTAGGAACGGCTAGCGCAGATAGCCCTCGTGTAGCTTCGTACGAAATTCAAAAACAAAAACAAACAAGATATTTAAATTAAAGAGAATAATTTAATAGTTGCTTCAGTTTATATAAAACTGTTTCCTTTGTCACAAGAGGTCGTGTATCCCATATTATCAAAAGATGTCAACTTTCACCACATGTTCGATTCCATCGGTGGACTCAGCAGATAGCCCAATGTGCCCTTGCTATAAAAAAAGACACACACAATTAATTCACCACATATGCACACAAAACTTTAAATATTTGTTCATGCAAAGAATATTTAATACCAGAATTTATTTTTTTAAAGCATACTGCTCTTTACAGAGGATTTACCATCATTCAGAAAATGTATAAGACTTGCAATAAATCATTACAAATTTCACAAAATACTAGGCTCACAGTTACTAAAGTTTATAGTATACTTTGGTAATTTGTTTCAGAAATGTATTTACCTGTCGGGTAAGACTTAATCATTTTATAGATAGTCTCAAAGATAAAATTCTATTAACAGATAATTGTGGTATCTACATAATTCCTTGTAATTTGGTATAACTTATATTGGCCAGTGTTTCGCTTATCTTTTTTGTTGTTCTTGTTTAGGTATCTTTAAATAACGTTCGGTTCTCGCATATTGAGCGTTGATGATCAAGCCAACAACAAAATATTCTCGTCTCGGTACTTTGATTCTTTATTGAAAATGAGCCAGCTATTTCATGAACCACCAGTAATGACACAATAACAAGAGTATGTAGTGGATGAGGGTACATTATTGTTGATGGAAAAGATATGATGAGAAGCCTCTACCTCAGATGCTTCCAAGACATCTCCAATGAAGAGGGCCAATGTCCAAGCTCAGAGTCGAGGATGGAACTCCCAAAATACTCTCCCAGGGTGCTAACCTTCACTGCTAGAGCAGATAACAATGTATGAGTGACACCTTCAGGGGATGGACATCTCTAGGATTGAGGCATGGGCTTTCTACAGCGGAAAGGAATGGCAATAACGAAGGGCAATACCTGTTTTGTGATCCAAGACAGATGTTTGTTACTTTGCAGGCAGAGATGCCAGATACAATGAACGCCCTATCTAAAGCCGGGAATACCATCATAATGACCAAACATAAAACAGTAATCACGCTGGAGAATTTACTGGAATGGTTTAACTGATAGAGGAGGAGAACCTTAAGTTGACTCTGGGTGAGTGGTGTAAATTTCACATCTTTATCTTATTCATCTAATCGCAATTTTTATATAATTTTCTTAACGTAAGACGTTCTGTATATATGTGTGTATTTAACTTTGCATTGTATGTTTTCTTGTGGTTCATTATTTCTGTATCATTGCTTTACGATTTATAAATGTTTTTTGGAAAAAAAGTTATTCTAGCACGTGTTGCAATATTGTAATGTGATTTCTCACTTTTATAAATGGGCCTGTATTAATGTATACACATTCTATTATTTTATTTTAAAATTTTATTTGGTGTTTGTATTGTTTGTTCTTTAGTGTGCTATTACTTTGTTATGGTTACTCATCACCTCCCAAACAGAATGTTTATTACTATATTTCATATAATGTATCTTTCTCAGTTTACAAAAGTAGTCTTAATTATTTATCATAAATACTGTGCGCAATACTTGAGGTAATCCGTCTATAGTTATTACTTCCGCCACTGTTTTATTTTTGTTTTGTTTATGTTTATGTTTATTTGTGTTTGTCAATAAGATTTCTCAAAAACGGCTGAATGTATTTAAACGAAACTTGATATACATTTGAAATATGACCAAATTTACAAGAGATTAGTTTTTGGAGTGCAAACTCTAAAGGTCAAGGTCAAGAAATTCGAAAAAAAAATCCTATAAACTAACTTGGCGACTGATTTCTCACACTATTTTGTTCTATAACGCAGTAAAAAATTATTGGATTTTCATTAACATTGGTGAGCATATGTATAATGTTACTTATCATTTTCCTGGCAAATAATAGACTGTATCTGTTGATGATGACGAACTCACGGATATATTTTCGTATTCTTGGAGAGCCGAATATGATCAATGCTGCGTGGCGGAGGTGTGCACTCCACCGAACACCCCTCTGATGTGTAGTGTAGAAGTATAGGTATATGGCAAAATACGTATTAATAATTATAGTGTGTGATGATGCATACTGTTATTGAACATTACATAAAATCATTCACGGGTATTGTATAACATTATTGAACCAATCACTAAAAGCACAATTGGTAAGAAACATTTGAATCAATGAAAAATTTGGTTGCAATGCTCTTACCTTAAAGTATGAAGTTAACTGTGTTTACTAGTTTACTCGTCTGTGAAGCATTGTTTGAAGATGCAATGACTTTTATTAGTAATAATAAATTTTTCAGTTTTAAACCTGAAATATTCGGTATGTAATGAATTTTATGGAAAAAACAAAATAGTTAGGCTCATGATATGATGGCCAGAAAACACACTTTGACCTGTTGTTTTGCAAGTAATAGATAAGAACATTTCAGCTGGAACAAACTGAATTGTTTGCGAGTAGGTAAAGTTATCAGAAATTTTGTTTGTTATAGTTTCTTTTATTCGTAAATATTTAAATATTCTTGAAAAGAAAACTTTTTTTTTGTATATTTTCTTAACATTTCACTACACGATGCAGTTATAACGCACGAGAATGCAAACTGTGTACTGAAGGCAAGAAGTAAAACCTTTGTGGTATCCAGTTTGTGTTTGTCTAACTAGACTGGCCTGTATGTGAAAATAGTTTAAAAGGGAAGCAAGCTTTTAACGTTAATGATTTTCCGTGATCAAAAAATCGGGGTTATCATGTTCACAGTGTCAAACCTAGTTTTAGTTACCTTATATAGGTACCAAAGTTCAAAGTCTTATTACTTCATTTTTTGTTCCCCACTAGTACAGCGGTAAGTCTACGGATTTACAATGCTAAAATCAGGGGTTCGATTCCCCTCGGTTGGCTCAGCAGATAGCCTGATGTGGCTTTGCTATAAGAAAATACATACATTTCATTTTTTTACACTACTAAATCTGAGTTTGTTTTGAGTAAGAGCCAGACAGCAGTGAAAAAAATGTGCCTTAGCTCCACAGTAGTTGTGGACCATCAACAAGGCAATAAAAACCTCAAAAAGAGATCTAAATTGTATTCAAGCATGAGTCCAGATAAATTCAGGTCGAGTGGGACATCTACAGGTAGTAAGAATATATTTTCCACGGGCAATATACACCGCTGGCCAAAATCTTAAGGCCAATGAACATAAAGACAAAATATGAATTTTACTTTGTTAGACTCAACCACTTATTTGAGTAGAGCTTCAAAAGATGAAAATAAGAAAAGGGAAAATAAAAATAAAAAAAACTTTTTTAGCATTTAATAGGGAAAATGTGAACACTATAAAATTAGCCTAAATACTAGCTGGTCAAAAGTTTAAGACCATAGCAAAAAGAAATCCTAAACAGGGTAGGAAATGTCCAACAAGAGGTCTCAGTAGTGAGTTGCACGGCCTTCATTGCGAATAACTTCAAACAATCGCTTTGGCAAAAGCTAAAAAGTTGACAGAATATGAACGTGGCAGAATTGTCGAGCTGCAAAAGTAAGGTCTCTTTCAACGTGCTATCGCTGGTGAGATTGGGCGTAGTAAAACTGCTGTTGCAAATTTCTTAAAAAACCCTGAGAGATACGGAACGAGAATTTCAAGTGGTCGGCCCAAGAAAATTTCGCCGGCGTTGAGCAGGAGGATACGATGGATTGTCCGACAAGACACTAGCCGATCGTCGAACTAGATTAAGGCCCTTACGGACGCAGAATGCAGCTCAAGAACAATAAGATAGCATCTTCAACAGAAAGACTTTGGAATGACGAGACATACATCCTGTGTTATCTAGCCCCACACCAGTATCCGGATATTTTTCTCACAAAGGACCTTCCCATTACTCATGGCATTTAGAATGACGAAAATCTTCAAGCTCTGGGAAGGTCTCCGTGTGCCAGCACCTAGTGACGCCCCTACTAATTATTAAACTAGATTTCAGAAATATGTTTTAAAAAATGGTTAAAATTGGTTTCCTTGTTTAAATAAATCACAAGCTGAATACCTTCGGTCTTTAAAATAAAAACTTAATTCACCAGCAATGTTTAGATCATCAAGCATATCTCTATAATCATATAGTTACCGACTTGCAACTAACAATAGCTTTTAACTCTTTTTCACTCAAATAATTATTTGATTGTAGTTTCGCATAAATTACACAATGGACTATATGTGCCGTGCCCAACAATGATATCAAAACCAAGTTTCTAGCGATATAAGCCTTCAGACTTACCGCTGTGCCACTGGGTGTCCCTGTTAATCTAAAAAATAACAAAGGAAAAGCTTCGATTATATGATTTACATAAGAGAATACTACAGAAATATTAGTATTAATAGCCATTGATACAGCACCAAAAATGAGCTTACTCAGAAATGCTTCGAATATAATTATATATTACAGTGCATACAGAAACTTAAAAGCGAGTTATTTATTTGTAAAGGATAGTCTGAAAAAATTTGTTCTGATCAGCGTTTTCTTTTAAGGCTTATCAATTTTTTTTTAAAAAAAGTCTGATCTGTTAGTTAACACCAACGTCACTGTGTTTAATTTTATCTCCCGATTAATTTAATCATTTACAAGAAACAAAATAAGACAATTATAATTCTCTAGTGAGCAGTTGTTCAGTAAGACATTTTGAATAAACAGAAAACACATTTTCGTCGAGGTGAGAGTAGAACCAACTGACTAATCAGATTAAAGCACCTCAAACTTGAAAATGTGCCACTTACGATAAAAAGGCCTAATATTTTACTCCTTACAAAAAAAATCAGAAAATTTTCCAGTGCATTAGCAAAATACAGTAATTTCTCCCTAGATCATATTGTTTATAATGATTACTTTCCATATGTATTTTAAAATGTATTGAATTTTTTTTAAAATCATTGTCGTTAAAACATTGTGAAGCAATTGTTCTCGTCATTGCATTTGAAAACGAAGATAAAATCAAAGTTGAGTCTGAAGGAAAATATCCTAAATAAAATTAATGATCATACTGACCAGAAAACACTTCGTCAAAACTATTAGAAAAATTAAGAAAATTGTTTTCGTCTATTTGTCAGGTGGAAAATTATACAACACTGTAATGAAGACACACACAAATGACGTTAGAGAGAGTATATTTTCTTAGAGCAAAGTTGCATCAGGATATCTGCTGAGCCCAAGAGGAATCGAGCCCCTAATTTTAGCATTGTAAAGCCTTAAATTTACCACTATACTACTGAGAAACTTTAGAGAGAAAAACAAAACGCATTTCTTCCAACACCTACGTTGCCCGGCATGGCCACGTTGGTTAAAGCGTTCGACTCGTAATCTGAGAGTTGGAGGGTTCGAATTCCCATCGCACCAAACATGCTCGCCCTTTCAACCATGGAGGCGTTATAATGTTACAGTCAATTCCACTATTCGTTGGTAAAAGAGTAGCCCAAGAGTTGGCGGTGGTGACTGGATGCCTTCCCTCTAGTCTTACACTGCTAAATTAGGGACGGCTGGCGCAGGTAGCCCTCGTGTACCTTTGCGCAAAATTCCAAAACAATCCTACCACTAGCCTTGTCTTCAAATAGATCTATAAAGTCTTATTTAAAAAGTTTTCTGAAATAAACTACACAGCACTCTTTAAAACATTTGCACATTATACAATAAATTTAAATTTTATGGGAAATTCAGCAATTTTCATGTTGCCAATTATGCGTTCAAAAATTTTGTAAAATTTTCATTTATGCGTTTTAATTTCATATAAATTAAAGTAATACTGAACTACTACTATATATTGACCAGTAATCATTTTACTTTTGTTATATGAATATGAAGCTTTTATTTAGTGACAAAATTCTTAAATAAAAAGTGCTACTACTCATATGCGCGTATAAAAGATTTACTCTTATGTAATTTATAAGTTTACTAGCTTAAAACAGAGAGAGAAAAAAACTTGCTTTTCTATGACAACTGACAGTGGAGAACAATTACATATTTTGCTTGAGAAGCTCTGGAAAACAGGTTTTTCGCATAATACTAATTGTTTTGATAATTTTAAAGAAACATTAAGTAGTTAAGTACATTAAAAATTTCAAACTTACCTTGGATGCAACTTTATTTATCATTCCGTTGAATGACAAAACAATGTTAAATAACCTCACCGAGAACTTAAGAAGAATTTTGCAGTAAATATTTGTGGAATGATTCTGTAAGAAACATGATAATAGTTATGTGCAAGTTCAAAGTCTAAGCACCTGTAACTCACTTGTGTTTCTCTAAAATAATAATAAAAAAAAAAAGAGACTTTTCCTCCTTCTCACCACAAAATATGAACCAGACTTCATAGCTATTAATGGATTTTTTTTTAAATTTGCTTGTAATTATCTCTCTAACGTCTCTAAGTAGATCAGCTCACGAGAGGCAGCACAATATTATAATAGTTTAGTTAGTTGCATTTATTACTATCTAAGACAGCAAATGTATTTTACTGTTGAATATTGTATTTAGCCTGTGTTGCTATGATTGATGTATGCTGCAATGGACAGCATAGATATTAATCCTGGCTGAAATAATTTTTGCTAAAAATACAGTCTTGGTTCAGTTGAATACTCTTTTATTTTGTGAGTCTGACAAGTAGCAATTCATTGAATTACATTGCAGCATGGTACAAAGCTTTGGTTTTGTTTTGAATTTCACGCAAAGCTACACGAGGGCTATCTGCGCTAGCCGTCCCTAATTTTGCAGCGTAAGGCTAGAGAGAAGGCAGCTAGTCATCACCACCCACCGCCAACTCTTGCTACTCTTTTACCAACAAATAGTGGGATTGATCGTTACATTATAACGCCCCCACGGCTGAAAGGGCATGTTTGGTATGACGGGGATTCGAACCCCCCGACCCTCAGATTACGAATCGAGTACCTTAACCATCTGGACATGGTACGGAGCAAACTGTACAATTTCTTTGGTTAGTGTGCATGAAGTGTAGGCAGTTATGCAGAGCCAAGTATAAAAATCGGGTTGCAAGCATTCTTCACATATGTTCTATACGTTTAAAGCCACAAAGGTGCGGTATCCAATATCAAAGAAAACTTTATCTGTCTGTGGACGCATCTCCTAAACCAGTTAACACATCCAGACCAAGAATGGCATGTTTAACGTTAAGCATAATAATAACAACCGAAAAGTACGGTAATAAAGTATTCAGCTACAATGTTGAGAATAATGATAGAGCTGCTTTTTTAAGTTCTCACTCTTTTCTGATTCACACTATTTAACTTCTGGTTTAAAGTAGGGTTACAATAGCGCTTAAGTTGAAAAATCTTAGATAAGTATTCCATAAGCACAATATTTATTTGGGATATTTTTACTTCTTGTTATTTTCATAAAGAAGCAAAATTCAAGATTAATGTTAAATTTAATGCGTTAAATGTACAAATTCAGATAGTAGAAATCTTGATCACATCTCTATTGTGAAATGAGATGCTTTGAACAAGAAGTGGCGCAACTACTTTGCCATTTCCGCCAAGTTTTTCAACTCGACTGCTACACTTCCTCACTTCTGATCCACTTCCCCTGTTTTACATCAATTTTCTTGGATAAAAATGAGCAAAGACTGCGATAATTTTCAGTAGCGTCCATTCTCTAACTTGCGCATGATTTCCATGTTTTTGAAAGAAATACGACGGAGCGCATTTTCTTTAAAATAACTTTCAACATTTTTAAAAGTACATCCAAACAGCTTTGAAAAGAAAGCCCATTATGAACTGAGAGTTCACCTTTACTTGCAAGCATTTACGAGATGTCGATTACGGCTCAAAAATTAGTCAAATTGCACATATACTTAATATACAGTTATGTACATGGAATGGCAATATACGTCTATGAATATGTTTGTAATATTGCACACGTTTGTGGACACTACGTAACTGATTAAAATTGATAAAATTAAAATAAATATTAAAATGTTAATATACGAAATAAACTAATTTCTCGCCAGTGAGGCAAATTAGAAGATACAAGGCACACGATATTTTCGTTGATTCTGGTAAAGAAATAGTTTCAGTTTCAATACTGAAATATTCAACAAGTAGTGGATTGTTCATTGAGGAAATAAAAGTAACATGAAAATTTAAACTACAGTGGGAAAACGTGGTTTAACTCGATGTTTTGTAAACTAAATAATCACAAATTGATAAAATTATCAATAAAAGTTGAACCACTAAAAGTATCAGTACCAGGTTATCCCATAAAAATTTGATACAGAAAGTGCACCATCATTTCTGTTTTTGTAGACCTTAGTGACTAAAATATGTAATAGGACGTTTATACAACTGTTCAGACAAAGATACTAACCCAACTCTACTTTTTCAGACCATTAATCAAATAAACCCTTATGAAGATGAGTGTGTCTGAGGAGCACGTTAGCTATATGATGCTTTGAGTTTAAAAAAAGGCAATAGTGAGTAGAAACTACACGAAACATTCAAGGTGTTTATGGGTGCAGAGTCTCTTAATGAAAGAAAACGTTGAAGATGGCTGCAGAAGTTCAGATCAGGTGACTATAGCTTAAGTGATGCACCACGTTCAGGTCGTCCTGTTGAATTTAATGATGACCTGCTGTTGGCTGCACTTGATGAAGATTGTGCTGTAACAGTTGAAGCACTGGCACAGAAGGTTACTTTAACCCTTTCAACAGTTCACCGTCATCTGCAACAGCTTGAAAAGGTATCGAAACTTGGAAAATGGATCCCCCATGATTTGACAAAAGCAAACCTTAAAGTAAGAGTGAACATTTGCACTTCTCTGCACTCTCGTGAACGTAACATACCTTTTTTCGACAAGTTAGTGACTGGAGGTGAAAAATTTATATTTTATAAAAATGTTAAGTGCTGCAGACAATGGCTCAGTAAACTGGTCTCCACCCTAGAAAAGTCTTGTTAAGCCTTTGGTAGAATATTGTTGGAGTGATCCACTTTGAGCTTGCCACTCAATGTAACAATTATATCAGACTTCTATTATCAACAGTTAGAGTGCTTGAATGTTACACTGAAAGCAAAGAAGCCTGCTTTTATCAGTCGTAAAGGTGTTGTGTTACACTAGGATAATGCACAACTCCATAGAACAAGGATCACATCTGCAAAGACTGAAGAGCTAGAGTGGGAAATACTTCCACATTATCCTCATTCTCCACATCTTACCTCATCTGATTATCATGCATTCCGAAGTTTAGAGAACTATCTTGATGGAAAAGAGCTTGGAATACATGATGTCAAAACTACCATCTCCACATTCTTTTCTTCTAAACCCCAATAATTTTATAGAAGTGGCATTCAGAAGCTTGTGAATCGTTGGCATGAAGTAATTAATAATAATGGAACATACATTAGTAATTAAATAATTTTAAAAGCATTTGAAATCCTTCCTCTTTTTCTGAACCTAAAATCAGACACTACATACCATACCAAACATAAATTTGGTGTACTCATTATTTTATTTAGGTTTTGTGTAATATGTTAAATCATGCACACTGAAATAATTCACAAGCATACACATTTAATGAATATTTTTATCATTTAGTTCTGTACACACTAAATTTTGAAAACACATTAACCTGGACTTATGCAGAAGATAGCATGCACACATCTTGCATAGTTGCTTTGAAGTCACTTAAGTTGTAGTATGGTTACATCCAAGCAAAATCATATAAATTTTAAATGTCTGTGCTGATGGATTATTAATACCAGAAGCTAAAGCCCAGTGTTTTTGGAAGGAGCAAACTTATTTCAATTATTTGTTTAGGAGTTAGAGCTCACAATTTTGTCATACTTTATTCCCCATAGGACACAGTCACAACTGTTTAACAGCCACACAGAGGTAAAAAAAGAACTCACGTGACTTGTATATAAAAATTATGTTGAATTAAGTCTTTTGGTAACAATCAGTGGTAAGAAGTTATAAACTGACAAAATGTGGGACCTAGATAAAGCCTGCTGAACCAAGATATTCAAAGTTGAAGATGACTTATTTACTACAAACAATAAAAAAGAATTCACTTAAACTGAATTATTATAAGTTTGAAATTTATATTTTTGCTGGACTTTGGGGCCCATCAGAAACCCAACTGGTCATGTATTGTTATTCTCAACTGTTTTATATATTAGCCTTTCTGGCTAGCTTGTTCACTCGACTAGTCAAAAGTTTATTATTTACTTTACTTAAACTCTCTCCTCTTTTAGATCTAAAATAAAAAAATATATATATTTATATATTTTATTGACTTAATGACCTAAAAGAACAGCCCAAAGTTTCCAGGGTTTTAGTGAAACATTCTACTGACAGAAAGGAGCCAATGGAAAAAGACTTGTGAAGCCACTCACCGTAGGCATTACCCGTAGTTTGGAGATCACCAACTCTTTTTTTTTAACACATCAGTGAAACCATGCTTGACTACTGAACAATTAGTACAGCTGACAGCAGAAATGGAGACCAGCTGTGTTGACTAAAACACTTAGAAAGAAGAGTAGGCAATACAGCATATAGAGTATATTATTAGAGCATGAAGATGACTTACATATGCACCTTAGAAGAGAATACCATCAACTGACCTCATTATCTAATTCAATAGTACTGACAGCCACCTCCCTCAGTGCCACTATTGAGGAAGACAAATGAAGCATCAACATCTTGCCACCAGCATCATAGCCCAATACATCTTGAAGCAGACCATCAAATTCAAGCACCACTATTGTCAGGCCTAAACAGTTAAGTGGACAGAGGCCTAGAACCTGCAACAGCAGGAAGAAAAGAGAAAACAGGCAGAATCTGACAATTACAGGATGGTATGAGAGCTTTGCTTTGTCCATGTTACATTGTTAAAACTAAATACATTACAAGGGTCAAAACATCATTTAGCAGAAAACACTGACCAACAAAACAGCCTATGTTTTTTCTGGATGGCAACCCAATTAAACATTTAACAAGACAAAATGTAGTACTTAAGAAAAATATTTATTTCATAATTTTATATTTTTTTAGGCTGAAGTGTAGTTCTTAATACATTAACTACTGCAATGCTTAGCATCATCCATGGTAAGTGCTGAAATGCCTAAGCCAGGGAAGAAAAAAAAATGAAAAGAAAAAGGTACTGGAAAGATTAAGTTTAGGGTCTTTAACAGTAATAACTCAGTTCAATATTATAGCACATGTAGGCTACAAAATGTGTGATAAAACATTTTAACAGATACTTATGAAACTTTTTAATAAATAAGAGTTCAACCAGAATTACATCAATCCACTAAGTTCAGAAGTTTTAAAGGATATTGTATTAGGTTTATATGCAACAGAAATCATCAGTACAATATCTATTATAATAATAATAATAAAAAAGATTAGGAACAAGCTATTAAGCTAATTAAAAACATTGTCTGAACAACATAGTGCTCAACATACAACTATGAAAATGCTTCTCATACTAACCAAACAGTGTATTTAGTAAACCAAAAACAGTCTTCTACCTTTATGACAAAACAAACAGAAAAAAAGTGTTTGAATATAAAACACTAGGTTTTGAAATAATTTTCTGAACCAAAGATATTATTTTGCAATTAACTATATAATGCATTAAACAAATACACAAATATTAAAATTTTCTACCTCAAACAAATAATTCAGAAAGAAATCTCTAGCACTCAACCCATTAAATTACAAATATCTAGCTTCAAGCATCTTACTTAATTTAAGGCAGATCTGATATATATATATTTCCTAATATCATTTTATGTATTCAAAACTTAGTGAAATGTATATAATCTTTTTATCACATAGAGAAATTCCAATTAGTAAAAAAGTTTGATATTACAAAAATCAGTGATGATTCTAATATTTGTTCTCCACCAATTAGTAGTTCATTTACAAAAAAAAACGTTTCTTCCTTTAATAAACCATATTTATGTTATAATAACTCTATTATGATTGCCTCACTTTGATTTAAAAAGAGGTTAACAATAGAAAAAATATAAGACACTCAATTATTACTCTTTAAGAAAGATAGCTCCTATCAAGTTTTAAATAGGTATCTTAAATTCACAAATTTTCAAACTGGTCCACTCTCCGCTTTGTATTTCCCTTCCGAATTTCACGTAGGGTTTTGTATTTATCCCTCCCCTGCCGTACATTTTCTTGGTGAAGAATATCATTTCTGGTCAGCTTTGTTTCATCCTTTGATGCAGCTAGTTCTCTATTTAATTCCTATTCAAAAAAATTATACTTAAAATATTTAATAATATTAAAGCTAGCAAACAATTCTGGCTTTTTTTTTTATGAATACAAAATACCATTATTATTCTGAAAGTATTATTGTAACTACCACAAAACAAAGATGATACTATGACTTACAGAAAGAAAACTTTCTGTGCCAATAAGAGAGAGTATTATAATTCCAACATCTAATTATAATGAAATCAAAAAATTACATACTGTAATACAATCACTAATTGAGCAATTTCTAATATACAAAACTAATGAATTTAAGTGCACCAACTTTTGAATTATTAAACACACCTTTAACTGGTCTTGCAAGTGTTTCTCCTTGGACACCTGAGTCATTCTGTCTTCCTCAGGGCGAGATAAGTTAATGTTATCATCCATATACAGTTCAGCACCTGCAGACAAACCTCAAACTTTATGATTCAACCTATTGATCCATTTCATAATATTCACTATTTTCTTACTGTCAAACAAACTAAATACTCATTACTTAATATTTAGTGAATCAATTTTCTTATTGACCAACTCTCCTTTTACCAAACTTTCCACAACTTAAGCAAAGGATATTTTGTTGTTTTTTTTTAATTATTCTGCAAGAGATTAAAATCCTAGTACTCTTTCACATTCAAGTTATTTAAGTGCTACATACTACATTTTGAAGATAAATATGGAAAAATTACTCCCCACAAACACCACATGCACACAACTATCAATTTTAGCACAGTTTCTAGATGTACCTTATATGCAAATTCACCTGTTTACAGACCATTCACAATTATCTCATGAAACAAGAGAAAAAAAAGTATGATGTTGCTATTTAAAGTAATTTTTTGAATACAAAAATAACTTAAAATTTTATTCATAGGAAAATTTAATGTTCTCCAAAATTATGAAAGATACTTAGTAAATGACTAATTTAAAAAGATTCTAATTCTCTATACATACAATATGTACAAACAGAACAGTAGAAGTAACTGACTAAAGAAAAGTAAATTTATCATTTTAATTGTGCACGTCTATAAATATTTTTACCTCTCTGTGGGTACATCAGTATCAAATGCTGTGTATAAAGAAATACATAAACTGTTCAAACAGCTTTCAATCATTATTACAGTTCATTACAAACTGTAGTTTATTAAAAAATTGGCTACCCTTACTGTTCAGTTGCAATTTTTGGTGTATGTTAGATTTGACAGGGAAAGTAACAGTTTTTGATAACTCTGCCTGGTACATATAGTTTTATACTCCCTTTATAAACTCTCAGCATTTACAAGTAACCACCTCAAACAATTAACAAATTATAACTGACATGCAAGTCCAAAGCCAGTTTCTATTAAAGTAGATCCAAGTTCATTACATATCTATACAGAACATCATACAACACTTGACATAATGGTAGTAGTGTCAAATAAATTCCTTACACAGATTTTAGGTCTAGCATTTCTTTTGCCAATACTATTAATATTTTCTAAGAACATTGTTTCACCTTCCATCAAACCCAAGAATTGCTAATGTTTTACAAGACTGAAGTTCAAGTCTAAGGAAAGGTTCATATTTGTTTTTCAAAAAGACGTAATTTGTATGCTTAATACTGTTTATCTCATTCAGTAGAAATAAAACTAACAGATCTGATGGGAATAACATTCAAATATAAGAAAACCCTATACTTTATTTTCTAAAAAATTAAAACTGGACATAATTCTATTATATACTTTCTGACAGACAAATAAGTGTAACTTCATTATGATACAAAACAAATGTTTCAAAAATGCCATCTTTAAATTATATAACTATGTTTTTCTGACAGAATATTTGGGCTTTGGATGGACTGCCTTATGGATGTGGTGGTTGCAGTTACTTTAAGAGTTTTAGGGCTGGTTTTGAGTATTTTGTTTTCATTTCAAAGTTTCATTTAGTGGATAGGATGGCTAGACAGACCAATAAGCCCCTTGTTGTCCTTAAATTATGTATGTACAAATGCTAAGAAACAAAGGCTGGCAAAGCATGAATGTAATTAATTATACTTATCATGAGACATCATTATTGACCTTTTCACAAAAGTCTTGGTGTAATATATGCAAGTTAGGTATCTATACTAAAATGTTTGATGCATTGTATGTATGTATGTATGTATGTATGTATGTGTGTGTGTGTGTGTGTGTGTGTGTGTGTGTGTGTGTGTGTGTTTTCTTATAACAAAGCCACATCAGCCTATGTGCTGAGTCCACCAAAAGGAATCAAACCCCTGATTTTAGCATTGTAAATCCATAGATTTACTGCTGTACCAGCAGATAACTGCATTATGTGTACCTTCAAAAAATTTGGTAGACTTTTATTAAATATTGAAAGTTTTTTTATACACAAAAAATATTTTGATAAAATATTAATACTAAAAATCTATATGTAAAAATAGCCTATTTCACTACTACTCCAAGTGTAGGGATTTATGTTATGATTAAAAAAACTATTCTTCATTCCAAAAAAATCTCAAATATTATTTGTGTAATCTCTAAATCCTCTTAAATACATTTCAAACATTTGTTTTCAGTAAAATTTTATATTCTGTCTGTATATTTCTCTATCCTAACTACATGGAGTACGTCTATTTGACAAACACCATAACCACCAAAATAAAACTAGAAAATAAATATAAATTATGTATTTTGCATTCAAGAATAAATACAAATTATTACATGAAAACAGAAATATATTCTAAATATCTTAAATCTCATAACATTATACATATATATTACTTTTATTATACTGACCTTCCAGTTGTGCTCAGCTAACATTAAAGAAACTGCATTGATGTAGAGCAAGTGCATTCGTGTTAACACATTCACTAATACAAAACTGATTTTAAAAAGTGACTTGTACATTTAGTAAACTAGTACTTTGTATAAAACAGTTACATTTCAATTATTATACATTATGTATACAAATTATTACTATTTATATACAAGTTCTTAAATTTGCTTTTTTAAAACACAGAACAGTAAATAAACAAGTACAACAAACAGATATCTTCTAGTTATGACAGCTGTTGTGCTTGTTTGTTGCTTGCCATACATTGCTAAACCTTTTCAAATTTTGCACATAAAGAATGCGAAACATTCGTTTCGGTCATATATACACTTGAAATAAACAAAATAAATCACAAGTAACCATACCGATATCCTATAATGTATCAAGCTTAGTAACTAAACTGTATTTTGTCATGAAAAATATATAATTTCAAGCAGACTAAAAACACAATATATCTGCTTGAAATCTCAGTTCAAAAGAATTAGGTGGATTCCAATCACTTTAAAATGGCTGAGGAAATCACTAGATGGACATCATTAGAAACTTTCAATTAGTTATTGAAATGTATAAAAAGAGGTGAGTGGGGTCACTATGTTTGATTAAGTAAACCATACCTCAACAAATAGTAAAGATGGAAGGTTCTTATTTTATATTCTAGCTTTTAAAATGTCAGTAATTTGAGTTCCTAAATCATACAAAACTGCCAACTTTGTACTTGGACATCAGAAACATCAAATTTTGAGCAGTGCTTCAACACACCACGACACACAAAAATCAATATTTAAGTTTTTTTAATATTTACTTATAAATTAAGAAATTAATATATAATACTAAACATCTGAACTATAATCTACAATTTGATATAAAACTGAATGACCTAAACTTTTGAAAGCAATTTAAAAAACCCACTGCAATAGGATTAAGCCCATTATATTTGACCACACTATGTCCATCATACAACTGCCATTAAAGTGTTTTGCTCAATACAGAGCACATCTGGCTGGTTAAAACACAAACACAGAAATAGTTGGAACACTATTTCCACAAGTTTATATGAAATGTTTCTACCTAGCTGTGTTTGTTTGGAATCAGTTAACCTAATGAGCTCTGTACTGGGTGAAATTCATTGTTGGAAATGGATATGAAAAACATAGTGGAACTGAAATATTATTATACAACCTTTTTCTTCTTGGAAAACCATTAAGGGGCTAGATAAAGAATGTAATAATAAAAAGTATAATTAATACAATTAAAAGTAAACTTTACCAATTTCCCCATTAGTTAGGTCATCATTTTCTTCATGCTCATTTTCTTGTAGATGATGATGCTGAGGAGTTGTTGTAGCAGCCATCAGAGCTGCAGCAACTTTTTCCTGATGTCTTCGGGCTTCCTCCACTTCTTCCTGTAGCTTCCTGGTTTCCTCATCTTTTTCATAAACTTGCTTTTGAATCACTTGTACTTCCTCTTGCTTGGTTTTAATAGCTTCTTCCTATAATAAGAAACCATAATTGAGCTGTTTGACAACCAAGTTTCCTCCATTTATTTTACCTTAATTTGATAAGAATTAAATCAAAAATGTTATAAACACTTGAAAGAACATAATGTTGATAACAAACTTATTTTCACAATATTTCATAAAAATTAACTTACAAATCTCATACTCATTTGACATGATTCTTTCAACAATGGCAAACATTTTAGATGCCTAATTATTTTTAAAGTTGAAGAGCTTAAACATAATATAGAATGAAAACCTTTGGCAGAATATTTAAACCTATCAAGGAAATCTACCAAGAACAAAAAGAACAGTGTTAATGTTCAGTGAAAAAATTCTTCATTTTTAAATACTACATTGACTGTATAACTTTAACAAATGCATCATACCCTACTAAGTACAGCTCATTATTTATTGCAATTTTTCAGTTTTAAAATTTTGAATACAAGCTGTCAATAAATTACCTGATCCATTTTGAAAAGTAATAACTTCAAATCTATTACAGATATAACACTGGTTTTAAGCAGCTTGAAGAACAACTCAATGTTTTCCTCCTTTATGTTACAGATCCATTGCAAGAAAATTTTGATAAAAGTGAAAAAAGAAAATAAATGGCAATACCCCAGGAAAAGGTGCAGCATGTGGTTTGTTGAATTCAATCATATCAGTTCAACAAAATAGCCAACACATTAATTAAAAAAAATGCACAGCCAAGAATAGCATAGCAGCTTGGTTTGAAAAATTGCCAACAACTGGTAGTGTGTTGCAACAAAAGGAAGTTGGATATCCAAGGGTCTTTGATACAACAGTTGATTGCGTGCAAAATGCATTTCTTAAGAGCCAAAGAAGTCCATTCATCATGCTTCCCTTGAACTTAATTTACCAAAAAGCACACAAAAGAATTAATTTACATACTAACAAAGTACAATTGCTGCAGGCCTTCAATCACTTACATCAAAATAATGAATACCTAACTGAAGTTATACTTCACATTTCTGTATTTGTGTGTCACAAAATCTACATGTGGTGTACAAGAACAAACATGACAGCCAAAGATTAATGTGTGGTTTTGGTTTAGTGCATGATACAATTATTGGGTCAGTATTCATCACTGAAAAAACTGTGACTGGGACAAATTACCTAAACATATTCCCACTATTTGTTAATCCCCAGCTGGAAATTATGCCTCATATAATTTTTCAACAAGATGGTGCTCCACCACACTGGAACTTTGATAGCTGGGAGTTTCTGAATAACACATTCCCAGATAAATGGAAAGGAAAGATGGACCAACAACAATGCTTCCCATGTTCCCTTACATAATCCCATTGAATTGTTTCTTGTGAAGAGTTGAGAAAGATCAGGAATACGTCATACCTAACTGAAGTTATACTTCACATTTCTGTATTTGTGTGTCACAAAATCTACATGTGGTGTACAAGAACAAACATGACAGCCAAAGATTAATGTGTGGTTTTGGTTTAGTGCATGATACAATTATTGGGTCAGTATTCATCACTGAAAAAACTGTGACTGGGACAAATTACCTAAACATATTCCCACTATTTGTTAATCCCCAGCTGGAAATTATGCCTCATGTTATTTTTCAACAAGATGGTGCTCCACCACACTGGAACTTTGATAGCTGGGAGTTTCTGAATAACACATTCCCAGATAAATGGAAAGGAAAGATGGACCAACAACAATGCTTCCCATGTTCCCTTACATAATCCCATTGAATTGTTTCTTGTGAAGAGTTGAGAAAGATCAGGAATACGTCATACCTGTCCACAATATTATGGATCTTCACCACAGAATAATCAACACAATAAGACATAAGGCTGTTGAGTAACTGAACAACAGCTGGAGGGAAACAGAGCATCACCTACACTTTCTTAGAGCTAAAAACATTTGAATGTATACTAGGAAAAGAAAAGCTTTGGAAGTTATTCAAGTTTAAACAAAACCAGGGTGTTATGTATAATATTTTTGAAGTTATTATTTTTTAAAATGGTTTAGATAACTTATGAACAGCCTTTATTACCTTTAAAGTACATAAATCAATAGAAAACAGTTTTTCCCTCAAATTTTACTTAATAATATTCAAATAAAGTGGTTACAAAATAGTAAAAAATTCTTACACAACTGGTGTTATCAGCAGAAAGATAAAAAAATTTATGTTTTAAATCCCAAGAAGAAAGAAATGTTAAAATAATCCACTTGATATCTCAGAATCATAATTATTTTCAAACTATTTCTTTCTATTTAAGTACATTGTAGGATGGTATTATAAATCTAATGCTGGTTTATTATGCAAATTAAAAATTTTATGCACATACAGTCATGCAAGCTATGATTAAAAGTGATTAATGATAACCAATACTGAAATCAGACAACTTCTTGGCTTCCAGTTAGCAACAAAACATTTTGAAAAATCCATCTTAATCCAGTTGCAGCTTTTACTATGTGGAATGTACGTCACACTAGGTTCATAGCATTGTGAAATATAAATGTAAGTTTTCAACACTTTTGGGAAGCATACATAGAAATGAAAAACATTTTTCTTGAAGAGTGAAATCAATTCAATTAGACAAAAGACAACACAAAAATTAAATGACAGGAAAATAACTAAATTTACATTGTATCTCCTTTCATTATTCCACGACTAATACTTGCACTACTCTACAAATACACATCTTAGCATACTACTTTTCTTCCTTGACAATTTGACTTTGTTTTACTATTTATCTATTCTTTAGTAACTGGTTTTGGTTTTGTTTTTTCTCCAAAGAGATTTACCACACTTATGTTAAAAATACTTTACACACTATTATATATATATATATTTGTTCATTGGGCTTAACTCTATCCAGAAATTAAACATAAAAGTTTTGTTCCTTTTTACTGATAACAACTGATCTGACTCTTTACTATAGTAATTTTCTAAAGTATCTGAATGTTGTTTTATTTCATGCTTGATGTTTAACCATTTTCTTTTGAACACCAAAAATATGCAATTGTACTAATATTTAGTTTTATAAATTAAGGTTGAACACAGTCTGCTGAACCCATGTTGTGATTTAACAAACTTTAAATAAAAAATGTGATAAACAATGTATATGAATACCTCTAAAAACTGCAATTCCAACTTATGTTATATTAAATGTACAAGAAGATGAACACATACAAGTTTTGCTTTTTCTTCTGCTTCCATAACTTTGTCTTCCTGAAGTTTATGCATCATTTCTTCCAGTTCTTTTTGCTTCAGTTCTAGTTCATCTTTTGCAGCTTGTAACTGAAGCAATTGTTCCTCTAGCCTTCTTATGGTATCCTGGGCTTCAGCTAATTCTATAATGTACAATTAAAAATTAAGTTTCAATTGTTTTTCACTATATGCTTTTAACTTCTTTCGCTTCACATATACAACACCTTGTCACTTGGTATCAAAATTGAATACACCAGCCTGTTTTTTTTTTAGCCCACTTCAAACAAAATAAATACCAATTTTACATTGCTTGTTCTAAACTGCATTTTCCTTAATGTAAATTAGTTTCTTTTAAATAAACTAATTCACACCATTTATGTGATTGTTTTTCAACAATACAAGTCACAGAGTAACAAACAAACAAAAACTTGAATGTTGCTGCAGATTCAGTAACAATTAACTAAAACTTGAATAATGCTGTAGATTTAGTAAGAATTATTTTAATATCTGGTGAGCAGAGTGATATTGCCTTAAATGAATATTTTATACAACAATAAATAGAGATAGGAGCAAGCAAAATTTAAAAACAGGAAACTGATATTAGGAGGTAAAAAGTCAAGTTGGAGGACTTGAGAGATTACAAGTTCCATATAGATTTATGATTAGTTTTTGTTTCTTCGTATGTGAATTTATTGGTTGAGCTCTCATTGACATCTTTCAATGATCCTCAGTTCTGAAAAAAGGATATAGCCTAAAACCATTATTTGTCACAAAGACTATTCTTTAACATTCAGTAACATAAAACATTGTTCTACGAATACTTTTTTATACAAAATCCTGATATTGAGCACAGTCATGCTAAACATACAACTACAAAACAAAGTTTTGAAATGCTTCACAATTAAGCAGATGCTTGTTTTTGTTTTCTTCCAATTCAGTTATGAAGCTATTTTTTTGTGTTAAGTCCTTTTGAAAAATGCTCAAGTTGTTTTTATAAAAACACATGTAAGGATATTTAAAGTTAATGAATATGATAGGCAAAGCTTTCTACAACTGTAAATTATTTGGGTGAAAAACAAAAACCTTTATTTTGTGTGTGTGTGTGTGTGTGTGTGTGTGTGTGTTAAATTTGTTACTCAAGCACAATTCAAAATTACAAGTTTCTTAATTATGAAAAACAATTATTAATAGATATAAAATAAATTCTCATTCAAAACTATAGTTGATTTATAAGACAAAGATAAATGTTAATTCTGAAAACTGAGATCACCTATAAAGTTTGTCAATCATACTATTCCTCCTACATTCAAAATAAAATAAAGTATCAAAAGAAACACAAGTACTAAATCAAATTACACATCTGTTTTTCTTCAAGCAAAATTTACTCTTTATAATTTGCACTAAGCCACATGAAATTGTGTGAACAAAATCGACTGGCAGATGCATTCAGCAGCCTGTTAGTTGTGAAAGGATTAGTCAGCAACAGTTAAATATTTGTATTGAATTTTGTAACAATTCTCAAATACATAATATGTATACTCCCTTAAAGTTTCTGGATTAGAAGTGTTCACACACAAAAAAAAAAGTATAGTTAATTTCTATTAATTTAGAACTTCCATAGATATTTCTAGATTATTTGATGCTTTCCTATATATATGCTATTTCCACAAGCTGTTCACTCAAAGACTAAGAATTCCTGCCCTTTACTTGTCTCTCCAAATGGTTTGAGTAATCTTGAGATAACTTCATAACTTTAATTTCATATTAACTTTACTCATCATTTTCTTTTCATTTGCTGCATTTTTTCAACTTAATTATTCTTACTAATAAGCTTTCTTGCTCCTTGTGTATCTTCCTGTTGCAAACATGCATTTATCTTAAGCATAGACCCTCTTTCTGCCTGAAATAATCCTAACATTTCCCAACAGAAGAAGAGGTTATCATAATTGACAATGTGTATTTAATAGTAGCATACTAGCAAGTTAAAAAATAGCATCTTAAAAATCTTAGGTTATAGAGCATAAGACAGTTTAATGAAATACATGGATAGAATTATATGATGAAGTTGGTGCCAAAATAACTTAAGTATCAAATATCAAAATGATGATTAGTCAAATAGATAGCAGACTAAACATTGGAAGGCAAAGATTGTTATCCAAACCTACTGGGATGAGTAGTACTCACTAATCATGAATTCTGTCCATTGTACGTCACTTATCTAAGAGAGGAGCAGACTAAATTGATGAACTAAAATTAGATTGTTTTCAATAGTCAAGCAATATTGCAACTTAGAAATATCAATTTATACAAAGTGTTTTCAGACCAAGTTACTAGTGAGTACAGACAGTAAGCATCAGTTATCCTTCCTCCTGCTAGAACTTGCAGCATCTTTAGCTGCTACCATGGAACAAGTTTCCATTCTTCTATAAGTAATGTCTTTATGATATAAATCTAAGTATAACAAACAAAGTATAAGAATCAGGAAACTCTGGTTAAAATAACAAGATTAAAATAGTGTTTTAAAGCAGAGATTTTCTTAAATGAAAACAATGAACTGAACATTTTTTACTAGTATCAAGCAGTAACTTTTGTAATTATTAGTTTCTTTTCCATGAAGAAATAAATACATATTTTGTAACGTATATTTTGATTATCTCCTTGATTCAAGTGTAAACATTTCTGAGCCTAACAATTGCACATTCCTGATATTTTAAATAAATAAATACTATTAGCAACAGGTTGTTGGTTCAACATAACAGATCAAGTGGCAACCTGTTACAACATTACAAGCAATATCTTAAGCAAAAACAGTAGCTCTTCTGTTGGTCACAACATATACTTTCTCCTCTCTTCTGTTAACTGTTTACACACATCATTAAAAGACAACAGGAGACCTTTTGGTCCATCTAGGCTCCTATCTAGTAAATTAAATCAAAGTCTGTCTTTATCATCCAAATGTCTATCAAGCTTTTCCTTAAACCTGCTTTAATTAACTACATGTACCATATCTGTAGGCAACTAATTCCAAACATCAACTACTGTGTTAGAAAAATTAAGTTGTATTAACTGAAAATCACTTCTACCCTTTCAAAATTTATAATTGTGTCCCTTAGTCTTACCATTCTTGCCATTAAATACGAACAAAATCATGCATATATTGGTTTCTTTAACAACTTTAAAGACCTCAATCAAATCCTCTCTAACTCTTCCCTCTTCTAAAGAAAACAGGTTCAGAGATCATAATCTGTCATTACATGATCTTTCCATCCTAGGTACCATTTCCAATAGCCTTTCTCTAAACCCTTTCTAACAGTGTCCTTTCTAAGTCAAGGAACCAAAGACTAAACAAAATACTACAAATGTGGATAACCAATGACTTATAAAATATTATAGATTCTTTAGACCTGTATTTAATATATTTTAATTTTATATTTCATAAATATAATCTAAACACTTATTTGCCTTATGAGTATCATCAGCACATTGCTTGGACAGCTAATGAAAAATTATCAAATTAGGCAACCTAGTTAATTCATCATTTGGTTGATTAGTCAAAAAGAGGTTTTTTGTTTTTTTTCAGTTACAATTTACACAGAACATCTTCCAACAATGTATATTCCCAATGCAACAAGAAAGTGTACATAAAGTATAACTATATTTGCATGTAACTTGTTCAACATTAACTTCTGTAACATCACGATAACAGTGTAATCAATTTTAAACAAATTACTCATATTTCTATGAAAAAATAGCTTTTCTTTCTCACATGTTAATATAAAAAAAATAAAATTAGTCACTCTCTTAGCTCTTAACAAAGAGATGTTCAAATGTTTATTTTATTCATTAACATAACCCAAATCACCTGTCCTTCCCAAAACACTGTACAAGCTAAAGTTTATACTTCGGTTTATTCTTTAACCCTTTGTAACTTTGTATCCCCCGATTCATTCCTCCTCCCAGTGGAAAGATTATAAGCAAGTGTAACTTAGAAAACAATTTACTAACTATTATTAGTTCTGATTTTAAAAAATTATATCATTTACTACCTCAATCATTAATTAGATTAATATATTATAAATATATTATTTTTAATTAATCTTGAAATTTTAAATGAAGTGTGCACACTATTTGTGACAGTTTTAAAATTGGCATTTGTTCATATTTTACAGACATACACACTACACAGTTAAAGTACCCATTTAAGTTACTGAAAGATGTTGTTAATCCATCATGAAATCACTTAATAGATAATTCCACATTACAAAGTTAAATCTTATCACATACATCAAAATCAAAATCTTATCAACATCAAAAATGCTTTAGCTATTATTTTAATATTCTTTCCATTGTTATACCATCTTAATTAACAAGGTGCAAAGTAAAGCATACTTTTCTTCAACAACATCCACCTGACACACCTTCTTTCCCAATGGTAATTACCCAGTACCCTATATAATATGCTAGGCATCATGTTTGTATTTTGTTCCAAAGAGGCAAATGAAATCAACCAAGAACATCAATCATCAAAAGTAACATTATTACAACGTGTCAATTTTTTTTTAAGACAATGTAAACTTATTTATTCTATTCACTACTCATTTATCTAAAGAAATTAAAATTTTCATATATTTTGCTTCATCTTCCACACCCCTAAGTGAAAAACTAATTTTGCCATTACACTGAACCCTCTTCTTCCCTAAAATTTTCTCCTCCAAGATACAATAATCTCAAAAATTGCTCTGGCAACAAAATGAAAGATGGTAATTGTGGAATATTCTCATTCATGAAATTTTGTTTGTTTTTTGAATTTCAAGCAAAGCTACATGACTGCTATCTGCATTAGCCACCTCTAATTTATAAGTGTAAGACTAGAGGGAAGGGCAGCTAGTCATCACCACCCACTGCCAACTCTTGGGCTACTCTTTTACTAATGAATACTTAGATTCACCATCACATTATAATGCCCTTATGATGAAAAGGTGAGCATGTTTGGTGTAAGAGAAATTCAACCCCACGATCTTCAGACTGCAAGTCAAGTGCCCTAACCACCTGGGCCATGCCATGTCCCCATGAATGAAAGAGTTGCATCACTTTTAACAGTTTTCACTGAAAGCTTAAAATTTTAATTTTGTTTCAATACTCATGTGAACTACCACTAAAATGAAACTTGACAGAATCAGTAACATAGAAATATTATAAGCTAAGAACAGTGTGTTAATAAATTATAAATAAAGAAAAACACATACCTCTTTGCCTTCTTTCCATGTCTTCTTGCATATGTTTCAATCGTTCTGCATACTCTTGTTGTTTTCTTTCAGCCATCTCTCTGGCTTCTATCTCCTTCAGCAATTTTTCTCTATGTGAAAAAAACAAACGTTACACTGCTTCTATTCTACACTAATGAGGTTTTAATATATTTAATAATAACTGTGTCTAAAGTTTAAAAAAACTGTTTATCTTGTAGCTTAAGTTACAGTATATTGGCTTAAGGTATACTTCATTATGTAGTTATCAGATATGATATTTTATAACTTTTTTTACAAAAAGTATAAATATGATGTTGAAACGATGTTGCCAGAAGGGATTCTTGAGGCTCATGAAATATACAGCCATCTATTGTATAATACCAAAAACAAAAAAGAAACTATTAAAACTTCAACATTATCAATATTAAAGACTACTGAAAAATAATTGATATATGCAAAACCATCTCTTTATAATAGAACAATCCTAAATAAAAGTACTCTCCCACCTAACAAGAACACAACTATCACTAGGATTGTAGGATTTGATTATATCTTTACTGATATCATTTTGAAACGTAGTACTGAAACACTGGTGATTTAAAACTTTTTGCAATAAAGGATAGCACTCTTACTATATAATTATAAACATTAGTATATACGGTTATGAAGAAAAATTACAAAAATTAATCATTTATTTTTTCTTTTAAGTAACTGAAAATTAATTTAGAAAACTCAAACTACTAACTTTATTATTTTGAAAGTTCATGAGAAGAATGCCTTCCTATGATAATTTAATCACACTTCAAAATACACAAAAATACAAACACTACAGGTCATAGTGTTAGATTAAAAATGATCTACAACTCAGAATCTACTGAGAATTCATATTACCAAGACAAAAACAAAAAAGTACTATTTATGGACTCTCAATTTTCATTTTTAGAAAAGTTAAAAACAGCTTTGCATACACTGCTTAGGGAAACTCAATCACTATATATTTAGCATCAAACTTGTGAACTTCGATGAAAGAGTATGGAAGGAATACATAAAAAGCAAGCCTGCATAAAATAAATTTTACTTCTGTTTGTTATATCAAACTGTAATGGAACTCTTGCTTAAATGATATTGGAAAAACATTTTTATTACACAATGTACACCCCCCAACTTCATGAAATGTTTATCCTGTTTGCATGTAGATTTGCAAAAAAGGTCACAATTTTTTCATTTTGCCTCTGTTTCTCATCATGAAAAACTTTATTCTTCACCATTCAATTACACAGAATAAAACTGGGCAGCTGAATTTGCTGCACATAGTTGAGCAAAACAAAGGTGAAGTCTCATGCAGATTCAACATTTATTGAGTTATAAAGTGACAAGCAGCATCAGAAATAATTCTGCATTATTAGTTTATCAAGTATCTACTGAGTATTCAAGCAAAAAAAAGTCATTTGTGGTCAGAAATCGAGAAAAATTTGAAAAATATTCTTGAAACAATGCTATTTGTTTACAAACACATAGAATACAAGATTTGACATCATGTAAATGTCTCATGCAAATCTAATTGTTTCTCACAAATTACAGAGCTACAAGTTAATGAACAGCATCATTCCCATTAATTAGCAGATTACTCATTAATAGCTAAGCATGTCTTTTGTCTTTGGAAAAGAAAAAAAAGAATAGCAATTACTATACAAAGCGGCAAATTGCTTACAGCCACCATGCACTGTCATCTCTACCAACTGCTAGCACCCCAATTGAGCATTGGCCTCATGAGTAATTGGCTATTAAACACAATGTGCTTATTATGTACGTAATTACTGCACTAATTTATCTATTTCATTAATACAAATATGTAAATTTAAACAAATTCTAAAACTTTGATCTGGCCAGAAAGTGATCTTAAGAGTATTTTCAGTTAGCTAAATTTTTCCACAGGACAGCTATATCCTCATTACAAATATATATAACATGAAAATATATGCACAGTGATACAAAATTCATAATCAATGTGGAAGAGGTTAATATACAAAAAAATCAAAGGTATGCTTATAACCTCTTCTGCATTTAGTTACTATTTAATAAATTGTCTTCAATTATAAAAATTTATTTAAAATATTAATTCCAGAAAACACAGCATCTACATCAAGTGCTACACCACAACTTCATTTTTTTTTAAATGAGAAAAACTAACAAACAAAATTTTCATAAAAAGTATTAAACTGGTTATACAAGCCTGGAAAGATATTAAGTTATAGATTCGTGTTCAGAAATTATGAAGCTTCCTTTTTTTTTAATTGGTCTAACAAAATGATCAGCCAAATACCAAGTCATATGCTAATTGTTGACAAAGAAAAACATGGTCAGTGCCAATAAAATGTATGGAGTGAAGGACTTTTTGTATAATGGCACAGCATGTATGAAGTTAAAGGTGATTTCATATTATCATAAATTCCAAGCATTCTGGGTATTCTCACTTTTATCATTAATATTAATAACATAATTTTATTTTCAAAGAACTTTAAAATTTTAATCATCATCAGACATTCAGACTGCTTTGTTCAACCCTTACATTTTAACCTTCAACAAATGACAAAATGCCAACAACTGTTTTCAGGCCTGAAGTTATAGCAACAAAAATTGCTACAAAGCAGTAATAAAACAAATGAAACCTCAAACTTACTAAACTTTTATTTTCAAAATATTGCTCAAGAACACAAGCTACTTATTTTTCTACTTCAGTGTACTTTGTTTTTTTTCCATACAAAGTTACATTCAAAATTTGATAAAGCTACTAAATTATCAATTTATATTAATAAATTTAGCATCAAAACATAGTTTATAATCTAAGTTATTTTTTTAGTTTTAAAACTTCAAAATAAAATATTTAAATAAAAAACCCCAAATATCAGTCCCATGACACAGTGATACTGTGACTTCTCATTTATATATTTTTATCTTCCTCTATAAAAGCTTCAGAATATTCAACAATTATAAATGCATACAATAGATATAAAGTAGCCAGAATATGAAATAAACTTATCTTCTTGCTTTACTGAAATACCATTATATATTGCTCAACCCACATTAACATACCCCTCTCACATCCTCTCTTTAAAGAAATATCTATAAATCTCTCCAGCATTGCTACTTTACATGTTTATACAAACAGACAATTGACCATTTTGTTTTAGTATTCAAAGTTAACAGTTCTCTGATAGAGCTTGATGTGATAACATTAAAGACATTGTTCTTACAGTGATAAAATTTTAACTTAAAAACAGGTTATAAAGCCAGATAAATTAAGTTTTGAAAAAGTCTATTCTATGCTTGATAATTTTTTATGTTCTAAAATGCATATTTCAAAAGTAACTAAATTATGTTTGGATAACTAACACAGTGAAAAAAAAACAGGTTATGAAATTACACACTGATGTCGCATTTTTTTTTTACAAAAGTAAATAAAATGCAGTAAGTTAGAAATTATTAGGTAAACTAAGAAAATTAAAATGACAAAAAAAAAAGGTTTCTGCTATGCAATAACTCAATAGTTTGTTTTCTAAACTACAGGCCAAATGGTTGATTGCTTTGATATGCCAGTTAGACAATTTTGGAGCAATGCAATAATAAAATTAAATAACAGTGAATACGAAACTGTTAGGGAATTACAGTGTTTAGAATAAATAATTGTAATTGTTTGTTACAATACATTCATTACAAAAAAGTACATTTCAACTTCTGCTAAAGATAAAATTGCTACACTTAATGTAAGGTAAAATAAGGTATAGAATTTCATAGAAAAAAATCTGATATTTAATTAAGAAGTTCCAGAGATTATGGCAAATGAAATATGAAAACTAAGATGAAAAGAACTATTTTTTCTTAGCATAAAAATCATCTTTCATAACTGATTGCTCAATAAAAGCTTCATAACTTCAGATAAATCTTTAATTACAAATATTTTATTAAAAAACTGATTTGTTTGTGTAGAACAGACTTGTAACATTCACCAAATGTTGTAAAAATATACTTAGTACATTCAGAATTATATTATGAGCAGTTTTATGATTAATGGATAGTTACAAAGTCAATAAAAATAACTGAACCTATTCACAGAGTTTAGAAGCTTTTTGTGTACCCTTGTATTAAGTATGTAGGCCTAAAAAAAAATTAAGATCTTACTAATACTGCTAATTAAATCTAATCTTCTCATATCCGGATTTTATCATTTACTATAAGAATAATCTCCAGTATGTAGTTTGGTAAATTTTTAAAATTAAGAACTAAAACTTTCCAATCCAAATCAGATAGTAACTTATACCACCAGTTTTCATACTTAACTTAATAATAATAAAAACAAATTTCACACATTCAAGCCCTCAACAATAATTTACTTTTGTTTGAAATGCACTCAACCCGTTACATGATGTAAACTAACTAAAAGACAGTATACACAAATTTTCCACAGCATCTTCTGCTTCTGCTAGCAAACAGAATAAGTAAAGGAACCAACAGATTGCATGTTGTATCTTTATCAATTCCTCATTAATCTTTTCACTGTTTTACTCCTTTCTTAGATATCTCAGTAAACTGTATTGTTTTTACACCTTCCCATACTCACTAACATCTTCCTTATTGTATTTATCAGTAAATATAGTTATAATCAAAATAACAGAATATTTAACCTTGAATACCTTTCTTTTTGGTACGTGTTCAAAGTGTTAAAGCTTATATCAATTAAGCCTGAATTAATGAGCATATAAAAGTTGTAATGAAATATGCAAAGGAATAAACAGACAATTACAAACACACGTTTAATACTTACAATTCCATTCAACAATATAGTTTGAACTAAAAATCTACCTTTAAAAAACTTGAGTACAGAGAAATAGGATAAATGAAATGTAAACACAATTTTAAATTATCTCTTAGAAAATATATTCTAAAACTGCTACCACCTATAACAAAAGATTAAAAAATGTTACTCTTAAGATACCCCAACCTTAGTAATATGAAATTTTAAGTTCTGTATAATTTGGGATATGTTTAAAGTTCTCTGTAAAGCAGAAATGCTTAACCCTCTCTCCATGGCCATTCTTTACTCCACATCACAAGGTTTTCAGTATGTTACATTCAAAAACAAATTGAATTATTTCTTTTTATAGTACACCAATAACTATAGCGTAAAATCATAGCTAATAATCCACGTTTTAATAGTACAAAAGTTTTAAGTCCTTAATTTTATAAGGCAATAGTACAAATATCCTTAATCTCCCCTAGTGTGAGGAAATGTGACTTTTTTCTAGGCATTTCCTCTTCTCTAATCTATTCATCATCCCTTTAGTAAGTGCAAAATTTTGCATTCTGTTTCAGGATTTGTCATTAGTTCTTTCTTAAGTACTATATAACTTATAACCAAGAAAAACCCACAGTTTTCATCTGTCAAATGACACTATATTACATTGTTTTCTGTGCAAAGAACTGTCAACTTCTCTCTTAGTACAAGCTTCGTTCCCACAAGAAACAACTTGACCAGCTTGGATGAATTTGTAGTGTGTCTTGTTGATTCTTAGAAAGCCAAAAAACTGTGAAAGTCAAAGGACATTGTCTGCTTTTTGATATTATTCTATGCCCTTTTGTAAAGGATATAGTTAAAAATTATATAAAAAAAAAAGGCTAAAGTGTTATCAACAGCTGATAGCAAAAAAAAACCAAGGTAAGTACTTTATTTCTTGGTTTCCACTTGTATTCTTTACTTACTATTACAAAAGTAACTAAAATGTAAAAAGATGAAACTCTTTACAGTAGTTAAGTAAAATTAGGTAAAAATAAATAATTATAATAATTTTTTTGAGTCATGCACACAAGCATCATGTGGAGAAATGTAATTTATTAAAGTGAAATTAAATGTAATTTAATAAAGCACTACCCCAAGTGATTTGCAACTGATAGTGAGAACAGTAACTAGACATGATCCAAAGGGCAATAAAACAATAAAATTTTATAAATATATACACACTGTTTTGAGCTTAAAGCTACTTAGGATAAGCAAATATAGTTTTATGTTATAATCTGAAGTCATTCTTGGAAAAAATTACAGCAATTTAGAGTTTTTTTGGTTTTTTTTAGGTGGTCACAAGGGAATCAATCTGATCAATCTTGTACAAAGTTAGGGTAAAGAAAATTACAGATCAAATATAATGATTTACTGAAAAAAAACTTTTAAATGTATTTGGAAGGTTTTAAACATTATGCAAATGAAAACAGATTTCTGAGATTAAAAAAGTATTTTTAATCTTAATATAAAAATCACTTTGCACTTGGTCTAGTGAAGAAAACACTCAATAAATTCACAGAAAAATCTTTATTAAAAACACTTCACAAATAAAATTTGATTTTTGTGAGTAAATGACAATGTTTACTGAAGGTCTCTCAGAGTTTGTAAAGATATACAAACTAAAACGTACAAAATAATCATGTGGATGGTAAATTCAACCATGTCTGTGTTGAGATAGTTAAGTACAATCTGTGGTCTGATATAGTAATTATATCTACATAAATACTATTTATTAAAAAAGATAAATATAAATATTAAAAATATAAAACCTGCAAAAATGGATCATAAAAAAATTAAGGAAAAACGAGGCTAGAGATACTGTAAACATTATTTACTCAAACTACAAGATCCTATTTTGACTCCATCAAATGTAGCTCTAGGTAGCAGCAAGAAGTTAAAATAGGGATTTATAGTTTGAGTAAATAATGTCTGAAGTATCTCCAGTCTTGTATCCTTACTTTTTTCTTTTTTAACAAACCCTACTCACAAATTCCGAAATTCACAAGTTTATCTTTTTTTGCTGTCTTTTTTATGCTCAAATATGGGCAAAGGATTACTTAATATGATAGATAACTATATATTGAAGTGATAATCAACAAAGCTAGAAGTCAGCTGATACAGTTTGTGATATTGTACTGTAGCTATGGACTATTTAATTGCATTAGTTCAAGATACAAAATGTTAAGCTGCTGTTAGAGACTGTCATGGAGATTCATAGGAAAATATAATGAGCATTTATAGTTTGCATAACCAAATTCTCTATACATAATGCATAACAATGGGCAAGTATATATCTTGGTTAAGACACAACTAAGAATGAAAACAAATTTTGCCAGTGGAAAAGCACCCTTTTCAAATAACACAAACACCTAAACAAACTTTAAATAAACCTTCTTGTCTTTTAAATTATTCTACAAATTTGTCTAATAAAATTTAAGGTGTAACACCTTTTTTCTTACTCTTTCACTTCATACATTATATAACTTGCCTCTTCTAAAGACACCAACAATTCATGTTATAGTCATCTAATGTTCATCTATTATTGGTTAGTAAATCCTGCTTCACCCTGTACATGACCTTTCTG
This sequence comes from Tachypleus tridentatus, assembly GCF_004210375.1. Taxonomy (NCBI): domain Eukaryota; kingdom Metazoa; phylum Arthropoda; class Merostomata; order Xiphosura; family Limulidae; genus Tachypleus; species Tachypleus tridentatus. The sequence goes on along the minus strand of NC_134832.1, from coordinate 12,547,214 downwards.
TACTCATCTAAAGCCTTTATAGATATGATACTACTAACTTTGATATTGTGTATATATATTAATAAAATTTGGCAGTCTTTCAGTAAACATTTTCTTTCAGATACAAAAAAAAAAAAAATCACATTTTTAGTGAAGTATTTCTAATAAACAAAAAAAAGTGTCCTTGAATATATTAAATATGTTTTGAATAGTCCATGTGTAAAGTGCTTTTCAAGTAAAATTAAATATACTTTTCTTCAACTCAAATCTCAAATTTTATTTGCGTAATCTATAAAACTCCTAAATACTTTAAGTATATGTTTGAATACAACTTTATATCTTATCTGTTATTTTCTCTACCCTGACTTTATACAAGCTTGGTCAATTTGACTGACCTTGTAACCACAAAACAATACCTAAATTATTCTCCTTTTCTTTCTAGAATGACTTCAAATGTAGCATGAAACTACATTTGTTTATCCTAAGTTGCTTTAAACTTGTAACAGCATACATCTATCTATTTAATATTTAATGTTATCATTTTATTGCCACTTAAATCATGTGCAACTACTATTTCACTTCATTATAAATTTATAATCATTTGGGGAAGGTGCAGCTAATGTTACACTATCAATTTAAATTACCCATGAGATACTCCAAGCTGCTCATGTGCATGCTTTATAAAATATTTTTTTCATATCTTTTTATTTATTTTACCTGAAATAACCTCAAATAACATACATTTTTTACATATCAGTTACTTCTGGTACTAGTATATAAAGAATAAACATTAAATAGAGTACTTATGCCAGTATTCTTTGTTTTGCTTTTGCTATTGGCTATCAATGATACCTAACCCTACCTTCTTCATACTAATGGGTAGTTGTTCATTTTAAATAATTTTTATCTGACAATAATGCACCAAAGAATATAGACTTAATAAAGGTAACATAAAACAAAAATTAAAAAATATAAATAGCATTAAAACCAATTTTTACATCTAGTCTGCAGCAGTAAGAGAAAAATTACAGTAACACAAGTTGTAAAAGACTTTATGTAGAATAATTGTTATTATCATAACTCACCATGAAGACTAACAGATAAGTTCAAAGACCACAGTTAGTCACCTGAAGTTGGCCTTTCCAGTCCTGGTTTTGAGTTATTTGAGATTATGGCCATTTTCTAATTTCAAATCAAACTACATGTACTTTGATTCTTAAAAGGGAATCACATTAAAAAAAAGTCTAATGTGTAAATTAAGAAATTTAAATAGCATTAGAAAGATTAATGGCCTTTAAAAAACTACAAACATTTCCAAGGTGGACAGTGTCACCTTCACCAATAACTGTCTAACGTTACAGATAAACCTTGGGACAGAACATGTTTAAAATGGTGCCATTGCTGAGAGTCATAACAGTAATAAGACAGTAAAATGTGGCTTATTGTGACCTGAATGTTACACAGACAACACACTGGTACAACAGTCCCAGATAAAAGAAAACAATAAGTTAAAAATCTGTGACCAATACATAATCTAGTTAGAATAACTTCCTCTTTCCAATACTTATGAAAGCAAGACAGTCAAAGTCCAATAGAGGGTTTAATTTGAAATAGCTTGATTTCACATTGCTCAATCCAAGTGGACTGACAATTGGCACAGAGCAAAGTCTTCAATTTAGGACCATAGTCCATGTATGGAACAGGCACAGCAGTGATAGTGCAAGAGCATATAGATTTAGCTGCGGTGTCGGCAAGCTCACTCCCACAAATACAAATGTGGCCTAGTATTCAGAAAAAACTGGACAGAAGCAGATGTTAAAGAGAAATGGGCCAGTTGGTTTTGAATATCAGCAAGAACAGGGTGTGAACTAACGTGAAGTGATTCCAGGGCCAGTAGAGAACTAAGCGAGTCAGTATAAATAGTGCAGTTTGAGTACTGCTTAGCTTCTATATGATCAAGGGCAGGAGAAATGATGTACAGTTCAGCAGTGAACACAGAAGCTGTAGAGGGAATTCTTCATGCAACCACCCAGCCACAACAAACCATGGAAGAATGGTTCGAAAGGTGTTCAGCAATTAACAGACACTATTTTCAATCAGAAGTGCCTGCTTTACTCGGACGACTTAAAGATAGGTCACATTTGGGGACTGTAAGAAGCCATGGTGAAATGGACTGACCAGTGGATACAGCAGCATTATCCAAGGACAGACCCAATTCATCTCACTGCACCTTGATACGAAGGCCAAAAGAAGCAATGGCAGACAGTCTATTTTGAATAAGTATGTTGCCCTGAGGAAAAAAACACAACCCCAGGTGGGATGTTATGGGAAGGAACAAAGTTTCGAGGCATATAAACAGTTACAAACAGCAGAGGTGCAAAAAATGTTCATGAGACCATGTATAAAGTCTGAACAAAGAAAGGGCAAAAAACCCCAGTGCAGGGCCAAGGTCCTTGATGATGAATGGGGTCCAGCATCTTTAAGGCTGAGATCCTGGCAGAGCCATGGATCAGTGATCCATAGTTGAGTTTTGATCAAATAAAACCACAATATATCTTTAGCACAGAACATCAATCTGCTCCCCAAGTGGTGGAAGAGAGGGCATGGAGAATGTTCAGTGCTCTTGCACACTTGGCCCATAACTGCTTGATGTGTGGTATATAGATCAGTTTACGATCAAAGATAAACCCCAAAAACTTTGTCTCAAGGACCACAGGCAGCACAACTTCACTGATACAGAGTTCAAGATCAGGGTGAATACCTCATTGGCAGCAAAAGTGCATGCAAACAGTTTTAAAGAGAGTGAAAGAGAAGATAAAACCATTTGCTGTGGTCCACTTCAGTAAACAGTTGAGGGCAGTCTGTAGCTGCCGCTCAATATATCTCATGTTCGACAACTGAATGAGATGTGAAAGTTGTCGACATGGAGCCCATTTTCAACAGTAAGAGGGAGTTGTTCAGTGATGGCATTAATCTTTATACTGAAAAGTGAGACACTCAAAACACAGCCCTGAGCGACTCCAAATTGCTGTAGAAAAGAACAGGAAAGTGTCAAACCCACACGAACTTAGAATCTCCTGTCCATTAAAAAATTTTTAAGAAAAATGGCCATATAACCCATATATATGGAGGTCTTGCAAAATGCCATGCCTCAATGTTGTATCATAAGCCTTCTCAATATCAAAGAATATTGATACATGATGTCATTTGAGAAAGGCTTCTCTGATTGACATTTCAAAGCAAATCAGGTGGTCCACTGTGGAGCGCTGTCATTGGAACCCACACTGGGTGGGCAAGAGAAGGTTGTTTGATTCCTGGAATCAAACAAGATGAACATTAACCATCCTCTCTAAGGTCTTTCAGAGACAGCTTGTCAAAGTAATTGGACAGTAGTTTGAAGGAATCTTGGGATCCTTCCCAGGCTTAGAGAAAGAGAGAACAATAGCCTGGCACCAGGAAAAACATTCTCCTGCCAGATATGGTTAAAAACAATCAGAATAGCAAGAGAAGCAGGAGATAGATGGTGCAGCATTTCAGAGTGTACATCATCAGGTCCAACCAATGTACTGCCAGACCAATGAAGGGCCAGTTTGAGTTCTACCAGTGTAAAGGGATAATTATACTCAGAGACAATCAGCAAGAAAGGAAAGAGGTGATCACTCTGCCAAAGTCTTGATGGCTAAGAAGGTGAAGGAAGAAGCAGAAGTGCTAGATTCCCGGCAAAAGCTTTCACCTAGTGTATCGGCAATGCTCTAGGTATCAGCTACTTCCTGGTCATCAGAGAGAAAAATCGAGAGGAGGACAGAAGTATATTGCCCACTGACCTTTCGAATCTTGTCCCATAAGACTGAAACTGGTAGTAGAAGATGTGCTGGTTGTGAACTTAATCCAAGAGTCGTTCTGACTTTGACGTCTTACTCACCAGGCATGTGCATAGGCCTGCTGGAAAGTGATGCAGTGTGAAAGTGTGGAATACCTACAAAAAGTATCCCAAGCCTGTTTTTTGTGCATTTCATGCCATGTGGCAACAGGATTCCACCATGGACGATGATATTGTGAAAAACGTGTCAAGGTTTCAAGAATACACTGAGCAGCTGCCTGTATAATACAGTCAATTACTGCTGCCACACAGTCATCTACTGATGGCTTACAGGCAATAACAGGATCAAGTTCTGCGAAAGCTGTAAAAGAGGGCCAGTTTGCACGATCCAGCTCCCACCAGGACATGTAGGTCGGGTGGCATCGACCATGGCCAGTCTCTCTCAAAATTACACTAAAATGATTACTGCTTCTTGAATTATTGTTAACTCTCTATGAAAAATGGAAGAATAGTGAAGGGGAGCAAAGTGAGAGATCGATAGCAGTAAAGGATTGACTAGGTGCATGAAGTATAAGAACTGCTACTGAAAAGAGAAAGATTGTGATCAGAGAGCATACACTCTACAAAGCAACCCCTCCCATCAAGATCAGCACTTCCCCAGAGGGGATGATGTCCATTAAAGTTCCCCAGAATTAAAATGGGAGACAGCAACTCTTCAGTGAGAGCATAAAGGTCTCTCTAGGCAACGTGTAGAGAGAACAAACAGTGGTGGTAAGACTTGAGGAAACACAGATGGCTACAGCCTCCAAGAGTGTATCGAGTGGCAAAGACAGGGTGGGCACATGCTGATCAACCAACAGTGTTACCCTTCCATGCATTCATCCCTCACACTGCCTGTCATTTCTGTCCAAAGAAAACTGCCAAAAGGTGACTGTATTGGCAGGTTTCAGAAATATTTCCTATAAGGAAAGACATACAGGATGGTAGTAAGCAATCATTGTTTTGAGGTCATCCATGTTACAACATAAACCTCTACAGTTCCATTGTATCAAGGTGGCCATTTTTATTTATGTGTATGTAAATTGGGTGGAGAACACTTTTGTTTATGACCACGTCTTTTTATCTTTACTGTCTTTATTTGAGGGAGGTCTATCAACCTCCATGGATCCTGTCCTGGATCGACTGGGCACGATCCATGCTGTTGGAAGAGGATTCCAGCAACTGAGGACATGAACAAATTATTGTTTTGCATCTTGTAGTTAGAAAAGAAGATGTATCCAAGGAAATGCCCATTCCCAGAATCACAGAAAGTGGATCTTGTGATTTGTTGGAATATACGTAAGGAACAGAGATTGGTTTTGAAGTTGATTCATCAACCTGTTTAACCATGGAGGTCAAAAGACTTTTCATTTGGTTTGAGAAAGATTCTTTTGGAAACAGAGAGATCCTTCTGCACTCCCACTGTAGAAGTGGAACTAACTGCAGCAGCATATGTCCGAGATGAAATGGTGGACAGCAACTTTTGAACCTCATGGTAAGTAATGTTATGAACTGTTTTCAAATGCTGCACCTCTTTTTCTTCCAACTATTTAGAAGAATGAAAGTAGGATGGGTGGCAGTCATTGCAACTGATGCAATGAGAGTCCATTTCGCACTCATAGGCATAGTGGTCCTTGCCACCACAACGAGCACATGTCAAGGAACCAGCACATGACATCTTCGAGTGAATGAACTGCTGAAACTGGAAGCATCTGAGAGGGTTTGGAATGTATGGCCGTACCCTACAATTAAGATAATCTGCCTTGATGGTGGTAGGTGGACATGGAGATATAAATGTCAGAATGAGGACAATAGTTAAAATCGTAATTCCATCTTTACAAGTGGAGATACACCTCACTGCAGAAACTCCTTGGGTGGAGAAACCAGCGAGAATCTCCGACTCGGGGATGTTCTTCAAATCCCTCTCAACAATAACTCCTCATGATAAATTCAAAGTAGCATGAGGTGTAACCTCAATAGGTATATCCCCAATCGCTTTTAAATGCAAGAGATGTGTTGAGATGTGGATGTTTCCAGCACTATGTCACCAAAGTAAAGCTTCTTTATTGACTCTGGAGAGCCAGCAAGTCCCTCTAGTCCCTTCTGAATGAAAAAGGGAGACATCTGCCATAAGAGTTTGTCTGAAAGAGAATGCAATATAAGAAAATGAGGTACAGCAGGTGTTACAGATGTTGAAGATTGCTGCTCAGAATTTTCAAGACATGGTTGTTTACCTATGGACTGTTTTTTTCACTATTTTATTTAAGTTTTTATTTGGAGGATCCATAATAACTAAAAGGAATATTTTGGTGCCTACTGACCACACCTACCATGGAGCCCTACGAGGATGCATTACAATGACAAACAAGGACACTGCAGCAACACCAGGGTTTCGTGAGCACTATACCCAAACACCAGCATCAGATACAATGTCCACAACACCTGTTGAGAACATCCAACAGTGGTGCTTGGTTGACCCTAGCCCAAGTAGACCAGCCAACTGACCCAAGGGGGTCCCACCCCAAGGCTGTCTGTCTACAGGAATTCAAGGTCAAGGTTGTGTGTAAGGGTTGGACCCCTCAACCACCAGGATCCTCTCCTCCCCTTCACGGGTCACCACGCACGGCAAACAAGTGGGTGGATGTTTAGATCCCAGAGGAGGTAAACTGAAAGAACAGAACCTTCCTTGGGAAGTCCCATCACCATGTACAAAAATCCACACCAAGGGGATAAAATTAGGAATTTCAAACTTACATGCTATTGAAATATGGATCATTAGCCAAGTTTTTATGCTGTAATAATTGGTATAACATAATGCAGTTTAATAAGGTTTTTAATGTAAGACCCTAAACCCTTGTGTCATGTGCAGTAAAGGATACCCATGTTGAAATGGTTAAAGCAACATCAGATATATAAAAACTAACTTCAAGGGATAATGATAATACTGTTTACAAGAAAATTACATTTCTGTTTCTTCTGTATCTTATGTGAACTAAAAAAAGACTTTTCAATATCCCCACAACCACTACATTACAGTATTTAATATTAAACAAAAGATTTGAGTGCAATATACCAACCAGGACTAGAGGAAAAAGAATTACAAGCAGGCCATTTTGAATGGATTTTCCTTTTAAGTCTTAACACATGCTTTTTAGTGTATTTTTATATATGTACAGTCTTAACAGTCAGTAGTAAAGGTTTTAAAGTTAATTTGAACTGAATCTTTACTGTGTAAAGTGCTTTTTGCCAGAACATTCTATTACGGTTTTGTGCAGAACCTTGTGATCAACTATTATGAACCAATGCCATGAATCATGATAAGAATAAACTAAATTATAATGTTTAAACTGAAAAGTATCCCTATTATAAATGAAGTAAGTTTCTCTAATTTTTTTCATACATATTAAGAAATAAACATTTAACTATACAGAGTGTGAATTTACCTTTCTTGTTGTTTTGCTAGTCTTTCTTCCCGTGCTTGGGCCTTCATTTGCTGAACCTCAATAGTATCTGGCTTACGTCGACGCATGTATAGTTCGTGATTCCCCATACAAAGTGCAAGGATTCTTTTGTTAATTCTCAGTCGTGGGGTAAAAAAAACAAAATCCTTTTGAAAACAAAAAGCATTTCATCCACACTGAACAAAATTATCATGTACTTTAAAGAAGGTTATATTTCTTAACACTACTTAAAACTAACTAAAAATCTTTATATTTTCAAATACAACAGGTAGTAAACAATAAAAATGGCAGAAATTTACTTTACTATATTACTCCTACCTGTTTCTAAAATAGAAGTATATCTCAGCTCCTTTACTGAGACCTTAAATTAAAGCCAGGAAAATCTCAGTACAAGAGCTGAAACATCCTCACAATCATTTAGAAAAGGGAATAAATAGTCCACTAAACCCCTTCTAATACATCTAGACTGCTTAAAATAACCTTGAAAAAATAAAAAAGTACCACATAACAAACAATCCAACTTAGTACAGTTTATTTTTAAGAACTTCAGTTTATATTTACTTGATATAACATTTTAATTTCTTCAATGCTTAAATCAACTTGTGCAGAAGTAAAACAAGTAATGGAAAATTTAGTTATTTAAACTGAATATATCAGTAACTTAAACAATATTTAGATACAATGTTAGAAATGAGATGATCTTTCTAATTTCTAGAATGTTAAATAATTATATATATATATATACACTGAAATTTTATGATAACAAATGCATTCACTTTGTAAAATGTTTTGATTTATGGTTTAATTCTAAAATGATATTTTTAATAAGATAATGGTTTTTCATATACTTTCATATGATACTTCAGATGAAAATTCAGAATTAATCAATCAGAAATTCTCTATTAATTTTGTTGCTTTCCTTATTAGTCTAATTTCAATTGGCTCATCTACTACATAATTTATCACAAAACCTTTCTTTTAAACCAAAATGTTTTTAAAATTCCATATAACATACTTTTTCTTATATTTAAAAAATGCCTGTCATAAAATACAATTATATGATTGTACAAAGAGAATAAAATAAAACTCCTGTAGCAAATCTGTATTTCAGATACTGCATCTTAAAAAAACTTACTGGAGCTTTTTTGTCAATAGGTTTAATGACAAATTTTCGATCATTAAAAGAAATGTTTCGTATTTCACTCCAAGGAAATCCAATTTTAGGAGTAAGCCTAAAAACAGAGGAAAAAAAAATCAAAATCTTATTTTATATCTAACAGATCAGTATCTTCATTGACTGTACATGTGGGTACAAGCACAAGATATAGTAGGTCTTTATAAATTCAACATTTATCTGGGTATTGGTTTAGTTTAGGGCTTCAGAAACAAAGAGATAACAATTGTGAAACAGACTTCATGAATTCAATAACACTACCATTATATAACTCTGTTATATTACAAATACAGTATTACTACAAATTTTATTAGAGTTTAAATATTTTAGTGGCATGAACTACTTTTTATCCTAACAATGAAAAAGTGTTCTGAATGTATCTTGATAAAATTGTAGAAATGAATAATAGTTTCCCTTATTGATTTCATGTGAGTATAGCTTTCTTTATACCATTTAGAAAAGTGCTGATGAAAAAAATATTTCAGCTTTGTTCTGTGATTCTGATAATAAATATGCAAAACTTTGTCCTAAATTAATATTTTATAACATTACTAAGGTAATAAAACTTCATAGAAACCACTGTATATCACTGAAACATAATGATGACGGAGGACTCCTTAAATCATCATAATGACAGACATTAAAGAATTACTGTGCTGCCTACCCCTAAGTTCTTGCTAGAAGCTTTTAATATAATATTTGGGGTTAAAAAGAACTAACAATTTTAATTAATTTAGTAGTTATATATTTTATTTCTAACAATTAAATATATTTCTAAAGATCTTGAGAATTTCATCTGTTACTGTGAAAGTGGTGTCAACAAGACTAAATAAATCATACTTGTCATCCTTTTCATAGATATTCAAGCCAAGAGCATCAACACCCAGCCACAGCTCACTTCCTTTCTTGTTCTTGATCTCAAAGTAATTCACACCATACATTTCCAGATCTTGAGCTATCTTAAGGTACTCCATCATAGCATCTTCCCTTGAATAAGGATAAAAATATGTTTCAAGTAACAACTATCTTCTTTACAACATATAAGGTCATTACTAATAAATTGCCTTAACAAGCAAATTTATTTGGCCCTTACTAAATTTACTACATATAAATAAGGCAACGTACACTGATCTGTTCAATGATACGCTTTTAATAACTCTCAACAACAATATATACAATCTTAGCACTGTAGAAACTACACAACTATAACTTCAAATTTACAACATATAAACCTCTGAATTTAGAAAGCTACTGCACACAAAAAAAAATCAATTTTATTTCTGCAAAAGATTTTTCTGTTCATTTCCAAACATTTACTCAGCCTGAGTGAAAAGTTATTTTTATGCTACTAATAAAAATACTTTTCCTCTTCTTATAGTTTGCATATTTTATTTTCATAACTTCTTGAACTTCCTAAATAAACTTTTTTGGAGGCAAAAATTTATATTTTCTCCACCCTAACATTAACAGCATACTTAGTTCCTGGATATGGAAAAAAATTAAAAAGTGCAATTTCACAATATGAAATGAGTAATACTATTTGCTCATCTAATCTGACTTAAGTTTTGTTAACAAAGTTTCAATTTAAATATCTCAATTGTTTCAACTCTTTCATAGTTTTTTTTACTCACTAAAAAAGTAATTTTTTTTTCTCCACAAGACAAAAAAATTACAGCAGAAGCCATAAGCAGTTTCTAACACTGCTAATATAAACAAGATTTGGAAATTCAACATATCCTTTAAGTCAGCTGAACTTGAGTATTTTCTTATTCTTTTTTTTCTTTTTACTGAAGATTTGTTAGGCTAAACTGATAAGTTTATAATTCTTACATTTTAGTTACTTTTCTTGTATGATATAAAATAAGACACATACACACAAAAAAACTAATCACTGTGTACTTGAGTGCTACGGAACTAAAGTTCTGTTGATTTTTCAGACAATTTAGCAGCTCAAATTGGATACATGTACTTTTAATTACGCACATTAGGAATCAAAATATTATATCAGTCACTAAAACAGGATGTCTCAAAACTGAATATAAGTAGGTTAAAATCATTCTGTCAGCCTTTAGGGCAGCATGTATGATTGTCATAAACAAAATACTGCTTAGATTAAATCAGAAGAGAATCCACTCTTTCTGGGGGTTATAAGCATCTCCAACAGTCATATGAAGTTAACAACAAAATAACCTCAAAGGTCAAAGAAAGAGAGAGAAGAGAGGCTTTGCTGGTAGGTGTGACATTTCAACAAATCAGGAAGGTAGGTGGTTTAAACTTTAATTTCTTGCTTTTACTTACATATAGCTTGTGTTTCTAATTAGTTGAAAACTGCAGCTGCCTATTTCTGAAGTTAGAAAATTCTGAAATGAAGCTTCAAACACATTTACATAACAAAGAAAAATGAGGATTGAGAATTATATTAAAAAAAAATGTAGCCTTATTGCCCACAATCTACCCCAACTCAAGTATCACTGCACTTTCTTCTCACAAAACTTTGAGCACTTTTAAAATAATAATCTAATTTTAACACGTTTTAAATCATAACAAAGAAAGTAACATATAAAAACAGCTCAAGTAAAAATGCACAACTCTAGTAACATGAGCTTCCCAACACACTTATCACATAAACAGTGCAAGCATTGTTGTACTTTAAAACTGTCATACATATATAACCAAACCAGATACAATCATAATTGTTTTTATAACTTTCAAGTTGCCTACAAAACCATTTTCAAACCCTGTTATTAATTTCAGCTTATTAAATATTACAATGAAAAAATCTGATGCCAAAGGTAGCACTCCTTAAAGCAACAAAAAATGTAAAAAAATCACTTGAATGACTATTTATGAAAGCTCTCTTAAAGCACAAATGAAAAAAAAAGTAAAACTAATTTGGATGTAAATATAGAAAAGCTCAGTTAAAACAAACAAGTATTATTTCCCTTCTAAAATCACTTAGTATATAATATTTTTAGCTTAGCTAAGATTGCTATGATAAAACAATGATCTTAAGATAATATCCTACACTGTCTCAAACACACGTTTCTTTTGGATCTTTTCAAATCACAGACGAAGAAAAGAGCTAGTAAACGCACTCACTACAAAATTTTTTGTTAGTCTAATGACACAGTGGAATTTAACCACCACTGTTATAACAAATCCAGAGTCCTACAGCACAGGGTTTCATTTTTTAGCAATACAAAGTTAACTATGGACTGCAATAGCTCATTACTTGCCCTGTCTGAATTGGAAGAAACCCTTTCCTAGACATTTATTTAGACATACATGTAACAAATTTGCAATTCCAGATTACATAGTTAACAGATTTCCTATAAACTAACTTCAGTTAAAGTTTGACTGAAAGGTATAAAGAAGGAAAGAAATATCTTAAAAACCAGCACTACATCCTGAAAAGTCTACATTTTGGCACTTTTCCACATATTCCATAACATCAGACAGAATTTATTAATAACTAACGTAACAGCTATGATATAAAACTGCAAACACACTTATGAATAATTTCACACATCTAATGAAACTCTAAATTATAAAATATTTCATTGCTCTAACATGACATTATGAACAAATTTATAATTACAAACTGTGAAATTATTAAGACTAACTTCACCACTTTGATGCAAAACTGTGAACTTACATATTTCACAGCTCTAATGTGCAAAATCTTAATGTATTTACTGGATCATTTCACAACTCTAATAGGTAATTAGGTAGCTCCTTAAAGATTAATGTCTAACCTGTAATAAGAAACACCTACACTGTACAACTGTGAACTCACAAGAATAATTTTCTCAACTGTAATGAGAAATTGTGAAATAAAACTAACAACTAATTTCAAAGCTCCAATGTACAACTGTGAGCTTACTAAGAAGACTAACATTAATTATATATTCAAAATACCAATCTAAAACTGATATTACTATTTAAGCCCAAATACACAGCTTAACTGTAAAGTGAATTTGACAGGTTTAACTTTACAGCCATAATAGGATACCATGAACCAGAAAATATTAATTTCATAACACTAGTTACAAACTTATATTTACAGCTATGTTTTGAAATCAAAATCTTACTAATATTAATTTTACAGCTGTAAAGTGAAATTTACACTTACTAACTGCACAGCACTAGGTACAAGTACATACTTAGGCATTGCCTTATGCTCCATCCACCAATTTGTTATTCTTTCTTCCCACATCTCCTTACTCAATTTGTGCTGATCCAAAACTCTGCAAAACAGTACAAGTTAAAAAATAAACATACACAGCATTAAACCCCATTTCAGATCAAATCTTATAGTTACAAAAACTAACAGAAAATAATTTACTGCTGAATACCATTTCAATTATTACACAAATTGTTAATAAAACAGGGAAACATCATAAAAAAAAAAGACTTTACATATGTTTCGGTGTTCAGAAGTAATAGTAAAGATATGTTAGGGACTTGTATACCCACAAAATCGTTTATATTTGTATAATGCCAACAGATGCCACTGAAAGCAAAATTTATAAATTTGTTTACTAACAAAAACCTGATAACTACACAATATTAAAAACAACAAAAAAACAGTTTACCAGTCAGTTCTATGTAAAATTCTATTTTTTAATTATAATTCTAAAATCTCTTACTTGTTGCTTCATATCACTTAATAATAGAATTACGATTCCCTCTTAAAAATTCTTACTTTACAATTAATTCCAAACCACTTTCTAAAGCTCTTAGTTATATTTATAAACCCTGTTCAGAATCTTAGAAAAAGTGTATTTCCTTCAAATATTTCATACATAACAGACAAATCTTACCTTTGGGGAAGTAGTCGATCATTAGCAAGCATTCCTGGGGAATAATTACTAGAGTTATAATCACCATATTTAGCTTGTACAGCATAGGAAGCTAACAAAACTGATGTTTCTGGTGGGCAATAAATTTCATCATTCAGTATTCCATTTTTTACTTGAAGATAAAATAATCTCTAGGGAAAAATATTAGGATTTTTTTGTAAAATAAGTTGTAGAACTCCAATGTTTTTTTTCAACAAAAATTGCTTAACTACTCTTGACACTCTAGTACAATACCATCTGAAACAAAATCATAAACACAAGAAACAAAAAGGGTTTCTATTAAATAAGAAGTTTCATGTTATACCTTGTTAACTTAATGTCACTACTTAGTTATTAAAGTGTAGGCATGAAATGGTATCACGATTTATGATGATACTCTCCAAAGTACTGATGCCAATTTTAATAAAATAAAACTATTTAACTCTGAATAGATGTATATTGTTACAAACTTAGAGCTATGTAGGATAAATTAAAGTAGTTCAATGTTATATTTTGAAGTCATTATAGAAAGAAAAAAAAGGGTAATGCAGATTTATTTCTTTTTTTTTGTAAGTACACTGTCATCAAAATGACTGATTCCTTTTTGAGATAGGGTAGAGAAAATAAGAAATAAACTAAAGTTTTACAAAAAAAAAACGTTTGAAATGCATTTTAGAAGATTTTACAGATTATACAAAGGAAATTAGAGATTTCTGATAGGAGGAAAAGTATTTTTAATTTTACCATTTTGCACACAAACCATTCAACACAAATACGGAATATATTCTTGAAGAAATTTTTATTCTACTTTGTAAATATTTTAAATAATTTGGTTTTTGTATGTGAAATTTTCTAAAAATATACACTATATTGAAAGTTAGAAGTATTAAATCTAAAAACTTTAAACAAGTGCAAAGAGTTCACATGGTCAGTCATATAGACTGAACCCATATTAGGAGAGAGAATTTAAGTTTACTGACATACACTAATAAATAAAAGTTGTTTAAATTAACTTTTGAATGTAATTCTGAAACATTTTTGGGACAGTTCACTGTATCAATGATGCTGCAGAGTTACAGGGATAGTTAGATAATTTGATGCATTGGGCTGATACGGCATATAATGTTTAACTATCCAAAAGTTAAGGTAACACTTCTAGACTTTCATAATTCAAATTTCTTTTTATGATTTAAACAAGAATACATTAACTACTGTGGTTGAAGAAAAATCCATTAGTGATGAGACTGAAAATTCACTTTAGTCATCCAAACATTGTATTGTAACTAGCAATAGGTCTAATAGGATTTTAGGTAGTATCTATAGAAATACTGAATACAAGACATTATTGTTTTAATGTACTGATCACATGTAAGGCCTTATTTAGAGTACTGTATATAGTTTTGGACTCCATTCTTCAAGGACATTGAAATACTGGAGAAGGTTCAGAGAAGAGCCACTAAATTGATACCTAAAATGGTGAACCTTTGAGAAGACTGTCCGTTTTCTTCTAGCAAAGCCACATTGGGCTATCTGCTGAGCCCACTGAGGGGAATCGAACCCCTGATTTTAGCGCTATAAATCCGTAGACATACCGCTGTACTAGCGGGGGGCTTTGAGAAGACTAGTCTCTAAACTTGTTTTCTCTGGAGAGGAAAAGGGTCAGGTTGTTCAGTTTTTTGGTATTTATTGGCTCAAAGCAATCATGTTATCTGCACCAAATAACCAGTAAAAAAAATATAAAAGTAAAATTGTTATAAAATGTAAAAATAGAGTTAAAAGTCAAAAATTCAAATAAAAAAATAAAATTAAAAAGGCCAGTGGCTCAAAAAAATTGACAAAACACAATCAAGATGACTAAGCCCTTAGAAAACACATCTAAAAAAATGGCACCATAATGACGACATTAAATTGTGAGATATTGTGATTTGAATGTCGCACAGGCCAAATACTGGTGGATTAGTCCCAGATTAAAAAAAATGGTGGGTTAAAAATCTGAGACCATTGCATAGCCAAGCAAGGACAACTTCCTCCTTCAGATCCTTACAAAAACAAGTCAGCCAAAGAAGAACAAAAGTTTTTATCTGGAAAAGCTCATTATGGCATTGTTCACTCCAAGTCCAACTAGCACAAAACCAAGCCTTCATTACAGGGCTGTAGTCCATATACAGGATAGGTGCAACTATAACAGCACCAGAGAAAATAGACTCAGTTGTAGTGTCTGCAGGCTCATTCTCATGAATACCAATGTGACCACGTATCCAGAAAAACTGGATACTAATGGAAGACAGAGAAATGGGCAAGCCACTATTGAATATCAGTGAGAACAGGGTGAGAACTAATGTGCCAATAATGAGCTATGACTCAATGTATATTGTAAAATGACTGTATTGCATAGCTTTGACATGATCCAGTGCATACAACTCAACAGTGAACACAGAAACTATAGAAAGGAAGCTGCAAGCAATTACTGAACCACAGCAAACCATGCCAGAGCCTACAATCACCTAATTTCAAATCATCCATGCAAATAGGAATAGAAGAACAATTTGAAATATGTTCAGTGAAGAGAAGATGATACTTCCAATTAAGAGTACTTGCCTTCTTCAGATGACTCAAGGAAAGGCCACATCCAGAGATTGTAATAAGACACTGTAGAACAAACTGATCATTGAGAACAGCAATGTTACACAATGCCAGACCAAATTCATCACATTATATTTAGATATGAAGCGAAGAGAATGAAATGCAGACAATCAATTGAGAAAGAGCATGGCCCACTGAGAAAGACACAACCTGTGGTGAGATGCTTTGGTAAGGATTAAAACTGGGTAGCATACCCTAGAGAAAGTTGCAAACCATTACCAGAGGACCTTCGAACTGGTGGCAGAAGAGTTGCTAGTTGCAACTTAACACGAGACTCCTTTTGGCTCTGATGTCTGACCTGTTGAGCATAGTCATGAACTTGCTAAAAAGTAATGCAGTTCAAATGAGGAGAATACCTGTAAAAGATATGTCAGACTTGTTTCTGAGCCATACATGTCTGCTGGAAGGCTAGAGACCACCATGGACAAGGACAAAGAGAAACATGTTGAGGTTTTAAGTATAGAATGAGCACCTTTTTAAACAATGTAATTAGCTACTACTCTCATGCAGTCATTAACATATAATAAACTTACAACAGCAGGACCAACTTCCAAAAGAGAGAGAGGTGAAAGAGAGCCACTTGGCCTGATTCAACTTCCATTGTGGTACTCAGGTAAAGTGGCATCAACATGATCAATCTCCCACAAAATAAAAGGAAATTTATAACTGTCCCGTGGGTCACTATTTATCCTCAAAAAAAGTGAAGGGGAGCAGATAGACAGATCAATGGTAATAAAAGACTGACTACGTGCATGAAAATAAATATAAAAACCAGTATTAAAGAGAGAAAAGTTCTAATCTTAGAGCATATGGTGAAAGGAATGACCCCTCCCATCAATATCAGCACCACCCCAGAGAAGATTGTGTATGTTAAAGTCTTCCAGGGTAAAAATGAAGATGGCAACTGCTCAGCAAAAGCATCAACGTCTGATTGATCTTAAGTCTCTCCTGGAGATATTTTTTTCAGCAAATATTTTTTTTCAGTAAAAACATAACTGAACCTTTTCAATGAAAGGTCTACTGCAATTTTGTCCTCAAGTACCATTTTTTTTAATCAGATCCTTTGCCACCATACCAAAAAATGGGTTGTCAGTGCATATACTCCAAATACTAATAATTAAACTGATAAGATTATAAAAATGTATGCACTACCTGGCTATTGGTAATGGGTTGCATTGATTGACTTAGAGCTTTTCAGCCTTTTTGTTTTTATGCTTCAGTGTTTTAAGAGTTCACCTGTCACTTGTTTTACCTCAACTAACATTTTAACTCACTCTTACAGTAAAGTAGTATTGTCTTGTCTTTAATGTGCAACTTATGGATATACTTTCCAACAAAACTCCTGTCTACTTCTATTCCCACCCACTTCTAATTCCACCAATTCAAACTGTCAATTTCTTTTGTGCTAAAGTCTCAGTGATGTTTAGAAAACAGCCTATCCATTTTCAAATAAAAAACTACAAGTAGCAGAGAAAAAAAAGCTTACACAAAATATTCCAGTTATAGGCTAATCAATTTTTTAAATAGCCAATCAACCCTCAAGTAACAAATACATACAAAACACTCTGTAGCAGATGCAACTAATCAATGAAATTCTGAGTTTCCTATCACAGATTGCAATAAATAACCCATAGAATCAGACAAGGTAGAAACTTGCTATAGAGATTGTGTCAAAACACTTCATCAGAAGCAGGTAAAGAAAACATACATAAAAGTGATGTACATCTGGTATCAGTTTGCAGAAAAAAAATAGCATTACATTTTTATTTAACAATGCTTTGAAGTTCAAAACTAAGAAATTTTGTGCTAAAAGATATTCATTTGTATAATTTTGTACACCATGCACAGTCTCTTTAAATGATGGAGACTTGGATGATCATAAAATTATATATTTTTTACTTTTCTGTTACATATCAAATGATTAGGCCATGATAATTCTTTCTGTATTCATAAACAATTTAGTATTTTGGTTTAGACTTACCAGTGTAATATCCTGAATAATTTCCTCTGCCACATCTTCTGGAAAAAACTTTGCACGAAACTTAAATTGAAGTGGATTTTCCTTTTTGACATCTTGGTTCAGCATCTTAAAAACATAACAACAGTGTTCAACTTACCTAAAGGTACCTGTGAGATACGTACAGAGTTATATATCCAAATGTACTTTAAGCTACTACTGCTGGCTTACACTCAGCAGAAAGGAAGCTTTTATACCTATAACTGTCACTAAAGGATAACATTTCTGAGCAAATTAAATTTGATTTAAAACACTAATTCAGAGATACACAAGTCGTTAAACAAAGCTGAAAACTCTTTTTGCTGTAAGGTTATCCCCATTCATTTTTTCATCAGGTCATCCCCATAAGTAATGTCCAAAAATTTAATACAGAAAATGCATCATCATTTCTGTTCATGTCGTCCTGTTGAGTTTAATGATGACATGCTGCTGGCTGCACTTGATGAAGACTGTGCTGTAACAGTTGAAGAACTAGCACAAAAGCTTAATTTAACCCTTTCAACAATTCACCGTTATCTGCAACAGCTTGAAAAGGTGTCAAAATTTGGAAAATGGATCCCCCATGATTTGACAGTAGCAAATCTTAAAGTACGAATGAACATTTGCACTTCTCTGCACTCTCATGAACATAACACCTTTTTTTGGACAAGTTAGTGACTGAATGTGAAAAATTTATATTTTATAAAAATGTTAAGTGCTGCAGACAATGGTTCAGTAAACTGGTCTCCACCCTGGGAAAGTCTTGTTAAGCCTTTGGTAGAATATTGTTGAGTGATCCACTTTGAGCTGTGCCACTCAATGTAACAATTATATCAGACTTATATTGTCAACAGTTAAAGCACTTGAATGTTACACTGAAAGCAAAGAAGCCTACTTTGATCAGTCGTAAAGGTGTTGTGTTACACCAGGATAATGCATGACCCAATACAGCAAAGATCACATCTGCAAAGATTGAATAAGTAGACTGGGAAACATTTCCACATTCTTATTCTCCAGATCTTGCTCCATCTGATTATCATGTATTCTAAAGCTTAGAGAACTATCTTGATAGAAAAGAGCTTGGAACACATGATGTCAAAACTACCCTCTCTACATTATTTTCCTCTAAACTCCAATAATTTTATAGAAGTGGCATTCAGAAGCTTGTGAATCATTGGCAAGAAGTAATTAATAATAATGAAACATACATTATTGATTAAATAACATTAAAAGCATTTGAAATCCTTTCTCTTTTCCTGAACCTTAAATTGGACATTATATTATCACATTAATAGTAAAAAAAAATAAAACATTACATTTGTATTAATATTTATCCAAAAGCAAAAAAAATAAAAATAAAATTAACACCAACTTTAATTCTTAAATAAGGGAAACCAGCAAAACTGTGGTTTTTGTCAACCACTACAAGATATCAATAAACAAACGTGTGAAACTGATTTTCAAAGGGGTGCAATTAGCTATGTATAGTTAATAAAGATGAATCGATGCTTAACCAATTAAACAAATCGTAACTATCACTAATTATCTTTAGATGATACCCAGACATTCATCCATTGAGTTTTGTTGTTTATAACATATTCTAACTAATTTTATTATGAACAATAACTGTTTGAATACTAACTTCATGCAAATCTGTCTTATTTTTACCAGGAGAGCACTTTATAATGAAGAATGTAAAATTAAATGTCTTAAAATTATTTAAAATGTTACATAGTAAATGTTTCTGCTAAAACTGGAAGATGCATGGTTACAAGGTAAGTAATAAATAAAGGATAGTGCTTCCACTAGCTATTTTAATGTTGATTACACCAATAAATTTTTTGTACATAAAAATAACATCAGAAAATCAGTTATTTATTCTGTCAATAAGCTTTTAGGAAAACGGATCAAGTTACCTAACTTATATTAATAAATCAGGTAATACCAATAATTATCACGTTTTTAGTAGTTTTTAAGTAAATAATGTATTTAAATCAAAATAAACAATCATATACATACATAAAATATCATAGCTGTTACAGCAGTTCTTACAACATTCCACAAATACTTAATATGAACGATTTTATATTTCATGATGAGTATGGTAAACTAGTATGGAAAATTGTTGTAATAAATATTAAAACAAAAGTAAATATTATTGCAATGAAAAAATTTGGCACCTTAACTCAGAGAACTAGTAAATCCATAGTGTCATTCCTACTTTTACAAAGTTGTGAATTATACTAGACAGAAACACCATTAACAATCAGTCATAAAACTTTACACAAAAATGACATGAATGTTCAATATATTTACTGTGCTAAGCTATTACTGCATCTTGAAGCATTTACAAAATCCTAAGCAAAAAAAAACAGACAATTGGTAATACTTAACCCTACCAAGACAGATCTTCTTATAATGACAGATCAAATGCTGTCACTCAAAATTTTATGAACTTCCACTTCATGAATGTGTCAATACATTTATTATCTAACTGCATTATATAATTAAAATGTTTTTATTATACATCAGTTAATTTCTTACTTTAAAAATAAATTTAAAAAGTCCTAAAATTTATTTTTGTTTGCCATGTAGTACAGTAAATGCAGCAATGGTTCACATTAGATGCCCAATTAGTCACAGTTTATTACAAATCAAATACTCAAATTACACTATGTAAAACAAATTTTGTTCCTGGATAGTATGTAATTTCTTAATTGCTTATGTTGTAAAACTACAGAAAATAGCCATTATTCCCTTCAAACTTTGCTTCTGTGACTTGGATAATGAAATTTAGAAATTAGCCTATTTTCTATGTAAAAACAGGCAAATTTGCACATCTTCATTTACATAAGGTCTGAATAAAACAACAACATATGAATCAAGATTTACATGTATTTATACTAAAGTTATAAAAAATGAACAAAAATATTTAGAAGTGAGTAGTTTTTCGAGATTTGTGACTGTAATGTAAATCGCTTTCACGTATCAGCCCCCAAACATAGTCTCCCATCACGTTTTCATTATATGCTCTTAGCTCACAAAAGCAAAATTTGAAGAAAAAAATTGATCTTTTCCATTTACTTTAGGCATAAGTAATTGGGAACTAACACTTTCTGCCCAGGGACAAGTAAAAATTTTGTTACATAGTGTAATCAATATTGACAAGGTAGAATATACAAACCTCCCATCTTTTCTATTTTCTGAAATATTAACACAGTTGTTGAATCAACTAAGGTGGCCCACCCCACCTCTTCCATTTTTGAAAATACTTGTTTACATACACACTTTGATAAAAATGTGTGTATAACCAACAAAAAAAAAATTCAGAATGTCCCCTAGTGGTTTTCTCAACCTTTGCAAAGATTTTGCATGGGAAAAACTTTTCATGCTAGATTACAATCGGAAAGACATTAGTGAGCTTGAGGAATGACTTTTTTTTTTTTAGAAAGATACTGAAACAATAACACAAGGGCAACATTACTACTTCCGTTGAATTACATGGAGAATGTTATGAAATGCAAGTTATTTGGTTGGTTGGTTGATTTAGTGTTTTATCGCACAAGGAAGCTATGTTATCTGCACCAAACACCCAATAAAATGTTAAAATTAAAGTAAATTTAGTAAAATTCATAAAAGGAAATTAAGGTAAAACAAAACCAACTTTAAAATAAAAACATAAATAGCATTAAACCAATATTTACATCTAGTCTACAACGTTAAAAGAAAAACTACAGTAAAACAAGTTGTAAAGGACTTTCTGTAGCATAATTTTAATTATCCTAACTAGTAGGAAGACTAACAGGTAAGCAGAAAAACCACCGTCAGTCACCTGAAGTTGGCCATTCCAGTCCTAGTTTCGAGTTATATGACATTATGGGTATTTTCGGAAAGTAAAGTAATAAAAGTTTTAAAAAGACTTTTAGCAAAATTTTAATAATAACTTGCCAGAATGACTAACAGGTAGTTCAAACAGCAGCATTAATCACCTGAAGTTGGCCTTTCCAGTCCTGGTTTCAAGTTATTTGATGTTACAGCCATTCTCTAATTTCAATTCAACTTGATGGACTTTGATTCTTAAAAGGGAATCACATCAAAACAGGTCTAATGAATAAACTATAAAAACTTAAATGGCATTAAAAAAGATAAATGGCTTTTAAAAAGCTTAAAACATTACCAAGTTGGACAGTGCCACCATCACCAATAACACTGTCTAACATTATGGACGAACCTTGGGACAGAACTTGTTTAAAATAGTGCTGTCATTCAGAGTCATAACAATGGCAAGAAAGCAAAATGTGACTTATTGTGATCTGAGTGTTACACAGACTACACACTGATGCATCTGTTCCAGATAAAAGAAAACAATAAGTTAAACAACTGTGACCAATGTGTAGCCTAGTTAGAACAACTTCCTCTTTCCAATCCTTACAGAAGCAAGACAGCCAAGGTCCAATAGAGGGTTTTATTTGGAAAAGCTTGTTTTTATGTTGCTCACTCCAAGTTGACTGCCAGCTGGCACGGAGCCGAGTCTTGAATACAGGACCATAGTCCATGCATGGAACAGGCACAGTAGGGATAGTGCCAGAGCAGATAGATTTAGCTGCGGTGTCAGCAAGCTCATTCCCGTGAATACCAACACGGCCTGGTATCCCGAAAAACTGAATAGAAGTAGATGTTAAAGAAAAATGGGCCAGTCGGTTTTGAATATCAGCGACAACAGGGTGTGAACCAACATGAAGTGATTCCAGGGCCAGTAGAGAACTAAGAGAGTCAGAATAAATAGTGCA
Source organism: Tachypleus tridentatus (assembly GCF_004210375.1). NCBI lineage: Eukaryota > Metazoa > Arthropoda > Merostomata > Xiphosura > Limulidae > Tachypleus > Tachypleus tridentatus. The sequence goes on along the minus strand of NC_134832.1, from coordinate 12,524,471 downwards.
CTTTGAGTACTGCTTAGCTTCTATGTGATCCAGGGCAAGAGAAATGATGTACAGTTCAGCAGTGAACACAGAAGCTGTACAGGGGATTCTGCAAGCAACCACCGAACCACAACAAACCATGGCAGAGACCACACAGTCACCTGATTTCAAACCATCTGTATAAATAGGAATGGAAGAATGGTTCAAAAGGTGTTCAGCAAATAACACAGCATTTCCAATCGGGAGTGCCTGCTTTTCTCAGATGACTTAAAGATAGGTCACAATTGGGGAATGTAAGAAGCCATGGTGGGATGGGCTGACTAGTGGATACAGCAATGTTATCCAAGGACAGACCCAATTCATCCAACTGCACCTGGATACAAAGGCCAAAAGGAGCAACAGCAGACTGTCTATTCTGAAAAAGTATGGCCCACTGAGGAAGGAAAACACAACCCTAGGTGGGATGCTTTGGTAAGAATGAAGTTTCAAAGGATATAGTAAAGATAGTTCCAAATGGCAGAGGTGCAAAGAAGGTTTATGAGACTTTACGTATAAGCTCTGAACTGGGAAAGTGTGAAAAGCCCCAATTCAGAGCTGAAATCCTTGTTGATGAATGGTGTCCAGCATCTTTAAGGCCAAGGGCGTGGCAGAGCCATAGACCAGTAATCCATAGTCAAGTTTCAATTGAATAAGAGCACGATATATCTTAAGCATAGAACATTGATCTGCTCCCCAAATGGTGGAAAAAGAGGACACAAGGAATGTTCAGTGCTCTTGTACATATGGCACGTAGTTGCCTGATGCGTGGTATAAAGGTCAGCTTATGATCAAAGATAAGTCCCAAGAACTTTGCCTCAGGTATCACAGGCAGCACAACTTCACCGATACAGAGTTCAAGATCAGGATGAATACCCCGTTGGCAAAAAAAGTGCATGCAAATGGTTTTACAGAGAGAGAAGTTAAAGGTGTTTATTATGGTCCACTTCAGTAAACGATTATGTTTTGTGTTGTAATTTGTACTCATTCTAAAAGGTATAAAGCATAAATTATATCTATTTCCTAATTTTAAATGTGCTTATGAGGTGAGTCAAATTAACCAAACCTGTAGAGATTTGATGGTGAAAATAAGATAAAATACAATTTCTCTAAAAAAAAAAAAAAAGATAAATTATCTGAATATTATAAAGATTTTGCATATGAAGGTTGAATGTTTTCTGATGTACAAAATTACTTTCACTCATAAAATCAAAATTACTTTGCTTACTTGATAGTCCACATTTGAAGAGAGAAAAATGCACAAAAATTAATTTAAAAATTGTAAAACTTAACAAAATATCTGATATTTTCTGTACTGTGTACTAAGCCTTGCAATGTTTACTAATAATCTGCACAATTTTGTGAAAATATGCTTATTGTATTAAAAGTTATATCAAGCACAAAATTGTTACAAATTTAGTCCCTGGGACTCAGCCGGTAGTGAAAGATCTAAACCACAAATAAAGAAATAAACTGTGATACACACTAATATTTTATCTCTATGTAAATGAACATGTACAGATTTACAGCATTTTTGCATGAACTACTGTAAAGGTTCAAACTTGCTTACAACTTTAATAAAAAGTACTAAAAGTCATAACAATGCTACAATAATAACAATCTTTGGAAAAAAAAAACAAATAGCTTAATTTTGATCTATGTATGAGAATACCATAAATGTACTTTTATGTGAGTGCATATTTACAGACATAATGCAGATTTTATATTTACTATTAAAGATGTTTTCAATTACCAAATAGTGCAGTCTACCAACATTTGGATTTTTGAATCATTTTCAACAAAACATGGATTATTAAATTACCTATAAAATTGTAGGACAAATGTATCAAATATACCCATTTATTATTTATTAGCAAGTTATGCAAATATAGTTGATTCAACCTTACCAAATCCATAACACCTCTTCCTCTTTGATTCTCAAAACCTTCATCTTCAAAAAAATTATAACACGATAATGTTTAGAGAAAACAAGGGACCTGTTTGTCCTTCTCAGCTGTCCCATCCTCTAAGCCAAACTAAAACTATTAAATAATTAAATTTAAAAAAATAAAATTTAAAGCCAGCCCTTCTGATTCATATATCTACTGAACTTTCTTTTAAGCTCATTCAAATTTATTGCCTCTACAACATATGAAAGTAACCCATTCCACAACTCAACCACTATTTGAAAAATAAAATTGTCTTAGCTGAAAATTGCTTCTACCTTACCTAAATTTATATTTGTGTCCCCTAGTTTTATAAATTCTCACTGTTAGATATGAAAAATGTTGTTGCATCAACATTATCAATTCCTTTTACAATCTTATACACCTCAATCAGATCCCCTCTAGCTTTTCTTTTTTCAAGAGAAAATTTTAGAAATCATCATCTCTTTTCATATGACAACTCCACTATCTCAGATACCATTTTAGTAACCCTCCTCTTAACCATTTCCAACAATTCAATGTTTTTCCTATGGTAAAGAAACCAAAACTGAACAAAATACTCCAAATGTGACCTAACCAATGGCCTATACAATGAAATTATAACCTTATATTAATATTTCTGTAGATAGAACCTAAAATCCTTTGTCCTACCACTAGCAACAGCACACTGCTTAGATAGTTTAAGAGACTGAGCAACTATTACACAAAGATCCTTTTCTTTCATGATACTATTAAGATTATTCTCATCTAAATTATACCTGTAATTTAAATTTTGATAACCCACATGCATTATCTCACTTTCGTTATAATTAAAATTCATCTGCCATTTAGATGCCCAACTCAGTAAGTGATCGAAATCCTTTTGTAAAGTAACAGCATTTTCTTCACAACTAGCAACATTCAAAATCTTAATATCATCAGGAAATTTAAGTAATTTATTGACCATTCCTTCATCTACATCACTGATGTAATTCAAAAAGAGCAAGGACCCCAAGATTAACCCCCAGAGGTTCCTCAGTGGCAACATTAATCCACTTTGACTGAGCTCCATTTATAACAACTCTGCTTTCTTCCAACAACTCACTCTTCTATCTAATTAGTTAATTTATTCCTCCATCTATAGAGATAAGTTTCTTTACAAGTTTTTATGCGACACTTTATCAAATACTTTCTGAATATTGGATAGTTCTTTGTTTCCATAAACATTTTAAAATTTCACAATCCTGAATGTGCCAGGTAATACCATAAAGTGCAACCAGCTAAAATGTTTTGGTATTAAATGAAAAGCCTTCAACAAACATTTCAGATAAGCCCTTTTCAACACTCCACAACATCTGTAATTGCTTCTTGCCTCACAGGAGATGGAAATATCAAGCATCTAATCTGTTCTGTTCTCTCAAAAACATATGAACTGTTGAATCAGGCAATTGCAGGGATGTCATGAGACTTTTTTTGTTGTCTGAGAACAGTGCCATAGTCTCTCTCTTCCATTCTGCCTGTAATTACCTGATGTTTTAGACAAGATGGAAACATAACAATATTAGATGATGCAAATAATAATAATTTCAAAGTTCAAACAGTTCATAATCATTACCAACCTATAAGTAAAGGGAAACTTCTGAATAACATTCACAACTTGAGGAAGTGTCTGCTTTCAATCTAATGCCTAGAAAGTATCTAACAAATTTTGAAGGTCTTTTTAAATCACTAAGGCCTCTATCTGTGACAAAACAAGTATCAATTTTAAAAAATTCCTTTAAAATATTTTTATCCATCAAATCCAGGCTTGCAACATATTGTGGTCCAGTTGTTTTCCAGTCATTTTGAGCTGACAAATCTTTCCAACAGTTACCTAATGAGATCAAAGATATCTGTAGCAATAAAAGGCAACATTGATTAATCATCCAAGAATTTTTAAGAACAGAGAGAAAAAACTGTGCTTTGTGGAAACTAGATCTGACAGTAAACCTATACACAGATATATTAAATCTAATTACTACATAGAATTTCATCTGCTCCTTATACAACAAACACAGACAATTAAGAACAAGCTTAATCTTAGCCAATTAGACCTTTAAAACTAAATTGTGGGGCTATATCTATCTGTAAGGGCTTTATTAGGTTCTTATAGTCATATTGGTTTAACAATTTTTACTGTTATAATCCAGGTCTATATCTAAGTAACACACAATGTTAGTTGTGTTAGAATTTGATCCGTAGGAATGATCTGTAGTATCTATCCTATGCAAATGTGCCTAGAAACTCTATGAAGAGTATTATGAAAAATTTTAACCTCTTAAAACAAATAAGTATTACTATTACCTTATAGCAGCCAAACTTGCAATGCTTAACAAAGTATTTATAAAAAATGTCTACTTACTCAGTTAAACCACAGTATCAACACATCAATTCAAATTTGGTGATCATAATCTTGAACACAAACACAGCATATCATACCAAACAATAATACGCATGTGCACATATGGTAAAACAGTCTGTTCAATTAACAGTTGTTTTATCAAACTGTTTACTTTTCAAACTTCATTAAAAATTTTTGGTAAGCTAATTGTCTAAATTTCAGAATTTTTCATAATATTTCCAGGCTTGGAAATGAATTTCAAAAACTTAAACTTTTCAAAGATGTAGATAAATCATTGTCATTAATATCATGCCAATAAACTTACCTTTGCACTATGCTTAAAATCTTAACTCTTCACATTCTAAAAGTGGGAACAACCATAACATTACAAGAACCCCTGGATATTGAGAGTCAAGCAGGCCATGCCACACCACCTTACAACTTATCAACAGATACTTCCATAACAAAACTTTGTAGAATGGACAGCAACTGCCTGTTATGGAGACGCGTGTAGGTGTTATCAGTCTTTTATCGTGTCCTGGTGGATTGTGAAGAGCATGTTAAGATTGGTTGGATTATTGCTGTTTCTGATTGGAGGAGATATTTCCTGTAGATTCAACCAATGGCAGCCACAAGTTACTCAACTCTAATCAGGAATCAACTGGACACAGAATAAACTGAAAGAAAACTAGAATCATCGACACAGACAAGTTCTGGAAGATGACAAAAATGAAAAAATAATTTTATATTAACACTATTAAACCTTCACTAAACAGAGATTCGGGAATACAAGTGAGTAACCTGTGGCTACTGTTGGTTGAATCTACAGGAAATCTCTCCTCCATTCAGAAACAGTGATAATCCAACCAATCAAAACATGTTCTCCACAATCAACCAGGTCACTATAAAAGACCAACAACACCTACACACTGACCTGAAAACGAAAGACGGAAGACTTTCAAAACATCGTCCTCTATGCTTGTCTCCAAAATAACCAGTTGCCGTCCATTCTACAAAGTTTCCTCATGAATACTCTTGCCTTAACAATCTATCAAAGATATGTCCATAACTATTTAACCTGAAAATACTGATTTTAATTGTTTTTCTTTTAAGTTTGAACACAAAAACAAACTACTCATAAAATTTGATATCAGTAAATTGAAATTACTTTTTTTTGGCTTTTTAGCATTTGTATAGCATTGAATAAATACTACACAGTCTAAATTCTACAAATCTAAACTTAAGAGCAACTCGCAAAGTCAAAATCTGAATTTCAACTTGTGTAAATCATACTAGAAAACACCATTATTCTGTTTTAAATCAATGCTTTTCACATGTCCAGGCCTAAATCTTTCACACACAAACAATTTGAAACTTTTTATCATTAAGCTTATCATTTTCATTATTTTATTTTGTAAACAAATTATTTAGCATTTTTTCACAACAAAGCAAAGAAAAGGCTTTATTAAATTGTAAAAGGTTACTTCAGACCTGAGAGTCATGAAAATGTTAGTAACTGCTATGAATAATGTAAATAAAGAGCTGAAACAGTGTTGGCTAATTGGTATATTTATGGCTAGTGATGTTAGTTTTGCAACTGGATAGCGTTTTAAGTATGTTGTTTAGCTACCAGTCCCTTAATTTATTATTCTGAAATCAAGTATCACCAATGCTCAAAATATATTTTAGTCCTAGAAACCCCATACAAAAAGCTAGTATTAAATTGTAGCTAAATTAGAAGTCCTACTTTCATCTTTCAGTATTTTTACTTAAGCTTTAGATTCTATATATATCATTCATCAACACTAATTAATTAATTCTACAGAAGGCTTTTGCTCCTCACAGCAACTGTCAAAAGAATATAAAACTTATTTTATTACACATGTAAAAATTATAAATTTTTTAGTAAATATCTTTGAAATTAATAATAACTAAACATATTTCATGCTTTAAATTGTATGCAAGTTCTCTCTTTATTCAGCAGTTCTTTGTGAAATGTTATGTATAAACACTTGAAAAATTTGATATTTGGTGAAACTCCATGATTACATAACAAAAAAAACAAAAGTGTACATTTTGCAAATATTTTAATTTATTTCAGCCATAACGATGCCTTTACTAATGAAGCATTTGTCTTTCTTTTCCTCAATTCTGTAATCACGTGTAAATAGTGAAGTCCCAAATGGAATGAAACTTGCTAAAAGTTTGGAACAGAAACTTTGTTTTTGAGTTTCACAGAAAGCTACCTACACTAGCCTTCCCTAATGTAGAAGTGATAAACTAATAGAGAAGGAAGCCAGTCAACAAACCAACTGCCAACTCTTGGGCTACTCTTTACAAATAGGAATGGCCATAACATTATAATACACCCACGGCTGAAAGGTTGTGCAAGTTCAGTAATGAGATTCAAAACTGTACCCACAATCAGTAAAGTGCCCTAATCACTAAGCCATGCCAGATGCATGAACAGAAATACAACATGTACAGCATACAAGGATTATTTTTCTCGAGTACAATGACAATCCATATTACTTACTACATCCATTTTATGGCTTTCAGTATACTCACTTTTTTGTTTAGTTTCAACCAGGTCTGAAATTCCTTATTATCTGTATACTGCAGTCCAAAAAACCAAATTTCACGTAGTCCTATTGTTTTCACTACCTAAGAAAATAAAATATATATATAAAAAATAAATTGTGCCTTAAAAATATTTCATGAAGTTAACAAAAGATGAAAGCAAATTGTGAGGAAAAATAATTTGAGGGACACACTGCAAAGACACAGTAGCTTATTAAGATTCAAAAAGTGAAATTATTTTCTACAGTTGGCTAAATCTAGGTTGGTTGGTTGGTTTGGCATTTTATGCCACAAAGTAACTAGGCTGTCTGTGCCAAACAATCAGTAAACAATTGAAAATAAAGTATAATTATTAAACTTTGTGGAAAAGAATTATGTTCAAACAAAATGTATAATTTTCAATTTAAAAACTTAAACAGCATTAAAAAGGACAATGTCCCTCAAAAATTAAAACATTTCTAGGGTGGACAATATTACCATTGCCAATGACACTGTCCAGCATCAGGGGTAATCCTGTGGATAAAACATGTCTAAAATGGTGCCATCATTCACAGTCATAATAACGGCAAGATAGTAAAATGTGGACTTTTGTAACCTCAGTGTCATACAGACACCACATTGGTACATCAGTCCCAAATAAAAGAAAACAATGGATTAAAAAATTGTGACCAATGTGTAATCTAGTTAGGACAACTTATTCTTTCAGATCCTTATGAAAATAAGACAGTCAAAGTACAATAGAGGGTTTTACCTGGAAAAGCTTGTTATCACATTGCTCACTCCAGGTCAACTGTCATGGAGCTGAGCCTTGAATACAGGACCACAGCCACGTATGGAACAGGCATGGTAGTGATAGTACCGTAGCAGACAGACTTAGTTGTGGTGTCAGCAAGTTCATTCCTGCAAATACCAATAAGGGCTGGTATCCAGAAAAACTGGATAGAAGTAGATGTTAAATATAAATGTGGTAGTCAGTTTTGAACATCAGCAAGGACCATTCCAAAGCCAGTAGAGAGCTAAGTGAGTCAGTATAAATAGTACAATTCAAGTACTTCTTAGCTTCATTTGTGATTCAGGGCAAGAAAAATGACATATAATTCAGCAGTGAACACAGAAACTGTAGAGGGGATTCTGTGTGCAGCAACTGAACCACAACAAACCATGGCAGAGCCCAAAGTCACCTAATTTTGACCCATCCACATAAATGGGAATGAAAGAATGGTTCAAAAGACATTTAGCAGAAAAAAGACAGTAATTTCAATTGGGAGTATCCACCTCAGATGACTCAAAGGTCACACTTGGAAATGGTAATAAGCCATGGTAATAAGCACCTGGAACTATACTTAAGTATAGTTTTGGAAGCCCAAAATGAACAATGGCAGATCATCTCTTCTAAAATGCAAGGCCCACTCAAGAAAGAAACAACCCCAGGTAAGATGCTGTGGTAAAAATCAAAGTTTTGAAGCATACAATAAAGACAGGTTCATGAGACTGTATATAAACTGTAATGATGAATGGCAACCTGCATCTTCAAGGCCAAGATCCTGGCAGAACCATGAACTCAGTCCAATTTTGATCAAATGAGGCCACAATAAATCTTTTAGCACAGAACATCGATTTCCATCCCAAGAGGTGGAAGAGAGAACAAAAAAATGTTCAGTGCCCTTGTACACTTGACTAACAGATGCTTGATGTGTGGTATAAAGGTCAGCTGATGGTCAAAGATAAGCCCCAAAAACTGTCTCAGGGACCACAACTTCACAGATATGGAGTTCAAGATTGGGGTTAATACCCTGTTGGTAGCAAAAATGCAAGCAAAAGGTTTTATAGAAAAAGTTAAAACCATTTGCTGTGGACCACTTCAGTAAATGATTGTAAGGCAGTCTGTAGCTGCTGCTCAATAAACCCCATGTTCAATGATTGACACATGATGTGGAAGTTGTCGACATACAGCCCATTTGCAATAGTAGGATGGAGTTGTCCAGTGATGGGATTAATCTTTATACTCAAAAGTGCGACATTCAAGACAGCCCTGAAAGACTCCATGTTCTTGTAGGAAAGTGCATTCTCCTGCCAGATCTGGTTAAAAACAACCAGAAGAATAGCTAGAGAAGAAGGAGAGAGATAGTGCAGCATCTTGTAGAGTATATCATCAGGTAAGACTGATGAAGAGCAAGCTTGAGTTCCACCAGAGTGAATGGGCAATAATAGTCATAGAATGATCAGCCCAAAAGGAAAGAGGTGATTGCTCTGCCCAAGTCTTGTTAGCTAAGAAAGTGGAAGATAAAGCACAAGTTTAAGACACCTGGCAAAAGCTTTTGCCAAGAGTATCAACAACTTCCTGGTTATCAGAGAGCAAGATCAAAAGGAGAACAGAATTACACTGACCACTTACCTTCCAAATCTTTTTCCATATCACTTTGAACCTGGTGGTAGAAGAGAAGCTTGTTGTGAATTTAATCTAAGATTCCTTTTGGCTTTGCCATCTCACCTGGCAAGCACATGCACAGACCCACTGAAAAGCAATGCAGTTTGAAAGTGTAGAATACCTACAAAAGGTATCCCAGGCCTGTTTTTAAGCCTTCTGTGCCATGTGGCAGGCAGGATTCCACAATGGATGAGGATACCGTGGGAAACATGTTGAGGGTTTAGGAATACATTGAGCAGCTGCCTGGATAATGTAGTCAGTCACTGCTGCCATGCAGCCATCTATCAATAGGTTACAGACAATGGCAGGATCAAGTTTCGAGAAAGCAGTGAAAGAGGGCCAGTTGGTTTCGTTCAGCTTCCACCGGGTCAGGTAGGTTGGGTGGCATCGACCATGGCCAGTCTCTCTCAAAATGATAGAAAAATGATCACTGCTCCTTGGCTTACAAACCAACCCTACATGAAAAATGAGAGAAAAGTGAATGGGAGAAGACCAAGAGATCAACAGCAGTAAAATACTGACTACGTGTATGAAAGCAAGCATAAACACCAGTAGTGAAGAAATAAAGATTGTGATCCAAGAGCATATGCTCTACAATGTAACCCCTCCCATCAATATCTGCACTTCCCCAGAGGGGATTACATCCATTAAAGTCCCCAGAATTAAAATGTGAGATGGCAACTGTTCAACAAAAGCATCAAGGCCTGATTGATCACAAGTCTCTCCAGGAGACAGGTAGAGAGAACAAACAGTGATGGTATGACTGAAGGAAACACGGATGGCTACGACCTCCAAGGACGTGTTGAGTGCCAAACACAAGTTGGGCATATGATAACTGACCAGCAGTGTCACCCCTCCATACTCTCATCTATTACACAACCTATCACTTCTCTACAAGGAAAAACTGATGAAGGGTGACTGTATAGGCAGGTTTCACAAACATTTCCAATAAAGAAAGACATACAGGATGGCAGGAAGCAATAATTGCTTTGATGTCATCTGTATCAGGATGGAAACCTCAACAGTTCCACTGTATCAATGTGGCCATTTTTATTTACGTGGAAGAAAAGGCTGAAACTATAATTTTAGTCTTTTTCTCATGTTATCATCATAAACTCAAACTTAAAACAATAATGTTTAAAGCAATATTTTTGAAATATATACCAAACTTCATCTTTCTGAATTTAATATTTGCAAAGTATCAAACAGTTTCGTTAACTACATCAGCTATTTCAAACATTCCAACCTTTAATACATTGGCTCCCACATGACCCACCATTGGATCATGACAGTCTTCAAGTGAGACCCACATAACCCACTGGTGAGTTGCATTCTATTTTCTTTTTAAAGGGGCACCTACTGGCTGGGACACAATAGCCAAATATGCACCCTTGCTATAAAAAGTAACTTAAATGAATAGTGGGACCCAGGAAAATATTGGCAAAATAAGCTTGGGAGCCCATTTGTTAATGAATTTGGATGATGTCTAATATCTTCCAAAATCAAACAGGCGAAGCTTGTCTCTACACCTAAAATAATATCTGTGCAACTAGTCTATGCATATACCATAACTAATGAAAATCTACAAAACTGTTTCATACATAACCAAATACAACCACACAGTTAAAATTACATATATCAAAGGGAAATAACAATGCAAGTCTCATGGATAATATCTTTCTCTGATTAACATACAAATAAAACATTTCTTCATATCTGAAGTTTGAACTTAAGAGAAAAGCATTCATAACAAAACTGGCATACAAGTTATTAAAATGTTTTATTCCCCATCCACACAAGTTGAAAAATATTCAACTGGTAAAAGTCTAGCTAAATATTTCTAAGCATAATATAAAGAATTCTTTTTTATACACTATTTTAAACATGAACTCACAGAAAAAATACATCCTGTAGCAACTTACAAGTTACTATTCCACACCAAACATGTACTCCAAAGTAAAGAAGTGTGAACTGAATTCTTTACCTGATCAAAAAGTTGTTTTCCTGTTGTATTAGGCTGGACAGCAAACTCTAGCTCTGCATCCATAGTGGTGACTCTAACATTTACCTACATCAGGTATAGTATCAAACAAGTATCAAACCAAAACTTGATTTACATCAATTCCAAAGATACTAGACAAAAACATTAGTTTTTAAAATTATAAAATCTGAAACAAAATGATAATAAACATATATATATATATATATAAAATTAATGCTTTTATTCTCCATTTTCATGCACTTAAGTTTGTAAAGGCTGTAATGTCTTTAAATCTGTTAATAAGAATGTTATTACAATAGATATCAAGGTTCATTATTTACAATGAAGTGGCAATAAAGTATATTGTTATTTTCATAAATATTTTAACTAAAACTTTTGTTGATTATTCCTTTTTCTGTTACCATCAACTATGAGTGAGACTTGTTATATGTACTTTTCAATTATATCTACAAAAAGAAACATTTCTATAATAATGTATACTTGCTCATTTAAGAAATATTTCTATTATCACCCTACTTGGTTAAGTTCTGTTTAAAACAAAATTAAGATTAATATATAAAAAAAATAAATGAGAAATACTAGAAAATATAAGTTTTATTTTGAAACTTACAGCTTTTGGCATCTTGCTAGCCTGATTCTTCAGTGTGCATTTGAAAAAAGATAAAAATAAAATTTAGTTTATTGATCAAATAATATAAATGAACTGCTACGGAATAAATAAAAATAAATCAAATATTCACTAAGCCTAAGTAGTTGTAGAAACAAAATAACAGTACTGTAGGCATGTTTAATCAGTTGATTAAAGCATGTGGTATTTACAGCAGAAAACTGCAAAATTAACCAAATAACGTTTTTTTTTGTACAAGTACAAAAGATAAAAATTTTTAAAATAGAAATCAATCACTGCAACAAATGTATATATTTTTAAAGTATTAATATGAAATTATCTATATATTAAAAACTGGTAGTGTTTTAACAAAATAGTTCACTGACAAACCTTGGGCAGTGGAGCTTACGGTTTCCCAACTTTTGTCAGCAATGCTCCTCCCCAACAAACATCATTTCTATGCACAGTACAATTTTATTAAATGAGTTAAAGAGCAGGTTAACCTTTTTGCAATGGGTAGGTCAAAGACCATATCATCACATTTGTTGACTTACATTCACAATTTTATTGAACTACTATTTTGTGAATTTATATCAATGTTTGAAATCAAATTATAGATTATAATTCAAACTTTATTATATGAGTTAATTTCTTATTTTAAAAAAATATTAAAAGAACACACCTAAATACAGATTTTTAGCGAGTCATGTGGTATGTTGAATGCAGCACTGGTTAAAATTAGATGCTCGTGATGTCAAAATACCAAGTGTATAGCTTTGTACAAATTAGGAACTAAAATTACCAATACTGTCAAGCCAGAATATAAAATATGAACCTCATATCTTTTTATTTACTGAAATATGGCTTATGCATTGAATCAAACAGTGACCTTATTCACCTCTTTCCAATTTTAGAAATGGTTCCTTATATACACTTACTTCTATATATGACATGTAAATAACCAATCAGCAGCTTAGAATGCCCACCTAGTGGTTTTCTCAGTAATTTTAATCTGTGAAAATTTTACCATGTTCTTTTGATCCAAGATTTCATGGAGGTAGGTCGTTTCTTTAGTCTGCCCAAAGTTTCATTCTTTTTTTTTTTTTTTATAGACCTAAATATAACTTAGTATAGTAAGCTTAATAAATTATAGTGGAAATCTAGGTATTAGTATAGTTATTTACAATTTGTTTTGCTATTCAACTATATATATAAAACCTAAAAAAAATGCATTTGATATCCTTCATGTGCAAAATTTTAAAAGGCTTAGCAACCTATGTCCAGCAGAAACCAAGTTCAAAGATTGTAGCTAGAAGAGATAATCGTTTGCTTTACTTATTTATCATTCTATATTTTAAGAAAAATAAGTTTCAAAACTTATTTCCAAATAGTAATAATCAATATGCATATATAATATATAAATATTTAAATGTTACTGTACAAAATACTAATCCACAAAAACAGAGCCAAGGGTCACTTTGTAAAGACTAAAGACGAGTCTTATGCTAATGGATATGGCAACATGAATGCAGCATGCATCCCATCAATGCAGGTTATGTAACGTTACCTAGCCACGACTAGAAGGTCAATATAATAAAAACTAACAAATATATACAATTATATAATGTTATGAGACTTAAACTGCTTATACTAAACATTTGTATTTTCATGTTATAATATGTAGTCATTTTAGCACAAAAAAAATATTTCAATTTTTTTTACAATGGTCATGAGGTTTATCACTTGATAGACCCCACATAATTAGGGTACAACAAATAAAGTATGTTTTTCTATAAAAAAATGTTTGAAATGTATATAGGATGTTTTGGGGACAAGGAATAGTTTTTAATTATAAAATGAAATCACTTTGCACTCAGACTAGTAACCAAATAGACTATTTTCACAAAATAAATCTTTAATAAATATATTTCATTACAAAACCTGATTTTTTGTGCACAAAACAACTTGTAATTTTTACTAAAAGAAATACTGACAATTTTTGTGAAAATACACATACCACATCAAAAAAGTGTAAATAGTTAACATGTGCAAATGTGTATATGAGCTGGTGTATATTATACCAAGCCTTGCAAAATGGTTAAACCTACAATCCTCCCTCAGACTGTTGTTTGGATTATGCTTGTCATTGCTACTAAGCTACATTTGGTCTTAAGGTAACATAAGCATTATGTACACTGACACTTTAGTAAAGTAACAAATTGCTTAAACATATGAGAAATCTTCATAAGAAATAATTTTTTCACTAGCTCTTGAAATTTTCAATACTTTCAAGTATAACACCGATAAACAGACTATACTTAATGTTTAAAAAACTATTTTGGAACTCTTCTGACATTAAGAAATAAAAAAGGTAATATAAATTGGTAACAACACAAAGCATGTAGAAACTCAAGAGCTATTACACGTACCTGTATAACTTACAATGTAAAAGGCAATTCAATACCTGATATACTCTAAAATAAGATCTACTGAAATAAGTTGAAAACTAAAATGAAAACACAAACAAGCACTGTTTCATACCAATCAAATTATCACAACCTGATATATCAGTTAGTATTTGCTTTTATGCTACAAATTTTGGCAAGTTCAGGAATGAAACAAAACAAAAAAGTACTTTGACAAGACAAATGCAACTAATAAATGTAAAACAAACCTTAACATTAAAGCAAGTTTTCAAATTATAGCTTCCGCATGCATTACATTAACAATTTAATATAAATAATCTTTAATGCAAATGCAATATAATAATTTTTAATATAACACATTCATAACATACATTTAACCCTTAAAGGGCATCTGTCATCAAATGATACTGCTACCTACAACATTCCCACTGTTTAATGGTTAATATCTAATGCAATTTTTACTCAAACCTGCATACATATTTTATCATGTTAATGACACTTGCTTACAACATTAAATTCTTGCGGACTTCTAGCTGCATTGAAGGTAGTGAGGTACTACAGAAATGACTTGAATCAATTGGTTAGCTGGATAGAGTTGGAAAACCTTTAACTACAGTACACATACACACAGATGCATGTTTAATATGTGGAAATCTATTCAATAGCATGGCTGGAGGTAAAGATCTTTAATTAGTGATGGATAAGTTACTCAAACCTTCCAGGGAGTGCTCCATTACTCATAGTAATACTATTAGGATTTTTGTATGGTGTTTTTAAGAGTTATATTTATTAGGACATCAAAAAATAAATTATTTCTGAATATAGCACTAGCTAAGCCTTACTAAGAATGCTTTGTAGAGTTTTGATTCCCTGTCTAATAAATATTTGACTCAATGGAAAAAAGTTCATAAGAGGACTATAGAGATGGCTCTGAAGATGGAAGTGTTTATTTTTTTTAATACAGCACGTTAAGGAAAAATGGTGATCTTATTGAAACTTAAAAGATTATCAAGGGAATCAGTTGGATAAAACTGATTTATTTGTCCTGTAGTCTGAAAAGAAAAAGAAAGAATCAAAATTGAATATATGGAGATGACAAGTTAGACAATTCATAAAGTTTTACTTTTCTAACAAGGTAACTGAATTTGGAATGAGTTTCCATTGGCAGTAATAGAGACTGGCACTTTTCAAGAATTTATTAGAGAACTTGCTGATTTTTCCCCTCATGGATGAATGTACAGGGTCAAAAATACTTCAACTATTCATTAGCTAACTAAAATATACAATTCATGCAAAGTTATTTACAAACTCAGTACATATTTAGGGTAAAACCTGTCACTTTTTATTCCAAAACATAAATAATAAAACTCAGAAACTGTTAGTAAAACCAATAATTTTAAACCATATATTCTTAAAAACAAGTACAATTTTGATGAAAGTAACCTTTAAACTTTCATAGAAGAGAAGAATTTTGGCATTTTAATTTACCAGTTTTCTAAAGCCATCCAACCACACAAATCTAAAGAGAGTTGATATTGTCATTTTATATATCACTGGTTCAACTTACTCTGAAATTTTGAGTTTATTCTTGGGCTCCTGATTTCAAAGACCCTGAATGTTGAAAAAGATTAAAAAAAAAAAAAAGCTACTAGAATAATATACAGAACGGAAAGATTCTCAAATAAGTACAAGAACTTCAAAATTGTTTTCTCTTGACAGGAAAGGAATTTGAATAAAATGTTCAACATCTGAGGGAACTGATGGTATTGATACATTTTTTTCAGTTTTTAATGGTAAGAGTAAAAAAAAGAACAAACAAGTAAGTTTTAGCAGGGTAAGAGCCTTCAGATATAATAGATGCAGCAAAAAAATATAAATCAAAGATAAATAAATATTTAAAAGACCAAGGCTGCTTTTGAGTTTTTTGTTTTAAAGGATAGAACATCCTAATTGGACAAAGACTCCTTGTTGACCATAAATGTTAATATTTTTGCAATATAAAAATACTAAAATTCTAAATAAAAATTGTGTAATATTTTTTTAAATATAAATTATGGATCACCATGAATATCAAATTAGTTTTCAACCTCCATAAACAAATTGCATGCTACTCACTAAATCCAGCCCTGGTCCTCCAAGAATTCAGAGACCTGACTAGTCTAATGAGTTTCCAAATAGTTAGAAAGTGATGTCAATATTAGCCTTCTCAACACTCATAGGTGAAGTTAACTATCAAGATTTTACAGTTGCATCCCAAATTTAAATAAACTACTTCATTCTCTTTATTTACAAATAAACTTAGCATTAAAATACAGATGATACCAAATTTTAAATTACACTGCTAATAGGGAGACTAGATTATGGAATGAATTGCCATTAACAGAAGTGGAAGGCTGACACTTTTCAAGTACCAATCAATTTCAGTCAAATTAATTTAAATAAGTAAGGAGTTTTTAACTTCTTAATTTCAAAAGGATATATTTGAATAAATTCTCAATCTCTAATTATCTGTGTAACCTGATATTTTTGTGCACTCCAAATTGTCCGTTTTCTATTTTTCCATCACCTCTCTATCACGACCTGAATTTAAATAACATTTTATATTATAGACATTACACTAATGTATAGTGTTACTTCTATAACTGACAATCTTGTGTTTATACAAATATAAATCAGAAAGTTGCAATCCATATGCTATACCCTCATATCACATCTTCTATTTTACAGATTTCCAAAAATTCTTCAATGTTTGCTCTTGCATAATTAATAACAAATAAAAAGACTAATTTTAAATTAATAAATGATATGATATAGTCTTTATTTTATCTACAGATAAAGTTATTACTAAGTTCATACTAAGCAGCTAATGGGATTATTAAAACACTTTAGTTAAAAAGACAGTTAAATTTTAATAGTAATGGAATATTGCTTGCTCCATTCATATTTTATTTTCTTAAGTGCACATTTGAAATAAAAATTTGATGTAATAGAACAATCATTACAAAAATGTGGCCATAAATTTCACAAAGCCAAATGTAAAAACTAAAGTTTAACACATTTTGTTTATTGTTACAAATGCAACTAAAATATAAAAATCAAAAACTTATTACGTTAAATTAATAAGCATAATAAAATGTTTCCACGAGTCATATTCACAAGCAGCTTGTGTATATTATACAATATCCTAATTTCAGCTACACATTCATTGTGTGATTTACAACTTACATTGCAAGATTATTTTAAGTATGGTTCAAAGAGCAATTGAAAAATATGTATATATAAAAAGTTACAAACTTTAAACTGTATAAGAAAAATAATTGTAATTTTCTGTTACAATCTGCACTCATTTGTATCTGGGTCTACAAAGTATGAATTTTGAGGCTCACTAAAAGTCTAACTTAACCCTTAATTATAATAAAATTTCAAATAAATCTACAAACATAATGACACGGCCTTTGACCAATGACCACAGGTAGATACATTTTGATACAATTAAAGAGGTTGAAAGGACTGTACATATAAAACATGAGAACTGCAAGATAAAGTTTTTTTAAATTAACATGAAAATCATATTGCACTCATGCTAGTTATTCTGAATCAGAGAGTCTGTACATTCAAAGAAAAATATTTAATAAAAATTGTTAATTAAAAAACACACCTTTCCTATTATAAATAATTGAATAGCATCTCCAGTGAAAAATTACTGAATTTTGAATGATAGAATGGTACAGAAGAGGGAAGTTATCCGAGTTTGTCATTTTTCATTATACTTCAATCAATAAAGACTGGAGATAAATTTATATTCTGGCTTTTCAATATCTTTAGCAGAACTGAGTTTGTAATTAAATGAATTCTGAAACATAACAAATGCTAAAAAGAAAATCCAAAATGGACAATTTGGACTGACAAACACAAGTTAAGACCAATAATTTGAGTATTTCCTTTTGAAATTAAGAAGTAAAAACTTAGCTAATATAGAAATTGAAATTATAAACATTTTCATGCCATACTTTTTGATGCATATTAATAGTCAAGTTTAGTTAAATTTTGAGTGCAACTCTTTCAAAGGTCTTAACATGAACATTTTGATCTGCAATAAACATAAGTATAACATAATGCATTTATTAATAGTGACATTGTTAGATAGATACTATAAACAAGTGAATGTTGTTTTTTATATTTCCTGACCTTATTAGTGGTCCAGTGCAAATTCAGTTGGATGATCAACTTACCTGTGAGAAACAATTATACTAATTAATGCCATGTAAAATAATGAATCAATCCAAATCTTGATTAAATTGATTAATGTCATAAAAGTAATTTGACTGGTAGTTTCAATCATTAGTTTTTAATTATTCCATCTAACCAATAAATAAAAATATTAATAAATCAATGTCACAAAAATAATCAACTAATCCCAATTATTATTTTTCTAGTTATCCAGTAATTGAAATATTTCATTACTATTTTCAGTTTATTTCACGAACTCAATAAGCATCACAACTCAATAAAATAATCAGCTAATCTAAATTGGAGTTTCAAATTATCACTGTCTGTAATTATAACAAATATCCAAGTAACTGAAAATTATCATTAAATTTTGTTGCTGTTAAGCATAAAGTTACATAATGAGTTATATGTGCTGTTATCCACCATGAATATCAAAACCAAATTTTTTGTATACCAAGGTTTCTTTTCAGTCAACATTATCCACTTGAATAATACAACCTACTCATTTTTAGCAGAACTTTATGTTCACCTTTTAACTGGTGATATCTTCCTTGCTGATAATTCTAATAAAATGCTAAATGATACTGGTAAATAACACAAAAACTAATGGAAAACAAAAACCACAAATAATTTTGCATATCCTCTTTTATGTGAAAAGTTGCATGTTTTTACTAACTTTTCAAGTAAACCTATGTATCTAACCACAAGAGCCCCCAAAACCATATTTTACCTCCCATTACAAAAATGTTAATTATATAAACTAAAATTTTATTGAGAATTATACATTGCATATTCATACAAAATGTTATTGTAAATCCATGAAAATGCCTCCTACAGCCTCCATATATACCAAAACCCTTCTGAAACACATGAAAACATCTACTTTAAAATATGCATTTAGATTCTTTTTAAAGTCTCTTTACATATAAACCAATTTTAAGAAACCTGTTCAGTCAAAAGTATGAGCACCAAATCCCTTCATCTCAATTTCTGACACACATTCACAGTTGATTTTTTGTTTATAATTTACATTGCATGGTCTTAGACTCAAAAGGACTACCAGCAAATTTTAAATTGTAAAAACAGAGGGAAAAGTTAAACTTCAAGTAAACATTTATACACATACAGTCTGAAAAACAAATTACAATTAAAATTTAGTACCTACTAGTATTAACAGTAGCGACAGAATTATAATTTACATAACTTTATTTATATTTATAATTACGCACTAATATTAGTAATAATACATTATATACCTAAAATGTTCACATTTCGGTATTTTACCAAACTATTTTAACACTTTTATTTCAGTATCACTATCATACTACTAACTGAAATAATTCAACATAAGTTACTGAATGAAACTAACACGTTAATACAAGTAATTTTAATTGCACGTGTACTTGCAGCATATTAATACCACTAGTACGTTTTTCGGTGACAGCCTGTACTTGCGACTACAAGTAACAACATACTCAATTATTCACACTCTACCCACTAATCAAGTACTAAGTGTTTAAACTTTATAAAAATAATGTTGTAATACAGTAAAACTACAATTTACAAATATTCCGCAACTAAATAATATTAAATATAAAAGTTACCGGTTATCACTAAATCAGTTCAATTCAAACTCAAAGCATATGATAATATAGGGGATTTTATACTTACTTTAATCAATTACTAGTTTGTTTTTTTTCGATGAGAATAAAAATTCGAACAGCAAGACTATGTATACTAATACTATACTTTACCTACCTAGAAGTTATCGCGAATACTTTCAGTTATAAATTTACCCTGACCCTTCACACGCTCATCGAAACGCGGCAAAAATGGATGCCTCTATTTAGGGCGTGGTATCAGCGCATGATCAGTAATATATTACTTTTTTTTTAGAAATGATAAATGTATTAAATTAATTAACTTCCCTTTCTCCGGTGGGTCAACAGAAAGATTAAGAATTTACAACACTAAAATCCACGGTAGACAAAGAGATAGGTCAGTGTGACTTTATTCTGAAACAAACTAACTAACCAATTTGACATACAGTTTTATTTACTCCAATCATAAAAACACTTCTCGCAATATGCTTCGAATATTTTCAATCACACAATAATTTCCCCTAACTGGTTTGATGGCCTGGCATGGCCGAGCGCGTAAGGCGTGCGACTCGTAATCCGAGGGTCGCGGGTTCGCGCCCGCGTCGCGCTAAACATGCTCGCCCTCCCAGCCGTGGGGGTGTATAATGTGACGGTCAATCCCATTATTCGTTGGTAAAAGAGTAGCCCAAGAGTTGGCGGTGGGTGGTGATGACTAGCTGCCTTCCCTCTAGTCTTACACTGCTAAATTAGGGACGGCTAGCACAGATAGCCCTCGAGTAGCTTTGTGCGAAATTCAAAAACAAACAAACAAACAAAATAAGTGGTTTGAGATAATTTAATTAGGATAGTTACATACTCGCCTTGTGAAGAGCAAAAATTTAAACTAACTACTTTGTTCTTCTAAAGGTCATAGATCCTTTTCTCAATTAAGTTCTTGTTTAGTTACTGATGTCAACTTATCCAGTAATTTAGTTATCTTGTGGGGAAAAAAATGAAGCTAATAAACTTGTTTAACATCTGATAAAAAGGTTATAAATGTATGGTTTGATGTTTCACTAAATTAACCTGGCATTATTATGCACAAAAACTTTAATATTAACTTGGTGACTCTATGCCAAAACGTAAATGACACCACACAAATTGGAGAAAAAAAATATCTCTGTTTTTTTTTTTTTTAAATTCGTATAAACCCCTTTAAGTTTGACTGGAGTTATACCTTTCTACGACATTGCATAATCTTAAAATATTTATTTTATAATATCATAAGTAAACAAAACCATCAACTTGTTATTTCCACCATAAACGCTATCATGTCGTTTTTCATTGTAAAAATCTTGATAAATTATTCATACTTAGCAAATAAAAGACAAAACTGGATGATAATATTAAAAACTTATTGGTCTGTGATTCTGTAATATTGACTTTGATAACGTCATTTATCAACAGTGACCATGCACATTGTTACAAGCATAACCCCGCTATGTAGGGCCTCGTTTGAAAGACTGGCCAAGCGTGTTAAGGCGCGCGACTCTTAATCTAAGGGTCGCAGGTTCGCATCCCCGCCGCGCCAAACATGCTCGCTCTTTCAGCCGTGGAGGCGTTATAATGTGACGGTCAATCCCACTATTCGTTGGTAAAAGAGTAGCCCAAGAGTTGGCGTGGGTGGTGATGACTAGCTGCCTTCCCTCTAGTCTTACACTACTAAATTAGGGACGGCTAGCACAGATAGCCCTCGAGTAGCTTTGTGCGAAATTCAAAAACAACAACAACAACGTTTGAAAGACCTTCAAAAGATTATTTCAAATGAAAAAAGGAAAAATACATCCTTGTTTGAAGTGGAATTATATTTGAAAATTACTGTGTAGCCATTGTGCATAGTCATAATGTACTATCAACTTTAGATCAATGAAAAAGTTTGCCTTTTCAAAGGTGTACATCTTATTCGACAGACAGGAATGATAACTGGCACAGCTGATACCATGTAATAACTACTAAAGTCCATTTTTTTCTACAGTTGTTGCACTTTGTGTTACAGTGGGTCTGCTTGTACTGTAGGCAAATCAGTCTTGACTGGCATACTCTGTTGGCTCTAGACCATTTCCCACCCACTGTTGCAATTATAAGTATACTCTTAGGATATGGAATTTTGGTGCCAAGTGTATGAAAAAAGTGCTGTTTGTTATCCTTGTTTGCCAGAAGCAAGTATTTTGTGGATTAAAGAATTATGTCAGGTACAAAGTGTGCTGCCATTCCTTGGGATGCCCTCCCTCATCTGAAATAGGTTATATCCTTTATTGAAGGGATGAACCATTCAAAGATGATAACTGCTGTGGGTTGCCTTTCAGTGACAAAGTGAACATGTGAGTCAATGATGTTCTGCAAAGTACTTTCATGTTTCCAAGGTGCCTGCAGTTACTGCAGTAGGAAACCTTCACCAAGCACAAACTGCATCATCATTGGATGGTCAACTTGGAAGACTTCTTGAACAAGCTTCCAAATTTCATCAGCTAGTGATGCTTTGTTTGGTTGACAAATGAACTATTGGGAATCAAATAGCAAAGATGAGAACTGCAAAATTCGTATTGAAAAATCTCCTTCTTGTCTTTACAAGTCACATTAATTATTGCCACTAAATGCTAAAAGAGCAGCTGTGGATCGATGTGGGGGTCCCATCAATTTTCACTGACTTGTTTGCCTCAAGTGTCATAATTTCGTTTTTTTCCTCAGAGTAAGCTCTGCGAAGTCTTACCTTTCAAGCCTTTGATCGTTTGCTTTGTAAGCGTTTGCAGAGCATCATCAACACCAGTCACAATGTTTCTGAGAATGAAATTTGGAGGTGTTACCTATTAGAATTTATTTCGGACAAATCTCCTGTTTATTACGTTATGTACTTTACATATTACTATTTTATTTTGATCTTAGTAGTTAATTAAATGTTAATATGTATTGAATTTATGTAATTTGTCAACAAGATTGATACACATAATATCTTTTTTTAACATTAATATATTTTAATGCACAAACAAAAATAATACGCTTTGTAATAACTGTTATTACTAATAGTTATTACAAATAATGGTTTATATACAAGAGTTTTACAAACTTATAAATAATACTGACTCTTACATCCGGACTAGAACTAAATATTTTATTGACGATCTACGTCCACGACAAGAAAATTAATTTCGAGTTGATATTGTTTTACCTCGCTTAAGCTTACGACGTCTCTCTTTGTTAGCCTCAACCCTCACAAGTTTAATTCTACCGGCGAAGATATTTAATGTCCTCGTAGGAGTAACAACATTCAGAGTAATTTACTGAAGTTGAACGGTTTGTAATGTTTGAAATTTATAAAGTTCCTGGTCAAATTCTCTAGTTTTCCGATGAATAGGCGTTAATCACAATTACGGCTAGATCTATAACACACTGACTGTAGCTGTACAATTATATCCTCCTCTTCAGTCTCTCGGCTAGCAGCTTTTTGTAAGAATCATGCGAATTTATACAAATTTCAACACTGTTCTCGCGCGCTTTCGTAGCACAAGTATTGTTGACTTTTTTCGCACACGAACATTCTACAACTGTACAGAGAAGCAAGTTTTATTCAAAGGGTGAATCCAGCAGCAGCTAATTATGGCAGCATCTAACTAAAAAAGCCAGTTTCCTCATCTCTCTGCTTTCAGAACCGTTTCATTACGTCCATCATTAACATATACTAAAGTCACAGTTTTACCAGTCAATTCAAGCCAGCTTTCTGTGATGCAGCGTCTTGCTGATTTTGTCAAAGTGGATTTTTAGACTTGTTTATAACAGCTTACTCTGCGATACTTTGTCATGTAAAGCAGAGGTTTATTTTATATCTTTCTTAGCCTCCACAAGGTTCTTCATTACCCATTGGACGTCACATTGGAGCTCAAGTTTTGAAATAGGTTCCATTTGAAGTCTGGCATTAAGTTTGCGCTACTCCGACTCATTGCTTTAAATGTGATAAATTAGAACTTTCTTCTCCACTGCCTCCTCATTATCAACTTCTATCTGTGCCAAACACTCGTGGGGTGTGTCAGATGCCACAAATGAGTTGGAACCTCCTTGTACACTTGCTTTTGTTTTCTTCTCAACTCGTGGTTGTGTCAAAAACAAATAAAACATGTTAGACACCAGAAGTTCATTCAAAGTAGTAGCGATAATAAAATGTCCATGAACAGCGTGAGTAATGGCTTTTCCTCGGAATATAGTATTAACAGCATTTGGCGCATATATCGCAGATGCCTGTTTTGTCCATGAAATGTCCCATACATACCAAAAAACCCATTTTCAGATGGGAGGAGCCGACATGGAGGAAAATGGAGTGCAGTTCACTTGTTTCTGGGGTATATGTGATGATACCGAGCACTTTTCAGTGCAAAGGCTGGTCGAGCAATGAAATGGGAATCATATGGTTGTGTTTGGCCTTAGCACAGACAAAGAGAAAGGTGGAGTAGATGCAAGTTTTGTTGCTTGACTGATATCAATCATAGGCAAGAACATTTGTTTGTTTGTTTGTTTTTGAATTTTGCACAAAGCTACTCGAGGGCTATCTGTGCTAGCCGTCCCTAATTTAGTAGTGTAAGACTAGAGGAAAGGCAGCTAGTCATCACCACCAACCGCCAACTCTTGGGCTACTCTTTTACCAACGAATAGTGGGATTGATCGTCACATTATAACGCCCCCACGTCTGAAAGGTCGAGCATGTTTGCCGCGACGAGGATGCGAACCCGCGACCCTCAGATTACGAGTCGCATGCCTTAACACGCTTGGCCATGCCGGGCCAGGCAAGAACATTACTGATAATTGTTCTTGGGACTTTCAGTGAGAATGGTTTACATCACTCCAGACCAAATCTGTAAAGGTGGAGAATCCATAAAACTTTCTACAGCAGATCTTCTTCTCTAGTCAAATTTTCAGCAAGTGCAGATTACAAACTTTCAAATCTGAGTTTCCTGAAACTATTACGCTCATTTATATAGTACTTGATGTCGATATCTACTTTTTCCACTATCCCTTCTATTTCGACATCCGTTTTTCTGCTCACTAATGATCTGTCACTCCCTGTAAGTGTGATGGCTGCAATTATCCCCCTGCCATGGAAACTGTCCATTCCATTGAAAGTGGCAATATTATGCACAATATTACCTGCCAGTGTATTGCATAAATTGAACTTTCAGTGTAGGAACAGCTGTGTTATGAGAAATAATAGTGCTCATTTCAAAAATCTTCATCCATTTGCATAAGGAGCTAAAGCCAAGCAAGAAAAAAATGTCCACTAGAAATTTTGACTAAAACAGTAATGTATCTACACTGCTAAATCAGTTTGTATTGGGCAGATTATAATACATTAACGTGCTGCCTACATAACAGCTTGGTCAACAGAAGCAATTTTCATGTTCACATCCTTTCTGCTGAAAATATTGATAAGCAGAAATTGCAAAAAGTCAGGTACAGAATCTTAGTTGTAACTTGCTGATGCTATTTCATCAGGATTGGGATATTTATATATATATACTCCAATATTTCAGCAGATTAACTTGACATCCTCAGTTATAATAAGGTAAAAATGAAGTTTCATAATATCAGTTTGTAAGTCTCTTACGGCTTATTTGAAAACTGAGTTAGTACGTTCATTAAATGATTTGTCTATTAATTCAGTTTTAAGAAAAGTAAAGTGATATTTCAACAGAGTACTAGAGATACAAGAAAGTGTTAAAGGTTCGACAAGGTACTATACGAATATATTGTGCATTTCCATCTTTTGGTATTGTTATGGTACTCATTATGAATTTATCTATTTCAATGTATAAGTGCAGGTTTCATAAAACATCGTGAAAAGTCGTTAAGTAGCTGCTTTTGTTCTTTTGTCATTCCCTAGGTTTAGGAGATAATACCTGTTCTGCTAATGATTTGTGAAAATTGCTGTAACACTGCACATTGTGCAAGTATGTTGTGAACAGTGTCCTCAACAGTAGAATTGATCAACATCGACACAAATGTCACACGTATCTTAAGGATACAGTATTGTTGTAGCATTGTTTTTGTTGGGTTCTTTCAAATTATTTAGTAAAAATAATTCCAAATCCTGTTCACATAAATTGTAATCAGTTAGACTATTTACTCCTCTCACGTGTTTAAAAGAATGAGCATACTTGCACCGCCATAATTTGTCCGAGATCTTCAGTACAAATCACGTTAATCGAAGTAAAAGAAATTAGCTTACTTGTACAAAATAGCTTGATAAGCATTATAAAAAAACACAGATCCACTGACTGATTCAACTCTCTGTCTTAAAACTAACTTTACAGTCTTTACAACAAGCTAATATTCATAATGTAGTTTCGAATATACCCAAAAAACTTGATGTAAACTTAGATTTTTCTCAGGCTTCTATCCCTTATTGCTAACAAACTACAGTGTTAAAATATAACTTAAAACAGAATTATTGTTTTTTTTTAATTGGAAAATTCTTTAAAATTATCTGGTAAAAATATCCTCTCACTGGCACAGCGATATGTCTGTGAACTTATAACTCTAGAAACTTGTTTTCAATACACGTGGTGGACAGAACACAGACAACTCATTGTGTAACTTTGTGTTTAATTTCAATTAAACAAATAATAAATAAACTGTTGAAAATTAGTCATCAGGCAGTCCATATAACAATAAAAAATAGTTTTATTTCCTCCTTAACATTTCTTTATAATTTATACATTATTTAACTTATCGTGAGCTATCTACACTTTATTAGCGAAAAAAAAATCAATTTACTTGTACAAAATAGCTCAATATGGTCGATAACTAACACAGATCCAAAAAATGTAAATCCAGTTTGTTTCATACCCTAGAAAACAAAAGAATGTTCATCGGTGTGAATATGTTGGGAAAGATTCTCAAATAGGATTTGATGAAACTCTAGATCAGATCAGGAAACACTGGATGGTGGAATGAAAGAAGAGACTGGTTAAGGATAAAACTTGACCTCAAATTCTAAAAGTCCGAGCTCAAAAGATTGACTATGTTCTAACAGGTAATCATTTCAGCTAAGTGTATAGGTTAAGTGAGGTAATAATGAAATAGGTACTGCATGGTCAATGACAAGTCTGCAGACTTAGTATGTACTCCTACTCATTCTAGCTCTTAGAAAATGTGTTCAAGGAACTCGAAAACTTCCCAATCCCCTTACTTCCTTGGGTTTCCATGCGCTAGCCATCCCTAATTTAATAATGAAAGATTAGAGGGAAGGTAACTAGTAATCACCACCCACTGCCAATTCTTGGGCTACACTTTTACCAACGAACAGTGGGAGAGACTGTTACTTTATAAAGTCTCCACGGTTGAAAGGGAGAGCGTGTTTTGTGAGATGGGGATTCAAACCCGCGAATCGGAGACTGTGGGTAGAGCACCTTAATTACATGACCATGGCAGGTCTATCAATCGATAGATCAGTCAGCAATTATTGCTTCTGAAGATATCTATCCGTCTATTGACATGTTGAAAACCAGCATAAGTGTATCAGTCAAACATTTTTTACTAAGAGGAAACTCTAGATTTACTTATAACAACTAATGTCAGCTAAGTTTTCACTCCAACATTGTTCTTACTCCAACAAAGAAGATGGTGTAACTTCTATGTATCTTTTAATCAAAATTGAAAGATACTGCTGTTGACAATCAGTGATGTCGAGAAAACCCACTTGTAGAGAAATATATATGCAAAAACGGCTCGTTTGGGTTGAGAAAATATTTTACGTAAAATATACGTAAAAGGTGCTGTTGATACCTTTGCAGTATTGCAACCATGTTCTCACCTCTTCGAGGTATAGCAGATATTATCTACTCGAGAACAAATATGTAAAGTCAGATAGAGCGTAGGGTGGCTGTTGTTGTTTTGAATTAAGTACAAAGCTACACAACGGGCTATCTGTGTTCTGCTCACCATGGGTATCGAAACCCGGTTTTTAGCGTTGTAATTCCTCGGGCATACCACTGTGCCACTGGTGGACAAAACAGAACGAACTCAACAGCTTTTTCGACCATGTATTATGTGAAATCTGTACATATACAAAACAAAAATAAATTCAGATAAACTATTTACATTAACACTATGTAGGTTAATGTATCACAAGAATACGAAATACGCAGAATACATTTTTACATGATATAATTCCTAAACATCTTTGTACCTCTCTAAATTTTTCATAGACTGTAAATAAATATATTGCAATGCGAGCTTCGACTTAACAATTTATCTCAGTGTGACTTTTTGATTAATTATGCATAATATAACGTATTAAATCACCAATACATCTTTCCAGAATGTTTAGATAATATTTGTTCATTTAACTCCAATCTAACTATTGTTCATGTGAGATTAAAAGGTCCTCACTTCTAACTGTTTATTTTTATAAACTTAATCAGAAAACATATTGCTTAAAAAAACACAACGTAAATACATACTATTACTATACTCTCAATAACAGAAACAGCGTATTATGACACGCGAGAAAAATAAAATAACGTAATTTTAACGGAGGAGGTTTTTTCTTGATATTAAGAGTAGTACTGACGTTCATAGCATTTTCGGATATATTTTTATGCTAAATTTTTGAAGTAAATTAATTCAGGAAGTTCAAGATGAAAGTAGTTTTTCAACACGTTTCCGATCCAGAAACTAAAGTTTCACAGTTTGTTATCGATAATAACGTAGGTGAATGTTCGACTGTATAATAAAATAAGTTAGCCATATTATTGTTTCAGTGACTTCTGGAGACTGCGTAGAAATTAATATAGCGTTCTGTTAGTGTTACTAATGGTTATGGTAACAGTGTTGGTGTTGCTTTTATTAAGAGTATTTAGTAATAGCACAATTTAATTAGTAGTACGAAGTTAAAGTGCTTTTTGTAATATAATAATAATAATGTTGCAAAATAATATTACACTTCGAAGTCATACTTATGAGTTAAGTCACAGCTTACATCACAGAACATAAGAGATAGAAAAAAAAACATTTTTCGTAAAAAAAATCAAAATGTAAAACATACCTGAACTTGACAAGTTATATGTAAATCCAAAGATTTAAAGGATTAAAAACACATTTTGTTTAGGATTTTATGAAACATTGAGGATTATGGGAGTTCAGTAAGGAACTGGTAAAAAGAAAGTATGTGAATGATAGGACAGAAACATGTCTGTGGACCTCCTTCAGGATTGTATACCATTCTGGTAATGGTAAAATAATTAAATGTATGTGACTACTTATATTAGTTGTAGAATTAGGTGTTGCTCATGGATGGGTTATATTTAGGTAAAGCTGGTTTGTTGTTAAGTGACATCAAACTGAGAAATGGCCCTTGTCACCTAGTCTTAGTGTAAGCAGATACAAAGAAAATTATTTAAAAAAATAAATAGAAGATTTAAGATAAAATTGAAAAAAAAAGAAGCCAATATTGGAAATGATAATAATAAATTCTAGGAAAGCTTTAATTTGATAGAACTTTGTGTCAACTTATAGTTTTCTTAGATTTTATTACCTGGTATCTAGTATTTTTTTTCATTCTTAAACTTTGTTTTTAATGTAAGACTAATGGTGCTTCCTATGGAGTAAAGTGAGCAAATTAGTGAGGCAAAGTTTCCTGAGATAAAATAGTGTTGATTTTCTAGCAGACTTTTAAGTTTTTTTACAGAATTTTCAAAGTGTTTTTTATCAGAAATATATCTTGCTCAGGAGTTGTAGCATTTTGTAACTTCCAAAGTTTGTTTTCTTTAACAAATTGATAATTAATGGGATCATTTTGTTTAGTCATTCTTCTGTTTAGTAATTATTTGTAATGAGGTACTTTGCTCAAATCTTCATTAGTAAAACTGAAGACAATACTGTATAGTGACCTAGCCATCTTATAATCATTGGAACTGAGCCTCCATTTATTATTCCTTTAAGGTTCTTATCCCATCCTGACCTTTTTTCTGCTCTTTCATACATTTAAAAAATTTTTTCTGCTAATTTTTACATTTTCACCTGAACTTTCTTCATACGTGTAATTCTCTTAAATCTTCTATTATAGCAGTGAATTTGAAAGTTTAAATTTTATAATGTTTTCTTTAATTTTCTTTTTCATACTCTTTGTGAGGCAACCTAGTCTTTTAACAACAGCCTTTTTTTTTCTATAAGGAACTTGTATGTTTTGAATATTTAAACTTTTTTATATTTTTATCAGTATTTCCAATTGATTCAATTGCACAATTCACAATGTATATTTTAATTTGATTTGAAAACATTGTTTACATTAGCTTGAAATTGAAAACATGGCACCCAACCATATAAGTAAAAATTTTTTGGATAAGTAAAAATATAGAATAATTTAAACAAAATAACTCTAACTTCTACCTGTACACCATACCAGCTTACTTTCACTATTGGGTGAAAGAGTTTGGTAAACTTTGAATAAAGAGCTTGATAGGATATCTAGAGCAAATAGGACTTAGAGGATCACAGCATGTTATATATAATTTTAAAGATAATGTCAGTTTTAAAGTTAAACATAATTGATTAACCCTATCATACCTGGATGGGTGCATCCTGTATTGAACTGAAAAAAACAAAACAAAAAGGGAAATAAACTTAGTTATTATTCCACATATTAGAAAACATCTCTCAATTGAAATTTATTAAATAAGTTTCAATTGTTTGATTTTAGACACAGTGTAAAATGTGACAAATATTTAATTTAATTAGTGTTTGTGAATGTCTTGAATAATTATGAGATGATATGACATCTGTAGCACCCTGGAAGAAAAGTGAATATAGTTTTGAGCAAAGTAGTAGTCCTTTGGCTTTGTAACTTGATTTTGTACAAGTTTTGTTAATTCTAGCTAATCATTGTTTCTTCATCTCTGTTTGTGTGATAGTGAATTGTACTTTCATTTTGTTCTGGTTTGGTTTACCATTCATTTATTATTCTTTCTATTGTTTACTTTAACTAGTAATTTTTAATAACATTAAAGAGCTAACTCATTTTTGTCTAGATCATGCCAATTTTGTGTATGCATGTAGTAAGAAACTGACACCAGCTTCCTTTACCAGTGACATACAGATATTAATGTTATGAAATATGTAGATTCGTGGTAATAACTAGCCACGAGATGTCACATTTGCAATTTAACCTCTAAATAAAAAGCCTTCCCCAATCTTGAAAATAGTAAGTTCATGAAATATATTTATAAATAATTTTGCTAGTTATTTCTTGTTATTGTTCTTATAACTGAAAAGTGATTGAATCTTGAAATATCGTGTTATTTTCTGATTAACTTGAATTTTTATTCCTCTGTTATTTTTATAATTTATTTGATATTTATTAAAATTAATTACACTGAAATTTATGTTGTATTGCTTATTAACATCTACATTTGTATCTAATCCTGGCTAGGAATGGGTCTTCTATTGTCCGACATTTCTTTCCCAGCTTTTGAAATCAGCTCCACTATTGTTGATACTGATGCCCTTTTTATTTTGCTGCTCGGTGTCAAAGCATGATTGTCTTTATTCTGCCAAGCATCATAATGCTTACGTATACAATCTGAATGACTTGTTAATGAACACATCAAGAGGTTGTAACTGATTGGTCGTTCTGCCAGGAATTATTACCAAATCACTATTTTTGTTCCTTAACCTACTATTGATTTTATTGGAGAGATGGACATGAAATGCATCTATTATAAGCATGCTCTGTTGCTTTAATATTGCACCAGACCAATGTTCCCATTCATATTCCAACCATTCTTCAATTCACTGTGGTGTCATCCATGCATTTTTTGTGTGTGAACTATTACATTTTTGCAGAAATTTGCTGTTGGGAGTGTTTTTCTGTTTAATATGGCATATCGTGGTAATTTGTTTCTATCTGCAGTTTCACATATCATAACACAAACTTAACTTTTCATAAACAGTGGTTTTGATTGTCACCTGTTTTTCTCCTTTGGCATTTACAGTGTGGTTGCACGAAATGTAAAAAAAAAAAATGCTGTTTCATCTGCGTTACCAATTTGGTTTAGGGAATATTGATTCCTTTCACTTAGACCAATAACATAACATTGATATTCAGTAAGTTTTGACTAATTGTTGTCTTTCACCATACTGATAAACCTTCTCTTTTCATAATTTCTCACACCAACCATGACTAGCCTTGAAAGAAATACCACTACTTCCTGCATGTTCTTTCACTTTAAACATTAAGACATCTCTCATTACAGGCAGTCTATTATTTCATAACTCTCTGAAATAAATTGAAATGGCAAAATTAATTTCAGGATGTCTTTCTTTTCTTGGACCAGAAAATGACTTTGTACTTTTCTTGCAATAAAACAACTTGGTTTTCCTACCATGCCAACAACATACAATTGCCTCATTCACTGTATACTTTTTACCTGCTGCATAATTCCCAATCTGTTTGGTGCACAAAATAATTGTATTTTAAATTTAGCATCATACATAAAACACTTTTCCATGGTGATAAATGCAATAAAAATAGAAACACAATAAAATGGCAACTGAATAACAGGAAAGTCAGACAAAGACTGAGGATGGTGATATCCAACTACACTGCTAGAAGCACTGATATCAGCAAATTTGACATTTTTTTAGTTTTTCTAAGCTAAGTTCTTTTCAAAATTAAAATGTAATCCAAACTGTTTGTTAATGCAGGATTTTTTAAAAATCTTTGTTGTTCAAGGAAAATGATGTTTTCGAGACTTTCGAAAAGTGAAAGCTAATACCTTGAATTTAAAATGCACCCCAATTTTCAGTTCAGAAAAATGTGAAAAAGCTGCCTCTTAAATTTGAAGTAATACCTTATTTTCAACAGTATTAATTAAAATGGCTTGTAGTTCAGTGGAGATTCAGACAGAGTTAAGAACAAAGTAATAAAGGCTTATTTTTGTGATATGTTGTTGGAAGATCTTTGTGAATAGCTTATGCCACAATTACATTTCTGATATTTTTGTCAGTGGGGTGCAAGTATCATTTTATACTTCATTTGAATTATGATGCTGTGATATGATGAGGAATGTTTTTTATTGAATAAGATATGGTAGACTAAGCTGAATTATTTTTTTAACCAACTGTATCAAGCTTTGGTTCATCAGCAAGATCATAATGTTGGACTTTCTCATCAGTATAACTACTTGAATGGGCAATGAAAATCATAAAATGAAATGTAGGAAAACAAATATAAATGGGTGTGAAATGGATTTAAAACTTAAAGCATATATTAAATGAAACTTTCTGATTAACAATCAGAACAGAAAATGGTTGCTTCCTTGTAATTTTGATATTGTAAAGAAAGTCATTTTTATAGTTAGCAAGTGAATTTTCAACATAGTGCAATTGCTTGCAGTACTGGGTTTTTAAGAATAAAAATAAATCTATTTTTATAAAATAGAAATTTTATAAGAAGATTTCATAAGAATGTACTAAGACATTACAATCAATAATTGAAATCTTTTTCATATTGTTAAAGGCATCAATTCTGATAGGGCAAGTTCACCTCACAAGATTAGCTATTCCCTTGCAGTGCTGCCCTCCATATGCAAAGTTTTGCTCTATACATGTTACAAGCCATCTGCTTTTCCCTGTTAGAATTGAATGATTCCAACGTATTTCATGGTAAATCATGGGTCACTTCACCACCAATAGGAGAATGACATGTGACTCCCTCTGTACTCTTGTACCAAACTATCTCTTCTCATTTAGCAGTACTTATGCTAGGATATATTCATTTTTGTTTCTTTTAAAGTTTCACGTTCATCTCTAGTATACTCACAAAGTGGCCTTCATGTAATTTACTTCTAGTTTCTATTAAGACTGCCTTGTATTGAATAAATTGGTATGGTCTGCATTTTAGAATAGGGTTTCATGATCACCCATTATACTGTTTCAGGTGATAATGTTCCTCCATACACTTTACCATATTTTCATCCCCCTTTCCCATACCTTTTCTATTAATTGACAGAAATATGATTGTATTTTACAAAATACTAGTCAACTAAAATACATTCAAGGCAGGTCATTTTATAATATCCAGTTTTATATTATTGGAATTAGATATGGTAACATGAGTGCATGTGTAGTATAATTGCAACTTCTATAATGTTAACCAGCCATGGCTAAAGATCAACATAATAAAAGTAATAAATGCATGAAAATGTACAATGTTATAAGATTTAAGCTATTTTGACTATATGTTTGCATTTTTATGTTATAATTGTAGTCAGTCTAAAACATAAAAAACATAATTTGTTTATTTCTTATTTTTTTATGATGATTATAAAGTTGGTCAAATTGGCCCAACCCATACAAAGATACAGGAATAAAAGTAACAGATAAAATATAAAGTTTTTTCTGAACAAACATTTGGTAATTATCTGGAGGTTTTAAAGATTTCATATTTAAAATATGAAAATTTTCTGATGCATAAAAGTATTCTTAATCTTAAAACCAGAATTACTTAGCATGTTAGATAGTCAACATTCAAAGTGAAAAAAAGGTATGTGAAAATCATTACTTAAGAAATCTTAAAACTTAATTTATAAATCTGATATTTTGCATAGAGAAGCCTTGTAATGTTTAGTGATAATCTGTCAAATTTAGTGAACTAATTTAAAAGTTGTATTGTGAACACAAAACCAAGCACAAAATGGTTGCAAGGTTGGTCCCCAGGATTGAGCCCATGCTTGAGAGTTAAGGACCCAAGTTTAACATTGTTTACCTTTAATATACTTAAGAAGATATTACTTTATCTGATTTTCTCATTTTATTTATAATCAAAGCCCTTGCATTTTTATAATTCTGTAAGCTTTCCATCTTGCCTGTCAATTTAAACTTCTTAAGTCTGTGGTATTTATCTCTGAATTTTTGTATATGGTAATTAGATCTCCTTGTGTAAGTTACAAGTTAAGCCTGTCTTGTAGCATTGTGTGTAGTTTTGGCTTCTTACCTGAGAAAGGATCTTGATTTAATGGAAAGGGTTAAAGAGGGCTACCACTGTACAGTGAGATGATTACAGGGATCGAGGGGTTAATGCATAGTTTGAGAAATGAAAGGTAAGGGGTAGTCTTATTGAAGTTTATAACATTTTTAAGGGGAAATAAAAGGCTATTTGAAGTCATTTGATTGTTTTGTATAGTATTATTAAGACAAGAGGACAGAAGCTTAACACTTTAGAAAAGTCAGGCTACATTCCAGTTAAGCTAGTTTTATTTTTTTTAACACAAGTGTTAATTTATGAAACGTGTTATCAATAACAGTAGTGTAAACTGGCATAATAAAAGACTTTAAGAAGGGAATTGATGGATTTAAATTTTTAATTTTTCTCAGAAGTGGTTGTACAGGGATAGTTTTGAAGGACCAAAAGGTACCTTGATGTCTGTAATGTATGAAGTCTTTCATAGAGATAAGGCTTATCTACAAACATGTTTTAGTTAACAGGAATTGTACAGTATTAAGTGAATAAGAATCTATAAGTCTATTTAATATTGATGAATATGTATGCATAATTTTTACATCATCAACATATTAACAAAAGAAACTTGTGTCATCCCTGAACCAGATGGATAGTATTTATATGTGCAGTAATAGTGTAAAATATAGCTATATTTTTATTGCTGTTCATTAACTTTGTGTAGAACTAAGAAGTTTTGTTTTCTAAATTGAATGTAGGTGGCATTACCACCTTTGGATGGATATTCCATACTGATAGAGGTCAGAGCTTGTGCCCTTTCACATATAGATTGTAAGGTAAGGTTTTCTCTTTGTTTTGCGTATCAGGAGTTGATTAATAAAGCTATTGAGTATATTTTGGGTTTTGATTTATCTAGCAGAAGGTACTACATGTGAATTTAATAAAAATATAAAATACTTCAGAGTAGCTAGTAATGAAGAATAATGTTTTACATAACTAATATATATAAAGAATAAATAAAAGGATCAGGAAATGCAAATGTGTAAAGGTATATTACAACATGCATGTTATTATTAATCTCGAAAACTGTATGAGATCACATGATAAGAAATAATATATAACTGCTTAATAAGGTAAATGATTTAATCTAGATCAGTATGTAGCTTCTCCAAAATTTAGCTTGGTTATTATAAAAAAAAAATTAAATTTGAAACTTAACAGGGTTTTTGACAAAGAATAGTGAAAGTAAAGCTTCAAAGCAGGTACACTTCCCTCTGAAATGCAAAAAGCCTTTCCTTGTTGAGTTACTTTTATGTTGCCAGCAAATACATAATTCAAATTGTGCACAATAATTTCTCAACTTACCCATAGTTCTCCACTCTCCTACTTTCCACATGACTTATTAAACTATTGTGTAGTTCCTAAGAGAATGGAAGATTTGAACACTTGTCAGAGACTTATCTCCACAAAATGTTTATCAACATACACCTAATTTCAATTTTAAAAGAGGATGTTACAGAAGTTTCTTCATTGTGGACATTTGGTGACAAAGGTAAATATACAGGAAGCTTATCTTCAATGCCAAGTTATCCATTGTTGGATCACTTTCATAATTTTTGTCACTGTGAAAGGAGACAGTTCACTGCACTTCACTTTGGCTTGGCCTTGTCTCTTTATTCTTTTGGGTAGTCAGAGTATTTGATGGTTCTATCCTTTACCTCATCATTGATTTCCATTGTTACAAAGACAAAACTTGTTTTTTTTTTTTTTTCACTAGTTATTATGCACTCATTTGATCACCAAACTGGCTAAATCTCTTAAGTGGATCATCCACAACACCAAATCCTATTTAGTACCAACAGTATTTGGTATATTTGGGATTTTGGATCAGCATGATTCAAGTAACACTTCAGCTATTTTCTGTGGTTTTGCAAGTCTTGGAATCCTCTCGATATTTTTCTGTCTTCCATATCATCTGCTAGACATTTTTTCTTGTATGGGGATAATGGTTTAATTTTACAAAGTCATTTCTTTGGGGTATACTCAAAGGTCACTTTTAATAGGACCTTGCTTCTCAGCAGCATTTGAATAAAGTCCCATTATCATACTATCATAATTTCTTTTTCATCTTTTTTCTTTTGGTTTTCATCTTTTCACAAATGTCTCTTTCAAGGTTGAGGCTCTGTGTCAAGAAATCAACTTTATTTTAATTCTTGGATTCCTTAAGATGCAACAAGTCATATCAGTGTGTTAGAATTTGTCCTATTCAAAGTTCCCATCTTCTTCACCAGCATTTTGTGTTAATTCACACAGACAGCTCTACTGTGGTAGCTTACATCAGCATCTATGGTGGTAATTATTTGTACATCTTTTGTGTTACTTTAGTTTTTCTACCTTTTTAGCTTCATTCCTAGCATATTAACTTTTTAACATGCCATATTTATAGGTCATTAAATGATTATTGTTTTTACCAATTATCTTCTTAGTTTGTACTGGATTACAGTTTCAGATCCAGGTTGTCTGGCAGTGTATGCTTCTAGTCAAACTTGGTAGAACACACTCTTTATGCTTACCCCTCTGCTTCTTTATTTAGATCTTGACCAAATTTAATTACCTGAGGTGGCAAGTTCTCGTAGCTCCACTTTGGACTGCTCAATCATAGTTTCCCCTGTTACATTACCATGGAATCATAATCTCTGACAACATTGAAGGCTCATTTGTCACAACAACATTTGATACTAAAGCTTCATAGCCTGTTTCATTGTGGCTTTATCTGTCACTTTCAGATGCCATAAGAATCATTAGACTGCCTCTTTTTCAAATACTTTTTTTTTTTTTTTTCAGTGATCTAGAGTTCATAGGCAATTATTCTGTATAGGATTTGGGTTGATTTGATATTATGTTTCTTCACCTTTTACCCCTTTTGAACTTTTGGCAACTTGTTGCTGATTAGATTTTCGTTCATCACATCTCTGATATCACACAATGTCTTTTTTTAAATATATATACCTTTTGATGCTTCTCACACCTAATTTTCTAGAAAAGTCTTGTACATGTGTTATGAATATGTCTTCCTTCCTAAAACCATAGCCTGTAGTAGAAATTAACTGCTGTTTTTCATTATGTATTTAAAAATGGCTGGTATGGGTAGAGAAGGCACTAATAGAGGAGCGAACAACGTTTCGACCTTCTAAACAAAATACTACTAAAAATGAAAAAAGTCAACACAATTTTAAAAACACTTTATTTCTACCTACGCAAGACCGACTCACACACACCCAAAATATACAGCATCCCCAAACCTCATAAACCAGATTGTCCACAACGACCAATAATGTCCACATATGAATCGCTTAATTACAATCTTGGTAAATACATAGCATGGGTGTTCTCCAAACATTAACATAAGCCAGCTCATTAATCAAAGACTCTTTTTAATTTCAAATCTAACTTTAATCAACTTAATCATAAAGACTTAATGGCCAGTTTCGATGTCATATCTCTCTTTACAGAAGTCCCAACCACTGAAGCCTGCAAGATAGATTTAGAACTCTATATCCGAGACCCTAACCCATCAATAGACATTCCCAGCAACCGTCATAGAATTCACCACAATGAAGACAAACTTCATGTTCAACAACCACAACTATATACAAACAAATGGCCTAAGCATGTGCAGTCCAGTATCACCAGTTTTAGTTAATATTTTTATGATACAAGTTGAAACACAAGCAGTTAGCACAGCATTACATCCACCACTATACTGGTACGGATATTTAGACGACACAATTGTGGGATTCACATCCACAGAACGCACACTTCATTTTTTCAATCACATTAACTCTATACGTTCCAACATTAACTTCATGTGTGAACAGGAAGAAAGCAATAAAATATCATTTCTTAACCTCAAAATTACAAGAACCGATACACAATTTAAAATAGGAATCCACCAAAAAATCACCCATACTGGACTATACATTCCATGGGTCTATACTATGTAAAAACTACATTGACAAACACAACACCAACATTATTTATAAAATACAATGTGATAACTGCCACGACTTCTATATTGGAGAAACAAGTAGAAAAATGGAAACCAGATTCAAAGAACATAAAAAGTCACCTTCACACGTTTTCGAACACTGCAAGTCAAATAAACACAACATAACAATAGAAAACACCCAAATACTAAATAAAGAAAGAAACATAAACAAACGCAAAATTAAAGAAGCCTTACTTATACAATAACTCAAGCCCAAAATAAACCAATACAAAGGAACACCTTTATACCTATATTAATAAATATATCCAACATCTAAGCACGCCCTCTACATTCTTACACTCAATTACACAACCGCCTTCAACATGTGGTTAACTACAGGTCAATAACCCTTTCTTTCTTTGTGAACCTGACAATGAATGAAGAAGGTCAAAACGTTGCTTGCTCCTCTATTTGTGCCTTCTCTACCCATGCTAGCTGTTTTTAAATATATAATTTTTTCTACAAGTGGACTTTTTCGTCATTACGGCTTGCTATTTTTCAGCTGTTTTGTTACTTACTTTTAACAGATCCTGATTTTGATCCAGAAAAATGTTTCTTGTATCCTGTTTGTGCTATTTATGCTGTTTAGCATAAACTGACTTTTTCAGGGTTTTGGGAAAGGATGTTTATACTTTACATGAACATTCAGATTTTGCTGTTACTATTTCAATATATTGATTTGTGTAATTGATCTGTCTTGTTTACTGAATGTTCTTGTTCCTCATAAAAGTGACTTTTGGGTTATCTTACTAAAGTTAATAATTTGGTGATATTTTTTAGCTTCCTATTAGAAAATATTATTTAAGCCTGGATGTGGATGAAGTTGAACACATTCATAAAGTTTAATTATATCATTTTGCCTTTGGTTATGATTATTCTTTGTTCTGGCTTAGATGACACTTAGATTTGACTTCCCTTTTAACAGTTTCGTGGAAATCTATGGTCATGAAATCATGGAAATAGCTTATATATTTGTATCAGTTACACAGGCCTGCAAATTTAAACTTTACAAAAGTTGTTTTTGTTTTTATAACAGATTTTCTATTATTCAGTTAAGCATAGTTAGAAAATAATATATATTTTTTTTCTATCATGCAATGATGTTTTATGAATCAGAAAGAAAAACTTGCTTATATCAAATTATTTTACTTACCACAATGAGCATTTGTGTTATTATGTTTCTTATGTTGAGGTTCTAGAATGATTGATAAGATACTCATGTTGGGATTGGTCTAATGAAAGTAATTCACTTATGTAAAAATACACATGTTTTGTGGAAGAGCTGTATGTGATGAAGAAAAATGGATATTTTCTGATTCATCATACAAGTATTACTGTAGAACATGTAGGAATTTCAATACAATAAAATCATTGCAGGCCTGTGTTATTATGGCCAAAATAATAAATACAGTTCAGTGAATAGCACTACAAACAAAAATTCATACTTCAAGTCTTCAAGATTCGGACAATTAGAAAAGTAGTTACTGCATGTGCAGCAACCATTTCTTTATCATAGAACACAATTTTAGATAAAAGTAATCTCCTTACAACAAAAACACAACTTTCACTAGCAGTGTATGAGAGGGTTTGATTATATCTTTATTGCTGTGATTTGTAAATATAGTTGTAAAAAAATGTTAAAAATTATTTTTCAATAAAGGACACTAGTTTTAGCATATAAGAACATTACAGTTTATATCAGCACAAACCAAATACTTTTTCTAAACCTTTTCAATGAGGTATGAATACTATGATTAATAATTACTAGACAAACAGCTGCCCATAGGGTAGTATTTCTGCTAGTTTCATTAAATATAGAAGAAAAACAATGCCTCCTTATTCTAAGAAATTCCTTGTTTGAAAGATGTTATCCATTTAGGACTCTCATGTTGTACACATTCCTCAATTCAACTTCATCACAGCTTCAATTATTGTTCTTGACTGAAAACCTAAATTTTGTGCAGTTAGTTGCTTTTATAACTTTCTGGTTTCCTGCTCAATCTCAATGTGGATATTCTGCTTGTCATGTTTCAGAGGTAAGTCTTCCTCTTTAGAATTTTTACATTATTATAATTAAATAAATTTTGGCCATGAATGAATTTAAAATAGGTACTTACCTCAGAAATACATTCCCACTCACTTTCCTCTAACCAGAACATAGCATGAGACCACAGCTACTAAATCTTATTTCAGGCAGGAAAGTAGGGCTTACAGATTTCTCCTAAGCAAGCATAATAAGTCATGTTGAAGGTGGGTGTGGAGAATTATGAATAATTTGACCTGTATTGTGTAAAGGAAATTAAAAATTATAGTCACATTTGCATTTCAAATGTAAATATCTGTTTGAAATTCACTTATATTTATGCTAAGACTAGATTGGAAAACATTATTTGAAAATTACACTGTGAATAACCTCATTTTTAATTCACCATTTCACATACCATTCATTATACAATAATGTTAGGAGAAATCAAATTACCAAATAAAGTAAGACTATTGGAAAATAACCAATCAATGCTTATTAATAGTATGTAACACTATAATTGTCAGTTTTTTCTTCATTGTTAATTAAATTACATTGTCATTAATAAAACATTCTTTTCAAAAATGTTAATTTTGTTATTGGTATGTTAAATTTCCTCAAACACTGACCATTTTTATTCAGTTCAGTATAAACATCTATTTTACTATTAATATAATAATTTGGACAAATTTTTATATATTGTTGAAAGTATTTTTAAGTACTATAGATACATTTTGAATTATGCCTAATGTAGAAAGATGGACAATATTTTAATACTCAGGATCAGGATACTAAATTAATTTATTCTTCTTTCAATATGTTATTTGTTTATACCTTTCAGCATCCAACATAAAGCTTACAAGTTTGTTTAAAGAAATCTGAATATGAGTTTCTGAACTTCCAGGTCTTGCAGTTGCTGTATGACAAATCAAATGATCTAAAATACCCTGTAGGTCAAGACATTTCAGGAATAGTGCGACAGGTTGGTCCTGATGTTACAATGCTAAAACCTGATGATGAAGTAGTAGGTAAGTCATGAACACATGTCTTTGGTTATGATATGAATATCATTTATTTACTCAGTTTTGAGTTATCTAAGTTAATATTTACCCTTGTAACAGTTTCATGAGAAGCTCTCTAAACTTGCTAATGTTAAAAAAGATCAACCTCACAAACAGGTTTTATAAGCATACTGCTTAAATTTATTAATTCTTATTCAATGATCTGTTTTTTAGGTATTATACCATTAGACTTTGGGATCTCAGGATGTGCTGAATATGTGGTTCTTAATGAATTTGATGTAGGTAAGTTTCTTTCAAATGGTTTTATTACTGATCTTGAGCTGTTTTTTCACAAATATAATGTTAGGCGTACTGCTATTCACCATTTATCTACCACTGAGTATTTTTCTATTAAGAAATTAGTATAAAAAACAGTCAAACCATGATTGAATAATAAATTAAAATTATCAAATTTAAAAAAAAGAAGTTGTATCACCAAAATACACCTATTCTTCACTTATTTTATCAGTCTTGAGGCAATTTTTTAATCACCACTGTTTCAGTAAAAAATACACAGAAAGATGAAATTTTATTACAAACAAAAGTATGTGTGCACTCTGAAAAAGACTTACATAGCACTGTTAAGTATTTTCACTGTATTCAAGGTAAGAAATTAGAAAACAGTGTAGACATTCAACACAAGTTTTAAACTCTTTCGACCATATAAAGATGAAAGATATTTGGTAATAATAAACATTAATTTTGCTTTGTTTTAACCGTCTCAATATGGACTTCATTCGACAGATAACATGACCTCTTTCAACTTGTTTAAAATCTTTATAGATTTGATCCTACTAACTTTTAATGTAATATGTATATCTTCACAAAATTTGGCAGTCTTTCAGTAAACATTATAAGTCTATTATGTAAAAAATCATATTTTTAGTCAAGTATTTTAAGTAAACTGATGAATGATTATTCTTTGAATATTAGTGTTTCTTTTGAAT
This sequence comes from Tachypleus tridentatus, assembly GCF_004210375.1. Classification (NCBI taxonomy): domain Eukaryota; kingdom Metazoa; phylum Arthropoda; class Merostomata; order Xiphosura; family Limulidae; genus Tachypleus; species Tachypleus tridentatus. Next base: position 12,481,218 of record NC_134832.1, on the reverse strand, counting down.
AGTTCATGTGGAAAGTGATTTTATTGTTGAGGTTAAAAGTTTGTGTAATCTCCAAAACCTCCAAAATACATTTCAAACGTTTGTTTTCAGTGAAATGTTTTATTTTATTTGTTACTTTCTCTACCCTAACTCTATACGAAGTTGATCAGTTTGACTGACCTAAAAACAGCTGTTACGTAAAACAATTTATCTCGTACAAGCCTCTAATTTATTACATATTATAATTTCAAATGGCCCAAAACTAAGTTAAGTTATAATTTACACTTAGAAGTTAAATAAATGTTTATGTATCCAATTTACGACACTTGCCAGTAAAATTGATACATGCAGTTTTCTTTTATACAAATATATTTTAGTATACAAACAATAATGATGTGGATACAGTTCATTTAACACAGGGGTTCCCAACCGATGGGTTGCGACCCCCAAGGGGGTCGCAAAGCCTTGGCAGGGGGGTCAAACACGCAAAGAAGGGTTTGAATTTCTTCAAACGGCATGAATTTATTTCTTAAAAGCTAAATAATTGATAGAAGTGGGTCGTTTCAGCAGCAGAGTGCAGCCATAGTGGAAGCTTCATATGAGATTGCATTCGAAATTGCTGAACAAAAAAAGCCTCACACAATTGGAGAAACACTTCTTAAACCCTGCATGATGAAAGCAGTAAATCTTATTCTTGGAGAAGCCAGTGCAAAGATGCAGCAAGTATCCCTGTCAAATAATACTATACAGAGGCACATTTCTAAAATGTCTATGGATGTGAAGGAACAGGTTTTGACTGAAATCAAGGGTTCCCCTTTGTTCTCCTTTCAGCTCAACAAGTCAACAGATGTAAGTTCATGTTCTCAGTTGCTTGTCTTCGTGAGATACATTAATTCAGGTGACATCAAAGACGAATTCTTATTCTGCAGTGCACTTGAAACCACAACAAAAGCTGATGATGTCATGGAAAAAGTTTCAACTTTTTTTCAAGACGAAGATCTTCAATGGGAAAACATGTGGGGGGTTTGTACAGATGGGGCACCGGCTATGCTGGGATCAAAATCAGGATTCCAGTCGAGAGTGAAGAAGCTAGCACCTCAAGCAAAGGGCATCCACTGCATGATTCACCGATATGCTCTCGCCAGTAAGACTCTCCCTGCCTCTCTGCAGGAAGTGCTTGAATCTGTAATCAAAATTGTAAAATATGTGAAGACTCAAGCACTCAACACTCGCCTATTCAAAGAACTATGCAAAGACATGAATGCTGACCACGAAGTCCTTCTCTTCTACACAGCAGTACGTTGGTTGTCGAAAGGAAACGTTATTAATCGTGTCTTTGAAATGAAAGATGAAATAAAGCTATTCCTGGAGACTCAAGAAAGGAAAGATCTTGTAGCTCACTTCAAGATGAAGCATGGAATAAAAGAGTTATGCATCCTAGCCGACATTTTGACCAGCTGAACAAGCTCAATTTGAAGCTTCAAGGAAGGGAAACACATGTTCTCCTTTTTCAAGATAGTCTTTGGGCCTTTGTTTCCAAACTGCAGAACTGGCGTTGGAAAACCAATCTTGGAAACATCGCTATGTTTGAAAAACTTTATGGAGTGACGGATGAGTCTCAGATCCAACTGGATCAGTTCCTCAAGGATGAGGTTACCGAACATCTTCAGTCTCTAGAAAAGGAAGTCGAGCGTTACTTCCCTGAGCTATCACAGTAACAGGAGGCCCTGGTAAGGAACCCATTTTGTACTGAACTTGATGTATCCAGCATCCCAGATGATATCCAAGATGAATTTCTGGATCTAAGGAATGACTCTTCAGCTCGTGATCTCTTCGAGGTGAAATCCGTGACTCAGTTCTGGTGCGCTATGTATCAGTCATACTCCAAAGTCAGCATGATAGCTTTACGTGTCCTTGTTCCAATTGCTTCTACCTACTTGTGTGAGGCAGGATTTTCCACTCTTGTCAATATAAAAACAAAGAATAGGAACAGATTGGATGTTGGAGATGACATGAGACTGGCTCTAACAAACGCTGGCCACCTAATTTCAAAGCTTGCTGCTGAAATGCAACATCAGGCATCTCACTAGCTGGGTTGGATAGCTGTTCAAACCTATGTTAATATTATTTTAAGAAATATATGTTCTTTTTGTGAATTCAGGTTGGACCAATGTGATTTAATTTGCTAATAAATAATTACAGAATTTTTAAATATTTTTTTAGATGTTTCTTTCCTCTTCTTCACAGAAAATAAAAGAAAAAATAAGCTGCTGATAGTAAGCCCTAAGTAGGGGGTCACATGGGTTTCAAACTTTTAGGTAAGGGGTCGCGAGTGCCAAAAGGTTGGGAACCCCTGATTTAACAGGAACTTGTTATTTTTTTATTCTTCATTCTTTGCTGGTCACATGCCACTTTTCTACAAATGAAGTTATGTAACGTTTTTGTAAAAATATTGATGCCCAATTTGAATCTGCTGAAATTAAATGCTTTGTCAAGTTTGAAATCTATAAACATTCCTGGTCAAATATCTGAAGTTCCCTTTAGAAAGTGTTATATCACTCTCAATCATAGCTTTCAAGGTTTATAGTCTGACAGCTGTAGCAAACCAATAACAAGTACTGTCTCTTGATGTATCTCATTGGTTATATTAGCAGCCATGAGAAGAGTTTCTAGAATTTTGAGCTTGCAGAACAACATAAATGATGCATCTGTGTTTATGTGTACACACACATTTTTGATTCCTGCAATCAAAAATCTTCTATGGCTTTACAGAATATGCAGTTTTGTAATACAGATTTAATAGTATAAGTTATATATATTTCTAATTATAAATTTAACTTAAACATTGATATTAAAATAGACATATGATAGCAAACCCAACTCACCACTAAAAGAAACAACCATTAAAATAAATCTAAATTGCTATTTTCTTTCTTTCCATAATTACTTCAACTTGTAATATGATACTACACTTGTTTATCCTAAGTAGCTTTAAACTTGTAAAAATATTCATCTATTTGTGATTAAATTTTATTGTTTTATTGCTCTTTGAACTATGTCTAACTACTAATTATATCATTATAATTTGTAACTCACTTAGGAAATGTAGAGTTCATGTTATGCTGTTGAATTACATTACTCACAAGCTGCTATAAGCTGCTTGTCCCCTTGGTGTGGATTCCTGTACGTGGTGAGGGGACTTCTTAGGGAAGGTTCTGTTCTTTCAGTTTACTTCTTCTGGGATCTAAACATCCACTCACATGTTTGCCGTGCACAGTGACCCATGAAGGGGAGGAGAGGATCCTGTTGGTTGATGGGTCCAATCTTAAACACTACTTAAGCCTTGAATTCCTGTAGATGGGTGATTTTGGGGTGGACCCCTAGGGTAAGTCAGCTGGTCCACTTGGGTTAGTGTCGACCAAGTACCAGTGTTGGAGGTTCTCAACAGGTGTTGTGAACAAAGTGTTTGATGCTGGTGTTTGGGTATAGTGCTCATGAAACCCTGGCATTGCTGCAGTGTCCATGTTTGTCATTGTATTGCATCCTCTCTTAGGGCTCCATGGTGGGTGGGGTCAGTGGGCATCAAAATATTCTTTTTTTTATTATGGATCCTCCAAATAAAATAGTGAAAACACAGTCCATAGGTAAACGACCATGTCTTGAAGATTCTGAGCAGCAATATTCAATGTCTGTAACACCTGTACCTCATTTTGTAATACTACATTCCCTTTCAGACAAACCTTTGGGGCAGATGTCTCCATTTCTCATTCAGAAGGGACTAGAGGGACTTGCTGGCTCTCCAAAGTCAGTCAAAAAGCTTTGTTCTTGTGACATATTGGCTGAAACATCCACATCTTAACACAGTGAACTCCTCTTTCGTTCAAAGGCGATTGGGGATATACCTATTGAGGTTACACCTCACGCTACTTTCATTTCGTCATGAGGAGATATTACTGAGAGGGATTTGAAGAACATTCCTGAGTCAGAGATTCTCGCTGGTTTCTCCACCCAAGGAGTTGCTGCAGTGTGGTATTAATGTATTGATGTATGGAGATTAATGTATCTCCACTCACAAAGATGGAATTATGATGCCGACTGTTGTCCTCATTCTGACATTCACATTAGCACCACCTACCACCATCAAGGCAGGTTATCTTAATTGTAAGGTACAGCCATACATTCCAAACCCTCTCAGATGTTTTCAGTATCAGCAGTTCTGTCACCCGAAGACAGATGTTCCTTGATGTGTGCTCGTTGTGGTGGCAAGGACCACGATGCCTATGTGTGTGAAAGAGACCCTCTTTCTATCAATTGCAATGGCTCTTACCTGTCCTACTTTTGTTCTTGCCCTAAATAGTTGGAAGAAAAAGAGGTGCAATGTTTAAAAATGCTTGAGGCTCAAAAGTTGCTGTCCACCACTTCACCTTGGACATATGCTGCTGCACTTCCATTCCACTAGTACAGTGGGAGTGCAGATAAATCTCTCTGTGCCTCCAAAAAAATTGTTCTCAAAGCATATGACAAGTTTTTTGACCTCTATGGTTAAAAAAGTTGATGAATCAACGTCAACACCCATTTCTGTCCATAACATACATTCCAGCAAACCACAAGGTCCACTTCCTTTGGTTCTGAGTACGGTTCAAGTCCTCAGGCACTGGAATCCTCTTCCAACAATAAAGACCTGCCAAATCAACCCAGGGCAGGATCCATGGAGGCCGAAAGACCTCCTTCGAATAAAGACAATAAAGAAAAAAGACATGGTCATAAACAGAAGGGCTCTCCACCCAATTCGCCTACACATAAGTAAAAATGGCTGTCTTCATACAATGGAACTGTCAAGGTTTATATTCTAATCTAGATGACGTCAAAGCACTTATTGCTTCCTACTATCCTGTATGTCTTACCCTACAGAAAACATTTCTGAAACCTGTCGATACAGTCACCTTTTGGTAGTTTTCTTTGTACAGAAATGACAGGCTGTGTGATGGATGAGTGCATGGAGGGGTGGCACTGTTGGTTGATCAGCATGTGCTCACACTATATTTACCACTCGACACACCCTTGGAGGCCGTTGCCATCCATGTTTCTTTGGGTCATACCATCATTGTTTGTTCTCTCCACCTGTCGTGTGGAGACATCTATGAACACTCAGACCTTGATGCTCTCATTGAGCAGTTGCCATCTCCATTTTTAATCGTAGGGGACTTTAATAGACATCATCCCCTGGGGAAGTGCTGATCTTGATGAAAGGGGTTGCTCCGTAGAGCGTATGCTCTCTGATCAAAACCTTTCGCTTTTCAGTAGCAGTTCTTTTACTTATTTTCATGCACCTAGTCAGTCCTTGACTGCTATTGATCTCTCAGTTTGCTCCTCTTCACTAGTCTCCCATTTTTCATGGAAGGTTGGCACTAACCCAAGATGCAATGATAATTTTCCTATAATCATGAGAGAGACTGGCTGTGGTCGATGCCACCTGACCCACGTGCCCAAATGGAAGCTGGATCAGGCAAACTGGACCTCTTTCACTACTCTCGCAGAACTTGATCCTGTCATCATCTGTAAGCCATCAATAGACGATTGTGTGGCAGCAGTAACTGACTGTATTATGCAAGCAGCTGCTCAATGTATTTCTAAAACCTCAACACGTTTTCCACTATATTCTTGTCCATGGTTGAATCCTGCCTGTCACATGGCATGGAAGGCTCAAAAATAGGCCTGAAATACTTTTTGTAGGTATCCCACACACTCACACTTCATTGCTTTCCAGCAGGCCTGTGCATATGCTCAGTGGGTAAGACGTCAAAGTCAGAAGGACTGTTGGATTAAGTTCACAACCAGCATATCTTCTACCACCAGTCCCAAAGTCATATGGGACAAGATTTGAAAGGTCAGTGGGCAATATAATTCTGTCCCCCTCTCCATCATGCTCTCTGATGGCCAAGAAGTAGCTGATACATGGAGCATCACCGATACTTTAGGTGAAAGGTTTTACCGGGTATCTGGCACTTCTGCTTTTTCTTCCACCTTCTTAGCCATCAAGACTCGGGCAGAGCAATCATTTCTTTTCTTTCGAGCTGATTGTCTCTATGACTATAATCGTCACTTTACGCTGCTGTAATTCAAACTGGTCCTTCATCGGTCTGGCAGTACATTCGTTGGACCTGATGATGTACACTATGAAATGCTGCACCATCTATCTCCTGCTTCTCCTGCTATTCTTCTGATTGTTTTTAACCAGATCTGGCAGAAGATTATTTTTTCTGGTGCCAGGCTATTTATCATACCTTTTTCTAAGCCTGGGAAGGATCTCAAGATTTCTTTAATATACTGTTCAATTGCTTTGATGAGCTGTCTCTGTAAGACCTTAGAGAGGATGGTTAGTGCTCCTTATGTTTAGTTCCTGGAATGAAACAACTTCCTCTCGCCCACCCAGTGCGAGTTCTGATGACAGCACTCCATCATGGACCATTTGATTCGACTTGAAACGTCAATCAGTGAAACCTTTCTCAAACTGCAACATCTTTTATCAATACTCTTTGACATTGAGAAGGCTTATCATACAACATGGAGGTATGGCATTTTGTGAGACTGCCATGTATGTATATATGGGTTATGTGGCCATTTGCCCATTTTTATTAAAATTTTTTAATGGACAGGAGATTCCAAGTTCATTTTGGTTCGACACTTTCCCATTCTTTTTCTGCAGAAATTTGGAATCACTCAGGGCTGTGTTTTGAGTGTCACACTTTTCAGTATAAAGATTAATGTCATCACTGAACAACTCCCTCTTACTGTTGCAAATGAGCTTTATGTCGATGACTTCCACATCTTGTGTCAGTCGTCGAACATGAGTTTTATTGAACAACAGCTACAGACTGCTCTCAATTGTTTACTGAAGTGGACCACAGCAAACAGCTTTAACTTCTCTCTCTCAAGCCATTTGCATGGACTTTTGCTGCCAACCCTGATTCTGAACTCCGTATGAGTGAAGTTGTGCTGCCTGTGGTCCCTGAGATGAAGTTGTTGGGGCTTACTTTTGACCATAAGCTGGCCTTCATACCACACATCAAGCAGCTACTGGTCAAATGTACAAAAGCACTGAACATCCTTCGTGTTCTCTCTTCCACCACTTCTATGCTGAAGATATATCGTGCTATTATTCAATTGAAACTCGACTATGGATCGCTGTGTTTTGGCTCTCTCAGAACCTCGGTTTAAAGATGCTGGACACTGTTCATCATCAGGAACTTCAGTTCTGACCCTGGGCTTTGTGCACCTCCCTATTTCAGAGCTTATACACAGAGTATCATGATCCTTCTATGCACCTCTGCCATTTGCAACTGTCTTTACTGTATGCTTCGAAACTTCGTTCCTTACCAAATCATCCCACCAGGGGTTGTGTTTTCCTTTCTCAGTGGGCCGTGTTTTTTCAGAACAGACAATCTGCCATTGCTCCTTTTGGCCTTCATATAAAGGCACAGTTGGATGAATTGGGTGTGTCCTTGGATGTGTCCAGTTCCCAAATAAGGCATATCGTTTAAGTCATCTGACAAAAAGCAGGCACTCTCAATTAGAAATACTGTATGTTATTAGTTGAAAACCTTTCAAACCATCCTTTCATTCTTATTTATACAGATGGTTTGAAGGCAGGTGACTGTGTGGGTTTTGTCATGGTTTTATGTGGTTCAGTGGTTGTGCGTGAATCTCCTCTACAGCTTCTTTGTTCACTGCTGAACTGTATGCCATTTCTCTTGCCATGGACCACATAGAAGCTAAACAGTACTCAAACTGCACTATTTATACTGACTCACTTAGTTCTCTACTGGCCATGGAATTGCTTCATGTTAGTTCTCACTCTGTTCTTGCCAATATTCAAAGCCGACTGGCCAATTTCTCTTTAACATCTACTTCTATCCAGATTTTCTGGATACCAGGCCATGTTGGTATTCACGAGAATGGGCTCGCCAATACTGCAGCTAAATCTGTATGTTCTGGCACTCTCACTGCTGTGCCCATTCCATACATGGACTTTGGTCCTTTATTCAAGGGTCAGCTCTATGCCAGTTGGCAGTCGACTTGGAGTGACCAACGTGAAAACAAAGCTTTTCCAAATAAAACCATCTATTGGACTTTGGCTATCTTGCTTCCCTAAGGATCGAAAAGAGGAAGTTCTTCCAACTAGACTACGTATTGGTCACAGTTTTTTAACTCGTCTTCTTTATCTGGGACTGATGCACCAATGTGTTGTCTATGTGACACTTGGGTTACAATAAGCCACATTTTACTTTCTTGCCATCTATACAGCACCATTTTAAACATGTTTTGTCCCAAGGTTTATCTGTAATGTTAGATAATGTTATTGGTGATGGTGACACTGTCCACCTTGGTAATGTTTTTAGTTTTTCAAAGGCTATTACTCTTTTTAATGCTTTTTAAGTTGTTTTTTAATTTATATATTAGACCTTTTTTAATGTGATTACCTTTTAAGAATCAAAGTACATCTAGTTCAATTTGAAATTAGAAAATGACCGTAACATCAAATAATTCGAAACCAGGACTGAAAAGGCCAACTCCAGGTGACTAATGCTGCTGTTTGAACTACCCATTAGTCATTTGGGTGAATTACAATTATTAAAATTTTGCTACAAGTCTTTTAAAACTTGTATTACTTTACTTTCTGAAAATGGCCATAATGTCAAATAACTTGAAACCAGGACTGGAAAGGCCAACTTCACATGACTAATGCTGATTTTTGAACTAACCTTTTAGTCATTCTGGTGAGTTATGATAATTACAGTTATGCTACAGAAAGTCCTTTACAACTTGTATTACTGTAGTTTTTCTCTTACCGGTGTAGACTAGATTTAAAATTTGGATTTAATGCTATTTATGTTTTTAATTGAAAAATTAAACTTTGTCTTGTTTTACCTTAATTTCCTTGTATGCATTTTATTAATTTTGCTTTAATTTTAAATTTTTATCAGATGTTTGGTGCAGATAGCCTTGTTGCTTTGTTCCATAAAACACCAAACCAACCAACCAACTTGAGTTGTGTGCATTATGGAACCTTTTTATAATATTGTTAATATTTAAATTACTTATTGTAACTTTGACTAATCTAAATAGATCTTTATTGTTACATTTTATTAACTTTGATAATAATAACTAAAGAATAAACATGTAAAACAAAAGATAAATTACCTATTCAAGCATTATTTTTTTTTGTGTGTGCAGCTGGTGACACTTAACCACACTTTTTTTTATACAAATGGTAGAAATGTACTGATTATTCTTTTATTTAAATAATGCACCAAAGAACATATAATAATAACATGCAAACATCAGACAATACCTTTTAACAATTGCAATTTTCTGGCTTATTAACAATGTGACAAGAACTGTTAGAAGTTAATCCAGGCTAGTCATTACCTTTCCTGTTGGAATGAATTGTGTATTCACAGAGAAATTCTCAATTCAGAAAACAGTATAACATAATACATTGTTTGATAGATTAAATTTTGGTTTTCTATTGATTATATATAATATAGAATTAAATGCAAGAGAGAACTGTCAACAAAAACTCGCAAAAAAAGAGGATGTTTCAAGAGGGGTATGATTTTCAGTTTGATGGCTCTGTAACCATATTGAAGGTTTTAAGAATTATGGTTTGTCTGAGCAATGATACTTTTATAATGAGTAATTTATGTGTAATTTCATACTTATCAGAGGGATGATGAATAAAACAGAGAAGAGGAGAAGCCTAGAGAAAATGTCGTACAAAACTTGTATACTATTAAAATGTAAATTATTAGCTAACAGTTTTTACTATACCAAATATACTCTTCAAAAAAAGAAATGCAAAAGGTATGTTTTTATTATTTTAAAGAGAAATATATGTAATAACGTTACAAGCTCAGAGTATGTGATGTTACACGTGTTAAGGCACTGATTGTCAGACCAAAATGATCATAAAAGTTGTGCACTTTGAAAACGGAGGAAAACATCAGATTTTTTGCCAAAATGCATTTGTGTCCAATAAATTTGTTTGAGAGATCTGCATGTTCTGCAAGTGCAACATGTGCAAAATCCCTATAAAAGTGACGGGTTTTCGGTTTCCATAGCTTAGTGTTAAGCCACAGACACGCAATACAGTTACGCCAAGACTGACTGAAGCACAACGCAACAACGCCATTGGTCGCTTGGAAGCAGGCGAATCTCCATCAGATGTTGCCAGAGCTGTGAATGTCCACCCAAGCACCATCACAAGGCTATGGAATCGTCACCAACAACATGGATCAACTTGTGACCGTCCACGATCTGGCAGACCTCGTGTGACCACGCTCGCACAAGATCGCTACATCCGGTTACGTCACCTTCGGGATAGGACCACCACTGCGACGTCTACTGCCTCAACCATACCAGGGCTGCGTAGGATTTCCGATCAGACCGTACGCAACCGTCGATGAGATTCTTTGGCCCCATGTGCAACCCATCATGGTGAACGTCAATGACGTTTTTCAACATGACAACGCCCGTCCTCACACAGCCCGACTCACCACTGTCTTCTTGAGACACCACAACATCAACGTACTTCCATGGCCCTCCAGATCACCAGATGTAAACCCCATCGAACATCTTTGGGACGAGTTGGACCCACGTCTGCGACGGCGACAACCTCAACCGCAGACTCTACCTCAGCTTGCAGCAGCTTTGCAGGCTGAGTGGACAGCCATTCCACAGGATGTGATTCGTCATCTCATCGCTTCCATGGGCAGGAGATGCCAAGCAGTTATTGATGCTCACAGGGGGGCATACTCGTTATTGACGTTGAGTGACGTTAAACTTCACCTGGTGAGTGTGGACTTCGCCTTTGCAGACTTTGGATGTTCAGCAGTGAATGTGCAAAGTTTCACACATGTCATACAGAACTACCCGGAATAAACTTGTTAACTATATGTCTCAAATTTTGCCTTTTGCGTTTCTTTTTTTGAAGAGTATAGTATAATGCAAATAAAAGATAGATTAATAAAATTATTAATGTAAGTCACTAAAACCTCATGGTATGTGCAGTAATTAATGTCTGGGTGAATAGGGTTAAGGCCAAGAAGGTTATATATTTGTTAAAGTACCAAATTAATATTTATTAGTTTTCATTTATTTACCAATTAAAACATTTAAAACATTGATTCTATAGTGTTAGTAACAGCAGGTTTGTTTATATTCTAATTTGAGCACTAGACCTAATACAAAAATGTAACTTACAATAACCTTAGCTGAAAAACTGCTTAGTAAATTTTATTTTGCTTTTTTGTTACAACTCTGTATCATAAAACTTCTGAACTAAACTATTTTGCTTTTATATCAATAAAATTATTAAAAATAAAGATTAAAAAATAATCCTTTCTAACAAATCAACATGAATATTGAGCATTCAACATAAACACCATAGTTAGCTGAAGAAAAATCAGGTGATGTGTTTCTAAATGATGATTTATATTGTTGAGCATTACCAAAAGAAGGAGAGTGAAAGTGTTTTTGACAGAGTGACATGTGGAATAAGCCTTTTATAGTTAGTGAGTAGATCAACTCTAATTTATTTTTATATTATTAAAATATCAATTTTCAGTGTGAAGCAGAACTTGAAATTAGGAACAAGTTGGCAAATGAATTGGCAAATATGATGCAGATTTTACATTATTGGTTTCAAACATTGTATGTCGTTATTTCTAAACTTGATAAACATATATGATCTTAACATTTAGATACAATATGTAGAAAATACATTTGGTATGAGAAAGAAAATGTGAGTGGGATGTATTGGACAGTTTTACCTACAAACTTGCTGATTACTGATGTTGCCTTATCCAATATCAGAACACTTAAAACACTAGGAGGATGTGTTCACCAATGGTTACTTTCTTTATGCTTAGGTGATTATTTTCATTCATGATCAGTAAACTTCTGCTTTTTTAGTGAGAAGAAATTTATCATAATTGCTTGACAACACATGAAATCTGACACCTTTAATATATGTGAGAATAATAATAAAAATAATTTTTGAAAAAGTGATATATGAATCATATTAAAAATAAAAGTAAAACAAAAAAAATGTTTCTGTATGTTTTTATTAGCATCCTCAGTGATGAATTACATTGTAAATGCTTTATGAACTTCAAAGATATAGTAGTTTCATCAAGGGTACCTTATTTCTGCTAACATACATAGTTATTTTTGTTCAGTTGTGCCCTCTACTTGCAAACTTTTATAGCATACTACAAGACATTTATTCTCATACACCCCTCAGTACATATAGTTTAACTGATTCTTACATACAAACTATCATGCAACAAATTTCCACCAGTAGAAGTACCACACACCCATGTGACTCTCTATGGGCCTGGCATGGCCAGGTGATTTAGGTGCTCAACTCATCATCTGAGGGTTGTGGGTTTGAATCCCCATTATCCTACCTTTCTCCAAGTCTGGGAAGGATCCCAAGATTTCTTTAAACTTGTCCAATACTTTGTTGAGTTGTCTCTGTAAGATCTCAGAGATGATGGTTAATGCTCATTTTGTTTGGTTCCTTTAATCAAACAACCTCGTCTCGCCCACCTTGTGTGGATTCCGATGATAGTGCTCCACTATAGACCACCTGATTTGACTTGAAACATCAATCAGAGAAGGCTTGTGATACAACATGGAGGTATGGCATTTTGCAAGGCCTCCATATATATATGAATTATGTGGCAATTTGCCCATTTTTATTAAAAAAATTTTAATGGACAGGAGATTCTGAGTTTGTGTGGGTTTGATGCTATCCTGTTCTTTTCTACAGGAACTTGGAGTCCCTCAGGGCTATGTTCTGAGTGTCACACTTTTCATTTTTCAGTATAAAAATTAATGCCATCACTGAATAACTCCCTCATACAGAGACAAAAAAAGATGTAATTTCCTAAGTCATATTGAAATGAATCATGCAAAAATTCAAATATCAATTTCAAATTTTTAAATTCGGAGAAGTGTGATTGAAATTTTTGAGATAGTTTTTTGATTCCTTTTACCTAGAGATTATCTCTAGCTACAGAGAAATCATAGTCATTATTTTCTAGAAAACTATTCATCTTTGCAAAATGTATCAAATCTTTCTTTTGTAATTGTTCTGCAAGGAGGTTTAGCTTTAACTGAAATTCAGGAATAGACTGTGGTTGCTCGCTTACTGTTTTACCTCTTCCCTGAAGCTTTGTATTCAAATTATTCAAGTGAGCCATCATGTCACACAGAAAGTGCAAATCACACTGCAATGACAATGTTTAAATTTCAGGGAAATTTTCAACCTTACCATTTTCAACAAGATACTCTCTTATGTGAGGAAATAAGGAAGTATATCATTTCAAGACTTTTCTTCTACTTAACCATTTTACATTTGCAAAATCAGTAAGATCATCAAAAGTACAGTCACTGTTTTTCTTCAAAGATTCAACAAACTGTTGATGGGTGAAAGAACTTCTACTTCCAATCTAATAGAACAATTTTTATAATGATATCCATCAAATTTTTCAATTCATCACTTTTAGACATCTGAGCACATAAATTTTCCTGATGCAAGATGCAATGGAAAGATGGCAGCATGGACTTCACATTATTTTCAATTAAATGCTGCTTCAAAAGAGACACAAATACTAATTTTGTCCCTATTATGGCAGGAGCACCATCTGTTGTGACAGAAACCAGTTAAACTCCAGATTGAATTTTTTTGACATTTCAAGAAATTTTTCAAAGATGTTTTTTCCATATGTTCGATCTTGTAATCCATAAAGGCCAAGCATTTCTTCCCTCACTTGAAGATCTGAAGTTACTTATCGAACCCAAAAAAGTTATTCAAAGATTTTATTTCTATTAGTTGTTGAGCATGTGGAAACAGAATATTGGTATCCTGTCATCAATCTCCCTTATCTATATGAATGACCCAAGCTTCTCCAAGTCTCACATATTACTTTTTTTTATCTGTGTTGATCTTTTTTTACTGGGATTGTAGATGTCCAGTTTGTTTGTAGTTGGCCCCTATCTGCAGTTTGCCTTAGCAGTGGAGCCATACCACTATTGAGATTTGTAGTGCACAAGTTTCAAACACTGCAGTTGTTTTCTTAGGACATGCATAGGCTTAATATGAGTTGTGACGTTAGCATATGTTTTTTTCATCCCATTCCTTCCACTGTACTGTGCACACACCATTCCATGGACAACTGGTTATTGCTACCATCATCTCATCATTTGTTAGAACCTAACATTCTGATTCTGCTTTCAGATACAACCAAAACAGGTTTCCCTTTTGGGACTGTGACATCCATTCTTGCTTAATTTAGTATGCCACCAGTATTGGTATTTTTTGTCATCTCATCTCTCATTTGGGATCAGCTGCCTTTCATCCTGGTAAAAGTTATAGAATAGGATAACCCACTTTTACTTACCTCTTCCACTACAGAGATGGTTCATTTTCTTCTGAGAGTGTGGGCATCTTTTGAATACTTCATGCCTTTGGGATAAAAACACAAACAATTATTTTTTTGGTTTTTAAGCAACCAGAGATCTATTTCCTGCTTTCACCTGTTTCCTTAGTTGGGATCATTTTTTGATCTTGAATGGTTGTTAACTCAGAACACTACTACAATTTGGGTTCTTCTACAGTTTATTCTCTTATTTATTCTTGAGGGATTGAGTACATATACCAACAGTAAGGAATTTCCTACACAATGTTTTCATCCTTCCTGCTCTTCAACAAGCAAGACCTCATGGTCTAGGCTTCTAAAGGGATAAATTGTCAGTCCTCACTCTGATGATTCTCTGGTGGTGTCTTATGTTTCACATTGAGGAGGCACTTGGTCCATGGCTCCTTATTTTTGAATTTTGGACATCCTTTCTAGGAACTAGTCTTATCATCCTTTTAGAGTGCCATGTTCCATGGATGATGCCTGTAGTAACAGATCTGTTGTCTCAATCCAAACAGGTTCTCCTCACAAAATAGATATTGCAATGCAAGATTCATTTGTGTTAACTGTCACTGGATCACCCAGCTGCTGATAATTTCATCTCCAGTACATCAACTTTGGGCCTTTGCAATAGACACTTATCTACTTCAGTGGGGTTATAATATATGATTTATTTCCAATCCATTGTCAGATACTGTTGATCACACCAAATTGATGGCAACACCCAGGTTTCTGCTTCTGCAATACCTTCTGATGTGTCCAACTCTTCCACTTTTTTTTATTCTCTCTGTGGAGGCAGCCATAGTTGAATATGGTACACCTGGTTATCCAGACTTCTGGTATAGAGGTTATGCTGTCATTTTCATGGGATTGGCATATAATTTCTGAGGTTTACACATATCTATCTCAGTTTCTGTTTAGTCTAAAAGTAACTTTTTTTTCCAAAGGTAATGATCTGCATATTGGCATTGTTGTGATAAGAGGAGGTTAAACTTTTTCAATCGGTGATGTCAACCATGACTTGTTTTTTGTCTTGGCTCTTTGTCAGAAGTTACTTTTGTTTGCCACAATCACCATTATTTATGCTGTTCTTATTGACTACTCTTCAGTTATCAGAACTACATATTTTTTGAGCACCCAGTACTCTTCAGATTCTTGATATCATTTTGAGTAATTGGTGCCATTTCATTTACCTAACAAGTAGATTGTTACATGTTCTTTCTTTACATCTGTTTTTGACCTGACTCTTATACTTCATGTATCCACTTTACATGCAGGTTTAGTTTTTATGGCTGCTGACTTATGAACATCCCCAGTCAGAGTAATTTCTTCTCTTTGTCTATAGACCATTTTCTATTTCTCTGTGTATCCTCAGAACAGTACTTTTTCCCCTACATTCTTTCAGTTGGGAAAGGGGTTCAGTCCTTTTCTCCTATTCATCTTCTCATTCTTTCTCTCTGTGTACAGTCAGATTTTAATCTTGATTATGTTCAGTGAAGATTTTAAATGTTTTGCTGTTTGCACTCAAATCTTTAGAAATATGAGACAGCACTTTACTCTGAACTCTCTTTGAAAGTGAGGTATCTGCTGTGAATCGTATCTAAAGGGCTTTTTCTCTGTCCTTAGAAGTCTAATTCAAATGAGGCTGGAGGTCAGTGTGCAGACTGATATATGGACCTATCCAATACCTTTATATCACATTATTTGCTTGATCTGGCAGTCTCTTCTTTCAAGAGTTTTTGTCAACTACATCTAGCTGTCTTAACTCTTTTTGCTAGATTATACACTGGAGTGAGTATTTTTATTTCTACCTTTCAGGGTACCTTATCTTCTTTTCACAGGATCCAATTGTAACAAATGTTCCTCAGAGAGGTGTACTCTTATCAATCCAATTCCAAACTAGCAACCACTATTTCAAAATGCATTATACAGGTTGCAAGAGGCTTTGTAGAAATGAGATGTTCCATAAGACCACCTTGGAGCTGGCCAAATGGTATTACCATACTATGCTAGATTACCACTCTTGGATCACCATAAATAAAGCTAAAGGGGATCCTGCTAGTCATTGGATTGAATAAATCAGAAGTGATTTGCTTTTAAAAATTTATTGAATCTGATCTACCTATTGCACTGTTTCTTTGGTGAGCATGGCATATGTGATCCTGTCATTCTGAGCTAAGGTATTGCCCTTTAAGCTTCTTCAGATGGAGGTGAAGATTTGTCTGCTCTGGTGTTGCTTATTTTCTCATCATTATTCCAGTGGTACAAAATGCATCATTCTTTGGCTAAAGGTTGGGATCCACTCAAAGTTATATCTATATATAATATTGTAGTCCACTTGCCCTAGCCACCAACATGGGGTATACGGACCATGACCCCTTACTTTCAACCCTGATTAGTGGAATCACGGCTGTGTAGTTGAGACTGGTCCATACTAATTATCGCTTAAGTATAATTCCATCCCTGATACAAGAACTAAGTCCTGTGAAAAAACATACCTTTTCTGGATGTAGTGCAGATTCCTGACTCGGGTATCACTCTTGGTACATCCATTATCTATGCAGATGCTTTCTATATAAATAATGCTTTCACTAGCCCTTCTACCTTTTTAGTGTGAGTTATAGTTATAAGTGGCAGCAGAGGTAAGTCTGTTTTGTAAGTTAACATTTTCCTAAATTAAAAATGTATTTCCAAAAATGCCTCCACTAACATTTTCCCACCCTTTCTCCCCAACAAGAGTTGGTGTTAAAGACTAGGATGATATTAGTCTTAGAAAATGTGATAACATTATCTGAACGAGTTGTTTATATACATTACCAAGATCATATAAATGTTATATTTGTACAACACCCAACATTTTCTCATGATTTTGAACAATATTGATTTTTTTGCTGAGGCCTTATAATCCTATTAAGATGGGCACCTGTATTTTACTGAACCATGTAACCACCATGCAAAAAATGGTGGTATACATACTATAACTCTGAACATACTTTTTGAATTTTCAGAGAATTTGGTAACCTTTCAGTAAAGCTTTCTGTTTAGTTATATAATGTCAAATTGTTGACTGCTGCAAGTGTTAAGTGAATTTCGTTTACCTGGTCCTTAAAATCTCCTAAATGAATAACAATTGTTTTATTTTTTTTCTCTGAAAAAATACTTTTTTATGATATCTATTATTTACTTTTCCTTAATTGTATATACATATCAAAGTTAATTATACAATTTCAAATTTACTAAGCTTCACAAAATAATTTGGTAAACACTTCGTAAACAGTACAAGTACATTGTACACAAAAAATCAGAAGATTTAATGAATTAGTTCTTTTAAAGATCTGTCTCTGAATTTACTGAGTCAGTCTGACTAGTCTGAGTGCAAGATAATTTTTATATTGAGAATAAAAATACAGTAATTCATTTTTGGCAGGTATGTATAGATAGCTGTTTCAAATGGCTTGCGTGATAATTTTTAGTTTCATTATTGAGCAGCTAATACAATTGGTTAACCTATTTATAATTTAATTAAAAGGCCATTTAAGTAATACTGCTTTTTAGCCATTCTATTGTAATGCTTAATAAATTTTTTGTTTTGTAAAATCAATATTTGAAGACACATGAATTTATATTTGAAGAAGCAACTTAGTCAAAACAAAAGTGAGAACTAACACAGAGGCAGTTTATATTTGCAAAGATCATACAGGTCACACATTTTATTCATGATTTATGATATATGTTATGATCTAAACTTTGGTTTCATTGCTTACTGGCAGAAGGATTATTACTCAAGTGAGTATGAACTGCAGCAATAACTCCATAAAATAAAATAGATGTGAAAAAGTTAAGAGTTGAAACTTTGAAGATAAGGAGATCATTAATACAGAGAATGTGATCCATTCAAAGATGAAGAAAAAAGTATTGTTCATTTTATCTAATACTCTTCAACTCTTATTATTTTCCTTACATTGTTGATTTTACTGCATTTAGAATTATGATAAAGAAAATAACAGATAATGTTCAAAATTTTAGCAAAAGGTTAGAAATAAAAAAAAAAGATTTTAAGATGTACTATAGGTTATCCAAATGAAATATAAAAAATGTAAGATGAAAAGAAATATTTTAATTATTAACTTGAAAATAATGTTTCACTCAGACTAGTCAGAGTAATGCAGTAAAAGTTTTGGAAATTCACAAGCTAGTCTTTAGACAAATTCAGAGTTAAAATAAATGTTGGTTATCCACTGTGATATTGCTCCATTGAACTGAGACCATGCATATAGTGTCAAACAACATTTGAATGACAAGAAATTTCTTGGAAACTAGAAAACTCTTTGAGTAAAGTTTATGATAGCATAAAAAATTATAAGATTCCTTATCACTTTTCACTGTTGGATAGCAAAAACTTATGACAAGTAAAATTGAATATTAATTTCTTTGTATTCGGTTTTGCAGTAAAAAAGCCAGATCGTGTAAGTTTTGTTGATGCTGCAGGCTGTATTGGAGATGCAGTAAAAGCTTATACTGCTCTTCATTACTTAGGACGTATGACAGGTGGAGATACTATTCTAATCATGGATGGAGCCACTTCATTTGGTAGTCTTGCTATTCAGCTAGCCTATCACTGGGGAGCAAAGGTTAGAATTCTGTATAGTTGCTATGTTTAATAATATTTTAAATTAGACCTAATGTTATATTCTGGAATTTTTGTCTCTTTTTCACTTCTTCAGTGTGATAAATAAGTTACAAAGCAATTAAAATTGGCATCTAAAGAATAGTTCAAATATAGTGACATTTTACAAATTCACCATTGTTAACTCAGTACTCTTAAGATATTGAAACTAATGTTCTACAAAGGAGGATTGAATTTTGTTGTCACTTTCCAGCATATATCAATATTTGGGTGGTCAGTAATATGCTTTTGATCTCCACTCTGGACATAGAATTTACTTATTGCAATCTAGACAAAGGTTTTTCATAACATAACCATAACTTTGATTATGACATGAACTTAACTAAATTTTGAATATAATTAAGTAAAACCTTTAAGTATTTTTATGATCAATGCATGCCAATGAAATTAGAATAAAAATTTAGACTGTAGTTCCAAGTTTTATATCATCTGAATTTTAACTCCTTTATTTTGAGAAAAAAAAACCTTTAAAAAAATCTCAAACTTCAATTATCTTATCCAGTGATTCACAAATTTATAAAGTCTGAACTTTATTCTGCTATTCATTCAGAAGGTTGTAGAAGTTATGCAAATTAAATTTGAAAACTGTAAGATGGAAAAAAAATATTTTTATATATAACATGAAAAGCACCTTGCATCCAAATATTTCAACCTGAAAGCAAGTAACTACAATATATAAGTAACACATTTTATGGAAGTACTTGATAAAAATAACCTCATTCTTGGTATGCAAAATATTTGTAATATCTAACAAAATCTCATTTGTCTTAAACATATGTTAAGAAAGCTCAGAGTTATCATAAATAAGGTTGAGTGCTATACTGTCTTTATAAAGGAACTGGAATACAAAGCCAACAAAAACTTTAAGCATTACACAAAATAAAACTTAAGTAAGTGAGAATGTTTTGCTTTTGTAATTTAAAAGAAAATCTGAAAACAATTATACTAAAGGTGCACAAAAACATTATTGTTTTCTTGAATAAATGTGATAAATAAATGGTGGATATTCTAAATAATTTACTAATTTTTAAATCTTGGGATAACAATCCTATTGCAGAGGGACATATAAAAACATAATTTAAGCAATGGATTCATTCAACAGGAATCAGTGTTTAATGATGAACAGTAGAACAACTGCAACAACAACAAAAATTTCACATGTGTATACAGTAACAAACCTTTATTCTTAAATGTTTCAGGATATACCTATTCCGTTTTAAGCAACCTATATTAAACACAATACAATATTAGGTACAAAAATTTATAAAGTTCAAACATTTTGCAAAGAGTAATTAAAATACAGAATAAAAGGATAAAGGAAATTAAAAGAGAAATTTAGACAGTAGGCTTAGATCATATATAATAAATTTTATTTAGCTAAAATATCAATATTGAATGATTCAAATGAGATAACTTTTAAATATGTATTCAAGATGGGGTGGTAGTTGATTTCCCTAATATAACTTTTACTGAAATAAAAAGAAACTTACTGAATTGAAGCTTTTTTTTTCCTAAGGCAATACACATCTTTACACACAAAGCTATCTGCCCTGTGTATTCTCCTTAGAAATTTGCATGTCACTAGCCTTTAGGCATCTATCATCTGATCTCATGAGTTTTATCATGAATTGCACTACTGCATAATGACTTTATTATGCAGGAAAAGCTCTCCAGCAAAAGCAACACAATTTTGAATGCAGAAGAGTGGTCCTAACATTCCAGGGACAAGTGAAATACACTTTACTTATATGTTGGAGAGTGAGAATGAATGTTTATAATTCCAGATTGGATGTGTTCTGTTCCCTTTAGTTGTGTATGGTGTTTGAGCCTGTGATGTTGCCTTCCAGTCTTCTTGAGATGGAGGTTTATCCACTTCAGTGTTGCTTACTTTCTTATCGTGATATCAGTGGGTCAAAATGCATCACTCTATGACTACAAGTTGGGATCCAATCAATAGTATATACATCTGTGACATTGTGGTCCAACAGCCTAGCCACCAATGTGGGATATAAAGACCAAGAACCCTTAGTTTCAACCAAATGCCTGGTTGGGGCTGGCTTATTATTATAATAACTTACATATAGTTCCACCCACAATACCGGAATTACATTCACGATGAAGAGCATACCTCTTCTGGATGTAGTGCAGTTCCCCAATAGTAGGTCGACTGTCTGTTGACACATCCATGATTTATACAGATAAAAACATAATTTAAGCAATGGATTCATTCAACAGGAATCAGTGTTTAATGATGAACAGTAGAACAACTGCAAAACATCTATATGAAGGATGTTTTCACCAGCCCATCCACATTGTTGGTGTTTGGTTTTGCTCTCTACTACCCAGTAGTCCTGTTTTTGCCTTATTTTCTTCACCACACTTCACCTCTCCTCTTTATGTCTCAAGTCTGAGGCACTCTTCTGTGCTCTAAAGAATTTTGTGGGTGATTCTCATTCTCTCTTCTTTCTCATTGTAGCCATTACACTTCTGCTGTTCCCTGCTCACTTGTTTCTGGTTTTTGGGTAGGGATACTCTCCTATCACAAGTTTAACTTCTTTCTTCCCTTCTATAAGTGTTTAGACTAGCCTCTTTCTTTGCTCTGTCATCAATCCTCACTTTTGTACTTTGTTTCCACACTGTTCCCAGTTTTACCCTCCATCAGTGTATCTTGCCTTAATCCCTTGTACCCCAGTTTTATCTTCTATCTGGTATTAGACTCATTGAGCTTGTTTGTGTTGTTTTTGTCATGTCGAGCCTCATGGGTGCCCTTTTTTTATGATTTGAGCTTCTGTGGTCATACTAGTCATACTTTTACATCCACACAGGGTTTTTTTCTGTTGTTTTACTCATGGATTTTCTGTTCAATTCCATCCCCATTTTTATGTCGATGCCAATCTTGTTTCCTTTTTTCCTTTCATTCCCATATGCCATGTGCTATTGAACATATAGTCACCAAAACTTGTACCTATCCTATTCATTCTTCATTGTAGGTTTAATGTTTGTTGACCATGGCATCATGGGGTATGCTTATTCCTTTGGGTCAAACACACATGCATCTCCTCATCTGGCCATTGCATGACCAAAGGGATGCCTCCTGTGATTCTTTGACCTTAGTAGTTCTGTTTCTTCCTCTCTTCTAGTACTTTAAGGGTGGCTGGACTGATCCGGTATCACAACGTGAAATCCATTGTTTCCACTCAAATTGGACCTACACCTCTTTACCTGTGCTTACCACTCTTATTGAGGATTATCTGTGAATGACAGTTTTACATATGATATATGAACACAGAACAAATCTCCTTTCCATATCCACATGCTTGAAGTCCCTGAAGACCATCAAGCATACCATTATTCCCTTACTAGTAGATCATTTTTTTAATTTCCATTTCAAAAATTTCTTGGATTTTCTGAAATTAACCACCATGTGAGAAATCTGATTCAGAAATTTTGCTTTCAAACCCTAGACCTTCCTTCTTGAGTCAGTTCTTAATGGGTTGATCTTATCTGCCATGTACCAGGTACTATGAAATGTGTTGTTGACTGTCTATTAAGAAATAGACTGTGTCCTGCCCACACATGGTCTCTTCTTTCCCAATTGTTGGGGATGCTCTCATAAGAATTTCATTAATTGTTACCTAGTCAACCCTCTCACTTTATGCTTCACTTCTTCTTATCACCTGTTGTCCATTTTGTGGCCCTGGTTATCACTGCCTGGTTTGGTCTTAATGGTCACCCACCTTCCAGTCTTTATTTTAAGTCTTGGCCTTGACTCAAGACACTTTTTGTTGTTTTCTCTTGATAGTACCCTTCTGGCATGTTCAACTGGAGTTTCCTCTTCTAAGCCATCTAACAACCCAATCCCCCTTTTTCCCTGCCACTTACATACTCTATTACTTCAGCATCTCCTATCTCCTTCCATCACAGGAACTTGTTCTTCCACATTTATGCTTGGATTAGTCTAGCCCATTGCCTGTTGAACCAGACTATCTCATATGGTTGTTCCTTCCTTTCCCATTCTGAGCATCATTTTATCTGGTCCTTCTATCTACATAATGGGCATGGTTTTCAACACTGGTCTATTCATCACCATCTTCCTAATCATTCTACTTTGCCAGTTATTGGATGGCCTTGTCTCCAACATTTTGTTTTTCTCACTACTGCAAGGTGTTTCTACCCCTGTTCTCACCATCTTATTCTTCCTTCTGTATCTGTAGACACACTTGTCTTGTTCACATGCTCAGCGTGGACCTCAGTGTCATCTTGCATGTTATTACCTGTGTCTCTTTGATTCATTGGTAACTTGCAGTTTTTACTGTTTTCTCTTCAGATATATTCTTCTTACTTCTCCCTTAGGATCACTATCATTCCAATTTTTATGCTAATGACTCATCCTGTACTAATGCTCAAGATATTTTTTTCTATAAAGAGTAATCACTCCCAGAATTCTATCAATTTGAGCAATTTTAATGTTTTTACAAAGTGCAGGAGTAACATTTTGCTAAAAAAGTAATTTAACTAATTATGAATTACATTATTATTTCAAATAAGGAAATATGACACAGGATTAATCCTCCTCTGTAGACTCAACACCAGGGAACAATCTTGTAACTGCTTTGTGCTTGTTAATTGTTGTATACTATAAATTTTAATAAGTTTGCATATATTTAAAGAAGTTTGGCAGATTATCATTAAATGTAACAAGGCTTTGGAGCACAAAATATCACATTTTTAAAGTAAAGGTTTGTTCATGCATTTTTTCTTTTCAAATGTTTACAATTCCAGATGCAAAGTAATTTTGATTTTATGATTAAAAGCATCTTTATGCATCAGAAAATTGCCAAATTTTAGTTGTGAAATTTGTAACCTCCTAATAAAATCCAGATAAATATCATACTTTTTTTTTTTAGAAAAACTTTATATTTTGTGTTATTTTCTCTATCTTTTATCTGTACAGTATAATTTATCTAATGTATTAGTAATTAAGTTAAATTACTGCTTTACTGTTATTTTATAATTACTTTATAATGGGTGCTGGAATGCCAACTTCAGGAGGTCATTTAATTTACCTTAACCCCAAGTGGTAGTAGCTTATTTTGTGTCTTTTTTACTTTGGAGAGTGGCCACTCTTCCACAACTGTTATTTTTATGAACTACACTATATGCGACTCGTAAGAGAAGTTAAGACTGACAGACTGTGTATTCTCACTACAGTGTGGGTCCTACTTCTGCAGTCACTTCCAAAACCTAGGGCACATTTTATATCCCACATTATAGCCTATATATATCCTGGGAATCCTTTTAATTTTGTTTGGGCTTCTTTATGTTCATTTATGTATAGTATTTCTGTATACTTGTCAAGTACAAAGTGACTCTCATGTTAAGATTAAAAGACTGATCTTATAACTATCAAAACAAAAATTAAATCCAAGTTACCCATTTTTCTTTCTAGAATGGCTCAAAGTTGTAATATGAAACTACATTTGTTTATCTTAAACAGTTTTAAAGTTAGAACAACATACATCTATTTATACTTAAATTTTATTATTTTATTGCCATTTCAACTGTGGCTAACTAATATTTTTCCATAAAATTTGTAAATCACTTGCTGGACAAGGTTATAGCTCTGTAACCAAATATGATGGAAGGCTATGAAAATTATGCTTTGCTTGATTGATGGTGATATTATAATGAGTAATTTATATTAATTTCATACTTCTAGGAATGTAAATAAATCAGACAGAGAAGGGGGGATGTCTAGAGAGCAAATGTCACAATTCTCACAACAAGATGCTCTCCAGTGGCATAGCAGTATGTCTATGGACTAACAATGCTAGAAACCAGGTTTTGATACCTGTGGTAGGCAGAGCAAAGATACCCTTCTGTGTATCTTTTGCTTAATTCCAAACAAACAAACTCACAATAAGGGAAAAATTTAATGTTTTTTAAATATTGCCTTATAAAAATAAGAACTCAAAACTTGTGTACTGTTAAAGTATAAATTATTAGATACATTTTTATGCTATATTTATTGGTATACTGTAAAAAGAATACTTTAATTAAATTTTGAATGTAACTTACTGAAACCTTGTGACATGCACAGAAAAAAATTCCCATGGAGAGAGGGCAGTGTATCAGTTTGAATACGAGTGAAAGACCTGACCTGTTAACACTAGTGTTATGTCTTTGTGTTATGCAAAGTCTGGAGAATCTGAATCTGAAAGTACTGGAGATCACTAACTATTACACAGACTGATAACTACTGCTTCATGGCTAATAACAATAGTAACATGCACTTTCCTACATTTTTAACTATTCATACAGGTGCCACAGGTTGTGAGCATTCATTCTTCAAGCTAAGCTGGTTGTGCTTTACCATAATGCATGACAGAAGTGTTCATGCTAGAATTGGGTCCTTGATATCTATTACACTATGAAAATCTCATCCTATTTGGCAAAAACGGTTTCAACTTGTACAGGGTGTCCAGGGCTTTGGATATTCAGCAAACTGAAATTGTATTCCTATACAGTGAAAAAGTTGTTGCCATATGAAAACTTATGATGCTGCTATAATCCTTTCTGTATTTTTAAAGTTAATTGTTTCAGCAGTGCATAGTCCATTCCAACAGGGAATTTTTTACCCAGACAACATTTGCTAGCAGTTTTTTTAAAATATCATAAAATATCCTTATTCAGGAGCTGTAAACATATGATTAACATACACAGTTGCATTTTGTACTTCCTGCAATTGTGATAACACTGTTCTGATTACAATATCACTGGCATTGGTATCCATTAAGAATCTACAGTGTTGTCATGGGTACACCAACACTGGGTCTTCTACTAAAGTGTACTACAGGGGCTGGAATTGTTTCTAACATTCCTCTCTGCATCTGAAATATGTATCAACTTTAGTGAAAGTCAGTAATGATGTGGCAGTCATGGAGAATGAGATGATAGCATGGCATATGAAACCTGGAAAACCTAGACACGCTCAAAGATTTTCACTTTTTTGCAAGTAGTTGATCCCAAGTTCAATGTGGCAGAACAACTAGTTGTCATTGGCAACTCATCCTTTGAATTTGTGTGACCTCAGTGGCCTTCATAATCCATGGTTATTCAGCTATATATCTTCAAGCTTGGAAGAGCTCACCACCTCATTGTGGTTCAACTACTTCACCATTTGATGACCCCTGACCCATTTACTAATAAAATAACAGCTGTTGATTAATATTATCCATCAATGGAACCTTCACTCTTTCTCAGTTTTATAGGGTGGCTTTGACCACAGGTGAAGCTGAAATTATGTGGCTGTCGAAGGTTTTGTACTCACCACCACAGTGCAACAATCTTCAGTCATCTATGCTTCCCTAACACTGAGGTTGATTCTCAAGGGAAGTGTGCATACAACCAAAAGTGATATTAATATATAGTATTTATTATGTATATCTTATTTGTAAAAGCATCTTTTGTAGTCCTTTTTTTTTTTTTTTGTAGAAATTATGTACCTGCTGTAGCTAGATCCCTATAAGAGTTTGTTAGTTTCAAATTACTACTATAATTACTATCAAAAGAACAGTTCACAAGGTTGAGATGCTTATGCTCTGAGGACAAATGCCTTTTCTGCAAAATAACTAAAATAGTTAAAGTTTTTGATCAATATAATTACTTGGTTAATGTCAGTAAAAAAAAAAAAAAGTCCACAATGATATAATGCATTACATCACATGCTATTCCATCGACAAATAAGTAGTAAAGCTTATATGGAAAAATTATAATATACTCAATACTGATCCCTCTACTGCTGACATTTTCTGTATAGTTTCTTCAATTTCTTGTTGGTGTAATCCAAAACTTAATTGACTCAAAACTACAAGACAACATTTCATCTTAAAGGTAATACAAAAATGTGTTGTACTTGTCCATACATTTCAAGCAACACTATAACAACTGGCCCTAATTCCACATTTTATGTTAGGAGACAGAACACCTACATATATAATGCGCCCTTTACTGAATACAATGTAATAGGTGTCACAGATATTGGAGAAGCTGCTCACTGGCTTGGTAATAGTTTTGGTGAACACTTTAGACCTATAAAAGAAAATTCCACTGACCTTCTAGTTCCTAGGAACTTTAGTTTTCCTGATCGTAGTGGTACATTTAAAATGCAAGTCCTAGTTGTCATAAACACACACCACCCAACAAGTGAGAAAGCCTAGAACATCACCTAATATTTCAATTGAACACTAAGTCTCCATATGGATTAGTGAAAGATTTACTTTCGAGTAATTTTCAGAAATATATATTCAGTCAGATGTTTTCTTCAGATGTGTTTTACTTCCAATTTTCTCTTTTTTTCTATTTTACTTTTTCAACCTTACTTTATTTAAAGCTTTGTCATTCTTACAAATATTTCCCCATTACTATTTTGTGAATTTATTTTTTTAATTTTATTACTTCATATATTTATTCATTTTCAGTTACTCTAACCATAAATTTTCCATATTCTTGATAATTTTAATATATTTTTTGTAAAAAACTTAACAGTTTTCTCAAAAAATTGCACAAAATAAAACTAAATAAAATTCTTATTTTTTATTTAGACTTGTTAATTTATCCTCTAATTGCTTTTCACTTCAACAAGCAGGAAAACAAAATTAGTTATTATATTTGAGTAGTGTGCAAAAAAAGCAAAAACTAGTGAATAAAATAGTCTTCACATAATAACTACTATACACTTACCTTTAAGTAGGATACAAAACAAAAAATAAAAATATGATATAGCTGGATTTAGTGGATTTTAGCAAAATAGCTGACTAAACATTTCAGTTAGTTTGGTTTTATAGGTGATTTCAGAAGATAAAATCAAACAAAATCTTTTCATGCTTAATGATTTTGCATACCCATAAGCAAATCATGAGATACCAGGCTGGAAAAGATGCTACTCATTTCTTCACAAATTCACTTTTTAATAATCTTTTTTGTCCACTTTTTTATGTGGCTTTTAATTCTAGGTTTATGGTACTGTGAAGGGAAGTTGTGAAGTATTAGTATAGCTTTACAGACTTTGTGAATTATAAATTGTCATTAGAACCAAAAGGCAATGAAAAGTTATTAAAATTATTGTATTCTTTTAAATTATGTTTCATATATCCTTTTTTCTGTGTTGTACTAATATAATATTAGTTTCGTGTTAAATTTTTATCTTATTATCTCACTCTGTTATATTTAACTTGCTAAAAATATATTTTTTTATTAATTATTCATTTAAATATATTATTAAGAACTATATTATCAGTTTCCTGATATTTTTTGTATAATAGATTCTTACCACTACAAGTAGCAGTGATGAAAAACTTTACCTAGAAGGTTTGGAAGACAAGTTGGCTCTGATTATAGATCTCACTAAACGTTCTACCAGAATTGGCCGATATAACAATAGCAACTCTGGAATTATTCTTTCTGCGTGTATGGAGGAATCTAGTGGATTGGGTGTGGACATAATTATTGACAATGGATTAACCATGTTTTCTGATGATAAAAATCGAAAGATAGCAAATGAATTTTACACCCATCCTGTACCAAGTAAGCGTGAGATATTATCTGCCTTAGCTGTGGGAGGACGCTGGGTTACTTGTAAGGATGACCTTCAGGTAAGTTACTTTATTTGTAATCTAAGCTTATCACTAAATTCATACTATGCTAATCCAATAATTATAAGGTTTTATCATCTTTAATTAACTTGCTAGAGAAAACAAGTACATTATGTTTTATTATTATTGTAGTAATTACATAATAGAGATGCCAACTTGATATCCTGTGAATTTATTTATTAGATTTTAAGTAAGGTGAAAATTTTCTCACTAAATTGTACAGGTTATTTTTGCAACCACTTATGTGGACTGTTCAATTTATAAATTGGTAATCTCTGATTATGTGAACCTGAAAGCTGTAAACATGCAGTCACAGAGTAATCTTGTTGCCACGATATTTTTGCAACCACTTATGTGGACTGTTCAATTTATAAATTGGTAATCTCTGATTATGTGAACCTGAAAGCTGTAAACATGCAGTCACAGAGTAATCTTGTTGCCACGATATTTCAAGGTTTCCATGTAGGTTTGTATAAGTGAGGTGTTGTGAACAGTTTTCAAAATATTAATAGAATAAAGACAAATGTGTCACAAATTAACTGCCACATGGATTTATTCCTGCACACTGCACAGTATAAAAGATGGCCATTATACTTGACAAGGTTACTAATAACTTTCATTGCATGAATTACATTTTCAAATATTAATAAAATTACCCTTAATAAGTTTATATCTACTGAAAAACTGTTCACGTTGTTTGATAAAAAATAATTAAAATGTTTTTGTGAGCTCTTGAAAATTACACATCAATACAATGTAGCACATACTTATTCATACCTTTCATTGAAGTAAGATTCATCTAGTCCTCTAGTCTACATGTTCCCAAATGTAGACATCCTTTGTGATGATCTGTTTATGAATTCTTTCATAACCTCTTCTATATTTATTTTGTCGACCTCATCTTTGTCAGTGTGACAAACTGCCACATGGTTGAGGCGGCATTGAGACATAGTTGACCTTAACCACGTCTTCAACCGTCTTATTGCAGAAAAGCTGCGTTCACATTCGCAACTGGATACTGGACACACAAACAAAATTTTCATGAGAAGAAACACTTCACTACACATCTGCTGGCTTGTTTCATGCATTTTACAGTAAGCATACTTCCCATCTTTCAGAGATACTGCTTTTGTTGTTCCTTTGAACATGGGCAACTGAAACTTGAGCCGTTGTGCAGAGATTTCTGGATAGAAGTTTATAACCGAGTTGTCAATCTTGCCAGATGTGATCATGTTCTCAAGTGCCAGATATTGCCATTGTTGTCTGCATTGAATCTAGTGGTCAGATGTTCTGTGACTGTGTCCACAAATTCAAAATATTGGCTTCTGTTGCAGAATGGTGTGCTGAGCCATCACCTGTGATCCTTCTGGGGGGTCTGTAAATGCATGGTAGTTCAATAGGCACCAGATCTAGGGAAGTTACCTTTTTCTCAGCTTCATCAAATATCTTGTAATTTTCCTCTGTTCGCAATGCCCGCAATTGCTCAACTATCATGCCAGATACTGTCACTGATTTTGCTTGGAATGCACAGTTTAGTTCCTCTAATGCAGCTAATGGATGTTAAGCCATCAACAATCCTAAAACTGTCTTTCCTTTGTCAAATCTGTCCAGCAGACCTTGTGCTTTCACTGCTACATCTGATTTTTCATTTGCTAATTCAGACAAAGAATCAACAATGTCACTGTAGTGATCATTAGCACATGTAATTGTAGATAGGTGGCACAACCAGCATGTTGGACACAGTGGGCAGATGTATTTAATTGGACCATTGTGGCTGTCTAACAATACAATATTTTCAAAGATTGTCTTGTATTTGTCTGACCCCTGAAGCAAGACACCAAGTTCATGTACCTACTGGATAGAATCTCAAACACATTCACAAGCTTCAACTGCATGTTGCAATATTAAATTAGCTTTGTGTGCTCCACAGTGGAGAAACAAAGCTGACGTTTGCTTCTCTTTTATTTTTGCCTGGCATCCACTGTACACACCACTCATGTTAGTGGCTCTATCATAAGTTTGTGCTCTTAATCCTGACGGTGGTAAATTGAGTCTCGTCAGTACATTAAGTATAGTCAAGGATATTGTTTCACCAGTTGTATTGGAAACACTGTACAAACCAAGAAATGTCTCATGGTCGTCAAGGTACCCATCTATGTATCGTACACATGTTGCTTTCTGTTTGGCACCTGTAACATCTTGAGTGCCATCTACCATTAATGCAGAGATTTTACTTTGGTGCACTTCGTGTGCTATGTTCCTCAGTATTTGATGGCTGAACATCTCCATTATTTCATTCTGAGCCTAGGGTGATGTGAATGTGGTTTTCTTTGACAAGTAGGCCATCAACTCAGGATCTTCCTCTTCCAGGAGCTTCATTAACTGCAGGATGTGATCAAAAACCGGTCGTTTGGTCGCTTAAATGCTGGTCTTAACGGTCATTTCATAATACCTCACGTCTGATAATTGACAGTTTTGTCCAATGTACTGATGTAAAATATTGCTAAACAAACAAAACCACACCACACGCCAGCTTTTCATTGATAATTGCTGAACAAACATGCTGCATCCAATTAGTAGATTAGTAGACCAAATCATACCAAAAATGATCAGTTCGGTTAAGGTATAAATAGGAGGCATATATTTATTAAAAATCAGTTTCAATTTGATTCTTTTGCTCTACATATATTCAAAACGTCTTTATCTTCATTCTGAAGTCATGGCTGATTGTCGAAAACGCAAAGTGCTTTCACTAGAAGATCGTGTGAAAGTTGTAAAGTTGTTTGAAGGCGGCAAAAGCTGCAGAAAAATTGCAGAATCCATGAACGTTGGAAAGACACAAATACAGAGCATAGTAAATGACAAAGAAAAAATAATGTCACTGTGGCAAAATGGTGCTAACACTGGCCAAAAATATCAGAAAGCACGGAAAACAGTCTACACTGAGCTGAACGAAAGAGTGTGGGACTGGTTTTGTGCCGCACATGCTAAAAACCACCCTGTTACTGGCGTAGCCTTGAAGGAATATGCACTGATGAAAGCCACAGAAATGAATCTGGATGACTTCACTGCCTCCAATGGTAATTATTTAGGCCTATAAATTTCCAGCTTGATAACCCAAAATGTTTTAATATGCATTCACTTTTGTTTTACTTGACTTGAATAAGTTTTAAGTTACTTTCGCAAATTTTAACGCACGTTTTGTTTTCTATATTACAGGCTGGCTAGAGGCTTTCCAAAAACGCAACAATCTGTCCATGAAAGTGTTGAATGGAGAAGCAGCAGACGTGAATCCTGCAGCAGTCGATGACTGGAACAAGCACCTGGCAGCTATTACCGAGGGCTACGAGTTGAAGGATATCTTCAACGCAGATGAGACGGGGCTGTTCTATAGAGCCCTACCCACCCGTTCACTTGTCAAGAAGGGGGACACTCGCAGTGGGGGCAAAAATTCCAAGGAGCGGCTCACCATTTTACTCGCGTGCAGTGCCTCCGGCGAGAAGCTGACCCCATTAGTGATCGGGAAATCTGCCAAGCCCCACTGTTTTGGCAGCCTGTCAACATCATCGCTTCCCGTAATATATAAACACAATAAGAAGGCGTGGATGACCAGCACTATCTTCAGGGATTGGCTCACAACTATCAACAATAAAATGAAGCTGCAGAAGAGGAAAATCCTTATGTTTGTGGACAACTGCCCTGCTCACCCCGCCATCACCCTGTCAAATGTCAAGCTGCATTTCCTGCCTCCAAACACGACATCAAAGCTACAGCCATGCAACACAGGAATCATCCGTGCTTTCAAGGCGCATAACAGGAAGCGGCTTGTGAGGCATGTGCTGTTCCAAATGAATGAAACAGACCTTGCAACAGACATCGTGCAATCTGTGAACATTCTGGACATGGTGTACTGGTGTAAACAAGCATGGGATTGTGTTACCGCTGAGACAGTGATCAACTATTTTCGGAAGTGTGGTTTTGTAGCTGGAGCTACCCACAGCAGATCCAGACTTTGAGCGTGTCCTGGGTGGTACATCCTGGGAGGATTTCACCGACTGCGACAGTGACGTAGTCAGCACCATCCAGTTTGGAGACAACTGGCAGAAGGAGCTCGATGAAGCAGATGCTGGTGAGCACCAGGAGTCAGAGAAGGAGCAACAAGACCAGGAAACTGGAGACGACTTTGTTCCAGACAACAAGGAGATGGCTAGATGCCTGGAGTATCTTCGAAAGTGCGCAGTGGCCCATAACAACGCAGAACTTTTGAATATTGTTCAGAGTGGACAGAAGTCAGTGACCGTGTTGGCTCAGCAGACCAGAAAAAAACAGTTGTGCATTCAGGACTTTTTCAAACTGTAAATAAAGTTAATAGAGTCTACATGTATTGTAAAATTGTTTTTGTACATATTGCTGTTAGTTTGTTTTGTTTTGTTTGTTTTTTTTGCTAAGAAAAAAAATATAAGAAGAAACAAATGAAAAGCCTTTCTTTCTTTTCTTTGTTAACTTCAAAATATGTACAAATAAAAAAAAACATGCAAAAAATGGGCTCCTGCAATAACAGACCACCTGCTGTTTAAGACCACTATTGCTCTGCAGAAGGGGTGGTCTTAAATACCAGGATCTACTGTATATCCTCTGTATGGCAAGTTTCTATTCCTTTTTTGAGGTTGTTGGATTATCTGCATTGTCACTTGTAGTACTAGTAACTGGCTTGCAGAACTGTCTAATATCGGAAAGTTTCAGACGCTTGCTTGTCATAATTGGAATCTGTTTCCCAGATGACTCAACAGGCTAAAATATGGCTTTATTGAAAAACTCTAACATACAACAAATGAAGACGGAACAGAATGGAAGTAGGACTGAACAGTACAACGTATTTAAGTAGAATGTTCGAACCTCACAGTGACTACTGAGCCGACTGACCTCATGGGCATTGCTGGGACAATAATGTGTGCTAGTTACAACATAAGTAATTGCAAGTTTCTCGAAAAATACTTAAACAATCACAAATATATTATATTCCTGTTAAAGCTCATCAAAAGACAAACACATTGTGAAATAATGTCTATAAGCACGTCTAGTAAATAAAAATACCTAAACAAAAACTATCAATACAATTCGAGTAGAGGCTTCAGGCTGTTGAAATTGCTCCTTTTGTGTTCTAATTATACAAGAAAATACAATATATTTACTATGTATGATAAGAGAATATATTGTTCTTTTACCGTAAAGCACCAGCACTTTATTAGAGGGTGGTGATAATCTGAAATTTCATGGATTAATGAGGGCCACAAACACAGGTCTTATGAGCCCTATTGGAAAACCAAGGCTCATGCTAAAGGGAGCGGAGGGGGGTCATGTTGGGCACATCTGGATCCGAGCAGCCCGAACCTGTCGTTAACTGCACACTAAACGTACACTATGGTCAGCGGCTTCGGCAGCTAGGAAAGAGTAAGGCGTTTGACAATAAAACCGGCTAGACATGCATAAGAACAAATAGTATAGGAAAACCGCACAATGTACACATAAGATTGATGCAGCTACAGGCTACAAATGGCCTGCCAGATCTAGATCACAGGAGTTTACACTTGGGAGTAATATTTTCGAATTTCGTGCTCTGTTCAATCTGTTGTGATGAAAATTTTACTTAATCTTACACTGCATACAAGACGTAGGTAGATTCTGTGATAGTGCTTGCAAGCCTTGCATGTATACTTAGGCCTACTGACTGATAATTTAGAACTATCGTGTAGATCAGAAAGCTTAGAAGCACACCTATATTAAAGATGTACATTTCGGCTACTGAAAAAGCCTACATCTAGGCCTAATTATGTAATTTGATTGGTAAGAACATGAGAATCACAAGAACAAACACACAATTTGTAGGTCTGTGATGCAATAGACCAAACTGTAGGGGGGGATGATTGTATGCACCATACCCCCCACCTAAAATGAAGGGGGGATGTATCCCCCATCACCCCAGGATCTACGACACTGTTTATTTTGTATTCCTGACATACAACAGTTGATGTAATTTTAGATTAGTCAGCCAGATCAAGCAATTTTAACTTAAGGTAGTTAAGCATTAGTACAATAATTAACTGTACTTTGTAATTAGAGCTAACTAAATGTTGGCATTTTTACTGTATTTTAGTGGTGGTAGAAAAGCGTGCTTTTGAGATAGGAACCAAAAAAAATCATAGCAAAAGTAAACAAGGGGTAAAATTAATTAATAAGAGCAGAAAAATAGTTTTCAGTGGAACATGTTAGAAAAACTGTGGAAAATTAAATAGTTACTGAAAACTGGATAAGTACTAGATTTTTTTTCAGTCGTTAATTTTTATTCTGATTTATTGAAAATGTAGGAGGTGTACTTTTGCTGCTTTCACTGAAGTCTTTATGCTTTTGTAGAATTTTAAAAAGTAGTCAAGGAAAAGAAACTAGCACATTACCATAAAAATATGTTTGTTAATTTTGTCGTGTTTCTAATTTCCTTAAGATATCATTTAATTAATTTTACAGCTAGATCCTCCAAATTCAAGAATATTGTATCTCAAATGTGCAAGTGTTTCATTCCTATTTGAACAAGCTTGGACTTTGTCATCAACACAGCAAGGCCGATACATGCGTATCCTTTTGAGTTGTCATTTGATTTGTATATATTAGTTGTTAATAAAAAATATTATTTCAGATATAACTTCTCTTTATTAATATTTTTACCACATATAAAGTTGTTCTTTATACCATTATCTACATGATATTTGGAAGTGTTTTGATTGTTGGATATCTTTAATATTTAGAAAGAAATTGTAAGAATGTGGTAAAAATATTAATAAAGAGAAGTTATATCTGAAATAATATTTTTTATTAACAGCATATAAAGTTGTTCTTTATATCATTATCTTTAATATTTTGATATCTTTAATATTTAGAAAGAAATTGTAAGAATTTAACAGGTCTTTTATTAGAAGCACTAATGAGAATGTTTTATATTTCTTTATTTTGAATCTCCTAAACAACTATTTGTTGGGATACCATGATATTCTCACAGAATTTAAGTTTGATGATAACTTCTGAACTGGCTTAATCAGATATTCTTATGGACATAATGGAGAAAGTAGCTGATGGGGTAATCCAGTAAGTTTTAAATAATGGTTTATTTGTTATTCATATTTGAAAATAAAAATGTGTAGAAGTTGACTCATTATTGTAATTGTAATATTATTAAAAAAGTTTAATGTAACCATGGAGGAGATCTCGTTAATTAATAAGATTTTAAAGTAATTGGTTGTTTTTAGTATTACTATATTATTTTACAAGTACTGAGCATATAATTCTTATTCTTTATATTTTTGCGTTATTACTGTTTCTTAGAATATTTAGAACAATATCCAGTAACTAGTATTTCAAAATTTTATTTCTTTTTCAGCCTTAACATTGACCACATTGTATAATTAAGAGACATATGCAGAACTTTTCCACAAACTATCATTCAGCATCTATCACTGGATTTGTTTTTAGCCTTCACACCCAGTTTGTTGTATCATTATGGTTTTTTTATAAGCACATACAAGAACAAGTATTTCAAGTTTCCATTTGAAAACCCAAAGATCTATCCTAACTGGTCATTGAAAGATTAGTTTAGAAAAAAATGTAATTAAGATTTCTTTTTTGAATGTTAATTACTATTTCAGGCCTAACATCCACCATACTGTCCCATTTGAAGCAGTTCCTGAAGCCCTGAAAAACTTGTCAGAAGAGCGAGTGGGTAAAGTAGTTATGAAGTTAGATTGAT
Source organism: Tachypleus tridentatus (assembly GCF_004210375.1). NCBI lineage: Eukaryota > Metazoa > Arthropoda > Merostomata > Xiphosura > Limulidae > Tachypleus > Tachypleus tridentatus. The sequence continues at coordinate 12,444,618 of NC_134832.1, read as the reverse complement.
ACCCCTAAGTAGTGTTCTACTCTTAAAAGGGGATTTTTGAAATATGTCATTTCTAGATCATTTTTCATTCTTTAGTATGTTATTTCATGGAGTGTGACTATCAAATATTTATTTTCATTGTTAATAACTAGTAGTGGTACTATATCAGAATTTACCTGAGATAAAATATGTTTACTTCTGAGGGTCTTAATAAATTATAGTGTTTAATTTTTTGTTGTTAAACACAAATAATTAATGGAAAGAACATGTGTATGAAATTAATCTATATTGTTAGTTAGTTGTACTTCACTAGTGTGTATCGTATGTTGCGCAGTTGATCGTGTTATCAGATATTAATCATTTTAAAATGTGTCAGAATTCAGACAAAAGTACATTTGTTAACAGTAAATATAGTTAATTATAGTTTGTGTGTCTGTGTTTAATATCATGCTCTAATGCAAGGCTTTAATATGTCAAAAAGGTTATAAATCAGGAACAAGTACAGTAGAGAATTTAGTTTTTATTACAAAGCCCTGTCAAAGAAGGTGTGGTACATATTATGTCGTATTCTATTGCCAATATCAATGTTGAGATTTGAAAATAGGATTAATCTGTAAACTTAGATAGTTTCATGCTGAAGTATTAATTCATAATTCAAAGTAGTTTACAGGAAAGTAAGAGACTGTATGTAACTTTATTCTTAAACCTTTGATGAGAGGTAGTTTGTGTGTGTATGTTTTATGTGTATTGAATGATAAGTAGTTTAAACATTATTTATATCTGAAAGACACAAAATGCATGAAACATCAGAAGTAATCCCAAGAAATTTTCTATGAAATGCAATTTACAGAGCCATTCTTCCTTTATTTTGTACTTTTAATCCATAATCCTAATGTTGTAGTGAATTAAAACACACACACACACACATTTGTTCTATAATTAAAATTGGGATAAACTGGTTAAATGTCTACTTGTGTCAAGTTATTATTCTGTTGCAAAATTATTTCTCCTTTTTTTAATGAAGTTGAAAGAAAACTGAAATGTGTTTCTTACTTGATAAGGCTAATTTAATATAAATTTAAAATTTGTTTACTCAGATATATAAGAATTACTGTACATTTAACAAAAACTTTCAGCATATTGAATAGTACTATTTCTAATTTACAGCTAACTTTTAAAGGACTTTTCTCACTTTTAAAATGGGTTAAATGAAAATCTTTTGTAAAACTTATTAAATAAACAGCTAACACAAAGGAACTAAACTTTATATTAAAAATCAAATTGATAACTTTCTGTAAACTATGAATTTTTGTTGTGTAACTTTTATTTCTAAGGAATTTTTGCATTTTGTTGTTATATATGCCATTGCAATAGTAATTTTTATTATAGAAGTTAAATTATCTAGTTTGAAAATTAAAAATTGGCTTTCCATAGAAATCCAGATGTATGTGTACTGTTTAAAGAATTGAGAAACAGAAAGCTCACAAAGTTAATGACTAAAAGAATTCATCTTTTGTAAAGTCTGTGTTAGTTATTTAAAAAACATTGTAACATATAGAACCTTATATAGCTGCTAATAGGGGCCATACATTACTATCTATCAGTAAGATAAATAATGATGAAACCAGTAGTTTATGGCTTTTCTGTAAGAAAAACCTCAATTCATAAATAATATTGCCATTCAGTACTTTTTAAATAGAAAATTTGTGTTTCTCTAAAATATTATTTAGCTGTTGATAGTAGTATTTAATTTGTTAGGATTATATAAACAATCAGTGATAATTATAATTGAAAAATAAGGAGCAAATTTGAAATTGGCTTCATTGCTGTAGGCAAATTGTGTTGAAAGCTTTTGAAACATTTTCGAGAATTTTTAGATGCTTCCTTTAATGAGGCCATTATTTTATATTCACCAGTTGTTTTTAAGATTGCTATAAAAGTTTTAAGATATTCAAATATCTGCTGAAACATTTTAATCATGAATCCTTTGAGAGCAAAATATACAGTATGAAAGGGACTCAAAAATGATTTTGCATATCTATTTCTTTATACAGGTTTGGTAATGGTGTTTAACAATAAACTATAATGGGTAAACCTTGGGAGTGTATTTAGCTTAAATGTATTATTATTGACTACATAATTGGATTTCAAAAGTTTTAATAGTGTACTATTGAAATTACAAATGAAAGAGCAAATAAGGTGGTTGATGTTTCATAATGGACAAGTTTATTTACATAAAACAAAAAATTTAGAAGATATTAAATTGGTAATGATAAAAATTTATTAAGTCTTTTTATTTGTAGCAAGTCTTAAATGTTTTTAAATATTAAATAAGTATTACCTGAATTTTCTCACTCCAAGATAAATAATATTATCAAATATAAATTAAAAATAAACTACATACATATATGCATGCATGTATGTATATACTATTGTACTTGAGGCCTAAATTGGTCATTTTAAAATAGTTAAAACACTTTTAATGATGTAAACTTACTGCACAATATCAGATTCACTAATCTACTTTCTAAGTAATAGATCTTTCTAAATAAGACTTTGAAAACTAAGTTATAAAATAGTCACTTGTGTTTAGCATACATTTTGATTATTTGAGACTTTCATTTATACCATACAAAAAGAAAAATCATCTTTGCTTTCTATTATTAGCCTTAATTATAGCTATGATAATTATAATAGTAATGATTTTTTGTGACTGTGTTTGTTTATGCAGCATGATATTTCTTGTGACATTAACTACTCTATAAAGATTTCTTTTTGTTAGTAAAGTTATGTTTTGAAAAAAGTGAAAATTAAAGCTATCTTTAGCAAAAATACACCTGTTGCTAAGGGCCACCAGTTTGATATTTATGTATTAAGTTGATTTAATATCAAGCCTGTATAGACAATTGTCTGTTCTAGTCATTCACTGTTACAGATACTCTTATTAGTCCTTATCATCTCTTTGCACTTATTAATGATTGGAATGAAAATGTTGTTTATATTTTAATGTTATTCATTAAAGCATTAAGAAAGAGATAGCCTGAACTGTTTTGTTTCTTTTTCTTACAAGCTTAATACAGAGCATGAAATTTAATTTTCTTTTTTGTAGACCATGAAAAACATATTACAATAATTTTGCATATTAGCATGTAAATAAATAACGATGAACACACTTGTAAATAATTTATTAAGATAAAATATTATGTATGTTAATACATAAGTATTACTAATTATATATATATATATATATATATATATATATATACATACACACACAATACCTAATACTTTCCTAAAGTTTGATCCAGAAAATTGTCTGCGATTTTTTTAATGCAAATATTTGAACATTCATTTGCTCCTAATTCACCATTTACATGCACAATTACTGCCAACCATTTCTTGAAAAAACAACTCTCATTTAAGCATTGCAATTCTTGTCACTTATCATCATAATCTAGATAATACAAATGTTGGTAATTTCAGATTACATATTTTCTGGAATGGCAATAAGCTTGATACAATCTTTGTTAAGATTTAGCAATGCAAGGGGGACAAAAACATGGAAGATTTGAAAATAACAGCTGAGGAACTGACAGTTTTTCTTATGTGAATTTTTTCAATTTGTCATATGGCTTGAATTCAATGGTGAACTCTATAATGCTTCCTCTCTCTAAAATGTTCTAGTTTATATGTTTTCATTCAGGAAAAAAAAAAAGTTGACTTGAAAAATGACTTAACACTGAAGAAAATGTGTTAGTGTTTGTTAATTTGTACACTACTTGCCAAATTTGCTTTCTGCTGTTGTAACACTAAAGTTTATCCATCTGTTAATGTTTTTAATTTGATTAACAATAGGATGAAAATAATCTAACGATCTGTATGTCAGAATGGCTGGTGTGGGTATTAACACTTTTATTGATAAGCAGAGAATAACTTTTTGACCTTCCTAGGTCATCTTCAGGTTAACAGAGAGAGTTTGCAACTGACCACTGCCAGATGCATGTCTTAGGGATGAGAGTATAAACGGGTACAGGATTGTAGGGGGCGTTGCAATTGCATGTTAGGTTATGAATTAGTTTCGGTGTAAAGGTGTTTCTTTATATTGGTTTAATTTTGATTTTAGTATCTGTATAAGTAGGGCTTCTTTGATTTTGCATTTGTTTATATTTGTTTCCCTACTTAATATCTGGGTGTTTTCTATGGTTATGTTGTGTTTATTTGATTTGCAGTGTTCAAAAATGTGTGGAGGTGTTTTTTTTTGGTTTTTTTTGTTCTTTGAATCAACTTTCCATTTTTCTGCTTGCTTCTCCAATATAAAAGTCGTGTTAGTTGTTGCAGTGTATTTTATAAATTATGTTGGTGTTGTGTTTGTCAGTGTAGTTTTTACATAGTATGGTCTTTAGTTTTGTACCTGGTTTTTGAATACATTTGGTGTTTACTGGAATGTTGTGTTTTGTTATAAGTTTTTTCCAAATGTTGGTTATTTTGTTGCTGATATCGGGAATGTATGGTATGCAGCAGTGTAAGGTTTTGTAATCTGTTGTATCTTGGGATTTATTGTTGTTTGTTTGTTGTTGGTCTAGGTGTGTGCATATAATATTGTCCACAGTTTTTTGAGGAAATTTTTTTGGTATTGATAAAGTGTTGTTTTATTCTGTTGATTTCATCATTAATTTTATTGGCTGTGTTTATTTGGTTTCTTAATATGTTGAGTTTTTGTTTTGTTGATCTGTTGATTTGGCAGCTGTACCAAAGAGAATGAAGACAAATTTCAAACTTTATTAAGATTTTTGTAGATGTGTTATTATTTTAGAATGCTGGATGTTAAAGCCTCATTTGTGTCAAATGCACGTGCATTACAAATTAAAAAGAATTTGGCAGGCACTGTCACATACTATATTCAACTTTAATTATTCATTCCTGAATATATGGACATTATTCTGTAAACATATACTTTAAGTTGTTTATCCATTTTAGTTTAGATATAAATGTTCCTATGGTTAATACTTATGTGTTACACGTTAATGAGACTGAACATGTATCATAATTTAACTTGCAACTTGGATTCATTTATGGAGTATTTATTTTAGAATTTATTTTCTTCTTCTTCTATTTCACTGATTGATATAAAGTTTACAAATTTTTGTCATCGAAGAGCATTCACTAAGACCATGTGTAAGTTATGGTGAAGAGAAAAAAACCTCTGTTTGAAACTGGGATATAAACTAAGAGAATGATAAAAACTAGATGCCCTTTACTAGATCAAAGGTTTTTGCTGCCCTAGATGAGAGCTATGCTGCATTCTTGATTTGTTCACAGGACAAAGAGGTTGATAGGTGATTATGAGAACCCTAGCTACTACAACTTACTTTTAGTGGTTACCTTGTACATTCAGGGGCAGATGGTAGTAAATATTGGTGATGATTAGCAGACATCCTAAAGCTAGGACAATTTCTATGAGACTCCTTTATATTTTCTGAATAGCCCATATGTTGTTATCTGCTAATCATAGTCACCTGTAAAAAGAGAGGGACAGGATATACATGGCAAATAAAGCTCATGAAAAAGAGCTTTAAAACTATCAAGTATAGCAGTCAGCACTTTGTAAACGATAGAACAAAGCACCTATAATAGCATAGCAGTCACAAACATTCTTGGCCAGTGGGGTAAACTGGCAGTACTCTGAGACCATACTTTCTAGCAAAGTTGGATCCAAAGCATAGTAGCATTATATATATATATTCTTGTGCATTGTGTCATTCTGTTGAACATCTCACACTACAACACCACATTCATTTGGTCAAGTGTCTCTGCTGCCCAGTAGTAGAGAGCTGATAGCAGGTATCTTCTTGCACGACCATCTCACAATGATGATAATGTAAAATAGACTAACCTCCTAGTATTTAACCCTGCCTGGGTTGGTGGACAACTCTAGGATCAAGAAGGCACCAAGAGTACAATTGCCTAATAATTAAAATTAATTAACTGTGCAAAATTTAATTACTGCAATAAAACAAATGTTAAAAATGTATGATCTATAATCTATGAGCAGGTTTGACAGGTATTCCCTATAAAGAAAGCCCTTTTACCTTTTTTATTTTCTTCCTAAAATATAGTTTTATATTTACCCAGACCTTTAGAAATAATCTGACCTAAGATTTTATTTCTTGTGTGATATTCCTTTACACACATTAGTTTTTAAGAATCCTGTGTTAAAGAGCTCTTATGATGGCACAACAAGTGGGTTGGATAATAACTAATAAATCTTAGACTCCTAACAAGAAATAATAAATGACTAAGTGTAACTAAGTGGAAAGAATTGTCTATTTATATCAGTATAAAGTAAATAATGTTTGGATAAGCTATAATGTACACGAAGTGGAATAAAAAAAAAGATTAATGCAAAGATTACAAAACGCAGAAAGTCTTGGACATCCTTTATAGTCGATTTTTTACCTACACCAACGAAGGTTATATTTTCACTAACGTATTGTGTTTGTCAGCAAGATTTTTCGAAAACGGATGAATGGACTGGGAGGAAAGTCGTTATTAGTTTTTGGTGGGTAACCAAATCCCTATATGTTAATACGGGAACTGATTTTCTCGCTGATTTTGTTTTATAATCCAGTAAAAAATTATCGTATTTTGAAGGTGGGGGCATATGCACAATATTATTCCACATTGTCCTGCCTAAATTGGTTCGCTTCCGTTGTTAACGACGAATATATGGACACATGTTTGTGTTTTTTTTTTTTAGAAACGAATATGATCGACGCCACGTGGCGAAGATATGCGTTCTACTGAGTGCCCATTTAGTTTCACAATGGTTTTGTTCCTGTTAATATTTTTGGGTTATTCTGTGGTTTAAATGATATTTAAATTAGCGAATGCCATGAGCTAGGAGTTTTGAGATGGTAAATTTATCCCGTTGACAGGAAACTTTGTGTATTACTATTAGTAAATTCATCATTACACAAAAACTTCGTAGCAACTGAAAAGAAACTACAATACTTTATTAGAGAGAAACTGTGTTTGGCTAAATATATAGTTGAAAACTATTATCTGTTTTAGCGTAGACAGAGAACACAAATGCAAATATTGTTTCTAACTGTAACGCTTTTACTGCTCATCGATGTTTTTTTACTACTTTCAGGGCGTTATAATATTTCGGCCAATCCCACTATTCGTTGGTAAAAAGAGTAGCCTAAGAATTGGCGGTGGGTGGTGATGACTAGCTGCCTTCCCTCTAGTCTTACACTGCTAAATTAGGGACGGCTAACGCAGATAACGCTCGTGTAGCTTTAACCGAAATTCAAAACAAACTAAACTGTTTTCAAGAGTTTATGATTCCGTGTTATCCATCATATTTTTACAAAACCTCGAAAATATTTACTTGATATCATCCACGCGCAAAATTTTAAAAGGCTTAGCAACCTATGTTCAGCCACAACTGATTTCAAAGGTCGTAACTAGAGGATATGTTTGCTTTATTTATTGTTCTATATTTTAAAAAAAAAGTTTCTTAATGTATTTGTAAATAGTAATAACCTATATACATGTGTAATGTATAATAATTTAAATGTCTTGTATAATATAAAATACTAGTTCAGTAAAACAGCCATAACTGAGTCAGTTTTGTATTATTGGACAACATAACGAGTGCACCTACATCTCATTAATGCAAATTATGTAATGTTAGCTAGTTACGACTAGAAGGTCAATAAAAACTATATATATAACTTTACGAGACATAATTAACTCTCGCAATGGGTTAGTTATAATATACACATATGCTTAGGCCCGACATGGTCAGTTAGTTAAGGTACTCGTAATCCGAGGGTCGCAGGTTCGAATCCCCGTCCCACCAAATATGCTCGCCGTTTCAGCCGTGTGAACGTTATAATGTTACGGTCAATCCATTATTCGTTGGTAAAAGAGTAGCCCAAGAGTTGGTGGTGGGTGGTGATGACTAGTTACCTTCCCTCTAGTCTCACACTGCTAAATTACGGACGGCTAGCGCAGGTAGCTCTCGAGTAGCTTTGCGCGAAATTAAAAACAAACCACATATGCTCATGTTAAATATTTACCCTGTAACTTTCTATAGAGTATGTGTACCTTCACAAAATTTGGCAGACTTTTAGTAAAGTTTATAAGTTTTTATACACACAAAAAAATCAGATTTTTAAATAAAATATTGTACTAAAATTTTGTTTGTGAATATATCGAGTCTGTTTGGTTATTAGTTCGAGTGCAAAGTGATTTTATGTTATGATGAAAAACTATTCTTCATCTCCCAAACCTCAAATATTATTCGTTTCATACATTTGTTTTCAGTGAAACCTTGTTGTTTTCTATTCCCTATGAGTGGTCTAACAACCACCGACCTCGTAAACATCGTAAAAATTAAAAAAATAAATATAAATTATGTTTTGTTGATGTGTTTTTTCGTGCTAGAATAACTACATAATACGAAAATATAAATGTTTAGTCTAAGTTTGTTTTCTGAATTTCGCGCAATGCTATCTGCGCTTTAGTCTAAGTGGCTTGAGGAAATTGCATGAAAGATACTCTCAAACGTCAGTTTCTGAGCATATTATTTTTATCAAGCTAATAAGATAATTCAATTATGAAGGTGAAGACGATTGTCAAAACATTTTTATTTACAGTATTTTTACCTTTGATTCTATTGTTGTTTTGAATTAAGCTCAAGGGGCTATCTGTGCTTGCTCACCAAGGGTATCGAAACCCGGTTTTTAGCGTTATAAATCCGCAGACGTGCCGCTGGGGAGACCTTTGCTTCTGAAATCTTTAAAATTCCTTCTTGTGATCAATGTGGTATGACAAACTTTTATATTGAATCTCTCTATATCAGTATTTCCCTTGATGAAACTTTAAATTTATTTGTGGACCTTCTATTTCTTAATAATACTGACAGTATCTTGGTTTCACCCATAAACAATTCTTGGAACTTCTTGTCCTCTACACAAAGCTAGACCACCACTTCTTTAAGGATGTCATTTATGACCAGATGGGTGGAATCGTCATGGGATCCCCACTGGCTCCAGCGATAGCCAATAGTTTATATTTTGTCATGAATGCAAGTAGCTAGAAAACTGTCTGAATTCAAACTTGTAATTTACAAACACTATATTGAGGACACTTTTTGCATTACTAAATTCACTTCTTACCTTAATTCTCAACATATCAGTATATCAAGTCTACATTCTAACTCGAGTAAAATGGTTCCTTATGTTCCTAGACTTTAAGATTGTCAAAAAATATAAACTCTTTTCTACCTCTGTTTATCATAAAAGTACTTTTACTGGTCCTTATACCAATTTTAATAGTTTTATCTCTAACTTTTTCAAACGTAATGTAGTCTGTCATTGTCAAACAGATTTTAAATATTTCTTCGAGTGATCCTATTTCACGTCAACAAATTATCATTCTGCACTGACACATGTTAAATAATGGCAATTCAATTGTTTTCTAACGAGGACTAAACACAGTTTACTAACTAACAAATCCCGATCACCAGAAATTGTGTACAGAGTCCCCAAATTTTCCATCATTATCTCACTTTCTTTCATGGGTTCACAAAAATTTAAAAAAAAATTGCTCTTTAATAAAAACTTCTGCTCTTAATTTCAGATTAATCTAATGTACAAACTTATTCTCCACATTAAACACTTATTTCAATATTAAAAACAATTACCTAAACTTCTACGTTCATGACTCGTGCTATAGTATACATGTATTAATTGTAAAGTTACGGACATTGACAAAATAAAACGCTATTTGACAACTTGAGTTTGTGAGCATTTAGGAGTATCTAACAGAACGGTCCGTCAACTGTTTAAACCCAGCCACTCATCCATTCATTTTCATGCTTAGAGCATGGGTCGCAGTATTTCATTTAACGATTTCTTGAGGCTCGGCATAACCACATGGTTAGGGTTCTCGACTCTTAATCTTAGGGTCGCGGGTTTGAGTCTAAACAAGCTCGCCCTTTCAGCCGTGTAGACGTTATTGTGTGACGGTCAATCCCACTATTCGTTGGTAAAAGAGTAGTGTAAGACAAGAGGGAAGGCAGCTAGTCATTGCCACTTACTCCCAACAATTCAGCTACTCTTTTTACCATCGCAGATAGCCCTCGTGGAGCTTTGCGCGAAATTCGAAAAACAAACAAATGAACGATTTCTCTATTATTATCATTAAAGGGCCTTCAGAACTTGAATTCTGCATTAAAGAAAGATTACTCGTAGCTAAAGACCGCCCTACTTTTAAGGACTTACTCTTGAGATCTAAATTTATTCTAGTTTGCATTTAAAACTCAACTGTTTTGCAGTATATATATATACAGGGAGTTCGGAAAGTCACTGTGCACTTATATATTTATTAACAGACAAAACTGCACAGTGATTTTCCGAACACCCTGTATAATATTTTTGTTTGTTTGGAATATCGCGCAAAGCTACACGAGGGTTATCTGTGCTAGCCATCCCTAATTTAGCTAATTAAGACTAGAGAAAAGGCAACTAGTCATAATAAACCACTTTTAACTCACGTTATAAATGCCCCCATAGCTGAATATGTGAGCATATTTGGTGTGACGGGGATTCGAACCCGCAACCCTAAAATTACGAGTTTAGTACCCTAACCACCTGGCCGTGTTGTTTATCGTTTTAGTAATTAATAGTATTATAGTCATAGTTAATAAAATATCTTTGTAACAATTTCAAATTTAAATTAAGACGGAACAAGTGTTTTTTCGAAACATCTGAACATTGTAAATAAAATGTCTTGTATTTTGTTAACTGTCTTTATCTTCATTATTATACTTCATTTCCCCCATCGTTGCTTGTAATAAGGTATTTGTCGAGTCAGCCATTTGTCACCACTTAAAAATTTCATTGCTCATGAAAGCTGATTCTCAGGTGACATGATTCTAGTTGGGCACATGAAACTGGAATAAAAGAAGAAGCCAGAAGAAATGGCTGCTTTGATGGTTGATTTTGCCCCAAAACAACTCGAGGATTTGTGAAATGGTTGTAAACTCAATTAAAACTTCAGTCTAAATCTCTATGGTTGCTGATGCTACAATGTGCCTTGGTTCATGTAGTTCATTGATCAAAACTTCCCAGGTCAAATTGTCTGACTGCGTCTGTGTAACGGGAGTTGTTATCCTGAAATTACCTTGTTTTGGTTTGGTGTTGTGCACAAAGAGATGTCTGTGCTCTGCCTACCACGTGTGTCAAAAACTTGCAACTGGGAGGCTGAAATTACCTAGGGTATAAGAATCAAAACAGCTGCTTTAATCGTGGCTTACTCTCAAGTGTGGAAGTTTCAATTTAGCCAACAGCATAGTAACTTCAGTAGGGTTGATCATGAGTTATGACTACAGCTGTTTTGGCTAGTTTAAATTTATGTAGCCCGAGTTGGATCTGACCATCATCTCGAGGAAGTACTGCAGCCATCTTGCACCTGTGGATGGACATCATATGGTTTGTGCTTGCAATGTTAAACAGGTGTGAAATTGAGTTTCTAGTGACACTGGGGCAGTAAATACTGTATTTGACCTTGTTGAATATCATTTACTCTTGAGTTAAAACCATTACTCTGATCATTTAACATAAATTTTGTCGTGACAACTACTAATAACGTTGACATAACTGTACAGTTAAATCTCTGTAATCGTGTCGTTAACGTATTTTGCCAAATTAAGGTAGTTACCTCTAATTTTGGTTCAAATATTAGTAACTTAGTGATTAATTTACTGTGGAACCTGTCGATCAGTTTAGTTTGTGCAAGAAGTAAACTGTAGCTCTGAAAACCGCCCAGTACCATCCATATTAGGCATGCTTGTGTGTCGTGAAAGAGGTCTTGATGCTTAAGTACATACAATTAGTATGATACTGAAGCAACATAGTATACTGTAACTTTCTGTTATAATGATAGAACTTATGTATGAATAAGTTTCTTCCAGAAAACAGGCAACAAATACTGTAATTACGGATATTCAGCTATTTAATTTCTATTTGGAATAGTCAGCAGCATGGTATTGGAAGCAAAGGTGATGCAAGCCAGGCACAGTTGTATTGTGTCGAAAGGAAAATGCACAGTTTCCCAAACATCTAAGCTCATTGGTTGAGGATTGTAGTACTATTTGAAATTTATTGGCGTTCTCATTGAGTTTACAAATGTGTATGTATGACGAAATGACTAATCGGGTCAAACAATAGTCACATCATGACATAACTAAGTTGATACACATTCAATAAAATATTTTTCATAAAAGTTCCTTTGGAACACCAGGCGTGTTCTTAATGCTAAAATTAAGTGAATGTTAAAGGATAGAATAATATAATCCTCACAGAGTACTTGCTAACACATTCCCATTATTTACTGTGAGCAAGGAAAGAATCATATACGAATAATGGCAATTATTACTGTCGATTAACACCAAAACGGATTAATCAGGTACTCTAAAGAGAGTGGTTGAAAGACCCATACATAGATTGGATGCTACATGACTTGCAACAAAGAAAAGCATAATTGTTACAAGTTGTTACACACATTACTGATATCTGTAATATCTGGCGCTTGCATACTCAACTACAAGTATGGTATTATGTGTTGAACCTTTCTTATGAACCATCAAGACATGGTAGCTGATCTGTGATGCAGCTAATTATCCTCAGAGTTCTAAGGTAGATCCTCCAGTCTTTGTATAAACTGTAAGGAAATGGGAACCCATTGAAAATTTGCAGAAGCTATTTTTTAGCAATATTAATATAAAAAAGTGAGGTATTGCAGAAATTGTACCATATGTTTTGTTTAGAAGAAAAACTGTCTGCACCAGGGTTGTATGTTCTCTCGCTTAGAGATTCATTCTAGATATAGCTGATCCTTTGCTGATGAAGGTAATCGCTAGTTATTAGCTTCTATTAAGTTTTTCAACTATCGAGCTAAAGCTTATTTGTTGACCAGTATGTTAGTGTCATCTGTTCTGTCACTGATGTAGTGGTAGAAGAATGGATTACACAATTTGGGGCTTTTGGAGATACGCAAAACAACAATCCAATTTCAACTTCCAGCTGTTTGGAGAGTTTTTAGATATGATGAAAATATGTACTTCACTTTATTATTCTCAGATTCATTGTTTGGCTGAATGTTCAGTCCATCAAATATATTATTGCCAACATTGTAAACCCATTGCAAACTGATTGGTATGAAAACCTGGCTTATATCAGGATGATGCAGGGTGTAACTAAGCAATAACAGAATAATTATTCTTCAGATACCTTGATGTTTCGACCATTAATCTATTTCTTAGTGGATCTGGACCCATTGTAGATGTACGCACGAATATGAAGAACGACTCTGCCCCACAGTGGTTGATAGGCATGTATTTCCACGTTAGCAGTTGAATAAATGACTATATGTCAAAATATAGTATGGTAAAACAGTACTGAAATGAAAGTCTAACCCTCGTGACTAGGAGCGTCTGAAGTATGTAAGCAAGTGGTTCGTATATGACATATCAACAACTCAACAAAGTGAACTTATGTCTTGTAGCACTTTAACACATTATCAAGATTAAATTGAACTCACTTGTCATAAATGAGCTGTTTAAAAACTAGTTGCTGCAGATATCATAGGTGGGCAAGCAAAATGAGCATATTGAGGAAAGCCCTAGGTTCTACAATCTTGATTCATCTGATTTAGAAGAAGATGGTGACAGAGCATATCTTATAATTTATAAGAGATCAGATGGTGAAATATACCTAGAGAAGAATATTGATTTGTTGATGATCAACTAACAGATTGACAGCCTCCTAATTATTATAGCTATGATAACTGCCTTATGATCAGTTACGACATTGAAAAAAACAAACCAGTATTATGGTTCATGGTATTATGTATTAAAGATAGGAACAGAAGAATAATCAGATATTGAAAAAAACTAACCATTTAATCGTTCTACCGCCTTGTAACGACACAAGTGTGGCACAAACCCAACAATATTCACTAGATAAACATAGCTAAAATAGATGAGTTCATTAGTTGATATAAAGCACGAGAACTTTGAAAGTTTATTTTATTTGTTGATATTATAAGAAACAATGAACGGAAAGTGCCTTTACAATCATTTCTTTCTGAACATTCAGGTTTTTACACTTTCGTAGCAAGTGTTAGTAGGCTTTTGCCTTTAGAAACTTCTTGAGCTAATATAGCGCATTTTAGCCAAAATAACCTTCGTTTGTCACATGATGCGATATCGCACCTTTGAGTCTGGTAGATCTGTATTTCTTGTGGAATAAAGGAGTAAGCTGTGTTTTAAAATAGCACGAAAAACTGACAAGGTCTTTATAAATCTTAGCAGCATGTTCATAACGTTGCTAGATTTAGTCAAAATTATTCATCTATCAATTTCACATAAGAGGTTATCTGAACATACAGATAGTAGCACTTGCAGAGAAAATATTGACTTGATGTGTTATGATGGTAAAAGTAATTTTTTCTATTTCCTTTAATTCCAGCGCAGATAGCCCTCGTGTAGCTTTGCGTGAAATATAAAACAAACCAAACCTTTAATTCCTCAAATGTAGTAGAGTGATTTATGAGTATATGCAGTTGACAGTATAAATATACACTGTATGTTACTGTTTGAGTTGATGCTGCTCATTAAATACTTGAAATCCATATCTGCACTCAAGCGTGCAGGAAGAGTGGCTGAATGTTAATTACCATGAGTGTTGAAATTCCTGCTAAAAGGTAGTGCTACGTACCACTCGTAGAGATTGGTTAAAATGTAATTACACAGCAAAGAATGGTGGAGACGTTGTTTCAATGGTATTGGTTGAGGAATATTTTGCAGTTTCGGCAACTAAAATATTTGTAGATTTCGCGACATTGTCTTTATAAGATAAATAACGAGTTCTGGTTCATTCAGACTGACAGAAAACATTGCAGTTCGAAGTTTTTGTTTATAAATATATTTGATTTGAGCAGTTGAACTATTTTCGAACATTACTAGTGTTGAGAACAATTTTTTTCAAACCAAAGCAGATTTTGTTTATGACATCTGTGGTAAGTATATTTATTTATAGCATTGGCTGCATAACTGTATTTCTAAGTTTGAGAAATCAAGCATAATTTCGCATATTTATTCGGATTATAGTTAATTATATCAGAAGTGCAGGTTTTACAGAGGCAAGTTAGTAAGTCTCCAAGGTTAGAAATATTAAACTGTATATAAAATAGACAACCTAATCTCAGTAACCATTCTGATACGCTTGTTTACACTTCCAACCTAATTAAAATTGAAACCCAGTTTTAGCGATTAGGCAATAATGAAATAACGTAGGTATTAATGGCATTCTGATCTAAGTTAGTTGTCTCAAATAGACTCATTGTTAATTCCGAATTATTAGACTGAAAAATATAAAAATAATACGTAAATATTCAAATCTTTAATACGATTTAAAAAGTTAGTCCTCATTGGACGAATACTTCTGTCAGACCAGTTTAGTATTTCCTGTTCTTAGCCTTCCCTTACACTTTTTTTTGTAGCCCAGATTGTCATTCCATTGTTCTTAATGTCTTAATGCTACATGCCGAGTCCATTTCCATTTAGCTCTTAGAAGGAACCTGTTTGTTTTGAATTTCGCTCAAAGCTATCAAAAGGCTATCTGTGCTAACCCTCTCTACTTTAGCAGTGTAAGATTAAAGAGAAGGCAGCTAGTCATCATCACCCACTTCCAGCTCTTGGGCTACTCTTTCACCAACAAATTGTGTGATTGACCCTCATATAACGCACCACGACTGAAAGGGCAAACATGTTTGTTATTACGGAGATTCGAACCTGCAACCCTCATAGTACGAGTTGAGTGCCCTATCTACCTGGTTATGCTGAGCCGCTTACTGCATTTATCATATTTGTCCTTTTTCTTATTCTGTAGTTTTTCCATCGGTCGTGTAGTGTCACAGGAAGTATTTTTCTTTCTATATCTCTTTGTTAGTGCCCATGTTTGGCTGCAACGTATTAAGGCTGGTAATACACATTAATCCATGATATTTCTTTTAAAGTAATGGGGATATCTTTATCCTCTAGAATTTCTTTAAACATTCCAAAATATCACCATGCTGCCTTTGCTCTTACCATAATTCAGTACTTTGTGTTTTGTATTTGGAGGGTTTGTTCTAAATATTTGTACTCTGCCACTTTCTATATCTCTTTATTCTCAATTTTGATTCCTTTACTTTTCATGTTTTGGCAGGATTTTGACCCCTCACTAACTCGCTGACCGGGCGTTTTGTTAGTGGGTATTTTAACAGTGACACAATCACTCGCAATATTACTCTAACTGGCATAGCTACTGTCAGACATTGATCAAAATAATTCTTCTGCCCGACTTCAATTTAAAAAATCGATACTTCCTAAGTTATGTACATGATTTACGTTATCTGGTATTAGAATGTGGAAATTTTAAAACTTTTTATGCATAAAACTCTTTCCGAAAGACACTTCTGATGTTTATGTTCACATTTGACCATCTGTTTTCATGACTATTTCGATTACTTTCGTGATATTGTATGCAAAAGTTAGGTAGCGTGTTTGAGTTTTTGAATGTCACCAACATTACGTCTGTGAAGAAAGTTGTCAGGTTCTTTTACCCCTAGTTACGTACTGTTCTGGATCATTAATTTAAATGTCACACGTCTCACGGGAAATATTTTTTGTAAAGTTGTACATATGTGAAAGTAAAGTGATATTTTTCCATTGATGGGTCGGTGACTCTTCAGATACAGCCTCCCTTATTTTTCAGCACACATTTTTCTGCTTTTGGGATTTTCTTCTCTGTATCTTACTGTACATACACTGAGAAATAATTTGAAGTTCCTTTCAATGAAGACCAGGCATGGCCAGGTGGGTTAAGGCGCTGGACTAGTAATCCGAGGGTCGCGGGTTCGAATCCTCGTCGTACCAAACATGCTCGCCCTTTCAGCCGTAGGGGTATTATAATGTTACGGTCAATCCCACTATTCGTTGGTAAAAGAGTAGCCCAAGTGTTGGTGGTGGGTGGTGACGACTAGCTGCCTTCCCTCTAGTCTTACACTGCTAAATTATGGATGGTTAGCACAGATAGTCATCGTGTAGCTTTGTGCGAAATTCCAAAACAAACGAAACAAACAAATATTTTCAATGAATATCCGTAAAACGTTAGGCAATGGTTATTCTGACCGCATTTAAGATGAGAGGTTCAACAATGGTATAAACACCATATAATGTGTCACAAAAAGAAAAGGCTGACCTAAAAGGGTAAATTCCAGTAAAAAATGGTCGGTTCTCCTCTCACAGAATAGCACGGGACACTGATTGGTTTCATTCCTGGAAATAGAACAATGTCATCTGCGTGGTCATCAACTATTTTACGAATTCAGAAAAGGCTTATCCATTGATTGGTACCTTCACATAATCGATGACTGTTCAAATGGCACAACACCTGAAGAAATCAAGAGCTTTATCAACCAGTTGTTCTTGAAGTAAAGAGAGACATTTCATTTAATTACTCCCAGTCTCATGGTTTAGTGAAATGATTGATACAGACTTTCCAAGTTCGTTTATGTTGACATAACAGGCTGTTCACTAAACATACTCATGTTTTGGCAAGAAGTTTTGCTTCCAGTAAATGTGGTGTTCCTCCATGTACAACAGACATCCCAATGCCTAAAAGAACATGTAGAGTAGTTAAGGTTTACGTTATTTGATGTGCACAAGACCGCACATCAACTGTTAAAACTGGTCTCCATGACACGAGAGTTGTCCCAATAAGGCAGTGAATAAACACGTGTATTAAAGTTGCGACAATGAGTGGCTTTGATACATCTCAGCAGCTTAGAGGTCTTTTGGTACTAGTTCGACAAGACCTCATCTTGTGCTACAAATTAATAACAAGCTATAGCACTCGAAGGCCCTTGGAAGCATATGGTTCATGTTGAGCAGCTGCATACATACGTTACTAATTACCCTCTGATGAACTTGCTTGACCAAGAATCGGGAGAGAAGAAGCGTACAAAGATGAAATAACTTTTCTCAATTTGGCCCATGAGTAGGAAATAGCTGAGAAGTTTTCTCTAACTGTTCAGGATGAGTTAAGTAAGGAAGCACCAGGAACTAATGACTTTCAAATTGATACACCTACGATCAAGGGCTAGAACAATCATTTGTTTGAGAAACTAGTGATGGAAAGGATTGGTAATACATACTTTCTAAGATACCAAATGATGTTTACCGTAGAATGCGCTCACTACATCATGAAATTTTCACTTGATTATCAAATAGCTAAGACAACCTCTGACTGTATGATCAATAATTGAAAAAAATGGCAATTTCTGCTTTGAAGCTATGAATTGATGCTTACTATATAATGTATGCACTGCCTTTTGTGATTTACACTCGATTACCACATAACTAGGACCACTATATCTAGTGCTTGTAATAGTTGATACATAAGTGAACATTAGTTAGTTATTCAAAAATTCAGTTGAAAGGGCACTACATTACATGATTGCCACTAAATCATCTTAATTTAGGATGGTTGGTTGATTGCAAGATTAATAGGACCTAAAGGACTTTGGGACCATTACTTTCTGAACTTTCAAACAATTACACTAGATATTCGTATGTGTTTAACCAAAATTATAGTTACTCAATTAAAACAATTTAGGATAGTTGCTGTCAATATTTGTTGTACCAAATGCATTAACAGTTTGCCCAACTAAAGTTGATAGAAGTTCGAAAACGTGCTAGAAAGGGCTCTGTAACACTTGCTTTCTGAGCTACCAAGTATTTTTTGTTCTGAGTGATTTTTTTTTTTTACAGGAATCACAGACAGTGTTCAATTTGACACCTTAAGATTGCAGCAGTTTATTAGACTACAGCTACCAAGCAATAACTTCATAACGCAAGATGGTTATAGAGGCAGTAGTTAGTAAGTTATTAGTATATGTGACAGCTAACATGGCAATATACGTGTATAAATAGGTGTGGAATCTGTCGTTCATTAATGTATTGAATAACAGGAATGGACCAATTATATAAGAGCACAATTATTAAATAATGAGAATGAATTCATTTGAGGGGGCATTATCAGTTGTGTATTAAATTCCAAAACAGAGCTTAATTAAGTGTCGTAAAAATATAAACTCGGTATACCTAATGCTTTAATTCGCTGTGACAAACTGTTTTCAAACATGCAGACTAAGATACATATTAATGCATGCATTTTTGTGAACATTTTTAAGGATTGTTTCAGTACAACTGCTTGTTTATTTGAATCTTGCACAAAGCTACACGAGGGCTATCTTCGCTAGCCGTTCCTAACTTAACAGTGCAAGACTATAGGGAAAGCAGCTAATCATCACCGCCGACCGCCAACTCTTGGGCTACTGTTTTGCCAACAAATAGTGGGATTAACCATCCCATTATAACACCCTCACACCTGCTGAAAGGGCGAGCATACTTTGTGTGACAAGGATTCGAACTCGCGACCCTCGGATTACATGTCGAGCGCCTTAACCACCTGGCCAGGCCAGGCCAGGCCGATCCTTTCAGTACAATATGCATTAAAATGATGGCTGGAAGTGTACAAGGTGAAAAGTAACACTGTAAAATGCACTTACGTTGATACTAAATTCGTAACTAGAAGAATGCCCATAAGGAAGGGCAATGTAAAGAGTAAGTTTCCAACAGTCAAAAAGATTGGTATTACATATCCAAAGACAACAAAACACTACACTTGATCACATTGTAGAGCAAGGAATGAGTCAAAGGGTATGGATGTCATGGACATAGCAAAAGAAGACGCTGTGATACTGGGTATTTTGACGTTCACTGTGGTCTATAGACCAAAATGTAAGTGATTAAATCATTCAACGTTTGTGAACCACATGAAAATGTTGCTTGACCAAGATACCTTGTATATTAGCATTTCTAAAGGAAGTTATCTAAAGGAAATTAATAGCAATCAAATTATTTAAAAATAGAAAATTCCAGCTTTTGATACAACAGAATCATAAGTATTTCATTTCTACGCAAGAAATGAAAAGATGGATATCTTAATTTAATGATAGAATTTTTTCCTAAAGTGATATATATTTTTCACATTATTAATTCAAATGAAAGTTTTGTATATACACACTCGTTTGCTATCTTTGGGCCCAAAAACAACAGTCATAATATGATGTGGCAAAGAATCCACGAGATGACAGAAGATATCTCAGTTTTTCTCTCCATTAATTCATTAATATTGTATGCAAGTTATGAATTAAGGCAGGCACAAGATTGTGATGAATGTAACTTTCAATTTATCCCTTAGGTGCTCAAATCAGTTTAGCACTGAGAATTGTGGTAACAACAAGAGGTTCCTGAAACTTCTGTCACATTCCTTAAATCATGCACACACAAATTGTGTATGGTAGATGTAACCATTTTTTTCTCTTGGAAATAGCTTTCTCCGTGAAAGTACACATGAAGTATTTTCTGAATGGATTTGGGATAAAGTGCGCATAAATCTCTGGTGGTGGATTCATGGTTTAAGGCATATTTCTTGGCATACTCTGGGATCTTTGGTCCCTGTAAAAGGCTTGTGTTTTTCTTATAGCAAAGCCACATCGAGCTATCTGCTCAGCCCACCGAAGGGAAACAAACCCCTGATTTTAGCGTTGTAAATCCGGAGACATACCGCTGTACTAGCGGGGAGCGTGTAAAAGGCAAAACGAACGAATGTCGTAAGTGAACTTAACAGTCAGGTTTTTTCATTTGGAATTACGTGCAAAGCAATTTGAAGGCTGTGTTCACTAATTGTCCCTAATTTAACAGTGATAAGGCTAGAGGGAGGGCAACAAGCAACTTACTTGTGCTAAAAAGAAAAAAAGATCAAATATTATTCTTTGGACAGCATAACCTTTAACCAGTACTTATTCATTCAAGGTTATGCCTTATACACCACCCAATGTATTTCTTCTTCTTCTTGTTAACTACATCCAGAGGTTTATGCAATGGTTCACACTGCTGTAGTTCATTTTTTGCTAGGTACAGTTATAAATGTCTGTAGTTGATCTACTGTTTGATTACAGTTTGCGTCTTCTATCCTATCTCCTCTTTCACTAGTACATTTTCCCCATTGTAACATCTGCACTTACTAACATACCTCCTTTCAATTCTGCAAAAATCTTTTTCCCGACATCTATTATACTGACGGCAAATTAGCTTAACCTCGTGCTGCAAAAGTTAAATGACACATAATGTGCTAAACCTAATTTGCAACTGCAGCTCAGGTATGAATGACTAAATAGGCCCTAAAAGTATAATAAAGTAGTGCATGTGTGCTATGTTCTTTATTAATGGTATGACTTTAATATTCGTTTTCTGTGTTTTCTTGAAAAGTTTTTTTGATGGGTGTGCTTTAAAATATTTTACTATGAATTTTAATAGACGTATTTTGAGTATAGCCGTGGTGAATGGTTGATTTTGATATGCAATATTAATTGTGGGTGTAAATGGTCCAGTGTACATTTTCATTTTTTATAGTTTTAGGTTAACTCACATTGTTGGCAATGTTAAATTGATATTTAAAAATGTATATTATATACTATGTTTTCAATATAAAATGTTTTTAATCTTTTATAGTATGCTTGATTCATGTTATGTTTTTTGTTGAGCAACAACAACACGCAGCGGTAATTTAGGTAAAAGTTTATTTCATTTCCCTGAAATATAACCAGAGGCTGTCAGAAACGTCTCTCTTCACCCCACTGCTTGGCTGAGAGTTAAAGAGCACCGGGCTTGAGGTTTTCTTGATTTACCATGATAGAGACATGAAATTGCATTAGTTGGTTAGGGGTGTTGCGGGAAGAGAGTCGAAAGAAATGGAATCGAAGAAAGTAGAGGTTCGTTGGAAATTTTCTTGACTACTGGGGAGAGGTGAGCAGGGAGATGGATGCAGGGCGAGTACGTCAGACGCTGTTTGGAAAGCTAACATATTGTACTAGCGAGAAAGACAGATAGTTTTATGTTTAACATCTATAGTTACTAGGCTTTTATTGAACAATTTAAACGAGTTGTGTATAATGATCTGGAGAAAAAAAGAGGAGCCTTTCCAGGGCTGGTATCAAATTTTGCTATGGGTGAAACGGAAGTGTCCCGAGAAAACCAACTATCACTGGGAGGGCGCCGAATATTCTACCTCACCAGTGCCCGTAGATGAAAGGAGATCATGGTATACATGGTTAACTATTGGGTGCCTGCCTTCACGTGTGGCGAAAACTATCTCGTACACCACCTCTGAGACTACGACAGCCTCTCGCTTAAGAATCTTTAGCACGAGTTTTGCTAATCTCTATAGTCCCATCTACTCCATGCTGCCTAGGTCTCCAGCGACGAATCACATCTGAACCAACTTTTGTGGTGGATAGCTCAATCCACACCTGCGACGAAAAGTGAAAGGGATTCATTTTCCGATGGTTCAGTATAATTACTGGCACTCGTTGCACCAGCAGCGGGAACAGAAATGCTTTCCTTCCGAAAGACAAGGTTAATCGCACAAAATAACGTTTAAACGTGCGTTGAAACGCACTAACAGGATCTATGCTACTTGTGCACCAGAACCAGTAACCAGTACATGTAATCCACTACTTCATACACGGTCATTGTGCTGCCTTCCCGGATGGCGACGTGCATTTGTCTCTCAGTGGGGTATTTCTGATCTGTACTATTATACACATGTTAAGGAATTTAGGGAATATTGTGTGTGATTTTGATGAATATGATATTTGATTATTTCCATGCTGAAAGGTACTGATGTGTTTTATCAGTGTTAAAAGGCTTGCTTCAAAATTTTCTATTACTCGGTTTTCTTACAGTTTTGAAATGTGTTTTAAAAGGTTTTTCTTGATGTACAGTATTTTAAGTGAAAAAGGTTTTGACCATTTATTGTATTACCTTTTTAAAGTATTATGACTCATGTATGGCATGTACGTATTTGCAGGAGTGACAAAAAGTTAGCACAGTCCTCAACCAGTGCAAGTTTAAAATTTATTAGTTTCCAGTTAAAATTAATTACTGGCTTGAGGACAAGTGTGAACTCTGGGAGAAGATTTAAAGAAAGTTAGCTATGTATATATTAAAACGTTTCTGTCTTCCGGTACTACTATACTCATTATTCTGAAGTTATTTATTCTGTCCACATGCACATTCAAAGTCACTTGATCTGGATGTATCTGTCTTATTCTAAAGGAGATAACAGAGGGTTTTGCTGCAATACTGCACATTGTGCAAGAATGCAGCTGCTTTGGGTAAATACTAAGCCTCTTATGAATTAAGGAATGTTGAATTTAAATGGTCTAGTTACTCTAGTAGAAGGATTCAGTCTAATCAGTTGAAGATAAAAGATCCAACAAGAATAACTGTACCTTGTCAGTAACGGAAGTACACATATTGAAATAATATTTTTCATTTCTTGTTTTATTTTGGGTCCAATATCATTATTCCATTCATTCTTGTGACTCAGTTATTCAAGGACTTAGGATTCTTCATAATAGGTATCTTGACTGAACCTATGGTTATTCCATGGGCATATCCCACTACTATGAAGTTAATTCAGTTTCACTTGGTCAGACGACATAAACAAGAACTGAAGGTAATGTCTGATAAACTGAGATGCTACAGCAGAGACACACTTAATTACATTATACATCTTTTTTTATTTGAGCCCATATCATAAAAATACTTTTCAAACTGTGCACTTATTTTCATTTCTAACAATAAACATAATAAAGGTGGAAATGAATATACAGTATTAAAAAAAACATCATTATATTATCCAACTTTCTAACCTGCCCTGTGTAGATGAATTACTGCATAAAGATCTAAATTATTTCAAAAAAACATATCAGTTAATAAAAAAATCTAACAGCCCCCATAATTATACTGGTAGATAATTAATAATTTTCAAAGAACTAGATTAGTACTTTCAATAAAATACTGAAATTACAAAGGCTACTACACGAAGTTTCAATACAAAATAAACAACAGTAGTGCAAAATATTTTGTACTTTGTAATGTAGTACTTGGTTTTGACTTATAGTAGCATTACCCAATCAAATATTTGTGGCTTCTATACAGTGACTACTTTCAATCAATATACTTGATACTGCTTTAAAACTTTACCTGATTTTAGAGTAGAATGGCACATAAACCCACGTACCCATTGAATAAGACATCCTGATTGAGGACAATTTTCTGCTGGATGTAATCCCTGTAAATAATTTCAATTTGAAATTCCAACAGTATTATATTAAAAATACTTCTTGCATTAACAAGTAATTTCTCAACAACAATAAATTATATTACACAGGAGTCAAAACAATGGAATGTTGTTTTTTCCTTCCAATTTTTTCTACATTTATTGCAGTTACAATAAACAGTGTTGGCACATGGCATGAATTTCTACATCAAAGAGGACTTATAATAACATTCTCAGAAAAGTGTCTGGCTATAGTTATGAAAGTGCAAAGATAAAGAAATGTTATCAATTACAGGAAAATTACATACTATAAAATATTAGGCATGACTTTCAATTTCAGGAGAATAACTTTCTCCCAAATTGTTGACACTGCTTGAGATTAGAATAAAAGTATTAGTTTTTCAGAATATGTTCTCTGATTTGGAATTTAAACAAAAATCTTAAAATATGGTTACTCCATCTCAAATGTTTTTGTTCAATGATTTAGTCAAAACTCTATTCTTGTAAAATTAAAATACAAAATATAGTTTAAGTTATCCAAAAATTCATATTACCTTTAAAATTTTTTTTCACAATTAGAGTTAATTATACTAGCAGTTAAGAAAACAGGTAGCAATAGTTCTACTAATTAAGCTCTTTGATAATCTTAAGATATTACTGTCTGTAAACTAGTCATATAGAACAGTCACAAGATGATGAAATAAAATCAGTTTCAAAAACAGTAAGAATTGGCACAAGTCCTAAAGCGGAATCAACAAGTAATGTTCATGTACAATTCACAGCAAAGATACATGAAATTTAAAACACAAGTTGGAACATATAGATTTAATTATAAACAAAAAATAACTTCATAGCACACCTACACAGTGTAATAATTACTTTGGTGGAATGATTCATTCTGTACTGTATTAAAAATTCTTAACTTTAAAAAAAATTCCTACATTATGTTTAATAAAATAATCACTTGAAGATAACTATCTTAATTTACAGCATAAAAAGCTTTTTAGTTAAAGATACATAATATCTACCTTTTGTTTCCGTTTTTAAAAACTTAGTCGTGATGGGATAATATTTAAACAAAGCTCCATTTAAAATTTACTGACGAAGTTATTACATAAACATACTCCGAGATATTGTTAAAGACAAGTAGTTTACTTTTAAAACAACATACTTTCATTAACATAATTTATTTTTTGTTCTTGATAAAACAGAACTATCTGGCAAACACAATTTCATAATGAAGGCTATGAGTTTCACTAAGAGGCATATTTACTGCAGAATGTTTTTTAAATTATCATATTTTTACTCATTAAAAACTAACAAAGAATTAAGATGAAGTCCATATTAATGTTTTCAAAACCATGGTTAATGTTTTAGAATTATAACCTAATAAATGCCATTAGATTATGCTTAAATAAGGAAATAATCGATATACAGAAAAAATAAATTTTCTTTTATAAAGTAGAATTGTTCATGTCAACTATACAGCAACATGATATCCACTAATTTTTTAATACAGTAAATTATACCAGCTGATAAAAAAGTAAGAAATAGTAATTAAAGCAATACAAAATTTTCTGATCATCCCTTGACATAAATAAAAATTAAACAATATGTGCACCAACATAATGCAAAATCCAATTGTAATGCATATTAACTAATACCAATAGTATATAATACACCATAAAAAGGAATAAGGCACAGTTACCAAAATGTCTATTTCACCACAATATTTGAAACATTTAGTTATCTTTTTCTTTTAACCACCCCTTAACAGTCACAAATATTATATTTACAACTGTATACACACAAGGTAAAGTATTTAGTTTTATCATTTACAATCAACAAAAATAACTTTCACACTAGACAATCATCACAAGTATTCAAATGGTTTACAGAATACACTATGATATCATACATGTATTACCTGGATTACTGTCAAATTACAGCATCTCTCTCTAATCAGCACTTGTGTGTTCTTATAAAACATTTATAAAGTCAATGCTTGAAGTCTAATTTTATGACTAGTAGACTTAATTGTGCTTAAGATAGCAGGAAGTTACCATTGCAAGGTGCTATTTTATTACTGCCTTCATGAAAAAAGTTTGGACACCACATACAATTTCCAAAATTTATATTTTGGACCTGAAAAAAAATTTTATATATAAAAACTCCTTTTATGCTTGTTTTTTAGTTTATCTATATAAAAAACTTTCAGAAGCTAACAAACTATTTTTTATAGTTATTCTAAGATTTACACACAGTGTTCATGCTCAATAAAATGACCATTGACAACAGAACATACCCCATGGCAATCAATGTTAGAAAGTTCCTGTGATTATTAAAACCACACATACAATTTCTAGGTTAAAATTTAACATCTTACTGGATTATAAATAAGGCTTCCTTAAGAAGCTGGATGAAAAATCTCTTAGTGGAAGTAAATTTAAAATATGTTTTTTTCTAATTAATGAAAGAAATATAGTAATATAACATCCCAAAATGGATAGAGACTTATTCTGTGGATAATGGGCAAGGTTTTTGGATTTTAAAAAACAATAAAACATACACCTAAAATACTCACCATAAAATATCTATTCTTATGCATTCTTTACAAACATTATCTTGGATGCTCAAAGAATGGAAAATGTTTATCAAAATCTTTGTTATTAATCATCATCTTACAGGAGTAACTGACAAATTAAACATCATTTTTTCTCAAAAGAAGTTTGGTTATTCTTCAGATCAAGTTTAACTCAATAAATAACACTAAACTTTCTTTGATGGAAAAAATGAATCAACCAAAAAATATTTATGTGTAAAAGAGGCTATATTAAGTACAACACAAATATTAGGATTTTACCATAAAGGTAAGAATAGTTACAGATGCAAGATCTAAAATCATATGGCATACACTAGATTGATGAGTAATTTAAAATCACTAGGTGTACAGATATGAAATAGTTCAAAAAGTCCAACTGCTTTATGATAAACTACAGCAAGTCTTTTCCACTGCTGTTTACAGAGTATGTAAACATTCACCTTTCCTACAGAACCTAATTTTTTTTATTTCTCTTTCAAAAGACATTTTAAAGTAAACAAAATATTGAAGATTATTTGCTCTCATTATAATTAAATCCTTCAGGTTTAACACTTTATTAGTTACAATGTTATAAAACCTGGTATCTGATAATTAATTCTAACAATGTAAATTAATATTTCACTAACATTACAATTACAATACATTAAAAAATACAGCTTGAATAAGAATTATATCATAAATGCAAACAATATGTAAGAAAGTGTACTTAGCAATCAGTATGAAATTATTTCCCAGTTTAAAACTTTTAAAACATTAGTTCCAACACAAAAATACTGCAACTTTATATGGTGTACCAATAGTAATACAGCTAATAGTAATAATTTTCATCTAACATAAGTTAATAGAATGTACATTGAATACTTCTAATAACATTACAAGTTAAAAACCTGTAGAAATAAGTAATACTTATAAAAAGCCAAAATTATGTTCCAAGAAAAGTAACATGCTTGAGTAATTCTAATGATTTTCTTCATGAATAAATATAGTTTAAATAAACTTTTTAATACATCATTACATATTTTAATACAATGTTTCTTACAATATCTGATGATTTCACTTGGCTTTAGCATGTCTTTTTATTGTTTACTTACACTCTTCAAAGTACTCAATTTTCTTCCATTTCCATTTTTCTTGTAAATATAAATATTTAATTTGAAAACTATTTTGATGGTACTTCAGCCATATTTCTCAGTTATATATGATTGAGAATTTTAACCTTGCATAGCATGAAACTTTCAACAGTAGTGAAACACAAGGATGGGACCATACTCAGTAAAATGAAAAATATACTCTATGTCAAATTTTCATGCTACAATGCATCTATCTCAATAAGATTATGCCTCATACTTTTTCATATGTAATGTATACTCCACTTTTCTTACTAAGGTCTTACGTGAAAATCTCTTTTGATGTCTATGCTAGGAAGTTCAGATGAACATTAAAACAATTATAAGCTGGTTTCATTTTATGTGTTTGACAGTTTAGATACAATAATTAGTTACTGAACTAATTTATCTTGCTTGTTAAAAATTTACACAAGTCCTAATCTGCTTTGTTTTTAAAAGGTATACATATTTTAATTGGCTTAAATAAATAAAAAAGATAATAATGAAACATAAATTTTCAAACATTTCAATCATACCAAAATAAGAAATTGTAGATAACTTTTACAATTTCACTTTTATTAAAATCTCTTTGATAAGCTTAGTTTAAGCTTCTTAGATTTATAAACAAGAAAACAACTAAGAGTTTTTGATGCAATAAATTTTAGACTGTATTTTCTTAATAGTTTTAAAGATGTGTAAAACATGCTGAACTTGTGAAATTATACATTAATAGTCTCAATCACTTAATAAACAGACATGCATACCACGTTTGTATCTTTCTTATACTCCATGTACCACATAGTACTAAACATGCTGCTTATTACCAGACTGTAAATTAGCATATATCAACAAAAAATTAATATAGCTTCTGCCTGTACAATAATGTTTAATAGCTGTCAACATCTTCAGTAACATTTCTTCCACTACTGTTACTCTTAAGATTGTGAAGTTCATTTCACTTGGATTTTTTCTCTTATAGAAAAAAAAATTAACATTTTATAGCATTCATTTATACCTTTCCAATCAGATAAATATTCTGAGTCACAGTTATTTAAAGTATACACAAAGATAAATTTGTAATGTCATATTATACATTTAATTTATTATAGAACATATACAACTATTGTTAACAACAGTGAAGGCTGCAATTGCTGTGATTCTATTAAAATGTTTTCAGCAACTCATATTTAAGCTTTATTTTACTCTGTTTTCACATCATCTTGTATGTGCAAAAATTCAAACTTGTAAACGTGGCTGAACAGTCGCTAATATCCTTGCATCATCTTTAGTTAAAAAAAGTCAATCACATACTGGAAGGTTGCTTAACACAAAACTTTGGTTTATATTAAAAGATCCTATATATTTAATATACATTCATAAAATTTCTGATTGTAATATTGTATTGAAGCTTCTTAACACATTAAGTCTTAACATTCTCAGAAAAATAAATATTTTAAAAAATTGTCATTTATTTTCTTTTATTATATTAATGTCATTCTTTATTCTCAAGTGTTCTGCATATTAGTCAACTTTCTACAAGTCTGAGAATAAGTGCAGACTAATTAAAAAATAATTTCCAATATTATGGATAATCTGAATAAGGCAGCGATTCTTCCTGTAAGGACACAATTTCAGATTACCATGAATTAATTGCAGTGTTATACAGTAGATGTCAATTTCTTTATTCTCTCAAGCTCCACCTGAAGTTCCATGCAAATTTTTTTCTCCTCATCTATCTCCTTCTTTAGGTCCATGATAAGTATACTGTAGTGGATCTTTTGAGTTTCTATCAGCTCCTTAAGATTTTGAACCTGGTAAGTACATCATAAGATGAGCTCAGATTCTTGCTTTACATAATTATTAGTTACATAATTAAAATTAATTCCTTTACCTAAGATAGTGAAAAATTCCTGATAACTGGCAATTGATAGCTTGAAAATGACCATATCAGATTTTCTAAGATCCTCTCCTGTAGTAAAATGAAAGGAAGAGTAAGTCACAATATTTTAATATATCTATGAAAAAGGTATATAGATTATTACACAATACAAGCTATTCACACACTTCAAAAAATGCCAGTCCAAAATAGTAAACATGATTTACTGCAGCTTGTCATAAACATGAAAATTCTTCTTTTTAATGTTTCACAATATCAAACTGTTTATAAAAAAAATTTATTAGGCATTTCTTAAGGATAACTACTGTCTTGATTATGTACAAGTATTGTCACAAAGTAAATGTGATTATACAGCATTTTCTTATCTCTGTCAAGTTAATGATTTATCAAATTTCCAACAAATGAGCAAGAAGTTTAAAGAATTTACAAATACTCACAGTCACCCAATATTTGAAGAAACAAAATAGTTTTTAAAAGTAGAAAATAATAAAAACATACAACTCTCTGATAAAACTTCTCCACTTTTTTGCTTAAATGCTTTAATTACAACATAGCATTTTTTCTCAAACAGAAAAATAATTTTTTTCTTACTTGATTTTGTAATTCATTGTAATTATCCTTGTTGATACTTGCATCTTTAAGCATCTTCATCTCTTTTTTTAAGTTATCCACTTCTTGCTGCAAGGCCACCACATCATGGCCAAAAGATGGCAGACAGTGGATAGAAGGAGACGAATGACTACTACTGGATAGTGTGGGACTTTGAACTGATTTGGTTTTAAGCTTGTTGTCTGCAAACACAAAATATAATTATAATGCATGATCATAAGCACCATAAACAGAACACATTGTATTTCCACAAATATAACAATTACAATTTCTGTACATAGGCACTATAGTTCATAAAATGTAAGAATCATAACCTCTGTAAACAGACATTACAGTTTGCAAAATGCAACAGTCATAATCTCTAAGTAACCATTATAATTTGCAAATTGTAAAGATAACATTTTCATAAAAACTGAGAATGTATTTCTTATAGATGCTTACCTCTCTCACAAAAAGCTTTCTTGACCTGTACTGCCCTTTATATGTGCAAACTTTTGCTCAATGCTAGGCTTGTTGACCCCACTTATTACTGCACACTAACATGCAAATGATCATACCAAGAGGAGCATAAAACTACTGCTATCATAACTAGTGCCACCTTTAATCATGCATATTGTTAATCACTTTGAGATTGGTCATAATTAATCAAACCAATTTACATAAAAAGTGGGAGTGTAGAAATAAATTTTCAGTTTAGGAAAATTCCAAAAATAATGAGACTACCTGATGTAGAATGACATACCATAAATGAGAGCTTAACCACAGGTGGGTGTTTATCTTCAGTCCAAAATCTGGCAGCAGTGGAAATTTGGTTATCCAATTCACAGTTGGAGGAAGGTATCAGCCAAACACATGTCAGGACTTATATAACTGGATCATCTTTGACCAACACCTGCAGGATGGTAGGAAGGATGAAAGTCTCAGTTGGAGGGGTAAAATACATTAATCTTTCATTTCTATACACATATATGGCAGTATGCTACATCCACACCTGGTGGAAACTGGAATTGTGTATCATGTCTGCAGTAGGAAAGGTCTCAAACTATTGATACCCATAGAATGCTCCCAAACTGAGTGATATTGTTGTGCACACTCAGGAGGACAGGCTTCCCTGGTCTACAGCCACAGTGGCTAGGAACTGGTAAGTGGCAAGGAACTCCCATACCCCACTAGAGAAAGGAGGGAAATAAAGTGTTGGAGAGTCAAAAGAACTGTACCACTAGAAACAATGCAATGGGGGATAGTGAAACTCCATATTGAAAAGCAGAGTGACAATACTGACAAAGTGCATCACCCAATATCTGGTGGTACCTGGGATTGTACATCAGGTCTAAGGTAGAATGAGTATCAAACTCCATGGATCATCACACATGGACAATGATCCCTGTCTGCTTTACTGATATTAGTCTGTGAGCATATAATTTGAGATGAACATATTTATGAAGCAAAAAGCAACAAGGTATACCTTGAGGAGTACAGCAGAACACTTCATGTCAATTGTGGATGGAAAAAATGGAAGATGGTCTTGCAACATGTTATTTTATTTTTTCCTACATTTTATATCAAGGCATTCAAACAGAATGGAGCTGACAAATCAACAACCTAGCAGCATCTGGAATGGTATATCAGGTCCATAGTAAGAAAAGTCTCTAAGACAGTCATCTAGCACATTTGCAAAGTATATTTATTAAGGCAACACTTGCCACAGATTTGGATCCAAATATGCAATAAAGGCCTTTGCAAAGAAAAAAAATGAACAGAGTAATTACCACCACAGATAAACAGTTATGGCAAAAATCAAAATGTGCAGTTAGGGACTTGGTAAGGTGAAGTATCTGATGGGTATAAAACATGAAGAAAGGGAAGAAAATACCACCCAGAATGGTAATGAAAAAGGCGAAAATTTCGTGGAAGAAAGAAATGGACTCAGGAACCATGGAAGGGAGTAATAAGTGTCATTTACCCTTGGAGAGTCCTGACTTGAGAAAGAAAGTGGTGGGATCAGAACCCTGAAGGGCAAGGGTGGAACATAAGAAAATGGGTGATAAGAACAGAACCTAACGTACCTGAATAACAAATCCCTCGAAGGGGATGAAAAGTTTGGGCAAGCCCCTAAAATTACACGTGACAAAGTAGTATATTTAAGAGGAGACAAGGATGTCCAATTCCAAAACTAAAAGATCACTGAAAACCTTATTAGAACAAACATCAGTTGGTTGAGACTGTTATTGCTCTTACTGCAGAAGCATAATTTCTGACCATGTTTAATGGATCAACACCTCAATTCGTGATCCATGAAGTGATGGCTTTAGTTCAGTGAGAGTTGAGTGCTTTCGTGATACAGTCAGAACAACTAAAATTGAAAGAGGAGAAAAGATACAAAGGACAGAATAAAAACAAAATAAATTAACTGAAAGAGAAGTTCAAAGTAAAAATGTGTGGATAGGTTAATCAAACCAAGAGTGGAAAATGTATCTAATCAGTAGGACTGCTAGTCAAAAGAGGATTAACTTGTGCATGATTAGTCTTGGGGTAGTGTTGTGCACTTGTTGGTGAAAGGTTGCCACATGGTCATTTGCATGTTAGTATGCAGAAAGAAATGGGATTAAAAAGGCTAGTGGCAAGCAAAAATTTGCACCAACAGAACAAGTTGTAAGATATCATATCAAACTAATCACAATCTCTGTAAACAGGTATAGTTTGTAAAATGTATCAACCAGAATTTCTGTAAATAGATTTTACAGTTCATAAAATAAGAATTCTAATCTCTATAAAAAAAAATGGCATAGAAGTTCACAAAATGTATTAATTTCAAATGCTGGAATAATTGGTTTGATGAATGTACTCACAATATGAAATATAGTCATTCTCTACAATAAAATCTATATAAGATGTCAGTATACAATTGTACTTTTTTACTAATAGAACCAGAAAAACTTACAAAAAGCATAAGAAGCTACAACAGTTTAAAGACCATCCATATAACTCAAGGTGATTGATCCTTGAAGCACAAACTACAATTGGGATGAGACAAAAAAATTGCAATATCTGTCAGAAAATACCCCATGATGTGGTACCCAGCACACAAGGTTCTTGGAATTTATCCACCTACATGGAATTTTATTAAATATAAATAATATTATTAATTTCATTTTATTTGCAGTGCCTTCTCATTTGACTACTTGAACCCATCCTTATTTTTGGACTGTTTTGATGTGCTCTTTCAGGTCAGTGGAACTTTTCTCAACATTCAGAACCTAAAACCACCACAGTTATTAAAAGGTTTGGTCATATCTGACTGATAAAGATATGAATATATTTGAAAAACTTATAAAAGCATTAATACTTCAAAACTAATCTTTATCAGATTCTCATATACATGCCATGTTTTAAGACATTAAACCTCTTTAACATTCTCCAAGCAGGTTGTCCATTTTGGTTTTGTGCTACAACTCCATTTTTCAAACAATCTCAATGTAAAACTTTTAGATGATCCAAAATTGTACTCTCATGCCACTGAAAAATAAACATTCACAATAGTTGTCAGTTAGATTTGTAGTACTAATAATAATATCAGTTTATAGCTTACCTATTTCTTTAGGAGAAACCAAAGCACTTTTCAAGCTGGGTACTTTGCTTGTTGGTAATTTTGTTTTTGATTCTTTGTCAAGAGATGATTCCTATAATTAGTACAATATTAATTTAATATTTAATTTCAAGTGCTGCACAGAAGATGAAAACATACAGGGGGTGGACAAAACAAAGTGGTCTCCCTTAAAAATTTTGTTAATTTGTTATATCTTTTATCATATAACAAAAAAAGTAAAACTACATTTTTAGAATGCACTCTATGAGATCTGTTAAAATATGGTCTCAAATCATAATTTTAACACTGGCTTTCATAAAGACGTGAGCATTTCATGATCTTAATTACATATTCTAAAAAAAAAAAAAAATGTTCTGCACATGTAAAAGTTTCTTAGATCTTATTCTAATTAGCCTACAAAATGATCAAACAAGTTTCACTGCATTTGTGGAGTCATTAAAAAGATATCTTAAAAATATCTCATAAACTTTGTATTTTTTTACCATTATTTTGGTCAAATAATGCAATGGGGGATAGTGAAACCCTGTATTGAAAAGCAGAGTGACAATACTGACAAAGTGCATCACCCAATATCTGGTGGTACCTGGGATTGTACATCAGGTCTAAGATAGAATGAGTATCAAACTCCATGGATCATCACACATAGACAGTGATCCCTGTCTGCTTTACTGATATTAGTCTGCGAGCATATAATTTGAGATGAACATATAAGGTATGTTGATCATATTACATATCATATTAAGAACTATGTGGTTCTTAATACAGTAATAATGTACTGTATTATCCCAGTTATCAAACTGATGTTATGGAATGGTCAGGTCAATCAACTCATACCAATATGATTGAAAATTTATGATCTGAATTAAACTGATTAATGAAAGATAGCAAGCCAAACATGGAAGATGAACTTTTTGAAGTACTCAAAGAAGGATGACAGTCAATCACTCAGGAATATTCACACAAACTCATTAAAAGTATGCCACATTGATGTGAAGCAGTACTGAAATTCAAGGGAATGCCAACTAAATGTTAACTTGTGAAAATGAATTGCATTATTTTAAGCTTCAATTTTATGTTCTATTATTGCAGAGAAACTTTATCATTTTGGAGTCTAATTGGAATAAGAAAATCTATAAAACTTCAACAGGTGCAGAGCACTTTAGAGAATATGCAACTAAAATCATGAAAAGTTCAGGTATTTAAAAAAGCCTGTCTTAAAAGTAGGATTCAAGATCATATTTAAACATATCCCCTATAGAATATTCTAAAAATATACAGTTTTACATATTTTTGTTTTCTAATAAAAGATATAATAAAATAACATTTTCAAGGGAGGCCACTTTTCTGTCCACTGCATGTAATTTACTGAGTCAAACAGAAAAATTAGTCTAAAATAATAGCTATTATCAAACCTGTTTCACCATTTCTGCAACCATGATCAGTGCATGTATAATGTGAAAAAAGCCATTGCCTAAAATTATCCCATTTCTCTAAATCTTCAATTATTATTAAGACATACAATATACAAAGGAATAATATCACAATTTTACTTGTACAGTCATCTTTAACAAATGGAAAAATATGAAAATGGATGACCACAAAGAGTTCTATGTATGAGATCCCAGACATTTTCTGCAGAAATAAGCTGCATGAAGTGAGATGAAGTAATGTTATTTAATTGTATGTACTTATTGATTCCACATTATGTTAATGCCCATAAAAACAGTTCTGCAGCCTTTCTTCAAGTTTCATTTTTAACTTAGTTGCAAGGTTCAGTTCAATAAAAACAAATATAGAAATTTCCAAGTTACATAGCTTTAATTTTCCAGGATTGAGTGATAATGATTATATTTTAGTGGGTTTGTTTTTCTTTTTTTACACAGAATATTTTTAACTATAATGATGAGATACGTTTCATCAGTTTATATAAAAATAAAAGTTTTAAAATATCACATACAAAAGTGTTACTTTACTGTAAAATGGAATAGGTATGCCATTTTCAATGTCACATCTGCCAAAAAGGAAACTGTATAATGTAATATAATGCTAATTCTCTTATGTTTTAATTTTACATATACACAAGTTGATATATTTAGAGATTACTCATTTCAAAAGCATTCACACAAGTAAACAAGGTTAAAAGATATTTTAATTAAAACTTTTTTACTTAGTATTGTTTTTGAAGATACACCTTTTGCCAGACTTAAATCAAAGTAGAAAAGTCTAAAAAAGGTGCATGCTCAAAACATTCTAAATTAATTTTTATTCATATACAAGTAAATGTACTCTTCCTCAGTGACAGGGGTAAAGTTCAGTTAATCTATCAATTTAAATTATTTCATGGACTTCAGAAAGCTTAATTGTGTTGCACTCTTGATTTATCTCAGATCAAAAGGCTCTGAGCTACTTGTACCACCCACTGAAGAAGTAATTCTTCAACATTTCAGTGATGTTAAGTAAGAGCTAAACCTATATTTTTATTAAGTTATGTCATATTTTAAAATGTGAGTGACAGTCTGATTAACTCCTAGCAATTTATTGTACAATATCTTGCTTGAAAAATAAAATTTGGCATCAACATTATTCAAGCCTGTCATTTCGAAAGTGAATGTTAAGGTTTGCCCGAATGTACAACTTTCCAAACAGGAGACAGACAAAAGCTTGGACAAACACCATGGTTCAAAATATGTACGAGATATGTACTTTAATTTTACTTAAGAGTCTGAAAGCCTTCTTCAATTTTGTGAAATACTATTGGGATAAAATTATTTCCTAAGACTGTTATATCATATGCTAAACATCTCAGCCCTCTCTTCTTAGTCTGTCAGAATTGAGATTAGCAAAATTGACAAGGCATGCTGATCCCCTTTTTACAGCTTGGAATTGCTATGCTACAATTTTTCACTGGAGTTATAAAACAATTTAAAATGTTAACAGAATCATATCAGCCTATATGCAATTTTATATCATACAAAGAAAACAAAACTGAAGCAATGCACTTCTTGATGGGTGGGTGCTTCAACCAAAAATATTTTCAGCTAGTACCATTATTAACCTCGTATATCCTGGGGGGAGGGGAAAATCAGTTCAGAAATCTTCAAGTTTCTCCAATAAAACAATGAGGAAAAGACTGGAGTTTTTAATATTTGAGTAGAAAAGTTTAGTTCTTTAAAGCATTTATCCCTGAAATATTGGAATGGTTAAAATCTCATTGGTTTCAGTTTTCCTTGTAAAAAAGTACCCTATTCAGAGAAGGCAATAAAAGAAATCCATTTGTAGGCCTTAATTCACAAGGATGATCTTCAAACATGCCTTGTTTCACCTAATTAAAGAAAATATTGGGTCAACTTTTGTACACAAAAAAAAAATTGCCATTATCAAAATTATATATTCTCAAAAAAACACTATCTCCAAGCACAGTATTATAAACTGAATAAAATTTGAAATGAATCTTACTTTACTGTCTTTAGTATCTGTGTAACATTGACCAGCATGTTTAGACTGGGTTTCTTTAAATTCACTTGTGCAAGATGGTTGATCCAAACTTGTATCACCATTTTCTCTTCCCTGCAAATAAAATGAAAAATAAAGAACATTAAACACCAAAACAATTGTAACATATAAACAAGGGCAAAGAAAACTTTTATATAATGCATAATACTGGTAAAAAAAACAAACTACATTCTGCTTTATGAAGAAAAGTTTTAAATATCAATATTTATATATTAAAATAAAAGAAAAGATGGCTTTTTTCTTCTTGACAAATACACATACAAAATTAACTGCTTACTAACTCCAATTTACTTCAATCTTAACTGACCATTTGTTTCATGATGACGAGAAAATCACCTGAAGTGAAAATGTATTCTAAAGATGACTAGTATGGGTATTAAAACTTTAAAATAAAGTACAGAACAATGTTTCAACCTTCTTGAGTCATCTTCAGGCCATTCTGAATATTTTAATTAAAGTTTTAATACCCATACCAGCCATCTTTAGAATACATAATCAACTGTTTAATCAACAATTATGCAAATCAATACAAAATATGGAAAAAGCAAACCTAGCTTTTCTGAATAATAATTAATCAAGATTTTCATGTTTATGTTACTCAAAAAAATTCATAAAAACTCACTACATCTCTTCCAATAAACTGGGAAGGAGGCTTGCGACTGGGTGCTCTAGCCCTGCTAGCTGTTAGGTGTGTAAGTTTCTCAGGAGAAATCTCTACACTGTCAAATGCTGATTCATCTGTCATAAATAAATAACACTTAGATATGTAGAAAATATAATCTATGTAGTCAGACATTTTTTGTAAGCACTTCAAGAAAAATTCTACTGTATTTTCTTACATATTTAAATGTTGTTAACATTTAGTATTGTTTTGAGAAACATGCTATCACAGAATTCTAACTGTAGAAATTTATAATTGACTTACATATCAGCCCTAACGTTTTACCACTATCTGAATATGTGAAATGACATCAATAATGATAATCGTTATTTTATCAGTGTAATTCCTATAAGTTATCCCATGAATATAAAATTGTTAATGATGGCTGAGTAGATCTCCTAGGCAGTAATTTACTTAAAAACTTTTCCAGGATAACAGCAAACTTCACCTAAGCAATTCCATTTTTATTTTATTTTTTTAAGTATCTTGTGAATAATCACAAATTTGAGATAACTTATAAAACAGTAAATAAACTATTTCCTTTGTTTCTAGTCTCTCATGCAAAATTAAATTTTACATATCCATGGAAAACACACACATTTTGAGGAAAAAAAGAGAATAGATCATAATGCAAATTTTGGAAAATAACCAGTCCAATAGCTTGTTATATTTTATTGTAATATATCAAAGGTTAATGGCATTTTTACAAGAATGATTTATACACTGACATGTCCCCACAGATACGATGATTACAACATGTTTTATATCTACAATTTAATGATAAATTTCTAATAATTTAAATGAACAAGTCACAGCCATTTTTTGAAGGATATTCTTATAGCAGTATTAAATGATACCAAACCAAAGGACACCACATTCAAATGAAGAGAGCTTTTATGTTATCCTTGAAAACTAAAAAGCACAAAGTAGAGCATATATAAAAGCAACAGTTGTAAAACCAACTTCAAATGAATCCAACAAAATGCCTTCACTCACCAATTGAAGGCTATAGTTACAAACTGTCACAATTTCACTGCAATAAATATTTTCATATGAAAAGATCTTTCAAAGACCAAAATAACAGCAATCCTCTTCAACCATATACCTGTTTAATATCCCACTGTAACCTCAATACAAATGGTCTGTTTAAACATGGTATTGGAAGCAAACACCATGTAGTATGGAATCTATGCAGCAACTCTAGTAGCATAAAACTTTATGTCCAACTTTTATTTCAGTAACATATTTTCACAATTTTTAAACATAAAATCTCACTGAATAAGGGATGATAAACCTGTTGCAGAATGCAATGTTTTGTATAAGCCTTTCTTCAGAAGGAAACATGCAAAATTTCATTTATGTAGGAACTTTACACTTTAACAAAATAAGATGAAATAATTATTATATAAATAATACCACACAAAAAGTATTGTTAGAGTAAACATGAATGAAGTTTTAAATCTATGTATACATTCTGTAAATATAAATATTTATGAAACTACCTTCATACAGTAGGAATTAAAGTAGTTTCCTGCTCACTGTGGGGTTTATTGCCTTTCAAGTACTGTACAAATACTGAATATAGTAAAAGGTAGGTCATGTTAAATGGAATGTTTTCCTAAAAATCTGATTTTAGCTTATTTAGAGATGACATGAATTATAAAGCTGACAGTGCATGACCATTCAGTAAGTAAAAATTTATTCACAAAGCTTATTTTGGTTACTTACATCAGATAATACACGATGCAGGCTTTGTATATAGCTTTAGTAATCTTAATTAAAAATGGATGATAGAATGTTTCAAAAAAATAAATATTTACTCTTTTAAACTGGTTTATAGTTTTAGTGGGTTGGTTTGGGTTGTGTATGGTACATTCTCAAAATCAGTTATCAGTAATTATGATGAAAAATTCAAGGTAATGAACATAAAATTTCCACCTCACAATGTCACTGGTAGTTCAGGTTAGGTAAAATAAATAATAATTATAATTTAATAAAATGTTCCACACATAACAATGATTACAAGTCAATCAAATTGACCAGCCTTGTATAGAGTTAGGGTACAGGAAATAATAAATACAGTTTTACTGAAAACAAATGTTTGAAATGATTGCACACAGGAAATTTGAGATTTTTGAGATGAAGTATTTTTAATTTTAACATGAAAATCACTTTCTACATTAACTATTCAAGACAAATACTCAATATATTCATGGAAAAATCCTTTAGTTGTTTTTTCAAAATATTTCACAAAAATACGATATTTTGCATGTGAAATATATACATAT
The DNA here is from genome assembly GCF_004210375.1 of Tachypleus tridentatus. Lineage (NCBI taxonomy): Eukaryota > Metazoa > Arthropoda > Merostomata > Xiphosura > Limulidae > Tachypleus > Tachypleus tridentatus. The sequence continues at coordinate 12,404,045 of NC_134832.1, read as the reverse complement.
TACATTAAAAGTCAGTAGTATTAAAACTATAAAGACTTTAAATGAGTACAAAGAGATTACATGGTCAGTCAACTTGATCATGCTTGTGTTGAGAGAGTTAAACAATCCTCTGTTTGGTTGGTGTCTGCAGGATGATTGTTGAGCTGAAATGCCGTGCTTTGAAACAAGTAGTAGTTCAATGATGAAATGCATTGTCTTTAGACTTCAAGGACCTTGTAAATAATTCTGCTTATAGTACTGTGATGCTTCTGAGGAGTGTTAGGTTTAACAGGTCACACAGAGTTGCCTTGTGGTCTTTGATACTACAATGAACACAGCACAAAGAGCCACAGCAAGAGGTCTTAGATGACCAAACTACTGGCATTGGAAACACCAGACAAAGTTAGGGATATAAGGTCAAACAGTACAATACAAGTAACCAGCCTTCACAGATGTAGAGTGATGCTGATATATGATGTAAACATCAAAATGAGAAGGTGAGTAGGCTAAAGTACCTCATCTTCACAAGTGGAGATATCTCACATGAACAAAATCCCTTGAGTGGAAAGGCTGGCAAGAATATCTGACTCGAGGATGTTAAAGAGATCCCTCTCAGCAAAAACTCCAAGATGTATTCAGGACAGTATGCAGAGTAACCTAAATTGACAAATCCCCAAAAAGTCTTAGACTTTAAATGGAGATTGGTGTGTTCTGGTTTTGACATTTTGATCACAATGTATCCAGATCTTAATTTTTGGACAGATTTGAGAGAACCAGTGAGCCATATCAATCCATTCTGAATAAAAAAAATGTTGATATCTGCCCAAAGGACTTTTAAGATAGTGAGTATAAAATGAGATATTGAGGTATGGTGTCAACTGTAGCTTGGGACTAAGTATTAGAGTCCTCCAAGGGTGGTTAATTACCAATCAAGGGTTTTTATCCTTAACAGGGAGCTGATGAGAGGTGTTAGAACCCATGTGAAAGACAAAGGTTTGGTGTCCACTGACTTCACTTATGGAGCCCTATGAGGGGACGTGCTACAGAGCTGAAAGCAAAAGACGAGGCAGCAATTCCAGGGTTTTGAGGACATTATACCCAAACATCAGCACCAGACACAAGGTCCACAACACCTGCTAAAAATGTCCAAACTGGTACTCAGTTGATCCTAGCCCTAGATTATTGGTTAACTGATTCTGAATGGCATTCCAAAGCCACTTGCCTACAGGAATTCAAGGTCAAAGTGGTGTGTTGAGGTTGGACTCCACCACCACCAGGATCCTCTCCTCCCCTTCACAGGTCATCACGAAATGCACACAAGGGTGGACATTCATATCTCAGAGGAGGTAAAGTGAAAGGACAGAACCTACTCTTGGAGGTCCCCTTCACCACATTTAGGCATCCACACTAAGGGGCATTAACTTGAAAAACAGTCACCTTCCCACAACTGGCTGCATGCAGTGAAGGGTGATGTAGATGTAGGAAATTGTGGGCTTTAGCACCCACATCTTGCTTTCCTAACTTGTTCATTTCTATTATTATCATTGATGAATTTGTTTTGTTTTCTTCAATATGTAAGACTAGCAAATGGATGTTGAAACAGATAGACAGTGTATTCCTATTACAATGTTGGTCCTACTTCTACAGTCACCTCCAAAAGCCTGTCTCTTAGGGAACCTTTTAATTTATACAGCATATCCAGTTTCCTTTTTTGATTAGGCTTGTTCATTAAAATATCGTTTATCATAGGTTTGGATTTACTGTTTTTAATACAGTATTTTCTTTAAATTTTAAGCTTTGTTTCAAAGTTAAGGTATTAATTTTCTAAATTATATAACATCTATTCTTAAAAACATTAACAAGTGAGATAAACCTTATTTACTAACCAATTCCTTCTTTTTTCTCTTGTTGACATTTGACTTTCATATCATCAGTTAAATGTTCTGCTGCCATTGGTGAACCATTGGGTAAAGAGACTGACAAAGGAACTGAAAATGCTGAAGTTAATTGACTTGTTCCTGGAACTGAGCTAGTAGAAGAAGCCATCACTGCAGTGGAAGAACTTGGTTGGGTTGATAAGGATGATGGTTTGGTTGAAGGAGTTGAAGACCTTTGTGGTTTCTTCATGGTCAAAATTAGAGGTTTTTTACCTGGCAGTGGTGGAGCTGGCTTTTCTTCTGTCAGGAATAAGAAAACATACTAAAGAAAACAAAATTTTACACATTAGTCCTTTTTCTTTTGGCAATAGACACCATACAGCATCTGCACTAACTGCTTCAAAATGCAATAGAATATGAAATATAAACTTAAGTTATAATTTGCATCAGAAAAATACTTAAAAGCTTAATACAGTACATACAGCTTTTCTGACAAAAGTCATTTTCTCACAACCCACTGGTGCAGGGAGTGGGTAGAATGATATACTAGAAATATACCACTGATTTATGTTTTAATGCCAAAATGTTAATTTAAAATATGATACTTTACCTTGAATATAACTTTTACCTATAATTCTCACAATAACTAAAAGTTGTTTATGTGAAAAAGTAAAATGGTGTACCTGACTGGGAGAATGCTGGAACAATAATTGGCAATTTTAACACACAATCATAAAAATGAGATGTAAAATTTAAGCCAGTTTGTAAGCGAAGGAGTAAATATCTCCTGGGCACTGATCCTTAGTACAGCAGGAACAAACATCGTACGTGTGTACAATTGTGCAAGCAGTATAAGATTTCACAGCACCCATCAGATATAAGAAATGTTTCAGATCCAAACAATTGTTACATAACAGACAAATAAAATAAAACAAAAGGAAATAAACAATTTCTTAAAGCAACATTAGATTTTAGTACACAGCTTCTGTTAGAATACAAGAAAGACTATCCACAAAGAATAAAATATACAGCACATATGACAAAACACTAAAATGATGGATGTAGTACAAAAAAAATGTGAACTACAAAAAAGGAACCAAAAATCACAAGGAATGAAGAATTCAAGAAGATTTTGAGGTAGAACATGTAAAAATAACTTAAGATCCCAGTCAAGAAGCTTAGTACCATATTAAGGACTGTCACATGAAAATATTTAAATGATTCAGCTACAACAATTATTAGAAGAAAAAAATCATCCCACAGAAATAATAAAAACAGCTATGAAAAGTCCTGTGATTATGGAAGACATATGATACACTATTTTTCTCATAAAGGGTGAGGGGAAAAAAAAAGCAACAGAAATTACAAAACAGTAACAATGGGAGACAGTTTTCTATTTTGATTGGCAAACAGTTAAAAAAAGCTTTAAACTAGTGACATGAAAGTGAAGCATTTACAAATAGTGTTGATGTTAAAAACATTTTCAAAATAATAGGATGGGACAGGAGTAGGAGGCCCATTAATGGTAATCCACGGCATTTTCAACAATGGCTGCAATGTCACTGACAGTTAACGAGGCTCCAGAAGCCATAATAGAAATGAGGCCTGTGTGTGTAATATCATTATTCACACAAGACTGAAGTTGAAGCTATCATCATTTGAGAATTTATGATAAAATATTAAAGCTACTGAAACAAAAAGTCAGAGTGAACAAAAATAAAAATTTCATTAATGTACAAATCTCCTCAAACTGAATTCTGACAAGAAACTTTTAACACATCTATTCAATGCAATGACAGGGAGAAGAATGAACCTATCACTAACACAAGTGCATAAGAAGAGTTACTGTGTATGGAGTTTCCCACCCTTCTAGAGGTGGAGGGCTTCTGTCACACAATGAACCCATCATACACCAGCACAGTTGCAATTAAACATGTGAATTTATGTGAAAGTTCAAAGGTGTAATTTTGCCATCAGGACTGTGTGCACCCAAAAAGATGTTACTGAGTTAATAAATTTTTTTATCAAACATTTTATGAACTTGACCTTACAGCTGAATAGTTATGTGATTTTAACCTTAAAATCAAACAGTATTTTAATTCATCAGACAAATTTAGCAACATAAATAAACTACAAGCCATCATATTTGATACTAAGAAGGCAAACCTTTTTTTGGTATGACAGGAGGAGAAACGTTTGAGCAAGGTGTACCCTTTTTTGTCACTTTTTCTGATGATAGGTAGTCATCTACCACACATGAGAGAGCAGAATGGACACTTGCAGTCAAAACAGTACTAGGTTTTTCTGGGCGATCAGGTTTTTTTGAATGAGTCTAAGTGAAAGTAACAATGTAACTTGTAATTTTGAAATGTCGTTATACATATAAATATATATTACACACACACACACACACACACACACAGAAATTTTATTCACTGTTTCTGAAATTAACACAACAAATTCACCATTAACAGTAATTAGTCATCACTTTAGCTTTTATTGAGCACATTATATTCATATCTTTTTAAACAGAAATTTGCTCATATTAGTAGTATCAATGAGAGAACACACAAGATGTTTCAGAAAGCTTATTCTTATCACTGGTAAGTGTCTAAAATGAGTTTGATAAGCTCATTAATGTTTAATTTTTCTTTTTTTACTTAAAAATATATTTCTGATACATTCCTTGTTGCACAAATTTAGATATCTTCCTCAAGCATCTGTTCAAAAGATCTGCATGTCACTAGCCTTAAGGCAACTCACATCTAATTTTATATAATTTAATATAAATTACTATATGATGATGTAATAATATAACAAAGTCCTCCACCAACAGCAGGGTAACAAACTTCTATGCATAATAACTTTATTGGACATGCATATCAAGATAAGGAAAATGTTAACTTTTGGGATCATACCTCACACAGATTTAGTTAGAGTTCTACAATGAAGTGGTGGAGGGGCTGATGCAAAATTTACCTAGATGAGCTCTTTTCAGAAAGTGCCAAAAAGAGGGCCACAAGATGTAATACTCAATGGCAGAGGCTCCGTAAGGCACACGCATGAGAAACTGCGCATTATTTCATTTAGGGTACACTCTTTGCCTATACAAGAAAACAGGAAGAGGCAAGAAACCAAATTTGTTGTACAGGCAGATGAAATGCTAACTTGGATATCAAAGTACTTGCAATCAAACCACATGTATTGACTGTCCATTTCCCCAACAGTTTCATGGTAGAATTGAAGCATGGACATGAACATTTATTATGCAGCCAATGTGCCTATCTCCTGCAGCTTGAGTCTGTCCAATAAAGTCATGTAAGGAGAGCACGATACATCAGAATTTTATATTGTGCATGCATGCCTCAACCCTACGATCAGATCCCATAAGACTTACCTTCAGTTGCATGAGGAGGGCAGTACATTAAAGGAAAATGGACCGGTATAAAGTTCATTCATCTTGATCTTGCTAACAGATATTGATTGCAGGACGAGTGTGGACAGACATAGGCAGGGACCCCAAAAGAGAGAGGTCTGTGAAAAGGCTTAATTAACAGTACTACCTGACACAGGAGTTGATCAGGTTACAAATGATTTGATAGGCAAGAAACAGATGGAGGGAAGACAAAAAAGAAGTACTGTAAACAACCGGGGCAGTTGAAGTTTAAGGAAATAAAGGACAGTTCAAGAAGTGGAATATAGAGTACAAAATATGTATAGAATAGATATCTAAACAATGGTAATTGTGTGGGAGAAGGAGAAATGTCTGGAGAGAAAGGCAGTACACAAAAAGCAAGAAGTCAACCACACAAATGGACATAATTGAGATCAATCTAAACCCTGGCAAGTAAAGTGAGGAGAACACAGGAAAATAAAGGAGTGGACCAGAATAGAGATGACAGGGGAAGAAACACATCTAGGTGCCGGGAAAAGAGAAAGACCATAGATTGGGACATCCTACCCACAAAAGCAGGAGACCTACCAGCCGTGGACAAACAATTAGGTAAAAAACCCAGAAAGGTGGCTCACTGAATGAATTTATGGAAGAAAGAGGTGATAGAAGAATCAATGATCAAAGACTAACCATTGATGTTCATAGTCACAGACAGTAGAAGGGTGAGAAAAAAGTGACAAGAAAAATGCCTCATAACTGAAGAGTCCAGCCTGATAAATGATAGTGTAGGCAAAATCCCTGTGTCAGAATAGAGGAAAGGGAAAACCAAGAGAAAAATAGAGGAGGAGGAGAACATGTTGGTCAAGGCAGAGCTGGTCAATGAGGACTATAAGAGAGAAAACCTAGAGTAGGTAAGAACAACAGAGGGGCAGGTCAAACAAATAGCACCCCCACAAAAAAAAAATATGGGGATGTATAGATCACTCCACTGATAAGACTAGACAGGAAAAAAAGAGAATGACTGTCACTACAGCTCATGAGTGAAGAAGAGAGGACTGAACTCAGTTGAGACAAAGGAGGAAAAAATGACCAGAAGTACTAAACACAGAGTGAGCATGATGAAAAGACAGATATCAAAATAAGTCCCACCCCAGCCAAGTATCCAATGTGCAAGAAAAGGAGGTAGAAGAAGAAAAAAGGTTCAAGAATGGTCTAACAGAAGTAAATAGTCCAATAAAGGAATGCTAGTCCTGAGCTGCAAATATGACAAATACTATCATTATATCAAAGAATACAAGAGGGGCTGACACTAAGGCAAAGGGAAGAGAAAGAAATAGAAAGATGCAAGAATAACAGACAGAACATATTAAACAAAATGAGAACGGCTGATAAAAAGGTGTAGGAAGATGTGGTTACATATCAACTGTGGCCAACTGTAAATTTGGGGGTGGGGAGACAATCATATGTGGGGCTGAAAGGAAGAGAAAAGGATACAAGTAAAAAAAGAGGGAGAAAAAGAGTAAGGAAAAGGAAAGAGACCAAAGTGAAGAAAATGAAAACGACCATTGGAAGAAACTGAGACCAACAACAGAAGGAAAGGTGGGTACCTACATGATTGTACACATGTGGCAGTCACCAACTAAAAGACTGAGGAACTAGAAATCTGGAAGAGGGAAAATGAGTGAAAGTGCAAGGCCTAGAATCTCAAATGGAAAGGTGAGAATACTGGACCAGACAAAGAACAGGAGTAAATGAAAAGACCAAGTAAGAAGAAAAACCTGGGAAAATAATAAGAACATAAGCCTTATAACATCAGTTCAGGTTACCAGGGAGAAAGAATTCTGCTGAAAATAATCTGGCAAAGAGTACAGTAAAGAGTATAACCCAACAGGTCCAGTTAGCAGTGAAATAAAGGATTGAGCAACAGAGCAGAACAAGTATCTCAAATAAAATGTGGAGTTAGGAAAAGTAGTACATGAAGAAAGAAAAAAAAAAAGAGAAGAAAACATGAAAACAGGCAACCAGAAAATAAAAAGAAGGTAAGGGGCTCAACTCCCCAAGCTGAGTAGGAAAGGAATAAATTCTACACGAAGCCTGAAGCCAGGAATCTGAAAAGAAGGATGAGGCACTCGGATACAAGAAAGGAAATAATACAAATTCCAATAACAAACAAGCAGAAAAAAACATGCTAAACGTAAAAAAATGGACTGTGTACTAATAAAATGATAACAGGTAAAATATAAAAAAATAGGAACATTCCTCAGAATGAAGTCCATAAAGAGAGAAAGGAAGATTAAATGGTAAGGTACTACCCAAAACAAACTGGTAAGTTTGCATTCCAACATATTCCCAATTAAGAGAAATAAATTTGCATAACAGAATAGGAGCAGGAGGCTCAGTGAGCATGTTGTAACCCACAACATTTAGAAACATGGATGTTGTTAGATCCATACTATAAATAAGAACTAAATGTGAACAAGACCACTGACTTAGGAGTAAGTACAGATAACCATCTTTGAAAAAATTAAAGTTTTTGATGAAAAAGCTATAGAAAACCAAATTAAAAGTTTCATTAATGATACAAATCTCATCAAACTTATCTCAAATGAACAAATTAAACACTTCTTATCAAAATAATGGCAAGTAGAAGAATGCAGTTTACACAAGAACAAATGCAAAGGAGAAGTAACTGCATGGAAGTGTGTCACTCTCCTATTGATGAAGGGCTTTGTTACACGTTTATGACATTAAGTGGAAGTGCAATTCATGTTAAGCAACATGAAATGAGATGAAAATTGCCTCAAGGCTTGTGGCAGATGTGAGGAAGATTGTTTGTTTGTTTTTGAATTTCGCACAAAGCTACTCAAGGGCTATCTGCGCTAGCCATCCCTAATTTAGCAGTGTAAGACTAGAAGGAAGGCAGCAAGTCATCACCATCCACCTCCAACTGTTGGGTTACTCTTTTACCAATGAATAATGGGATTGACCATCACATTATAACGCCCCCACGGCTGAAAGGGCGAGGATGTTTGGCGTGATGGAGATTCAAACCTACGACCCTCAGATTACAAGTCAAATGCCTTATCCAACCCACCCGGCCATGCTGGGCCTCGAGGAAGATAACAGTCTGTATTTCCATGTGTAACACCTTGGAGTAATTAAACATGTAAACACATTTTAACTTATTTAATCTAATTCTATGTAATAATTCTAGATAGAAACGTTTACATTTGCACAATCACATTTTTAGTTTTCAGCTCTCTTCATTATACAGGGTGTTCGGAAAGTCACTGTGCAGTTATATATTTATTAACAGACATGTTTCAATATAGAATAAAGGAGATAAATATGAATGACAATTATAAACAATGTTGAAAGTGACCCTCGTTGGCATGAATACAGGCCTGGATCCTTATTTTGTTTCTAAACACTGCTATCAGTTGCTGGGTTGAAATAGACTGAATAAAATATGATTACAAAACTGCACAGCAACTTTCTGAACACCCTGTACTACATATGATTTAACTATTGAAAATACTTATCAAAAGTGATGAGTAATAAGCAAAGAGATATGGACAAAATGTATTTACTAGTTTACATGCTAATCATTCCACGGGCTTGCTTTAACATATTTCATGGTGTTACTGACAGTTGTGTATACATCAACAGTAAACAGCTTACTTGAATTTGATTTACCATATCACTATTTTACAAAGATACTTCTTGTTTGAATGAGACTTAAAAAACTAATGTTACATGTTTAATTAATATAATCATTTCAGTATCTGACTATGTAATTCATTGTTTATATATTTGTATAACAAGTACAAGCATTAATTTTAAACATACTATAATTATTCCAATTACAAAATTTAAGTTTCTCTAGATACTTCCCTTTAATTTTTCTGAAAAATCTAAATGTTTTCTATTATTACTCTTTTATACCATCCTGCTTAATTATTAAATTTATTTTTTATTTTTGTTATACTACTGATAAGAGTTAAACGTGAAATTTGGTTTTAATTGAACTCATTTTCTTAACTAGAGAGTGAGAGTGTTCTTCATAAATCTTTTGTAGTAATAAAAAGGTTATTTTAAAGAAAAGATTGCCTAACCTCATCTACTCTTATAATTTCCACAAAGTTGTCTGGAAAGACTCCAATTTTTCCATTCAGTTCTCCTTTCCACCATCCTTTATCTTCCAAATCCTTTGTTACAATGGTGATGATATCATTTTCATTTATTGTTAGTTCATCTTCATTCTGGGCCTCATAGGAAAATAGAACTCGAACAATTTCTTTAACTAAATGAATTAAACGGATGAAGAACAGAAGGGAAAAAATATTCAAGACCGTCATTAATTTTTAATACCCGTAACTGCACTTCACAAATATTATATTTTTAGAATTTTAAAAAATTAATTTTTGTTGTTAATTCTCATTTATAAAAGAACCACAATGAACGAGTTTTTAAAAAAGTAAGATAAACTAATAAAGTAAAATAAAACAGTAATAGTCAAATAAATGCAGTATTCTAATTATTTTTTTTTTTAGGTTAATGCAATTCACTTAAAAATTCTATGTTATTCACTTGTTTCTCCATTATATGCTGTTAAAAGGTTTAATGTTTATCAATTCACCAATAACATGACAATTACAAAATATAATACTGTTGAAATTCTGTTTGTCATAAAAGAAACCTTTATTTTCTGAAACCATAGTTCATACAATGAGAGGAATACAAGAGTTTAAATTTACTGTGATTTTCTCATTTACTCAAACCCCCTAATTTTGTTCCAGTGTGTAAAAAAAACATTAAATGACAAACTTTATCCATTTTGGAACATATTTAGAGGTTGCTCAAAGATGAAGTTTTAGACTGTAGTAGCCTGGTACCATATATACTATGTCATATGAAATATATTTGTGTATTATAAATGATCTATTTAAATTATATTACTATTTTATTGTATGTACAATAGTATGACTACCTGATTTTGGTGTGGTTAATCACTTAAGTTGTTCTTATTTCCTATTTGTGGTTAAAGAAGTGTTTTCTACAATCCTGTGTAATTTAAAGAACATTTTTACCCTTTTTCTTTCTTTATTATGTTGGCATTATACTTCTCAATAAGGGCCACACCCCTTTCAGCATTGTCATTTATCACATTCAACTGCTAAACTGTCTCTGGTATCTCCCCTCTATTCCTCTCCGAGCTCCCACATAATTCAAGGACATAATTCAGAAATTCAGATGGAAGTTTGAGGCACCTTAAGATGTCTGTTGCATTTTTTGTAAATAAATATTCAAAGCATATATCCTCATACTTCCCGATATTCAGAGGGATGCACTTTGGAGGTTCAACCATCCCCTCGATTTCACTTAGTGTCTTACCTTTGCTTCTTTTGTCTCTGTGGATAAAGCTAAATTAAATAATGCTAAACCACTAAGATCTTTAGGGTATGTAATGCTTTAGCCATCCACTGTGCATGATGTAGTGCTCCAGTGCTATTAGGAACACTCCACAAAGAGGGATGCCATGAAGAAAAGTGATGGCTAGTTTAAACTCTTGATAATAATCTCTGACCTGAAATTGTCATGTAGCAAATTCAATGACAATGCCCTTGACTTACTATGTGGCTTCTGCTACTTCATTATAGTCAGCTAGAGTTTTATAAGTGGACTGGTCCATATATTCCCAATATCCCTATAATCAACTAAAAATTGCAATGTCTAGACCAAAGGAAAGCCTCATACACTCTTTGAAAACACTCGTCAGAACAAGTTCTGAGATATGATACAGAATATTCCAAAAATGAAAAATAATAGCATGGATTATTTATATATGATATATTCTCAAACATGCTGAATAATGTGGAATACCCTGAACTGTTCCAGATTACGTTGTTGTATTCTAAAATAATATGCCAGAACATTCCATAATTATTTTGAATGTTCCAAAACATTCAGAATATATAGATATAATGCAAACTACAATATTAAACTTTAACATGCTTAATTGAGCAACTCCTAAATGTCATTTAATATTGATAAAATTTGGTGTGAAATGATTATTTATATATTGAAACAAAATGATAAAAGTAAAAGTGTTATAAATCAAAAGTTCAAAACTAAGACTGCCATGATATATAGAATATGATGATCCTTAGTTTAATAGTGTATACAGACACACAAAAGAATGAAAGGATATTTTTTTAAAGACATACAAAAACTTTCCTACATAAAAACACATGACAGTCATTCCATCAAGTCTGTAACAAAGTAGATAAAAGTTTAACAAAAATAAATCACTTCTCTAAATCAAAAAAGAAGTATTCCTTGTGAATCTGGTTTAAAAGACATATTTGAAAAGTTGTATTTTGAAAAGATGTTAATCAGTTGAGAACATAAAAGTGATTCTTCTCTTTTAAAAACTGAAAAATAAAGACCCATCAACAAAGTGTATACTAGTCAATTACAAACAGCATAAGTGAAAATGTTCAGGGATTAAAGGATAAACTAAGTCTGTAGAATACATGAATTTATATAGAAAATCTCAGCACTCTAATTTTTCTCAAACAATGAATGCAAAGGCTAGAACAACAATATATGATGGTGATGCCTAATGTTATTTTAAAATATTTCCATTCAAAAGAATTCTGATCTCCTTTCCCAAATTAGCTCACAAAAAGTTTCTTGTCATTTGCTAGTTGGTATTAAAGTGTTAAGAAAATAATTCTCATTTCATTAAGTTGTACTATTCTTTTTCTAAACCTTTCTTTTTTCTCATCAACAGGTTTTGTGTCTTATGGAATTACCTGTACCAGTAAACTTTTTTTTTTGCACTTTCTTCATAGAATATTAATTATTTGTTATTACTGAAATAACATTCATAATTATCTCTTATGAAGTCTCATTTATCTTCCACTTTGTTTTTAATTCCACTTGATCTGATAAAGTTGTCACATTATGAAAGAATTCCATCCATTGTATTTAACATTTCCATTTGAAGCCTTGATAACTCTTTCAACATCCAACACCGTTTTTCTAAATGATATAATTTAAATTTTAAATGTTTAAGTGTTCAAAATCAATAAATTAAATGTTACCTTCACCATTTACATTTTTTTCTCTTCACAGGTGTATGGATACACACACACACACACAAATAGTTCTAATACTTCTAGTTACATTAAGTGTCACTAAGCAATTGAATTAGCACTATAAAACAATAATAATCTTAATATAAAACAATTATTATAGTTTAATTAAGTAATTAATTGCTATCAAACTAATCAGCTATCATAGAAGATCAAATAATAGAATGGAGCTTAGTGCTTACCCCCACAATGTCTACAAGCTAGTTCTGGGAAGGCAGTTATCCTTAAAATTATAATATAACCTTAAAGTAGAAATGAAACCAGCCCTAAATTTCTACAATGTAAAAATTCCTACTCTTTGTCCTTTTATTGAGACAAAAAATGATAAACAGAATTGAATTTAAATCTGCTACTTTTATTTAAGGAAAGTTTATTTGCAGAACTTCAATACACATAACTTGTCCAGTCATTATGGATTTTAAAAATGTACAGCAAGATATACTATTATGTAAAATGGATAATGCAATTTATTTATCAGCTTTTGGTATATGTAGTCTTAATTATGTCAGACAAACAATCAATCCTCTACATGTCAGGATAAACCTACATCAATCTCAAAGTAACAAGGGTTTTCCTCATTCAGTTTGAATTGACCACTTGAAAAAACATTCATTTAATGTCAAAATTATTATCTAGGAGAAAAATATAATGTATATCTATTAACAAAAAGTGAAGAATACTTTGTCTATTTTTTTATCCGTAAGAGTTAAATGCAGAAATTTCGAAATAAAAATGTTGAATATACAGGTTAAAATATATGTATTATACATTTGTAACAAATAAAATAGAGGTAAAGGTAAAAATGAAAAACAGAAAAGATTAATTCTGAAATTTTCTGTACAAATTTAGATTTTGTTCTTGACAGTTCTGCTAGTCTGTTAAAATGAATGATAAAACAATTATTTGCATTAAGCAATATAAAATTTAGATATTTGTCAAAGTATATATTAAATTTACATTTTAAACATTTGTATTAAAGATTTAATTAACTTTAGGTTAAATGGAATCAAATACCAAAGAATGATTCAGTAAAGAAGAAAGGAAAAATCTTATATAGTAATAGATTTTAAACATAAAACATATGATGACTGTTTAGTGTAAAGCATTACTATTTATTTTCTGACTTAATATTTAATGATTGTTTAGATTTTCATAACAAGAGAATTAAAAGTTAATCATTTTAAAAGTAATAGCTATGACAAGTTAGTTGCATAACTTATTGCCAATAAGTCCACAGACACCTGCTATAGAAAAACCCTCAACCCACAAACTTAAAACTGTAATGGTGGCAAAAACAGTTTAGAGATTAAAATTGCACTCTATAATAATGTAAACAGATTTTGATAGATGTATAAAGGTGAACATCTTGGGTTAAAGACAGTGAACTAAGAGAATTTAAAAAAAACAAAACAAAAAAAAAAAAACGAGATAGAGAAAAGCTAAAATAACCAGAAGAATCTACTTGATCAACAATGAATGTGGAAACCTTCTGTACCATTGGTTCAATGAGTTTTTCATAGGTGGTTTTGGATAAGTAAGAAGGATTTCCTTTTCCAGTATTTCCATATTTTGAAATGTGCCCAACTAAAAATGGATCAAACTGATTTATGAGCTCAAGCAGCCATAAACAATTTTTCATCTGTTCCTTGAAAAGCCAGGCCACATTCAGCTAACATACAAATAACAGCTGTTACATGCCCCAAGACATGTTCCCAGTAATTGCACTCTTCTTTAATTTGTTTTTCCAACTCTTGTCGCAAGCCCAAACATTGTCTTGTATTTTGCCAGTCATTGAACTTTACCTTTCAACAAAATAAAGTGCAAAGAAAATTTAGGGGCAAAAAGTTGACAAATAAAGCAGTAAACTGACCCTGTTGATGATGAATACGTGTGTGTGTTTTCTTATAGCAAAGCCACCTCGGGCTATCTGCTGAGCCAACCGAGGGGAATCGAACCCCTGATTTTAGCGTTGTAAATCCGGAGACATACCGCTGTACTAGCGGGGGGCAATGATGAATACAATAGCCACTCTCTCTTGTATTGCTCACCATTGTCTTTTACCCCAAATAACACTGGATCTTTTGCTTTCCTTTCTTCATCTTTTGTAGACTGATGCATTTTACCATAGTCCAGTAGATTTTCATTTTCAGCAATTATTTCAACTTCAGACTGTCAAACAACCTGCATCAACTAGATATATCAAGAGAATTTACAGGCAAAGTGAGATCCGTTGTGAGACTTGTGCCAGTTGAACCAGTCTGTGATGCCTCAACATCACCATGATGTTCTGACCTTGAAGTGGACAAAGTGGTACTTGGAGGTGTGGAGCTTAATTCAACTTCAATCTTGTCAGAGTCAGATGCAATACAAGTGACTTCTGGTGGCAGAGATGCGTTTTGGTTTGGAAGATCACGTTGTATAAGTTGAGTGAAAAAAGTAGTCAGCTGAATCCAAAGACTTTTGTTGGTTCTTTTTTGTCAGTTTTATCCTTTCTGCACCACTTAATTGAACACATTTCATCTTGCAGTGTGAAAAATATAGAAACAAACAAAAGAATATGGATCATATATAGTTATAATGATTAGAAAATCACTGAAATTCATAGATAAAAATGTTGGAAAGACAGTCAAACACACTAAACTCTAGATCTACACATTTAGACACAGAATGTCAAAGAATTATCCTAGGACCTAGGCCCAATAGCACGTAAACATGAATTCATAAATACCTTTATTGACTTGCTGTATTCTGAGTGGTTGAAAACCATTCGAGACTGACTCAATCCATTTCAGGAGAATTAGTTTTCAGTCATTGCAAAAGTTTCATTAAGGTTGTTTGAAGCCAAAATAAAGCTCAGAAAAGTTTTAGTGAGAAACACACTTATAAAAATATTACAAAACACATATGAATAATGCAATACTAATGCAAATAAAACTAAAACAAACAAGACAATAACCCACATTTTTAATGTACGAAAACAGAAGCCAAAAAACATAAAACTAGCCACATCTCTGTACATATCTGTCACCATTTCATTTGATTTATGTTTTTGTGGTATTATACTCTTATTTTTCTGTAGATGTGACTGAATAAAGCAGTAAAAGGTAAAACAAAATAGTTTCACTGCCTATAATTTCTTATAAATAGCCACAACAGAAGGAATGGTTGAGAAAAATATTTCATCTTCAAGGTCAGACATCATAACATACGATCATCTTTTATCTGAAGTTTTATCAACATTTTGTACTGTTCTTTACAGTAATCTTTTGCAAATCAATGACTTATTACCTCAGATACATAGTTTAATAGTTTCTCGAAACTTTAGTTACTCACTGAGCCAAATAAAACGTTTTTTTAACAATGCAGAGTAAAGTCAAACACAGCAGATAAGGATAATTACAAAAAATATGCTAAAGTTAATTGTGGCAGTGAAAGAGTTAAGGGCATGATAGCTACGGGAAAAACTCTGTGATGCCCTCTCCCCTTGGTGCCTTAAGCATGTGCTTATTTTGCTTAATAGTTAATCCAGGGGTGGTTTTACGGCAATGCTTTTTTTTTTTTTTTATGTACATCATCACATGAAATGTTATGCACATTAAATAAAATTCCATTTCCTTTGGGTGTACAAAACTGAGTATTCTAGTCTGTCCTGACAAGTATGCAACTGTAACTTTCTTTCACTCTTGATATAAAAATCCACAGCAAGTCCTTACTGTTACAAGAAACATTACTCAAAAAATTTTGGTTTTTTTCTTATAAATGTGTGGGAAGTGAATTTGATATTGCTACATGCAATATTACATGTTAAGTTTATTTTCATCCTCCAAAGTACACTTTTATTACTAATCTTCTTACCTACCAGAAGAAGAGATGATACAAAAAAAAAGTTCTACAGTAAAGAAAAACTGGAAAGTTAGTAAAATTTGTGAAAGCTTTTTAGGCAAAATTAAGGTTTTAAAAGTAAAATATAGAGAAAGTTGATCTATCTGAGACATGGTGGAGGGTTAAGAAAAAAAGAAAGGCTTTACCAAAATACAATATTGTAAAGTTTCTAGTGGAGAAGAGCTTGAGTACTTATAAGAAACTGAAGGAAAAATGTTCTATCATGATAGCCATTGCAAGGCAAGTCTAGAAGATAAAAACCTTTCAGATACATTAGAAGGAAAAAGAAAGATAGTGGTTGGTAAAGGAGCAAGGATACACTTGAGAAGAGATTTATGGTTTGGAAAGAAAATAGTTCTAGTAGGATACGAGGTGTTTCAGGTAAGACTGAAGGTTGAGGAATATGAAAGAAAAACCTTCTGACACAATCTCGAAAAAAGCACTAACATTTAACTACCTTTCTTATAATTTAATATTGCTTTTTAAATAGCTTTAAAAAACAAATACTTATCTTGCTTGACTTTTTGCTCTGCATGTTATATTTATTTAATGTATTTTATATCACAAAAGCTGAATCATGGCATTAACTTTATGCGTGTGCGTGCGTTTTCTTATATCAAAGCCACATCGGGCTATCTGCTCACCACACCAAGGGGAATCGAACCTCTAATTTTAGCGCTGTAAATCCATAGACATACCACTGTACTAACAGGGACCTAACTTTATGCAATCAACTTAAGTAATAAACATATACCGTATGATAGTTTCAGTGCCTGTTGAAAGATTTTTCTTCCACTGTAGATGCAAGAAAGTTTGGGTTTAATTTTTTATATGTGCATGAGCTTACCCAGTCTTTTTAATTGATGTACCCTATTTTTGTGGTCTTGTGTAATTTTTCAATACTATGGATAAAAAAAATCAAAGTACTCCTTTGTCTATCTTAACTTATTATGGTGAAAACAGTATAGTTAAATGAAAAGTGTCATCTATTTCAATAAAGTCAAAAAAGCAAAAAAAAAAAAAGTGTTCATAACACCACATATTTTAGAAGCAAAATTACAAATATATAATAAAATGTTTTCACTCAAAATATTATTAACAAATGGGTACTGAGAAACAAACAAACTTGCTTTACTGTATGTATAACTAAAACATAATGCCAATGTAAACTGATCAACAGGCAACAAAACAACACAGTCACATAAATCAATTTTCCTATGATGCAGATACTCAGAAAAGGAATTTTTGTGGTGCAGATAAAATAAATTTTTTTAACATTTTCACTATAATTTCAACAGGTTCTGAAATCAGAAACAAATTAATAATTTGTGTTAAGATTAATCACCTGGTTTTGGAGGTAGCCTTGGAGCATCTGGTTCTTTTGATGATTTTGGTATTTTTTGACAAGGGCTCTAAAAACATAAAACCAGAATTTTGATTTTACAATGGAAAAACTCAAAGAAGTAACTGTATGGATTAGCTTTTTATTTCAAAAGATATGTGAAATCTATGTTCAGTTATTATATGGTTTATACCTATGCTACAAAACATATCACTAAGCTTAATTTTTATTTACACATGTTAATTCTTTCTCCATTTTAAAGCTATTTCATGCATCATGTTTTTAACTCCCTTCTGTTACTTTCAGTGTCAAATATGTAACTCTCATTACAAGCTAGGTCAAATAAGCTGAGTTTGTGATCAAGTTGACCTTTGAGTTTTCCATATTAACTTACAGTATATTTTGTGTACTTCCATGAAATTTCACAAACTTTCAGTAAACATTAGAAAATGTTGTACAGACAAAAAAACAACAACAAAAGAAATACAATTTATTGTGAATACATGGAGTTAAAGTGTTGACTGTTCTGACAGCAAAGTGATTTTCATGTTAAAAGTAAAAATACTTTTCATCTGAAAATTGTCATATCATGTATATAATCTCAAAAACCTCATAAATAAATTTCAGTGTTTTTTTTCAGTAAAGTTTTATATCTTATTTGTTGTACTCTTTATCCTAACTCAAAATTGGTCAACTTGACCAATCTCACAACCACCATAAAAAATACAAATCAAATGTACATTATATCCTTTGTCTTTCCAGAATGATTTCAAATTGTAAGATGAAACTACATTTATTTATCCTAAATAGCTTGAAGCATGTAATGTTATAAATCTATTTCTACTTAAATTTTGTTTTATTGCCCTTTGAACTATGTATAAATAATAATCTCACTACAAAATTTGTAAATCACTACAAACAAATAACTCACATTACTCTATTGAATTATGTAATGCATGGGCAACTCATGAACTGCTTGTGATAATACTATATGAATTTTTTTTTTTTTTTATCATCACTATTACTACTTTACCTAATTCAACCAAAAAGGTTTCTAAATCATACATTTTATTTGCTTTTATAATAATAAATAAGGAATACACATGGAAAAAAAAATATATAGTACTTACCTGGGTCTTCTTTTTGTTTTTATTGTCAACGGTCAATAAAACTCAATTCTACTTTCTTATACACTAATGATATTACTGCACTGAGTAATTTTTTTTATTTAATTAAGTAGTGCACTAAGAACAAAGTAATAACATATAAAAAGCAGACTATCATAACTATCATAATTTTTCTGTTTTTTTTAACTGTGTGATAAGAGCCATTAAAAATTGAGCTAAGTTAGTCAATAGCTTTCTAGTGAGAATAAAGTTTGAACTGTAAGTAACACAAAACTTCCCTGTACAGAAAATAATATAGTACAATATATCATTTGATAGATTAAAATTTTGGCTTTCTATTGGTTATAAGTAATATAGTATTAAATATCAGAGAGAACTACTGGCAATTTCTGAAAGACAAGATGTGGCAGATGAGCATGGCAAGAAAGGTTTGATCTCCAGTTTATGACTATAACCAAAAGCCATTAAAGCTACAAAAATTATGCTCTGTATGAGCAATAATAATATTATAATGAGTAATTTATGTTAAATTATATACTTCTTGGGTGGTGTAAACAAATTAGAGAAGAGAGAAGACCGAAAGAGCAAAGTGTCACTGGGTGAATTCTGGGATCTTTTAAAAAATATTGCCTTATAAAATTAAGAACTTAAAACTTATATAACGTTAAAATTTGGGTTATTAGATATATTTTAATGCAAATATAATAAAATAGTTTAATTAAATTTTGAATGCAACTCAATAAAAACCTTTTTACATGCACTGACAGGTAAGAGATTAAAAAATGTCCAAATAACACAAACATCAAAAGAAACTGAGCTTTCACAAACTATTGCTCAACAATACACTATCAAAATCTATTTACTTTTGCATAAATTACTTCTTATTTTTGGTATATTTACCCTACAATTGTAATGGTGAGTTTATTATTAAAAGTAGAAAGATATAAAAACTATTCTTGAAAAGGGGGAAAATTTAAGCTGGTAAACTATGACTTGCTACACTGTTTTCTTCAAAAATTAAATATAAGAAGGATGGATTTTATGTTCTTAAATTTCAAATATTGTAAGACAATTATTAGAGTAAATACAAAAGTGCTGTTGATAGAGTAAAAACAACTCACTTTTCTGGCTGAATCTGTGGGTTTCAAGTTCACTAAACCATCTTTGAAAATATTTCCATACCCAATTCCTTGGATGAGTTTGGGTTTGATTTCTTGGTGAGGAGAATTTGGTAGGGAATTTCCTATAGAAACAAATTACCATTTACAGTACAAAGACAATTAGCTCCGAGGTGGATTGAAAGCTATCCATCAGAAATTAAAACAACTTCTATTATATATAATATGCTGTATTACAAGATATCCAAGACAAATCACAAGTTCCATATTTGTTCTGTATGTAACTAATGAATTAAATGTGAAAGATGAGTTATTAGATCTAAGTGCACTGAATGATACAACTTGAGGGTCTGACATAAAAGTACCTCTTGCTGTTGCAGTTCATAAAGCTGGTGTACCAACTGGCAATATTGTCAATGTAGCAACTGATGGAATTCAAGCTATATCAAGCACAAAAACTGGATTGATCACACTATATGATATATTGTAAACCATCACCATGAATAACAGGATAAAGGTTTGGAAAAAAGTGAAAAGACTAATTGTAACAATTAAAGCAAAACAAACCTAAAACAGTAATAAAATAAACAGATAAACTCCAATAATATATTACATTAGATTTTATAAGACAATTTTAATATAGCTGCCTGTTTAATATAAATTAATAGAGATACAAAATATTATGACTTCAGCTGCTAGAACACTTTCTTACATACAGATGGTAAAACTTGCATTGTTAGACTAAAATCCACATATTACAAACTTTGTTCTCCTGTTTGTCTGCTCAACGTTTCTATAAAAGTCAACATTCCATATGTTGGAGATTAAAAATGTGTATCACTCTACATGAATGAAAGAATATGACAAAAGCTAAAAGACCAGTTAACTAGTTCAAAACCAAGCAGAATCAGGAATATAACTTCCAATTCATGATAAGAGGAAATTAACACTGTCTTCATTAAGAATTCAGCAGAACATAAGTATATACTTTTCAAACCAATCTATGAAACATGGCACATGTGCCCCAATCCACAACCATCCATACGTCTATGAATATGGCATTTAAATGTGCCAGTGTGGCAGATTACATCAAACCAAGCCTAATCTGACTGGAACTTCACTGCACAACAACACCCTCAGATAGTGAAAAATTTCTGAAGTGTAACATGAGAAAGAGAACCTACACCTCAAACAGCAAGATACTCCAGATTGGACTACATCGAAGTGCATGTACACACAATAACCTCCAGGACCCACCACACAGCATTAAAGATCATAAGACAAAACTACTAACTTGAATTAGAATGAAGAATCAAGATCTGGTACCCACTGCATAGAGGTGGAATGTAGTTTCATGAAATGTATTAATATTGTTTTCAGGACAGGGCTAAACAGATCTTGGAGTGTAATGCCAAACTCTGGATCCAACTGCATGGAGGTTGATTGCCTCTAGAAAAGATATGCAACCTCACCCTCTGGAAAAAACTAAACAAAAGTCAGGTGCAAGATCAATTTCTAGGACTCATAACCTGGAGGTGGAACACATGGTTTGAGGATCAAACGACATCTATACCAGCATAAAACCACCTTACTCTCTTCTGAATTGAAGTGATCACATTCAGGAAGTCTCCGTTATATTCCATCGCAATGGCTCGGAACTGGAAAGTGGCAAGAACCCTTACACTCCACCAGAAGAACAAGGGGGCCAAAATGTAGTGAAAAGCCCATAGGAATTCCAACACCAGAGAGAGTGCAATAGGTGACCATGAAATCCTTTTACTAAAAAGCATACCATCCATGATTTATTCAATCAATGGGAAGGCAGGGATGAGCAACTATCCCCTTATGCTTTACCCATGCAAGTCCATAGGTTAGCATGGCCAGAATGGGCATATTTATGAATCAAATATAGTGAGGAAAAGCTACTAGCAATTTTGTGAAGCATCCCATGTGTTACTAACCATGAGTACACATCTTGGTTGTACAGTGTATATTTCAGAGATGCAAAGCATACCTGGACATGCTACACTTGCCACTGAACAAAAATCCCAAGTCTAAATTAGACATATCACTGGAAGAACAAAAGAAAAAAACAGAAAAAGCTAACTTATCCAGTAAGAAACCCACTGAAGTTTGAAGGATGGTGACAGGCAGAAGACAGTACCCCAGTGAGGAAAAAATGGTCACCTGATGAAAACAATGGGGAGATGAATATATGATGTTGTCCATGTGCCTGATTGAAAAACTTCCTCCGATAGACAATGTAGGTGAGATGCCGTGGAAAAAGTAAGATATTTGTTCTCATACAATAATACCTGGAACAGATTTTATAAAGAAGGAGATAGAGAGAAATATGGTAATTAATTCAGTTGATGAAAGCAGCTTGTAAAGGCAGAACAAGAAAGGCTGCCAGAGTATGAAAATGCAGGAACCACAAAAGAAGGTTTTGAGGGAACTGTAACAGGAAAGAGCACATATAGGAACTAGAAGTATTTCTGGATCAGACCAGAAATAAAGTATGGAAATGGATGGAATTGAAATTGGTAAGAAAAAAGATTATCTCTCATGAGCCGCTGCAGTTTTGGGTAAGAAAGAAAATTACAGATAAACAAAAATGTGTGCAAAATGATACAAAAGTACACATAATGTTGATGATGAATATATCAACACTGAGGATTTCCACAGACTAAAAGGAATAGGAAATAAGTTTTAAGAGATCGGTGAAATGTGGAACACAAGGACAAAGGATCAAACAGAGAAAGTGTAAAATAGTGAAGGATGTTACTGACACTCCAATCTGGAAGAACTGCCCAACAAGATGGTATGAATCCAAAAGAAATACAATAAAAGTGAGACAATAGGGGATGAAACACCTAACAGTACCGGGGGAAATGAAAGATGTTGGATAAGGCAATTCAATAACCAACTACGAAGGAGAAAGAAGCTCCATCAAACAGCTGGGAATAGCACTGACTGAAAGACCAATGGCAGAAGATGTTCATTGACACTGGCAACTTAAACGGAGGAAGGACAAACAGTCTGCTACAAGGGAAACAAAATGGTTATACAATCTGGATCTTCTTGTTAGGGACCTGATAAATGCCAAGTGTGAAGTTGGAGCATGGAAAGGGCAAGATGAAGTACTGATGGCTGAGGTTGACAGAGAAAGGATGGAGTAAAAGAAAGAGACAAAGTGGGGTGGGGATAGTTTGGAGCTGGATAAGGTGAGAAAACAAAGGTTGCACTAGCAATTAAGGAGCAGTCAGAAGGACCTGACATAAAGTGAAATGGATGACCAAAACCACCATGGGAAGAAGTCAGATGGGAGGATAGACATACATATCAATTGGTCCAATCCTGACTGAGAGCATCCACAGCCAAAACCTGAAGAGAACTAGAGACCAAAAGAGAAGGTAACTTGTTGAGGAAAGTGACAAAAGCATCCAGGTAAAAAGTACCCCAAAGACTGTATAACCACCTGAAAACACAAAAATTGAGAGATCACTCTATAGAATAAATCCAGTCAAACCTTGAAACAAAAGTTGAAAGCACCCAGAACATGACATGCAAAGGCAATTATCTGCACCATAATAGCCAAATAAACAAGTTTTTATGTTCAATCAAAGAGAAACAGGTGCCCTTTATTGACCAACATAGGCCACAACAGTGGAATTGTCTAAATGGATCATGATGAGCCAGTTTCTTGTTATAGGAATAAAATGATCTGAGGCATGTCATACTGCCAAGAAACTAAAAGATACTAATATGGCAAGATGTTTTGATCTTATACTATTGTCCAAAAACCTCTTGTTGATTATTCTATGCCCTCCCAACCACAGAAAGATGCATCTTGAACAAATGCAAATGTTGATGAGATGGAGGAAGAAGCACTCCTGTCATTGGGTTGTCTTTGTACATCCACCAATTCAGATAATCTGCATGAGAAGTAGGAAGGGTAATAAGGAAATTTAAGGAATTCCAAGCAAAATTGCCTTGGTCATACAGAGTCAAATGAAGAGAATGCATATGAGCCCAAACTTAAGTCCTAAAAAAGAGGTAGAACCCCACATGCAGAAAAAGTGGGATCAGAAAGGGTTTAGAGAAAGTTGGGCCAGACTGAGGTGGGTGTTAAAAAATACACCCAAGTGGAAAAGGTATTGGGTAGGCAAAATGAAAGACTTTCTCCAACTTGAGAATCCAACAAATAAATGCATGTGTGCAGAGAGGATTCCACTTCAGCAGAAGGTAACAGGAGCCAGTTGTCCATGTAGTGGTAGAAATGCAACTTTCAAGCATATGCAAGTTGGACAAAGGCTTTGACCACCCAATAAAATATACACTGTGCTGAAATAAACCTGAAAAGCAAGGTACAAAACAGATATATAACCCCATAGTAGACAAACTAAAGATAGCACCTGGATTGATGACAAGTAGGAATATGGAGGTAAGTATTACAGACATCTACCTTGGTCATCCACAGTCCTGGAGAAAGAGCCTGCCAGAGTGCAAGAAAAGACTCTAAGGTAAACCTTGAGAAATCCAGAATTTGGTTGAGGTAAAAAATATCAAATCAGTAGGTTTTCTTGGGGGCAAAAAAAGTCTGCATTGTAAACCTGGAGAAAGCTGGCTGACAGACTTCACAGGACTCTGTGATGTAAGAGTCTGTACAGCCTTGAATAAACAGTGACAGGTAACGAAATCACAAGGTAACAGGGATGATATTAGTACAGGATACAACGGGTGTTGGGAAAAGTTCTGCTGACAAAACTTGGTTCACCCATGGATCAATAGTGAATTCCTGCTACATGGGTTTGAAAATTGGCTAAACACAAGACTCACTGTGTTAGAAACCACCAGAATTGCTAGCAACGATAAGTCTAACGTCAAGACACAAGACAAAATTCAAATCCTTAGTGGTAGGAAATAGTAAAGAATGAGAGTGTGTGGGAAAAAGAAAGGTTTATGGGAAAGGTCCTGGGAACAGAATGACAAATTAGCAACAAAAACAAAGGGTTGAATGTTGTCTCACAGGTTCCACGTGCAATTTCAAATACTCAGGAATACCTACAAAAAACAGACAAATGAAACAAAATACTCATAAGTCATGAATATAACTGGAAGGAAAGTTGAACCTTGTTACAAGACAGCATCTCTTCCAAGAAAATTCCAACAGCAAAGAAACTGTGTTAAGGGAAAGGGCTAAGAAGAACAACTGTGCCAATGTGGATGTAGTGATGGAATGATCAGTGGAGTGCCTCAGAAAGGAGGTGTACAGTAGACAAGTACCATAGGAGAGTGTAATGGTAAGTCAAAAGCTGAAAACTGAGCATGGGAAAAACAGATAGGATTATCAACTCCTTGATCTAAAGTTTGTTCAAGGGCACTCAAGATAAAGGGATAAATATCAGAAGTTGCAACACAAACTTTGGAATTCATCATCAACTGTAAAGAGTTTGAAAATGAGAGAAAAAACAAAGTAAGTTATTGTGGTACAATCTGACAAAAAACCATCTGTGGCAGATGAATAATTGAAGTAAATCATTACTACACAAAAAAAATAACTGAACACAAGAAGACAGCATAACTGAAAAATATCTGCACCAAGCAACTGCCCAACAAAAACTAATAGTTTGGTAAAATATACTATATGGAGTCACATGAATCAGGAAGCTGTGTTGTACACCTACTTGTGAAGATTTATTACATGATAATTTACATGCAAGATGCAGTGAACAAGACTAATTGTGGGAGTTCAAGGTCTGTTTCATGCGAAAAATAAGATTGCATACACAGGACAGTACTGAAGAAAAATAGCTATATATGTGGGTGGAGGTAAGGCACCATAATGGAACTAAACTTTTAGTTTATTCTGATTTTAGTGGCTTTAAAACATTACAGAAAGGTATTCTGCTGAAATAAATATTAAAATATACACATTTTTAAATAAAATTTAAATATATACATTTGAAAGTTATATTAAATCATGGCATTTATTCTATCATTTCCTACCATACTGCTCTTTAGAACTTTACTTACTATATTGTACCACTTACATAAATTAGAACATATGTCTGTAACAGTTCGAGTCAAATCACAATAATGATCAAGTCCACACAAACAGTACATTAATCATACACACACAGTAACAGGTTTTACCTGTAGAAGTAGCTGGATCATCACTCTTGATTAATATCTTTTCATCTATTCCACTCAATTCAAGAAAATCACTACTACCATCTTCTTCTACTACAAAATTCGATGGAAATACTCCAACTGATCCTTTTAAAATTCCTTTCCACCAACCTTCTTCAACTTCATCTAGAACTTCAATAATATCATTCACTTCTAACTCTAACTCATCATCATTGGCAGGTGTATAGCTGTACAGGACACGTGCTCTACATCCCTTGAAAGTAACTAAGTCCAGATTAATTATTTATATTAATTAATTGTTCAGATGCAACATAAAAAACTACCAGTATAATATTATTTTTTACATTGTTTTTATTATTTTAATATTATAAAAAACAATGCTGATTGTAAAAATATCATCTGTTTTAAGATTTTATAGAAGACAATTATTTTGAATGTTTTAAAGAACTATAATAATATAAATTGACAATTACATGCAGACAAGGTCTTTTTAAATTGACCATACATTTACTCTAAGATAATACAATTATTGTATTTAAGTAATTTTAGATAGTACAACTTGTGTAGAAACATAAAATATTACATATAGAAAGACAGCACTGGGTAACACTTAAAAATAAATCACAAGTCCAAAAAGGAATACAATGTAAGAATGGAAAGAATATTACAAGAAAAATAAAAGATAACAAAAATTAACACATTTAAATATTAAATAAGTACTCATAGTAAAGTCAGACTAATCATAGTTAAAAAACTGCAGTATATACGTTTCCAGATATTACAAAACAAAAACAGTAACTGGGGAAATCTATATAAATAACATTTGTGTTTCTTTCTTCAGAACTTCTCAAGTTTTTCGATCAAATACGATAAACCTCATCATTAAAAAGCATTTGTCCAAGAAGCTCAAAACCAACCTTACCTTTTTTGTTTAATCAAACTTTTCAATGCAATGAGCATGGTACACAATGGGGTAATGTTCTTCTCATCATATGATGGCTGGCTTCAATTTCAACTTTAGCTGTTTTAATTGCAAAGTATTTCACACAAAAAACACTTAAAAATGAGTATTACATTAAATAAAATTTGGGGCTTTCTTGACTTACTTAGGTCTGAAATATGCACAAGCCCTTTTTTCAAAACCACGTTTACCACTTTGTGAACACGTGTGCATGTCAGCCATTTTGTCGTAATTACAGCTTTAGATTTATTTATTTCACAATAATTTAACTTCATTTCATGGACTGCTATAAAACACCTTTTAGCAACTTTTTTTCTCTTTACTACAGGTTTTATTCCTTATTTTTGAAAGTTTCTTTGTTTCAACTCATAACACTGTCATGTATTGAATGGTCATAACTGATTCATATTAGGTACACCATTATTAATACCATTACTTTCCATGTAGTTTTATCAAATAAAGTCATGTCTATGTAATTTTTGTTTGTCTGACTGTATAACATTTTCTCAAACAGACCACAATTTATCGATCTAACAAGTTATGCCTGCAAGAAAGCATAGCTTAAATGATGTTTGAAAATGATAGAAAATTAAAGCAAATGATACTGCAAATGTTTTGCAGATCATGGCTAGTATTAATTACCATAATATATAGAAGTTTAACTGAAATAGTGAAAACTTGTAATGGAAAAACAATTGAATAGTCATATTTTTAGTGATCAATGTCATGCTGAAAACACAGAATTGGAGAAGTCTAGTGTTTAAGTGTCCACTTATAAACATTGGAAAGAGAAAAAAACATGTTTAAGGCACATAAAAGAAGACTGAACAACAACCGACAGAGAACATCTTCAGTAAGAGCTGTATGTCTGGGACTGGATACCAAATAAATGAAAATAAGGAGTGAAGAGCAATTGGAAAGGTAGAAAGGCAATGATGAAAACAGAAGCACATGGTGAATTCATTGAAAACAGAAAAAGACAGAAAGCTTAGATATGATAGTTAATCTGGCACCAGGACTTAATTGGCTCCTCCACAATCTTCAATGTGGAATTCTAAGTCTTTTTTGGTTCAGAAAGGCAAGCATCTTTCTTCCCTGAAAAACAAATTTCAGAAAAACACACACCTCTGTACCACCTCCAAACAACGCTCCTCACATATGGTGCATTTAATTTGCCTGATCAAGAATGAGTACATATTTCTGTGTTTAAAACCTAGTGGCTAATGGGGATTACTACATATGGAAGATATGCTGTCCTCCTAATTACATCACAGACTGAAGAAATGTACATAAGCACAGGTAGGGTGGGAGCTTTAATCAAGGCTTGTGGCATGTCTATGAATGTATACAAGAATGTATGTGAGGTGATAGATCTGTGTGGTACACAGGAGTGAGCAGTGTTTCTAAAATAAATTGTTACATAAAATAAAAGTGGAAATATGACTTAACATTAAAAAATGTAAACAGTAACAAAGGAATTGTTTCATGACATTAAAACAGTTTCGTGGAGGAACATTGGAGAGTATTTTGAAATCACTGTAAAAATGATATGTGATATTTGCATGTGCTCCGAGTTATCTTACAGTAGGAGAGGGCAATACAGCTCAAAATACACAATACTGTAAACTATGGAAAATAGCAGTAGGATTTGGAGAACTTAAGTTTTTACATACATGCAATAGAAAAAGTAGCTATATAACCTAATAATGATTGATTGGTTGGTTGATTTAGTGTTTTATGGACAAAGCAGCTAGGCTATCTGCACCAAACGTCCGTTAAAAAGGTAAAAATAAATTAAATGTAGTAAAATACATAAAAGGAAATGAAGGTAAAATAAACAGCATTGAAAAACAGAAAAAGCAGAAAACCAATGTTGAAACCAAGAAGACTAACAGGTAAGTACAAGAACCACCATCAGTCACCTGAAGTTGGTCTTTCCAGTCCTGGTTCCAGGTTATGTGTCATTATAGCCATACCAAAAGGTAAAGTAATAAAAGTGTTAAAAGACATGCAGCAAAATTGTAATAACAACTCGCCAGGACAACTAACGGGTAGTTCAAACGGATAGTTCAAACAGCATTAGTCACCTGAAGTTGGCCTTTTCAGTCCTGGTGTCATGTTATATAATGTTCTGGCCATTTTCCAATTTCAAATTGAACTACAGAGATTGAGACTCTTAAAAGGGAACCACAATTAAAAAGGTGTAATGAATAAATATCAAACACTTAAATGAGATTAAAAAGATTAATGACCATTAAAAAACTAGAAACTTTATCAAGGTGAACAGTGTCAACGTCACCAATAACACTGTCCAACGTAACAGACAAACCTTGGGACAGAACATGTTTAAAATACTGCCGTCGTTGAGAGTCGTAACGATGGCAAAAAAGTAAAATGTGGCTTACAGTGATTTGAGTGTTACACACTGGTGAAACAATTCCAGATAAAAGAAAACAACGAGTTAAAAAACTGTGACCAATGCGTAGTCTAGTTAGAACAACTTCCTCCTTCCAAACATTACGGAAGCTAGACGGCCAAAGCCCAATATAGGGTTTTATTTGGAAAAGCTTGTTGTCATGTTGCTCACTCCAAGTGGACTGCCAGCTGGCACGAAGCTGAGCCTTGAATACAGGACCATAGTCCATGTACGTAATAGGCACAGTGGTGATAGTGCCAGAGCAGATAGATTTAGCTGCCGTGTCTGCAAGCTCCTTCCCGCAAATTCCAACATGGCCTGGTATCCAAAAAACTGGATAGAAGTAGATGTTAATGAGAAATGGGCCAGTTGGTTTTGAATATCAGCTACAAACAGGGTGTGAGCCAACGTGAAGCAATTCCAGAGCCAGTAAAGAACTAAGCGAGTCAGAATAAATAGTGCAGTTGGAGTACTGCTTAGCTTCAATATGATCCAGGGCAAGATATATGGTGTACAGTTCGGCAGTGAACACAGAAGCTGTGGAGGGGGATTCTGCACACAACCACTGAACTGCAACAAACCATGGCAGAGCCCACAGAGTTACCTGATTTCGAACCATCCGTATAAATTAGAATGGAAAAATTGTTCGAAAGATGTTCAGTAAATAAAACACTTTACTTCCAATCAGCAGTATCTTTTATATGCAAAAACGGCTCGTTTGGGTTGAGAAAATATTTTACATAGAAGAGCGAACAACGTTTCGACCATCTTCGGTCAGGAGTATCTGCCTTTCTCAGATGACTTAAAGAAAGGTCACATTTGGAGACTGTAATAAACCACGGTGGGATGGGCTGACCAGTGGATTCTACAATGTTATCCAAGGACAGACCCAATTCATCCAATTGAGTCTGGATGCGAAGGCCAAAAGGAGCAATGGCAGATCGTCTGTTCTGCAAAAGTATGGCCCACTGAGGAAGGAAAACACATCCCCAGGTGGGATGCTTTGGTAAGGAACGAAGTTTCGAAGAATATAATAAAGACAGTTGCAAACGGTAAAGATGCAGAGAAGGTTCATGAGATTCTACGTATAAGCTTTGAACTGGGGAGGTGTGTAAAGCCCCAGTGCAGAGTTGAAGTTCTTGATGATAAATGGTATCCAGCATCTTTAAGGCCGAGGGTCTGGCAGAGCCATAGATCATTAATCCACAGTGAAGTTTTGATCGAATAAGAGCACGATATATCTTTAACATAGAACATCGATCTGCTCCCCAACTGGTGGTAAAGAGGACATGGAGGATGTTCAGTGCTCTTGTGTATTTGACCTGTAGCCGATTTAAGTGTGGTATAAAGGTCAGCTTATGGTCAAAGATAAGCCTCAAGAACTTGGTCTCAGGGACCACTGGCAGCAAAACTTCACCAATACAGAGTTCAGGATCAGGGTAAGTACCCCATTGATGGCAAAAGTGCATGTAAATGGTTTTAGAGAGAGAAATTAAAGCCGTTTGCCGTGCTCCACTTCAGCACACGTCGGAAAGCAGTTTGTAGTTGCAGCTCAATATATCTCATCTTCAACAACTGACACGAGATGTGAAAGTCATCGACATAGAGCTCATTTGCAACAGTGATGGCATTTATCTTAATACTGAAGAGTGTGACACTCAAAACATAGCCCTGAGGGACCCCAAGTTCCTGTAGAAAAGAACGAGAAAGTGTCGAACCCACACAAACTTGGAATCTCCTGTCCATTGAATTTTTTTTAATAAACATGGGTAAATGGCCACGTAACCCATATATATGGAGGTCTCGCAAAATGCCATACCTCCATGTTGTGTCATAAACCTTCTCAATATCAAAGAATATTGATACAAGATGTTGTCGTTTGAGAAAAACTTCTCTGATTGATGTTTCAAGTCAAATTAGGTGGTCCATGGTGAAGTGCTGTCGTCAGAACCCACACTGGGTGGGCGAGAGGAGGTTGTTTGATTTGAGGAACCAAACAAGACGAGCATTAACCATCCTCTCTAAGGACTTACAGAGACAGCTCATCAAAGCAATTGGACTATAGTTTGAAGGAATCTTGGGATCTTTCCCAGGCTTAGAGAAAGGTAAGATAATAGCCTGGCACCAGGTATTAAGAAAAAACATTCTTCTGCCTGATCTGGTTAAAAACAATTAGAAGAATATCAAGAGAAGCAGGAGAGAGATAGTGCAGCAGGTCATAATGTACATCATCAGGTCCAACAGATGTACTGCCAGACCGATGAAGGGCCATTTTCAGTTCCACCAGTGTAAAGGGACAATTATAGTCAAAGAGACAGTCAGTTCGAAAGGAAAGAGGTGATCGCTCTGCCAGAGTCTTGATGGCCAAGAAGGTGGAGGAACAAGTAGAAGTGCTAGATACCCGGCAAAAGCTTTCACCTAGAGTATTGGCAATGCTCCAGACATCAAATACCTCTTGGCCATCAGAGAATAAGATCGAGAGGGGGAGAGAATTGTAGTGCCCACTGACCTTTCGAATCCTGTCCCATATGACCTTGGTAGAAGATATGCTAGTTGTGAACTTAATCCGAGATTCCTTCTGGCATTGACATCTTACCCACCTA
Source organism: Tachypleus tridentatus (assembly GCF_004210375.1). Classification (NCBI taxonomy): domain Eukaryota; kingdom Metazoa; phylum Arthropoda; class Merostomata; order Xiphosura; family Limulidae; genus Tachypleus; species Tachypleus tridentatus. The sequence goes on along the minus strand of NC_134832.1, from coordinate 12,372,033 downwards.
GCCTGTGCACAGGCCCGTTGGAAAGAAATGCGGTTCGAAAGTGTAGGATATCTATGGAAAGCATCCCAGGCCCGTTTTTGAGCTTTCCGTACCATATGGCAGGCAGGATTCCGCCACGGATGAGGATATCATGGAAAAACATGTTGAGGTTTTAGGAATACACTGAGCAGCTGCTTGTATAACACAGTCAGTTACCGCTGCCACACAGTCGTCTATTAATGGCTAACTTACAATGGCAGGATCAAGTTCTGCGAGAGCAATGAAAGTGGACCAGTCTGCCTGATCCAGCTTCCACCAGGGCACGTGGGTAGGGTTGCACTGACCACGGCCAGTCTCTCTAAAAAGTATAGGAAAATGATCACTGCCTAGTGGATTATTGTCAACCCTCCATGAAAAATAGGAGAATAATAAAGGGGAGCAAACCGAGAGATCAATAGTGGTAAAGGACAGACAAGGTGCATGAAAACAAGTGGAAAAACCAATATTGAAAAGAGAAAGATTGTGATCAGAGAGCATACGCTCTACAGAGAGACCCCTCCTATCAATAACAGCACTTCCCCAGAGGGGATGATGTCCATTAAAGTCCCCCAGGATTAAAAAGGGAGACAGTAACTGTTCAATGAAAGCATCAAGGTCTGATTGATCATATGTCTCTCCAGGGGAGGGGTAGAGAGAACAAACAGTGATGGTATGACCCAAGGAAACACAGATGGCTATGGCCTTCAAGGGTGTGTTGAGTGACAAAGACTGGGTGGGCACATGCTGATCAACCAACAGTCCCACCCCTCCATGTACTCGTCCATCACACAGCCTGTCATTTCTGTACAGAGAAAACTGCCGAAAGGCGACTGTATCGGCAGGTTTCAGAAATGTGTTTTCTAAAGAAAGACATAGAGGATGGTAGTAAGCAATCAGTGTTTTGATGTCATTCAGATTAAAACGTAAACCTCAACAGTTCCATTGTATCAAGGTGGCCATTTTTAATGACCTGTTTATGACCAGGTCTTTTTTCCTTACTGTTCTTATTCGGAGGAGGTCTATTGACCTCCATGGATCCTACCCTGGGTCAATTGGTCAAGTCTTTGTTGTTGGAAGGGGATTCCAGTGACTAAGGATGCAAACAAATGATTGTTTTGCATCTTGGGGTGGGAGAAAAAGATGTATCTGAAGAAATGCCTGTATTTAAAACCAAAGGATGTGGATCTTGGGGTTTGTTGGAATGTATGGGAGGAACAGAGATGGGTGTAGAAGTTGATTCATCAACCTTTTTAACCATGGAGGGCAAAAGGCTTTTCATATGTTTTGAAAACAATTCTCTTAGAGGCACAGAGAGATCTGTCTGCACTCCTACTGTAGTTGTGAAACAAAGTGCAGCAGCATATGTCTGAGATGAAGTGACAGACAGTAACTTCAGAGCCTCAGGATAACTAATGTTATGAGTCGTTTTCAAACGCTGCACCTCTTTTTCCTCCAACCATTTTGGGCAAGAACAAAAGTTCTTGACACAACATGGTTCACTCACAGGCATCATGGTCCTTGCCACCAGAACGAGCACATGTCAGGGAACCACGACATGATGTCTTTGAGTGGCCGAACCTCTGATGTTGAAAACATCAGAGAGGGTATGGAACGTACGGCTGTACCCTGCAATTCAGATAACCTGCCTTGATGGTGGTAGGTGCAGGTGGTGATGTAAATGTCAAAATGAGGATATTTGTCAGCAGTGCAACTCCATCTTTGCAAGTGGAGATGCACCTCACTGCAGAAACTCATTGAGTGGAGAAACTAGCGAGAATCTCTGACTCGGGAACGTTCTTCAAATCCCTTTCAACAATAACTCCTCGTGATGAATTTAAGGTAGCATGAAGGGTAACGTCAATAGGTACATCCCCAATTGCCTTTGAATTCAAGAGGAGTTCACTGTGTTGGAATGTGAATGTTTCAACCAATATGTCTCCAGATCGAAGCTTCTTTACTGACTTTCGAGAACCAGCAAGTCACCCTAGTCCCTTCTGAATAAAAAAGGGGGGCATTTGCCCTAAAGGTTTTTCTGAAAGAGAATGTAATATAAGAAAATGAGGTACATGTGTTACAGATGTTGAAGATTGCTGCTCAGAGTCTTCAAGACATGGTCGTTTACCTGTTGACTGTTTCTTCACTATTTTATTTGAATTTTTCGTAGAAGAATCCATAGGAAAAAAGGAAAATTTCGGTACCCACTGACCCCACCCCACCATGGAGTCCTACAAGGGGATGCACTACAATGTCATGCAAGGACATTGCACCAACGCCAGGGTTTCGTGAACACTATACCCAAACATCAGCATCAGACACAATATCCACAACACCCATTGAGAACTTCCAAGACTGGTACTTGTTGGTTGACTCTCGCCCAAGTGGACCAGCCGATTAACCCAAGGGGGGCCACCCAAAGGCCGCCCATCTACAGGATTTCAAGGCCAAAGTGGTGTGTTAGGGTCAGACCTCTCAACCACCAGGATCCTCTCCTCCCCTTCATGGGTCGCCACGCATGGCAAACATGTGGGTGGATGTTTAGATCCCAGAGGAGGTAACCAGAAAGAACAGAACCTTCCCTGGGAGATCCCCTCACCACGTACAGGAATCCACACCAAGGGGCCTAATAATGATATTCAAGAAGATAAAAACAGTATAATGCCATAAGGGCTAGTAGTAGACTTAATTGTAATGAGCAATATCTATTAAGATGCAGATTTCAGCTTCCAGCTTGTGGAAATGAGGACCTACAGAAAGGAAGGAAGAAAACCAAAAAGTGAGAGAAAAGAAAAACTTATGGATATTACAGTGATTATTTAATATAACACATGGACAAGACAGTCTATGAGATAAACAGGAATAAAATAACGTGCTTATGGTATTTAGAGACAAGGGTGAAAAACATAACTGATACAGCAAGAAATATGGTAAAGGGTACTCTTAGTGGGGAGGAAGGATGAGAGAATGTTAGTGGATGCAAGTATTTTTGGAAATACATTTTCAATTTAGGAAAATGTTAACTTTCAAAATATACTTACCTCCACTGCCACTTATAACTCAAATCCCACAATGAGAAGGTAGGGGAGCTAGTGAGGACATTATCTATGCAGAAAACATCTGCATACGTTGTGGACGTATCAAGAAAAAAAGAGTATGCTCTTCAGCCTAAACTAAGTTCTTGTATAAAAGACAGAATAGTGCACAAGTAATCATTCATATAGGCCAGCCACAACCAGGTAGCCAAGGTTTTACAATTTGGGCTTGAAATTAAGGGATCTTGGTAGCTGGGACAACTGGAACACAATATAGATACAAGATTCATTGGATCCCTACCTGTAGCCACAGAGTTTTAACTTCAAAATAACTGAAATCACAATGAAAAAGCAAGCAACACCAAACCAGACAAAAATCTTCTCCCCCACCAAAAGAAGTCCTAAAGGCAACACCTCAGTCTTGGAATGATGGGATTGTGTGTGCCTTACCCAATCAAACAAACAGAACTCATCCAGCCTGGAGTAATGAACAGCTTCACTCTATAACTGAGTGGGCATTAAGCATTTCACTTGTCCCCAGAATTATGGAAAGGACATGGAAAACTATGCTTAACCAAGGGTCCTGGATGGAACCAATCCACATTTGGAATTATGAGGAGTTAGTAAAGCTCCATCCATGAATACTTGTACTGATAAAAAAAAAAAAAAAGGATCATTCACACCCCAATCACAAATCTATTACAAGTAGACTCCCACATGTACTGGTGCCACTCCTACCAGCATCTGGGCAGAAAGGCCCCCAATTTTTTTCCTCTTCTCCAAAAGTGGAGGAAAGCACTCAAACACTCTAGAGGAAAAGCCTCTATCCACCAACCTAGTGGCCAGAAACTGGGTGTGGTAAGGACTCCCTAGCTCCACTGGTAGAATCTGAGGGGTAATGCACGTTAAGGAGTCCTGAAAAATGGTGCTCTGGAAACAGTGCAATAGGTAAATTAACAGGTGGGGAAAAAAAACAGTCAAAGTTCTATCCAAACCATCCTGGACCATCAAAACTCAGCCTCAGGAACCCCTGGACAGATGCCCCAGAAACAAATATGTATGTCTCCATCTCACAACAAATCAGATCACAGACAGACTGAGTTGAAACTGATATTAGGAGAATGAAAAGGGTATACACAAAAAAAATTCATTGAAAATAGAAAAACTAACAGTAAGATTTCTTTAGATACATTAGGGATAATCAAAATATTAGAAAAAGAGTAAAGCCTTTGAGGAACGATACAGGAAGGCTTGTTTCCAATGAATATGAATGGCTGAGTTACTAAATTCCAATTTCAAAAACTTTATCAATGAAGATTTGAGCAATATTTCTAATCCTGAACAATTGCTAGATAGAAACAAGATTAACAGAAATGAAAATACTAATTCTGAGCTTAAATAAAACTGGGAAGTTTAAAAAATAAAGCTCATGGCCAGAAAATATTTCCCCTCATTAATGATGAAGAAAACAAAAGTTGTGCAACATTTTTTTGCATGAATTCAAACTTGATCATAATGCATTGCAAACAGCTCACAATATCTTTCAAGCATGGGGCAAAGGAACCATCTCCAAATGTACAGTACAGTGTTGGTTCCATTTGTTTCATAATGGAGATGCATGTCTTAAAGCTAAAACAGGCAAAGTACATTCTTCTACTGTTGAAAATGACAAACTGAGAAAATTAGTGGAATGAAACCCACACTAAACTATTCGAGAAATAGCATAAGAATTTGGTGTTGGCATTTCCACAATTTTGGACCATCTTAAGCAAACTGGAAAAGTGAAAAAGCTCAATAAGTTGATTCCATAGAACTCAGTGAAAAATCAGAAAAATTGCCATTTTGAACTGTGTTCTATGCTGATTCTGTGCAACAAAAGTGACTTTCTTTTTCTTGATCAAATTATCACCTGTGATGAAAAGTCAACCCTTTATGACAACATAAAATGATCTGCACAATGGCTCAACCATGGCAAGGCTCCAAAACACTTCCCAAAATCAAAGTTTTACCAACAGGAGATTATGGTCACTGTATGGTGGTCTGAAGCCAGTATTAACCATTAAAAGTTGCTCAACCAGGGCCAGAATATCACTGTGGAGATTTACTGTCAAGAATTGGAAGAAATGCATAGAAAGTTGCATGAAAAAATGCTAGCTTAAGTCAACTGAAAAAGATCAATCTTGTTGTACAATAATGCTCAGCCACAACATTGCTCAAATGACACTTCAGAAGCTCAACAAATTGGGCTTTGAAATATTGCCTTTTCCTCCTAGCTCTCCAGACCTGTTGCCCACCAACTACCATTTTTTCCAGCATTTGGACAACTTTTTACAGGACAAAAGATTCAATAACAGAAAAGAAACAGAGAATGGCTTTAAATAATTTTTTTAGTTTTAGGACTTCAGATTTATTTTCAGAGCATAAGTAATCTTGTTTTTGTTGGCAAAAGTGTGTTGATCACTGGGATCCAATTTTGATTAATAAAGTTGCTTTTGAATTTTTTTTTATCTTATTAAAGTTAAATTTTAAAATCCACCATTATTTTTAAACATCCTAAGACTTATCCCTGAATAATCATATTTCTCTATTCATATTTCCCATTAGTGCATTGAAGTAACTCAGCTTATTGTGAGATGTGCAGTTATTTCCTTTTTTTCATGTCAATATCGCCTATTGCTAACATTCTTTCAACTTTCAGTTTGACTTTGTTCACCAGTAGTCTTGTCAACTATACACATAAAACCAAAACATCACTAAGGTTCACCTGTCAATACAAATAAGATAGTGTTTTTTATTTATATATACACTACATGACCAAAAGTATGTGGACACCTGACCATCACACCCATGGCTGTAAGGATTCACTCCTATTCAGCCACAAAAGCATTAGTGAAGTCTGGCAAGAAGACCTGGCCTGCAGTTTGCATTCCAATTCATGTCAAAAGGTGTTTGATGAGGTTGAGATCAGGGCTTTGTATAGGCCAGTCAAGTTCTTCTTCACCAACCTCAACAAACCACATCTTTATGGACCTTGCTTTGTGCACAGGGGCATTATCATGCTAAAACAAAATGATACAACATTGGTGATGGAACTAGAAATTAAAAATGAACAGGCAAAACACTTCCCAAGAGCATCTAGGGGGAATTGGAAAAGAACAAAGCAGTTGAAAACCAGAAGCAAACAAAAATACCTAGAGAGATAAGTTGGAAATGATGATTTAGGTGTATGTCACATAACATCCTGCAATACCTCTTATAATGATCAGGACTGAAAGGAGGCTATTACATGCCAAATCATATGGGATGTGATGGTGAATACTCTTCTTTTGGATTTGCCTAAGTTAATACTTCAAGTTGGAAGAACTGATAAAATTAATCAATTAAATTGGAATGAGATAAGCCATGGCAAAAATAGGCAATGGCAGTTTCTACAAGAGGGAACAGTCTAAATAGGATAGTAATGGACAAGACTAACTGGACATAAAAGACAATAAGGATCAGAATAATTCTATACTGAGAAAACAGAAGAGAAAGAGTTGGGCAATAAAATACCTTCCTAGGTAGCCCCAGATTTTAAAGAAAGGTCCTTATAATATCAAGTACAGGATATGTCTAAGGCATGAATGTCTAAATAATGATGATCACAAGTCAATAGAAGGAAAGAAACATCTTCAGGTACAAAAGTTATAAAGAACAGGAAGTTAATGATACAAATGAAGTGATGGCATGCAAGAGTCCAAATATCCATCGAAAGTACCAAGATGGAAATAGGGACTGATCAAGGTGGATGATGGGCAAAATGGCAATGTAAAAGTCAGAGAAAATAGGTGAAAGAAAGATATTAATGCTAAGCAAGAGATAAAACTCATGGATAATGCCACTTAGTAAATGTCAATAGCTGAAATGGTGGGTTTCATCAGAAAGCCAGGTAAGGCACAAGTTTCAGAGTTATTTCCTCCCTAACAGTTGATGTAAGAAATGATCATAGAATTGTAAAAATGGATAACTATGAGATGACTTGACAACCATGACCAAAGAACTTTACAAGCCCAAAAAGTTGCAGACATCACCAGAATTTTGATAACCAGAGACACCAGACTCTCAAGAGAGTAAATGTCTCAAAAACCACTCTTCAATCCTGAAGGAGAAAAAAAAGCTGATAAATATGTGAAATACAGAATCAGAAGGAATAAGATGAGTACAAACATAACAAGTGTGTAAATGCAAGAACAGATCACAAGGATGAACTTGCACAACCCACTGGTCACTGGTGAAAAAACACTAGGGGTGGGAACTGAGGGTTCCAGAGCCAAGAATCAGCCCCAGGATAAAGTTACATCCAAGGGTTGCAATAGTCTGCCCTGTTGAATAAGGAATGGCAAGTAGAAGCAAAAGGATGAGAAACAGAAGAGGGGTAGCCCCACAGGATTCTGATAATAGGTAGCTTTTTTTTTTTCTTTAAGTATTTATGGACTAGAGTGGAATCAGAAAACCAGAAAATTAAAGTAAGCAACCCCAGCCAAAGGTTCCAAAGATTGATTCAGTCAAGGTGATAAGAGGAAAGAAGTAAGAAACATCCAGGCTGAAGAGATCCCAAGAGGAGAGAAATAAATTAAAAAAAGAGACAGAAGAAGAAGTAAATATAAGAAACATACAATAATGGGTATTCCCATTAAAAATGTTAGATTTGGAATGAAGAACATCAGTGTGAAGCTGAAAGGTGAAGACAGAGCAAGGGAATCAACTAAAGATAAAATGAAGGTTAGTAGATTGCAGCAAAAAATGAGACAAAGACCATGAAAAAAAAAGAATGCTCCAAGCAGATAGAAGACATACAAGAGATTGGGGTTCAAGATATGTGGAAGAGTCATGATCTTAGACTATAGCAAAGGTGTCATAAAAATGAGAAAGACAAGAAGTTGAGATAGAAGGAGATTCATAAAATAAAGAAACCCAAGCTTCAGTATGATATATAGGTGAAAGAATTTCACATACCTGATTTATGCACATAGCAAGTAGAAGAGGAGAAATATTTGTTCCTCATTATGAACAGAAGAGCCAGAAGCAAAGGCTAACAATGGAAAAACTAGCCAAAATAATTCACAGGCAAGGCTGGTTCAACAAAAGGCAATAAAACAAAATGATGAGAAACCTGAACTGGAGAAAAAGTAGGCAGAAAGGAACCAGCCACTCAATGCACAACAGTGTGAACATTATGTTGTAAAACATTAATAGTTAACTTGTCATTATACAATAGTTCATTACAGCTTTGGAAGATAGTACTAGTTCAATTCATCTACTATTAATAGTTCCTCATTGTGGATGGAAATCCAAGACCTGTCATATGCCAGACATTTGCTTAACTAATTAAGCTCAATAGAAAACTATCTGCAGATAAGGTGTTCCTAATCAATGTTGATTTAGTTGGATAATTTATTTTTTTTATGAGAAATGCCTGGGTCTCATGATGTAGCAGCAACATGAATGTTTTTTGATATGTACATATACTTATTGTTTGAAGTGGTACAAAGAAAAAGTGTTATGGATAAATAAAATGAAACAGCAACAAGGCCAAAAGTAATGTAGCACTTAAAAAAAGAAGGGCAGTTGCTCAAAGTAACTAGAATATCAAAACCAAGAATAAAAAACATCTAAACACAGGATATTCTGAGGAAAAAATGAGTATCATCATAGCCTAGTGTAACACACACATATTTATTCAACAATGGAAATTTGTTTAACACTAGTAACATATGCAGGAAATTCCCCTGCTGTTGCACACAAAGTAATAGCACATATTGGTGCAAATAGGTAAGAAATGTTTCTGAAGTTGTAGCTTTTCTATACCAAAAATGAATTTCTGATAAGGACTTAACCCCTCTCATATATTTATTCTTGTTCAGTGCTGTCTCTATATGCTAATTTTTTCCACATGCCACAAGCTCCTACATATGCCAAGATCAATGTGATTCAACTGAATATTGCATGCAAATTATCATGCAACAACTTTCCATCAATATGAGTGCAACACACCATCCTGATGCACATGATTCTCTCTGTTTGATTCTACCAAACTATCACTTTGAGTTTTGATCAATGATGGAATCACTTGTTTTCACATGGAAGGAAAGAAGGGAAGTGTGAAAGGAGGCATCTGTTGAAAATAAATTACAGTATAGGAAAATTATAACTTTCCATATGGTATATTACCTCCTCTTGCAAAAATTACTAAACCCCACAATGAATAGATGGAGGGACCAGTGCAGAGAAAAAAAATGATCCTTTAAATGCATCTGAAGAACACCCTAAAACAAAAGATCATAACTCGAAGACCACACCATTTCTGTACAAGTGTAGAAAAAAGTGTTGCAGAAATGGGCAGAAACTGGGAGAAGCGCATTCATAAAGGGGAGAATGCATTGTTCCCATGCTTGATGGGATAAGTATCTCTAACATACAATAAGGGGAAGACACAGATAAAAGGGAAAGTGCCTAATCAGTGTGAAGACATCAGGAACTGATTACAGGGAAAAAAAAGGCTAATCAAATCAAAAGCCAAATTCAAAGGGTAAGGAAGGAAGGAAAAGTCAGACAAAAGAGTGGTGTCAGAAAATAAAACAGCAGGTAAAGAAACCAATAGAAAGAAGCCTTGAAGGTCATAAAGCAATGTAGAGCAGATATGGGACATGAAAGGCCAACAGAATCTGACTTGGATGAAAGGTGGAAGAGAGAAGGAAATAAAATTAAAGAAAAGGAAGAACATGTCCCATGAGTTGCCGCAGTGGAAGGAAGGAAAACTGATCAACACAACAAGGAGAGACTGAGTTGAAGCAGCTGAGAAAATCATATCTGTGTCAGCCAGGAAGGAGTAATCAGAAAGATCTGACACAGATTGGCAAAAATGAATAAAATCACCCATGTTAGATGAAGAGTGAGATAATAAGTAGGTCCCAATCTTGTCTGAATACTGACAGTCAAGGCAAGTGGATGAGGAACTAGGGACAAAGACATACTGATCAGAAACAAGCTCAAAGGGCAAGACATAAAACTAGTACCCAATCAATCCCATGGTGAACAAACTTAAGACAGCATGAAAATGAAATGAAACCTAGAAATGTGGACATAAGAATACAGAATATTGGCCATAAGCATCCCCAGTCCTTAAGAAATAAACCCTCATTGTGTGGTAAAAGTGGAATAACCAAGAAGTGAATGAGATTGGGACAAATAAATAACAAAACTTCAGTCTGCATAAAAATACCCAATTAATAGAGAAATGCATAGATGTAAAACAATTAAATGGTCAGAAATAGCTGCACACGGAACATAAACAAATAATGAAATGGCCAGAGAAACAAACAAGCAATCAAAAAGAGAAAAAACATTGAATGCAACAACATAGGTACCCCAACGTGATACTAAAGTCACAGGAATAACACCCCACCCAAAAAAAAGAACTAGTAGAGGATAAGAGCAGTATTTACATCCAAATTAGAAATGAAATAAGCTTGGTACAAAATAGTGTCCCACCCCAAAATATCCCAAAAACAAAGAAGTCACATTTGTAAGGACATAACTAAAGATAACAATCACTGCAACATGAAGTTAAGAAGGAGAAAGGTATCCCAAGAAACAAACAGAACACTTAGAAAGGAGATGTATGGCAGCCAATACCAGAAGAAAAGATGATAGAGGAAGACAAAGGCTAGAGAACTTGGCTAGGAAGAAAAGGATATGATTAATAGAATTTGCTGAAGTCAAGGTAACTGTGCTGGAATGAAAAACACTTTTGAAGTGGAAGCATAAGCTTTGTTGAAAACCAAAAGAAAGTGAAGAGCAATAAAAGTTAGTTATCACTTACAACTGGTAAAGTGAAGTAGAAAAAAAACAAAACAAACATGTATGCATTTCATATATGACATCCCCTCCATAAAAAAAATCAGAGGAGAGTGCAACAAAATCGGTCTTGATAATAGCACTGTCAGACAAAGTGATAGTTTGGTAGAATTGATTACAGGGCATCTCATTCCTATTGGTAAAAAGTTGTCACATCAGAATAAGTATTTATACACCACAACATACAATGCACTGTTGTCACATTTCCAATAACTACATCACAAACCATTGAACAATAAACATTGTACACCTAATATCAAGTGTCTGATACATTACATCATACATTGTAGCTTAAGCATAGAGAAAATGATTGAATCAAATGCATGTACAAACTTTTTAGTTATTACTAACAGAAGTTGTGCATGTAATTTAATAACTGTACAATGCTATTATATTACATATAATGGCTATGTGCTAATAGATGCTTGCACCAGATGGAAGAAACAAGGCTAACCTCACAGCATTTATATTTAAATATTAATAACAGCAAGAAAAAATTAACATTTTTAATAATTCAATTGAAATATGATGAAATCTAGCTTATGAGAAAAAACTAACTATGGGTTTTTTGGAAAACATCAGAAAATATTATACAGTATTACACTTGAAAAATCACGAAAATATGATCTCCAGGTGGGATGAAAAATGTAGAAGTTGCCACAGTTAAAGCCACTAATGAAACAGTAATTGAACTAATCTACATACTTCTACAGGAGCTTCTTCAATGGAAAAAATTAAGTGATACTAAATGGGTACTTCTTATAACATTCATTAACTGGAACAACTGCAAGTTCACTACATTCTGGAATGTGTGCACACTTTTAAACTTGCTAAAACTAAAAGGAAAAGCCAAGAAGGCTTCATATACTAAAGCTATTCTGATGATAAAAGAAATTTTTAGATTAACACATTCTTTGGGTTATACAATTTTTAGACCACAAATATACAATAAATGGTTCTAAATGATAAATGTTTAGAAATAATACATTAAGTATCATAATCTCAATGAGCATGTTATGAGAAACATCCATTTAGAAGAGAGACAGAAGACAGTTTCTAAAACTATACATCTATTACCTATACTTGCTAAATAACATTTTGAAAACTGTTACTTCTAAGGCATGTATACAGATACTAAAGCACAGCTTTGTCTTGTTACTTTGAAACATGTTCACACTGGTAGCTTTAACTTTCTTTTTACTGATGTAATTTTGTTATAAAAAACAATATGTAATTTTACAGGGAACACTGCAAAATTATTTCTTAGAAGAAATGAAATAATGTTAACTTTCAAAATACTCTAAAATAATGTTAACTTTCAAAATACTCTAAAATTATGTTAACTTTCAAAATACTCTAAAATTATGTAAACTAGAAAGATAGAGAGATGATCATCATAATATTCACTGGAAAAAGCATTTATGTTTCCTTCAAGATTAGTGAAGCTACCTTGTTCTGAAAAAAAAAAAAGTTTCTTTTTATTTATGCACAGTGATGTTATCAGAGTTTAAGTTTATTAAAAATTCTTTTAAAGAATACTAGATTCAATTTGTATTCATAAATCATATTGTCCTAGATTATAATATTCTCTAAAAGCGTATATAAAAAAATGACTTAGAATAAAAAAAATACTATGTAATAAGTATGTTGATTTAAAGGAAAACCTATATACAAAATAATTTACTGTTACTAACATTAAATAATACAAACTCTTCTTACCTCTTCTGACATCAGTACCAGCAAGTGAGTCTCCTTCCATGCTTGAATGATTTCTACTTTTAGCACAAACTATAAAAATAATCATCAGACCAATGAATACAACAAAGTGTTGGGGAGGGGACATAGACAACAGAAACCAAATAATGTTAATAAGAAACATCTTTGAAGATTATGCTAAGCCAAGCTAGAAAATAATTTCATCTGACCTAAAAGCAGTCACTTTAAAATAATTTGTGCAAATATTGCCACTTATTTCTTTCACTGCTTTATACATAGGTTTAATAGTGCTCTATACAAACAACGTAGAGTAATTTTCTGTTGTTACTAATATAAATTGTGCTCCCATGAATGAATATTTAATATTAGTATATTTGGTTCATGGAAAATTTTTAATCATTTAACAATGCATTGTTCACCACATACAGACTTATTACTGGAGAAAAAACTTGTTGAAGCATTTTTCATAGAAGAATGCTCATCTCTTGAGATTGTTAACCAATTCAGAGTTCAAGTACAAAACAGTTCCAATCATGGAAGAGGAAAGATTCATACAATAGGGTATTTATGACAGTAATGGGGTATTACATGACATCTAAACCAACACAGGTCAATGCTTTCATCCACAAAGTAAAGGTTACAGCCAGAAAAAAAACCAAAAAAACCTTTGACCTAGAAAAAGTCATTGTGACGAAGCTAGACTTATCTTCTGATTCCATTAATAATTTAAAAGCAAGGATATGAAATCAATAATTTTTTATAAACCAATAGTTCACAAGTTTCCAGCTACATCTTAATAGCAACAGAAGAGTGCACAATAAAGATGGTTCAAAAAACTGGAATCACAATATCATTTGACCACATACCTAGTGCATATTTGGGCTGTCAAAACAGGTGGTCTAAGACTGATCCTTCCATTCACTGCAGAAGCTTGTTACAATGGTAATTGCAGCCATGGGAAACAGTGACTCAGAAATTAAGTTTTTAAATTTAAAAAACACAATTAAAATTGCATAATGCTTCAAGCAGCATGCATGTCTATACATACACACAGACATGTAATGAAAATAACTCCTAAATAAACATTTCCTTTATTTAACAGCATTTACATGATTTTAATGCATTTGAGAAAGGAATGTGAAATCTTTATTTTAAAAACCTCTCTAAGTTAAAACCTAGAGGAAGTAGTGGTTTCTTCATGCTTAGGAAGCTGGGTTGAAATGGGTTACCCTCAAATGCAGTGAATTTAAGGGATGGCTTGATAAACAATTGAATCATAAGGTATGGCTTCAAATGTTTTTATTTTAAAGTTTAGTTTAGTAAATGGACTAACAATTTCCTTGTAGTCCTTAAATTTCCTGTTGTGTTATAAATGGAAGAAATGTTTAACATTTCCAGAGTCTCAAAAGAAAGCAAGTTCTTCCTATTTGGGTACTGGAGAAAAGGGACTCAGTTCTGCTATGAATTCAATTTTATCCTAATATTCAAGTACTATTCTCTTCTGTGGGTTAATACTAACAGTTAACAATACAAACTTCTGGATGAATGAAGTGGTTTAATATATTCAAACATAAGAATAGTTGTTGTATTTTAAATGGAAAGATGTAATAACCAAAATTATGTGTGTACCAAGTAGCTTTCTGCTACAATGTTAAGTTACTAGCACACTTTACTATTTTTAAGAGCCTGCACCACACAATATTTTGTTTCTAAATTGAATAATGTTCTACCCAAAGAATTTCAAAAACAAGCAAAACTAACCTGTTCTGCATAATTTTATGGAAAACAAGTACTCACACACACATGCCCATTCATAATATACATTTGTAATATTCTTTTCTGACCTGTAATAATTTGTTTCATGTACAAGTACATTATGAAGTGGTAAATAAAATTTCAAATGAGGAAACTGTATATTACATAAGCTTACATAATTCTAGAGTCACTTCATTTACAAAAATATTTAATTGATACCAAAGAAATAAATTCTATAACAATAAATAACTAGAGCAAGCTTAAGTTCACCACACACTACAAATTAAAAAACAAAAATTTGAGGGTAATTCAAAATAAATGACTCACACACATAATAAATTACTTCAAACTTTATTAACCCTTTTATGTTTGAACACGTGTGGCAGTAGGAGTTGAGACATTGTGGTTATAAGCACTGAAATTCCCAACTCTTAGCTGATTCAACAGCTGCTGGTTAATCTGACATTGGAGTCTGGAGTTTGTCTTATTGACAGAATATCCACAATGCATTTGGGTTTAGGTGCTATGACCAGAGATATTATCCATTATGACTTAATACTGACAAGTAAGACTAATAATTGCTATTACAATGTTCATTATACACACACACACACACACACACACACACACACTGCTGCCCAAAATCTTAGGGTTAATGAACATAAAAAAAAATATGCATTTTGCATTGTTAGACTCAACCACTTATCTGAGTAGAGCTTCAAAAGATGAAAATAAAAAAAGGGAAAATATAAATAAACTTTTTTAGCATTTAATAGGGAAAATGTGAACACTATGAAATTAGCCTAAATACTAACTGGTCAAAAGTTTAAGA
The DNA here is from genome assembly GCF_004210375.1 of Tachypleus tridentatus. Classification (NCBI taxonomy): domain Eukaryota; kingdom Metazoa; phylum Arthropoda; class Merostomata; order Xiphosura; family Limulidae; genus Tachypleus; species Tachypleus tridentatus. Next base: position 12,356,787 of record NC_134832.1, on the reverse strand, counting down.
CCATACCAAAAAGAAGTCCTTAAACAGGGTAAGAAATGCCCAACAAGAGGTCTCAGTAGTGAGTTGCATGACCATCATTGCAAATAACTTCAAACATTCGTTTTGGCATGGTCGATATAAGCGTTTGCAGAAGGCTGGCTGGAATATTATTCCAAGTGGTGAATATGAATTCACGAAGATCATGCACTGTTTGGAATTGACGTCCATTTTTATGGACTTCCCTTGCCATCCACCTCCAAACATTTTCAATGGGGTTCAGTTTGGGCGAACACACTGGATGGTCCAAAAGAATCATGTTATTCGCCAAAGTCCTTTGCCCTTTGGCCATTGTGGACTGCAGCGTTGTTTTGCCTGAAGATCCAGCCATTTCCACACAAGCAAGAACCTTCAGTCAATAAGGATGCTCACTCCAACATGCCAATGTTGCCAGCTACTGTTTGACACTTCTGTATAACCTGAATCTCCATTGTTCCATGGAAGGAGAAAGCACCCCAGTTCATGATGGAACCTCCTTCACTGTATCATGTAGAAAATGTCTCTGGTGGGATATCCGTATCATGCCAGTAACGTTGGAAGTCACCTGAACCATCAAGATTAAATTTCTTCTCATCAGAAAACAAAACCTTCATCCACTTTTCTACATCCCATGTGTGGTGCTTCTTAGCAAAGTTTAACCAAGCTATTTTGTGGTGTGGAAGGAAGCGTGGCCTTTGAAGTGGTTTATGGTTTTTATAGCCCTTTTGTAGATGCTGTCTTATTATTCTTGAGCTGCAATCTGCGTTAATAAGGGCCTTAATCTGGTTCAATAATCAGCTGGTGTCTTGCTGGACAACCTGTCGAATCTTCGTGCTCGACGCCGGCGAAATTTTCTTGGGCCGACCATTTGAAATTATCGTTCCATATCCTTCAGGGTTTTTTTAAGAAATTTGCAACAGCATTTTTACTATGCCCAATCTCACCAGTGATGGCACATTGAGAGAGACCTTGCTTTTACAGCTCGACAATTCTGCCACATTAAAACTCTGTCAATCTTTTTAGCCTTTGCCATGTTTTTACCCAATGTAACACAGGAGATGTCAGTGGGAGATGTTGACAACACTAATGCTTGAATACAAATGACTAAATTTGATTACATTTTTACCTATTAACGTTTCAGTATGGTCTTAAACTTTGACAAGCTGGTATTTAGGCTATTTTCATAGTGCTCACATTTTCCCTATTAAATGCTAAAAAAAGTTTTTTATTTTTATTTTCCCTTTTCTTATTTCCATCTTTCGAAGCTCTACTCAAATAAGTGGTTGAGTCTAACAACGCAAAATGCATATTTTTTCTTTATGTTCACTGGCCTTAAGATTTTAGCCAGCAGCATGTGTATATTAGTTTGTTATAACCTAAAATACAGGCTGAAACAAAAATAAATTAAATAAAAAATGTTGCTCTAATTGAAAAGATCCCAGAGTACAAGTAATAAATGTGGGATTATAAAATGTACCCTAGGTTTTGGAAATGACTGAAGTAGGAACCACACTGCACTGGAGTTACACCATTGTCAGTTTATGCCTCCATTTGCCAGTCTCACATAAGAAATAAAAGAGTAGCTATAAATACAGAAATAGAAATTAGGAAAGAGAGAAAGATACCCATACAAATAATAATAATTAATGACAAACTTGGCACACAGCCAGCTTTTATCTCAAATACTGCTTTGGTATTAAATAAATATCTTGACTTCGTTACAGTTAAAACATTTCTTGCAAGAAACAGTACGAAAATAAGCTACAATGTGTTACTGTTAAAAAAAAAAGAACTTGTAAAGGAAATCTGAAACATTCAGGTATTACTTTTCCTAACAAAACATTCTTTGTAAATTCTCATTTTTGATATATTACTAAACATGGTAGTGCTTAGTATGTAGAGATGGGATAGAAAAAATGGCCAAACCATATTATGTATTTCTCATCAAATCTTTCTTATAACAATTAGACTTTATAAACATCCAAAGTAGGTTTTGAGAATTTCAAAAGCTATTAAGACTCTCAATTGAGTCAAAAAACATTGATAAAGTAAAGAATCAGCTAGCAGCACAACAACCAAATGTTCTGCTGATTTTTCTAGTTCTGGCATCAGAAGGGTTAGCTCACCAGTAATTGAAGTTGTTGCAATGATTTACAAAAAAAAAAAAAAGTTACAACTTCACTTGGAGATTGCAGAAGCAGTAAAAAAATGTCATTAACTTTTTTAATACATGATGCTCTTTAAAATTAGTCATGTCAGTCTAAAACTGGTAACTTGATAGCAACTACCATTCATTATAAAATATTCCTTGCTATTATTTAAAGAAAGGAGGGAAAACAAGTAACAAAAAAAATTTGAAAGAATGATGTAGAGAAGGCTGTGCAAAAAAGTATAAAAAACAAAGTAGGGATGAATAAATAAACCATACAAATATCCCAACCTAAGTAGCTGCTGAGCAAATGTTACAATGTTATTAGAATTTGCCACTTTCAAGACTTCATAACATTATTCATTTTGAATGCTTTTAGTCAAGCCTTAATTCATGCAAGTGAAAGGATTCAACATTTAGTTGTAGATTAAACAAAAACTTTCTTAGAAAGATTTAACAACTCATTTAGGGATTTTTGTATGGTTTTGTATGTTCAACCCCAACTTGTTTTTGAACACTTTGGCACTGCTATCCCTGTACCATCCTTATTTTTCAAAAATGTTTTTACTACTTGACAAGATTTGCATACTTTGGAATTTATGACCAATAACAATGTAAAAGATAAATGAATAACATGAGATAATAGCCATATTTACACTCATTGCTCAATTGTTTAAAAATTTTGGATGTATTCAGTAAAAGCTAAGTATGCATTTCCATTGTAATCAAAAGAACATAGAATATATTAATATTGCAAATCACCAACCAGTATTATGAATTAAAATTTATATAAATAAATGTTACTGTGTCACATTCTGTCACATCACTTGATGAAAAAATTGTTTATCCTCCACATCCATTATTAATATCATAAAAGTATTTTTTGATATCACTGGATTTACCAGTAAAGTTTGACTAACTTTAAGATACCTATTAATGGGAGAGTTTTGGATAGTAGTCCTTTAGAATACCAACAGATTTTAGGCTATACCACTATAGTTAATTTATTTTTGAAAACACAAAAAAAACTTCAATTCAGGTGTGTTACTGTTTTAGCTATTTTTAGCTAAACCATAAAAAGTTGCAAGCAACTACATTTTTTTTTTTTTTACAGGAGATCTAATAGACTTTTAATTACAACAATTGCTGATTTATCAACTGATATGTTATAGGAAATTTGAAAACAAAATTCAGCTTTGTATCATATGTCTTAGAGCTATGGCTTATTAATTAAACCAATGTTTTTTTATGATTTTGGGTTTTCATGTGATTTTACAGCCTCACTATGAAAATCCTAAGAGAGATAAACTTGGTTTGAGACCATTTTTGAATTCTGTGAGGTTAATTCAGTCAGTGTAGCAAATTTCAACCTTCTACCACCATTACTCTTGCAGCTTTAAGCAGCCAAAGTTGCCAGAAAATGAATTCGACAAAAATAAAAACAAATTACTTAAATTTTACAGGGCTGTAAATCAAAAACTATTAAAAATATTGATCTAATCTTTGGCAATTTTTCATGTGAATTTTTTCAAGACATTTTGAGGGGGTCACCTGGAAAATTTTCCAAAATCTGGATGATTTGACATGGAATGACCCATCAGCGAGTTAAAAATATGTAACTAATATTACTACCAAAACTAGGTTAACAAGAACATAGTACAAAGAATAAAAGTTGCTTTAATTTGTAAAGTTACTTTTGTAAACTCCCCTACTTGCTGGTGGCACTAATTTCAATTATTGATATTATTTCGTGTTTCTTGCCACTGAAGTCGACATTAAAGCAAGTTCGAAATCACCATAATCACACATATTACAAAGTACAATCATTAAAGACGATAAACAATTCTGACATTACTCCTTTATGTTACTGTATACAATAATAAATCCTTAAACACAGGCTAGTCTTTAATCAACTTTATTTTTAGTCTTTGCTACCTTTATTCTTCTCGTGACTTCTACTTAAATTATTTATGCTTAATAACTCATTGTTTTAATATTATGTTACTTAATATTAATTTACTATTTACAAATCTGTAAAGTATAATTTAATGAAAATATTTTTGGTTACATAAGTAATTTATATCTTACCCTGAAATGATTTAGCTTGTCATAACCATAGAAAATTATACAGAGAATTCCACATTCACAAATACTAAAAATTAGAATAAACTGCGACACCTATCTACACCCTGAAGTTAAAAATCATCGTGTGCTACAAAATAACCACACTTCACTCACAAGTAACAAAATGGATGATTACCGACTTTGAGAGAGCAAATACTATGTTCGATTTACGACATAAGTATTCTTGGGAACTACACGATTTTTATTTTTTAAGGTATAAAAAAAACCTCTTACAAGTTTAATTTAATGCATTAAAAATGTAAAAAAAATATTAGAGCAAAAGAATGGTTAATCACTATATTAGTTTTATTCATGTATGGTGCCTAAGGCAAGTAAAATTATGAAAACAACAAAAATATACATTTCCTTCTGTCCACAAGCAACTACTCCAACAAAATGTTAGCTGTCAAAATATATGAGCATTATACTTACCTGACTTTTAAAATGTTTCGTTATTTCATTTTTTGTTCTTTATTCACTGATAAACAAAAAATATTTATGGAAAAAAGTAAAAAAACATGTGACTTTATATTCAAATCAATTTTTTTTACATGCATGTAATTTTTGTAAGAAGTACATAGTTATTTGATTGAAATAAATGTTACATTCGTGTTACCAAACCCAAGTACATCTGTTCGTTGAGGTAGTTAGGGCACTAGACTCGTAATTTGAGGGTCGCGGGTTCGAATCCCTCATTACACCAAACCTGCTCGCCCTTTCAGTTGTGGAGCATTACAATGCCACAATTTGTTACGGAGCCTATTGTGTCATACAGTGTCGAATGCTTTTCCTGTGTCCCCCGCTCATACAACGGTAAGTCTACGTATTTACAATGCTAAAATCAGAGGTAAAAGGGCCAGAATGTTTAGTGTAACAGGGATTCGAACTCGCGACCCTCGGATTACGAGTCGAGTGCCTTAACCAGCTGCCCAAATTGATTGGGAGACATCTCTATAAAGGTAAATAAAACGCGACCCATATTCCAGAATGTAACTTTATTACGTCAGTATTTTGTTGTTACTTGCTCGTCAAGACCTATCAGTATTTTAGAAATTAACTAATTCAGTTATATCTAAATTTAAGTGAAGAAATCGTTAGGATATTCATAACTCCCAATGAAGCTGTAATAACGCAATGCTGAGCTATTAAAGTTACATTCTGAAGATATAGGTTGTGATTTTATTTACATTTGTAAAATGTTATTTAAATTTGTCATTTAAATTTGTGATAGTAAAGTTAGATACATTTTTGTAATTGAGCCTAAAGTAAGGATGTAATATATTATAACCTACTCAAGCCGAGTGCAGTCCCACAGGGGGACAGCGGTAACTCTCGGAACCTTAAACCCTAAAATCCGGGATTTCTGTACTTCGCGGTGCACACAGAAGGTGGGTTATGTGTCTTTATTTTCCAACAAATCGAAGTGCGTAAAATTTCTCACGAAATTAAAAATATCAATTTAATTCTAAACCAAAATCATTTCTGCGTAAACTATTTTGCTGTTACATCACCGAAGTTATAAAAAACGTTGAAAAATCTATTAATATTTAAGGTAAATAAAACAATGATGTATACATCCAGAATATATCTTTATTGGACTGGCATGGCCAGGTGGTTAGGGAACTCGACTCGCAATCTGTGAGTTCGAATCCTCGTCCCACCGAAAAGGTTTTTTTTTTAGCCGTGGGGAATTATAATGTAACGATCAATCCCACTATTCACTGATCAAAAAGTAGCCTAAGTATTGGCGGTGGGTGGTGATAAATAGCTGCCTTCCCTCTAACAAAAAGCCGTAAAAGTGTCATCAAGCAGAGCATACAAGTTCTTCTTAGAGGGCTAATTTCATGAGTTTCACATCTTTCTTTACCCGTTAGTCCGACAATGATTGATCGAATGTTGAAACTAGATACGATGTTAATTATTTAAGTAAATGTTTTTTATATATTTTAGACCTCCGATAAGATGACACGGCTTTTCTCAGAGATATGAGTTAATAGACTTACCGTGGGAAACGTTATAAATATCATGTCCACTCGGTCTGTGAAAATACTTATGTTAGGTTGACGCGTAGCGGTAACCATGGTGACTTAGATACCACCAACAACTGTGGTATACAAAAGCATCTAAAATTTCTGAATTAAGTAGGCCATTATTTGTTGCCTTTACACACACACACTACATGGAGTACCCGTCCCCTGGGTAGAAGTTATATAAATTCATGGGTAATGAAAAGTTATCTTTGGACTTGAAGAGTTGATTCCCTTGTACTTAATAGTAACAAACTCCAATAAAATTGCAAAACACAAAATATAAAACCACAACTTTGCATGTATTTTTGCATAGAACCAACAAACCTTCATACCAAATCTGGTGAAGATCCATCAACAGGGGTGAAGTAGTGGTAAAAACATCCATAAAAACTGTAGAATGCAAAATACAAAACTGAAATTTTGTATGTACCCCCACATGGACGTAATGATCCTTAATACTTATTTTGGCGAATATTCATTTACATCCTGCGAAGTAGTTACACAGACGTGCAACAAACAGTACTATTATAATGTGACAGTCAGTTCCACTATTCATTGGTAAAAAAGTAGCTTAAGAGTTGGTGGTGATGACTACCTGCCTTCCAACTAGTCTTTCACTGCTAAATTAGGGAGATCTAACTCAAATAGCCTAATAGCTTTGTGCGAAATTCAGAACAAAACTGAAAATTTGTATGCTCCCCCACATGGACCTAACAAGCTTCCATACCTGTTTTTAAACATGTCAAACTTTTGAATAGCCAACCATTAAGCCTTACGTTGTACGCCATCTACCTATGCATTCATTAGTATAAGTTACACTATGACAATAAAATTTAAACTAAACTACACAGTGAGAGGTTTTGCAATCATAACCATTTAAGACCACTGTTACAAAAGCAAACATCAAATAATTATATCTAGGGAAACAAATTTGATTGCATGTATTTTAGGCCATGTATAATGCTACGAATCAAGATTTATTTCGGAGATTTGTTTGTTTGTTGTGAATTTCGCACAAAGCTACTCGAGGGCTATCTGTGCTAGCCGTCCCTAATTTAGCAGTGTAAGACTAGAGGGAAGACAGCTAGTCATTACCACCCACCGCCAACTCTTGGGCTACTCTTTTACCAACGAATAGTGGGATTGACCGTCACTTTATAACGCCCCCACGGCTGAAAGGGCGAGCATGTTTGGCGCGACGGGGATGCGAACCCGCGACCCTCAGATTACGAGTCGCACGTCTTAACACGCTTGGGCATGCCGGGCATATTGTTAAAAAGGGAATTGAGTCCGACTATGTCGGATGGGCTACTCCATGCTGCCTATTCACAGGCGCGATCCCACTACTGCACGACGCGGGAACTTTTGCCTGCTGCGTTTCCGACCTGGGCCGGTTCGCTCCTCATTATTCAAGCTGGTGATCCTCGGCTCCCCTAAGATCACCATATCGACGCCGAGCTTAATGTGGACGCCCGATCAACATAAGTCAGTATACAGCAGAATTCCCAACCTCAAACCCTCCACCAACTCCGGCCTCCAAATAGCTGGATTACAGGAGAATGCCACAACCCCCAGCCATTTCGGAGAAGCCTCCAATTTATTATGTTTCGTATTACGATTTCAAATAGCCGAGAATATTAACGTAATTTAGAAGTTAATTGAATTTCGATATGTATCAAGTTTCTGATATTTTACAAGATTGATACACACATTTTTTTCCTTAACTTAAACATATTTTAATATAAAAAATACAATTTATAGTAATAGTTATTAGAAATAATTATTTATATAGAAAAAATTACAAACTCACAAACTATTCAGTCGTCTATCTGGCCTGGAACTCAATATTTTATCGACTGTGCAGGGTCCACAACCGGTAGAATAAACTTTATGTTTACACTTCATCTGACGGGAATGTTAGCTAGATCTCTGCAGTTTCTCGACATCATTGATCATCGTGTTCTAGTTCTACAGATGTGTTATTAATCAAGTTTCAACCTGAGATCCTTAGCACACCTGGTGAATGCTCTACCAACTTAGTGAAACATTTTTTAACTACTCAAACTACTCCATTCACAGATCAATAGAATTAAGTACGGTCTAGTAAAAATTCAATTGCGAATCATACAGATTATTATACAAAATACCTATGCTGTCTTAATTTCGTTTATATGATAATAAAAAATGCTCATTTCGCTACGTTCATCCATTCTAGTACTTCACTCATACCAGGGTAACTCAATTATCAATTTAATACTACTTTCCTTATTCCTTGAGAGACTCTGTTGTTATTAGCAAATCCAGCAATCTGATACTAGTTGGAAATCAACGTTTGCCTGAAAAATTACAAACAAATAGGAAAGAGAAATTTTGGCACTGTGACAATAGGATTTATTGCAAAGTTTCTTTTCTTTTAACGTGTGTGTATGTGTGATATCAGAGACATTATTTATTTTCTACCTGTTTTAGTAATGCAGCAGTTTTATTTTTTTATATTTTATTTCTATGTAGGCAATAGGTTCAAAAAGCTTTGAGATTGCATTGTTCTAGGTGCTTTGTTTCTTTGCTCTCTATAGTAGATATTTATTTTATTTTATTTTATTTTATGCATAAGAGGATGCTGCAGGACCGAATACATAACCAACTGCAATATCCTTTGCTTGTCAAATTGACATTATCTAGTCGTAAAAGCTGACTGGACTTTGAAAGAACAAAGGTAATGAGGTGACACTATTGACTGGACAAAGAAACCAGACTAATTCAGGTATACTTTTTGGATCAGTTCTACTTAGAGATCGTCGAGTGAAGATATACTCATATTTTAGTTCTATAGAGATTATTCATGAGGAAAAAAAAGCTGTGGAACTAAACACATTCCAGTTGAATGTGCTGTTGTTCTGTCTGCAAAAGTATACATTATTTGCTTTTTGTTTATCACAATGATTAGTTTGTTTATTTATTTACATTTGCTCACACACGTTATTTCACACTTAAAGAAACCTAGTCATGTTACCAAACACAGAATACTTCCTTTGTTTCTTTCTTGAATCTGTTGTTATTAGCAGAACTATCTGTCTGATACTTATTAGGAAATCGGGTTTACTTTACAATATTACAGTTTGATGAAAAGGAGAGGTTTTGGAATAATGCCAGATTTGTTTCAGAGTTTTTGAAATGATAAATTGTGTAATCACTCTTACATAACATGCTGAGTTCAAAAGAGTGCTTTTTTAAGAAAAGAATATAATTTACTGGACATCAGTGGCAACTTGTAACCCTTGGTATCATGCTGGGCTGTAGTCGATCCACCTTGAGTAGATCCTGTTCCTGTATTATAGACCAGGGACAAGATATCTTTTGAAGTGCTGGAGTCCCTGTTAGAGGCTTCCACTTAGAACTAAGGATATTGATAACATTTCCTTCTAGCATTTATCACATTATAAAATAGAGAGAAACTTTGGCTCAATATACAAATTCTTGTGAGCAAGGCCGAGCTGATCACATCCTAATATTTAAGGAAACAGTAATATAGGACTTAGACTAGTTACAAAACGTTTGAAGCAGGTCTGTGCAATTAATGAAAGTGCTTAGAAACAAGTTGTACATTGCTTGATAGGCCCGGCATGGCCAAGCGTGTTAAGGCGTGCGACTCGTAATCTGAGGGACGCGGGTTCGCATCCACGTCGCGCCAAACATGCTCGCCCTTTCAACCGTGGAGGCGTTATAATGTGACGGTCAATCCCACTATTCGTTGGTAAAAGAGTAGCCCAAGTCTTACACTGCTAAATTAGGAATGGCTAGCACAGATAGCCCTCGAGTAGCTTTGTGCGAAATTAAAACAAAACAAACATTGCTTGATCCTGAGCTTAGATAGTCAGGACCTCAATACTGTAGAAAAGCAGAATGACTGAAAAACTGTTGTATATCAGCTGTATAGTGGATTCAACCCAGTGAAAATTAAACAACATATTGTACTGAGTTGAAGACTCAGAAGACGATTAGCACTAAGAGCCTGGCCGTCTACATAGATGATCTGTACTAATTGCATGGGTAAACATAGACAGCAATTATATTTGCAACTCAGGAAGATTCACTAGTCAATAACTTAATTGAGGGAATTTCTATATAGCTACTTCTACCGTAGGGTGCTAAACCTAGTTGAAGGGTTAGCAACGAACTTCCTCCATTGTGATGCAACCATATTTGCCCCCTCTAAATGGGTAGTGCTATGCAGGTCTATTCACAGAGTACATATTGCAGCAAGGTCTGCCCATTGAACATATTCCCCAACTAAGTTCACTCATGGGACATGTGACATCGTAAGGTTTATCCATAGAATACATACCACAGCCATGGCTGATGCCTCTCCCCTAGATATCAAGAAAGGAAGAGTGAAGCATCTGCTCTGCTTGTGGATTAGCGAGTCAATGACAAAAGAACTTTCTCTACTTGATTGCACAACAAACACAACAGAGCTATTGGCTCCATGTCGATTATCAAGTAGATGCCTGTTAACCCAAAACATTGGCATCTTGCTAAGTTTTCAAGTGAGCGAGAGCATCAATACCAACCACAGGATCAGTTACCCTGAAATGATCACCAGCAACAAGCAGTAGATGCTGTGACAATTACTCTGGAAAAATGATAAAGCCCTAATTTGGGCTCGTGAGATGAGAGTGAACAGTTTTAGTAAAAAACGTTACTGATCATACGCAACTTTTTCAGGGTTGGGTGGATCTTGGCATGTATCATTGAAAATATAAGGGCAAAAAGTTGATTTGTTTATTAACATAAAAGCTTTAAAGAACCTATTGAACATCATGATCTTTCAAGTACTATGAGTGAGACTACCACTATAGGAAGTAGATACTAGCTTATTTTTTATCAATGGAAATATATTAGACATTGGAGGAGAAGAACAGCACTGGCTCAGTCCATGATATGTAAAAGTAGCATTTTCACTCTTAGACCTAGAATAAGCATAATTTGGATGAACATATTGCAGAGTTTGTCCATCACTCTTGCCTCGACAATAAGTGATCTCATTGTCCACACAGAAATCACTCAATACCACCCAGATTGAGCCCAGGAACAGGGAATTGCAGGAGTGTATTTACTAAAGAAAGTAATAGTACCTCCATGCGCACAAGTGGTATTCCATGCTTTAATCCAGAGAATATCTAATGCATGAAATAAATTGTTTTATATCTGAAAAGCAGACAATATTACCTCAAGCAGTTATCTGCCCAACAAGAAATGAGGTCTCAATACTTCTTGTACTTCTTTTTTGTAACTAAGGGCGATTTATTATCTAGTTGGCTACTGAAACAGCCTTAGACATAGCGAGAGAAATGGAAGTAAATAATGATAACAGTAATTCTATAGTTATGTTTGTCAAACTATGGCCAAAAGTAAATACGAAGCTACCAATACGTCTGTGACTTGTTTGGTAAATACAACAATGAATTTGTGAGACCAGAAGGTCAACTGGGTGAAACAATGACTCACCACTCACATGCGAGTGGAATTACTAAATAAGGATAGTAGAAACTCAAAACCCATTACAAGAGTTAGCTTAAAACACATTCCACAGTGCAACATGAGAAATAGCAACTAGTTGTTCTGCTTATTATCACTCAAGAGAATTTTAAGAAAAAAACAACAAGTGGAAGAATATGTGCAATAAGACCGAAATTAATCGATTTGTGTTCATGCACTCCTAGTTAGTGGGTTCGGATATCAACGCCCACGCGATGGATAATTCCTCAGATATAGTTCAGTACAAATTAATTTACAAGTAGTTATGGGTTTGGTTTGATAGACGGCTGTGAAACCACCAGTCGGATTAAAAGCATCACATGCATACTTGAAAAGCTGAATTTCTTGATGAGTCGTTAGTATACTAATCAAGTAGTATAAAATGCCGTAATATTAGGCTTTGTAAATAGCTTCTCGCCAGTTTCTAACTTGTGTTATTCTGTAACTCAAAAACTGATCCAAAATTTCCAGCTACCTCTGCTAAACCTCCGGGTTCAAAATGGTCATAATACAAAATATCACATATTTTCGTCGTTGTTGTTTTGAATTAAGCACAAAGCTACACAATGAGCTATCTGTGCTCTGCCCACCACGGGTATCTAAACCCGGTTTTTAGCGTAAGTCCGCAGACATACCGCTGAGCCACTGAAGGGGGACATTTTTGTCGTACAAACTCCTTATAAGCATTAAAACATTTACTTGTTACTGGTGCAGAGATGACGCGAAGTTACTATGCCCACAGCTGACTGTTACATTATTTATTTTGTGTATTTCGTAAAATATATTCTTACTTTAGGGTTCTCGTTATTTTCTGCACTTTTCTGTGCTTTTGGAAGACAGGGACCTAACAATTTTGAGTATTCGTAAGTGGATATATAAATATTTGTATTTCATTTTCTGTGTATAATGATGACACCCTCGCTCTTTCATTTGTTTGTTTGTTTTTGAATTTCGCACAAAGCTACTCGAGGACTATCTGTGCTAGCCGTCCCTAATTTAGTAATGTAAGACTAGAGGGAAGGCAGCTAGTCATCACCACCCACCGCCAACTCTTGGGCTACTATTTTACCAACGAATAGAGGGATTGACCGTCACATTATAACGCCCCCACGGTTGAAAGGGCGAGCATGTTTGGCGTGACGGAGATTCAAACCCGCGACCCTCAGATTACGAGTCGCACGCCTTAACACGCTTGGCCATGCTGGGCCTCCGCTTTTTCATACAAGCGAGCACGTGTGATAAAGGATTGTTTGTTTGTTTGTTTGTTTTTCTGTGTCCATTCCAAATGTATTTCCGTTCGTTGTTTTTTATTTTTACATAGTTTATGTTCATTGTGTGTTTAACAATCCATTATTTGTTTGTGCTTTTTTATACTTTAATTTTGTTCCTTGTGTCAAAAAGCTGCTATCTACAGGGGGCAACTCTAAATGTTCGTTAAAGTGTTTTATTATTAAAATATATTCATATTGGTTTTTATACTAATTTTGCAATTAGTTTTGAGTTAATGAGACCACCCTTAAACTGAGTAATCCACCTCTAGAAGGGGAGTAGTTTTTGTTTTTCTTTTTGCGACATTGTGTGTGTGTGTATGTGTTGTTTTTCTTATAGCAAAACCACATCGGACTATCTGCTCAATCAACCGAGGGGAATCGAGCCCCTGATTTTAGCGTTGTAAATACGTAGACTTACCGCTGTACTAGCGAGGTACTTTTGCGATATTAAGTATGTACTTACACATTACTGTGTTAAATATTATATCATGTCCTTATATGTTAAAAGGTTTACTCTTGTGATTATTTCATTTGTGCATACACGCGTGTTTTGTTATGGTAAAGCCATATTAGGCTATCTACTGTTTTCACCAAGTGGAATTGAACTCGCTGATTTCACAGATGTAAATTTGAAGATTTACCGATGTCCCACTGAGAAATTAGCGTGTGCCTTTTTTGTTTCCTTTGTTTGTTTGGAATTAAGCACACAGCTACATAATGGGTTATCTATACTCTGCCTACAACGGATATTGAAACCCGGTTTTTAGCGGTACGAGTCCGCAGACACACTGCTGTGCCGCTGGGGGGCTTGCACGTTTTATTATTTAATCCTTACAAAGAACCCTTCTTGTTATTTTTATTTTTCACCTTGTGTATGTGTATGAGCGAATAAATATATATACGTATACACATAAGTAATGTGATTTTTTTTAAATATTTATTACATTATAATTCAAAGGTTTGTTTTGGTGCTTTTACATGTATTATTATAGATTTACCTTCTTTTGTTATCGTTAAGTATAATTTTATATATATCGATTAAAGTTAAATAGCTTTAGTGTGATATGTATTATATAGTCCTGTGTTTTATTTTAATGTAATTCATTGTCAGATTAATGTGTCGTTCATGTGGCATGTACTCGATGTTTAAAATGATGTAAAATTAACGTACCCCTTTACCATGTTAGAAATTTAAAGATGATTGATTTTCAGATTAATTTTAATTATAGGCTTGAGGAAAAGTATGACATGCAAGCATATCGTATATCTTGTACCTGTTTTAATTATATAGGAATTTAAAACTTTTTTTCATACATTTAGTTTCTTTGCAGTTTTAGCATACAAACATTGTCAAGAAAGTTGCGTAGGTTGCTTTATTTTATTTGTTTTGTTTTCTATAGTAAACAATGTCTGTTCTGCTCAAAAGAATATTGTAATGACATACAGTATCTGGGTTGAAAAGATTGACGACTATATTCTTAACTGCTTGAATTCACATTATCGTAAAGTAACAACCAACCAGTCTAATAGAGAACAAAGTTCACGAGGTGATGTTGTCGACTGAAAAAAGAAACTGAGCTAATCTGTTGAAATAAGGTATGTTTTCCTGTTTCAATTCTATAAGAAGATTATTAAGTAAAATATTTAATATTAAAGAGATCAACCCTGAAATATTAAATTAAATCTTGGTGGTTTTTATGGCCATTTATTTTAAATGCCTTTATCAACCTCTTGTACTTATCAGTTAGTTCCTCTGAACTACTCTATTCTACATAACAAGCTCCTATGACCAAACAAAGACAGCATTTCAGTTAGCGCCTTTTACTATATCACCTGCTATATCAGTTATATCCTGTACCCTGCTGCAATTACCCAAAAGATAATGCGACGACAGTTTTACCAAGTGAAGATGACACATAGAAAGTCGAAGACACAGTGGATACGATTTTGTTGCTCTTACCTTTTAAGTTATCATGGGGTGTTTTCGGAAATGAAACATCTGAGAGGTTTCACAAGGATCACCTCATCCGACAATGTAGTATGAGCTGTATTGATAATACCACTATCACTTAATCTTTGTTAGCTCGTTGTTGTCAGCATACTTAAAAAGAAAAAAGCACTATCCACTGACATTTTTTGGGTATTTATTGATATATATCAGGTCATCCCATAAATAATGTCAGAAAATTTAATACAGAAAGTGCATCATCATTTCTGTCTTTGTAGAAGGCTTTAATGACTAAAATACGTAGCAGAACGTGTATAAAAATGTTCAGACGAATAAAAAAAACTAACCCAACTCAACTTTTTCAGACCATTGATGAAATAAACTCTTATGAAGATGGTTGTGTCTGAGGAGCACGTTAACCATATAATGCTTTATGAGTTTAAAAAGGAAACAGTGCAGCAGAAACTACACGAAACATTCAAGGTGTTTATGCTATTTATGAAAGAAAATGTCGAAGGTGGTTTCAAAAGTTCAGATCAGGTGACTACAGCTTGAGTTTAATGATGACATGCTGCTGGCTGCACTTGATGAAGACTGTGCTGTAACAGTTGAAGCACTACCACAAAAGTTTAATTTAATCCATTCAACAGTTCATCGTCATCTGCAATAGCTTGGAAAGGTGTCAAAACTTAAAACAAGCACAGTTTAAGAGGAAGCATTTTTACGAGTTGTTTTTCGGTAATAATTCTGCAAGATATTTCGATTTCTTTTGAATTGCTAAAGTAGCGAAATATACACAAAAATGTAGGCTTCAGTTGTTGTTAGAGGAGATAGGACATTTTTGTTG
Source organism: Tachypleus tridentatus (assembly GCF_004210375.1). Lineage (NCBI taxonomy): Eukaryota > Metazoa > Arthropoda > Merostomata > Xiphosura > Limulidae > Tachypleus > Tachypleus tridentatus. The sequence continues at coordinate 12,340,865 of NC_134832.1, read as the reverse complement.
AATTTTATGCAAAGCTACTCGAAGGTTACCTGTGCTAGCTTTTTGCGAGTAGTGATAACTTAGAGGAAAGGAAACTAGTCCACACCACCCACAGACGACACTTGGGAAACTGTAAACAAACAGTGTGTTTGTGTGTGAAGTTAAGCATAAAGCTACATAACGAGTCATCTGTTCTCTGCCCATAACGGGTATCGAAATCCACAGGCATATCGCTATGCCACTTGGAAACAAACAAATAGCAGAACTGACTATTGTATTATAATTAATGCCCCAAAAGTAGAACGGGCAGGTATGTTCAGCGATGCTATTCAAACTCGTGACTCACAGATTGAGTTGAACGTATTAGATAGTACCATGCTGAAGCATTAAGCAGCACTCAATTGGTAAAATTTTGTACTATTTGGTAGTACTAAACCTGTAAGTGAAAGAAGGTTCCCAAGAAAAGGCAATGAAAATAAAGGTTAATAATCAATATTGAATAGGATAAACTAGGAATGGTGGTGTAACAGAATGGGTGATAAATAAAGTGAATTAAGTGAGGCCGTGAAGGTCACCTGGGCTTCCATAAAGTGTTTTTTGTATATTTGTCAATGAAGTTTAATATGAACAGAGTACTAAAATCAGAATGGCCCGGCATGGCCGAGCGTGTTAAGGCGTGCGATCTCGTAATCTGAGGGTCGCGGGTTCGCATCCCCGTCGCACCAAACATGCTCGCCCTTTCAGCCGTGGGGGCGTTATAATGTGACGGTCAATCCCACTATTCGTTGGTAAAAGAGTAGCCCAAGAGTTGGCGGTGAGTGGTGATGACTAGCTGCCTTCCCTCTATTCTTACACTGTTAAATTAGGGACGGCTAGCACAGACAGCTTTCGAGTAGCTTTGTGCTACGAACAAACAAACAAAACTAAAATCAGAAAGGGTGGTTTTATACGAGAAATGAAACTCACGACCTAATGAACTTGAAAATATTAAAGGTAATATCAAGGAAGTTGATTTTATTTGGGTTTCTGTTAATGGATATAAAGGGAAAAAGTGTTTAGCTTGTATGTCTTGAATATCAGACAAAACTTTTGAAATGCATGATAAACTAAAGAAAGAAAGAATTCAGCTACTAATAAGGTCAATATTATAGGGAGATTTAATATATCAGTCATATAGAGTGAGAAATTGATGTCAAATCATAACGAACAGATTTTAGATATTTATTTAGAATGGCTTTCTTTATCAGTTTGCAAAGCTGGGTGTTTAGTAGTATATGCTACTTGATTAATTAACGGGTTTATTAACTGATCATTTAATTAACATATCGTTCCCCTACAATAAACTTTTGTGCTACAATCTCAACATTTTCAACTACTACATTATATTAGCATGGTATTAAGTTCCATAAGTGTTCATATTTTCTTTCAGTAATTTTCAAATTACCCTTTCTTTCATGTGATAGACTTCTTTTTAAAGCTGCCATTTGTATATTTGCGAAAAAAAACTACTGTCAAAAATCATTCTCCCATAAGTTTTACAGACATTCCCTACTCGGTGGATAAATTGATAATGTAGGCTAAATACCACCAAGTAAATGTATTTTTTTAAATAAGTGGTAACTCCCACACTAGCTCTGTAAAATAGTTGCTAATAATTAAATAATTAAAATGCATTTTACTTTGACAATAAAAGTAATAACGTTTTTGTATCTCAGAACGGCTAGTACGGGTGTTAACACTTTTACTAAAAAAGTAACTGCTTTATTAGGTAAAGTGTTAATATCTATACCAGCCGTTCTGAGATACACTTTTACATCAAGTGAGTTTTTAGTCATCAAGTAATAACATTTTATCTGAAGAAAACCACGACTAAAATTACAAATAAATAAATAGGAAGTTAGACAATTTATGTACGTTGTTTGTATTGCATAAATATGAAGAATATTCAATAAAAATTTGAAGCATATTTTGTAATCGTCTACCACACAATAAAGTAAATTTAATCAATCTGATTTTAAGATAACTGATTTTTGGTGAGCGTAAAAACAATAGCTCACGTTTACAAATATTGCAACTTCATAAGATCAATATATACGTAGTGAAATGCAGCACCCCGCTAGTACAGCGGTATGTCTCCGGATTTATAACGCTAAAATCAGGCGTTCGATTCCCCTCGGTGGGCTTAGCAGATAACCTGATGTGGCTTTGCTATAAAAAAAAAACACACAAAAACACACACACACACACTAAAATGTTTATAACAGCATGGCATTAAACAATATATTTCTAGCCTCTTTATCCTTAAAATATCCGTGAATCTGGTAGCATTACACTGGAAATAAGACATCGATAACAACAAGATAAATTAAAAATTGGGAATATAAAACTTACAAATAGGGATCGTATAAAAAAACAAACGTAATGAAGCAACGCTGGAGCTTTGTGAGTGTGTGTTTTCTTGTAGCAAAGCCCCATCGGGCTATCTGCTGAGTCCATCGAGGGAAATCGAACCCCTGACTTTAGCGTTGTAACTTCGTAGACTTACCGCTCTTCCGGTAGGGGACAGTCTGAAGATATTGTAAACATTATTTACTGAAACACATCTTTTGGCTCCATGCTGTTACCTAAAATAACATTTGGTAATTAATTTGAAATGTAAAATATTAAGCTGAATCTGAAGATTGTCATGGAGATTTGTTTGGGAATGTAGTGAGCAGTTGTGGTTTCTGGGTAACTGAACTTTCTATATGTAATGCATAGCAGTAGGAAAATATATGGCCAGACTAAGCGCGAAGAAATTTTTACCATTAGAAAAGCAGCCTTTGAAGTAAAATAAATGTCTAAAAATCACTTGAAATGAACCTTAGTATCTCTTAAAGTAATTATTCTATGACTCTCTGTAATAAAATTTAATATTATGTAAATTGATTGTTATTTACTCCTTCACTAGAAAGGGTTGGCTCCCTAAAGACACCAACTGAAAAGTTTACAAAGCGTATAGTATCTACATGTTGCAGTAATTTAATGTTAATCTATTATTGGCTGGTAATTCCTGTTTCACACTTTACTTATGCTTTTTAAAGAAACAGCAGATATTTGTTAAAAAGCTAACTTCAAGAGGTAATGAAAACGTAGTTTACACAAGAATTATGATGTTTTATTTTTAGCTTGTGATTACAAATAATTTGATATAGAATGTTTTAATATAAAAGAAACAAATACACTTTTCAATACCCCTAAAACCTACGCAGTATCATATTTGGTATTCTATTAAAATTTTCAGTGCAATATACCAAACCGTTTTTGTTGTAATCCAGCAAAAGAATAATAAAAAGAAGAATTGTAAGCCTACCATACAAGCATTTTTGTGCAGTTTTATGTGTACATCTTCGGTAGTCAATAGTAAAGATTTTAAAGTGTTGTTTATGGTGCTTTTTGCCAGAACATTTTGTTAGGTTTTTCTGCAATTTCTCATGATCCGAAGCCCGTCATTGCCAAGCGCGTTAAGGCGTTCGACTCGTAGTCCGAGGGTCGCGGGTTCGAATCCCGGTCACACCAAACATGCTCGCCCTTTAAGCCGTGGGGCGTTATAATGTGTGGTCAATCCCACTATTCGTTGGTAAAATAGTAGTCCAAGAGTTGGCGGTGGATGGTGATGACTAGCTGCCTTCCCTCTAGTCTTACACTACTAAATTAGGGACGGCTAACGCAGATATTTATATGCAAAAACGGCTCGTTTGGGTTGAAAAAATATTTTAGATAGAAGGTCGAAACGTTGTTCGCTCTTCTATGTAAAATATTTTCTCAACCCAAACGAGCCGTTTTTGCATATAAATTTCTCAACAAGTGGGTTTCTCGACATCACTGGCTAACGCAGATAGCCCTCGAGTAGCTTTGCGCAAAATTAAAAAAAAACAAACAAAAACAAACAAATTCTCACGATTCCTATTAACCTGTTGACTGCCAAGTATTTCAGCTGCTACGGCAGCTCCTATACCGGGTTTTTTCAGCAAAATTGAGTAATTTTTAAAACAAAAGAAATAAGCAACAAATACTATTTTTTCTCTAAGCTAAACTTATAGTAGTACACAAAATAAAGAAATATGTATAAAACATGAAACAATAATGCACAAAATGTTATTTTTGGGTATTGAAATACATGACACATTTAATAATTCACTTTCGTATGAAATGTTTTAAAGCAGGGGTCAACACAAAGAGCCACTTTGCAATCAGTACATTCATATCTGCTTTCTCTCCTCGTGGATTTGTTAGAGCACACTTCACACTTTCTAGTGAGGTATTTTTTCTTTTCTGTTTGGGAAATAAGTGTTAGGAAGTGACGTTCTGTGAAGCGGTGGATTTTGGGCGCTGGGTGTGGTAATCTTCAATCAGGGTACGGATGACACCGAGTCTGAACTCCAGGAGAGACAGGTTGTTTCCCAGTGATTTGTAAACTACCAAAGCATTGTACACTGCTATATCCATCATGTGAAAAAATACTTTTTTGTACCACTTGACAGCCCTGCGCATACTCGGATAAACATGCAACACACTGTCACCTAAGTCAACCCCTCCCATATAACGATTGTAATCAATCACACATTTTGGTTTTACAATAGCTGCACCAGTAGCACGGTTGATCTTTCTAGTGTTTTGCATGGTATTGTCATACATTGTACGCGACGTGAAAATGTCCCTCTTATCCTTCCAGTGAAAAACACCAATGCTGTCTTTTTTGTGCCACTTCCATTTCTCCCCTTTGGATATTTGTGAAACATTTCGGTATCCCAATTTGATTTTTCATTACTGTCCCACACAAATAGGTGTCACGATCAAGCAATGACTTCGCTAAAGTGGGACTTGTAAAAAAAACGATCCAAATAGAGCTTATAATTTTGTACAAACAATAGTTCCATCAATGTGGGTACAACACGTTCGCCCTGTCCGCCCTCTTTAGTGCTGTACTGCGTAGTAGCACCAGTGTAAATGAAAAAGTCCCAAACATAGCCTGTTACACTTTCACATAGCTCATAACTTTTGACACAAAACCTAGCTCTTTTAGATGGAATGTACTGTCGAAATCCCAGTCGACCCTTCCATAGTATCAAAGATTCGTCAATACAAACATGTTCGTTTGGTACATATGAGGTTCTAAATTTTTCCCGTAAATGGTCAATAATGGGCTGTATCTTGTGCTGTCGTTGGTCAACAATATTTTCCTGGGTATTGTCAGCAAAGTGTAGCATCGATAGCAGCAAAAGAAACCGGTTTTTTACATGCACTGACCAAAAAATGTGTGTGGCAAGCAAAGGGTCAGTACTGAAGTACATGGAAATAGTTGATTTTCTTTCTATGCCCATTAGCATTATCAGACCCATAAATTCATAAATTTTCTTCTCATTAGTTGGCTTCCATGATGTTACTCTAGAATGTTCCTTCAAATCAGCACGGGCCATCATAGTTTCTGCATATTTATATGGTTCACAATTGTGGGAGAGAAAAACTTTTGAAAACAATGAAAGAGCTTTGAGTTTTGGCTCAAATTGTCGTACTGAACACCATGATTTTCTGAGAAGGGGTTTATTACTGGAGCAGCAAAGGATTCAGCATTCCAATCATTGTCATTGTGTACAACTGGTTTAATTACAATTGCTATATTGATGACATATTTGTAATATTAAAAAATGACGGTCAGTTAGTGAAATTTGTATAATATTTGAATTCTATAAATATTAACATTAAATTTAGCTGTGTTTTGCTTTATCTTTTATTGACACGTACTTTCAACAATGACTTTTTGATGTCAGTTGTTATCAGAAATCCACCTATATTGGACTGTCCACCTCTCAGGGTTTCAAGTATATGCATGGGATGAGAATTCTTCTACAATAAATGTCTATGACTTGTTGGCAATAATTTCGACAATAAACAGATAGTTCACATTTCACTTGTTTTAAAGTAAAATATTTAAAACCGGTCAAACTATGTACAAACATTATTTACACTATGGATATTATAGATGTACCTCAAACTCTCGATAGTTTTTTTTTTATTGTCAAAAGTCCATTTAGTTGATTCAATTACTTTAGTATCCAATTGAAAAGATAAACTATAGTATCATTGAATAACTCGCTTCACTCCATAGGTTACCACAGTTGTATTGCAAACAATAAATATTTTTTTCTTTTTCTTGTCAACATTCCACTTAATCAGTGATGTCGAGAAACCCACTTGTTGAGAAATTTATATGCAAAAACGGCTCGTTTAGGTTGAGAAAATATTGTACATAGAAGAGCGAACAACGTTTCGACCTTCTTCGGACATTTATTTTATTCAACAATGTAGAAAAGAACAACTAACCCCTAATTTTGTAAAGGTAAAACTTTCAAAAAATTTTAATACATACACAAACATTATCCAAAATTTACAGAAAAAACTACTTAAAGCCATGTTGAACACAAAATACAAAGAACTACATGACTTACAAAAACAAAAAATGAACCTAGACCATCAACTGGCATGCTGCATTAAACCAAAGATTTACGGACTTATACAACGAAACATAAACCAAATCAATACTAAGAACGACAGAGACAAAAAAGATCTGCCACAACAAAAAACTAGAAAAACTAAGATGCAAACAACAGAAAAGACACCAAAACGACAAACCGTTGACTAACCTCATAATTAACAGATCCGACCGTCAATTAAACACAGACGAGATACATCTACTTAACAAAGGACTCAACTTCGCAATAGCACCTAGGTACATTCCAACCATAGAAATCAAAACATGTTTAGAAGACCTAGCCAGGAGACTTGTGATACTTTCTACAGAGAAGAAAAACAAGGAAACAACCAAAAACAACCAACAGAAAGAAGACAACTTAGATAATTTTATTGACATCCAACAGCAAAACTTCCCAGGTAAAATTACAAATTTATATTTCCCAGAAACACCTAAAAACAACATCTTAAACGATTTTTTCAAAGAATTTTCTCACAAAACCATCAACATAATTTCACAAAACAGAAAACTAAAAAACAATCTTACAAAAAGAGACATTAATTCCATTAAAAACCTAAAACAAGACAAAAACATAAAAATTCTAAAAGCAGATAAAGGTAACGCTATAGTCATAATGAACACGAATGAATACATCCAAAAAATGAATAATATCCTATCAGACACGAACAAATTTAAACCAATACACACAAATCCAACAAAGACACACGAGATGCAACTGAACAAATTACTACTACAAATGAAAAAAGCCAACACAATTTCACAAACACTTTATTCCTACCTACGTAAAACCGACTCACGCACACCGCAAATATACGGCATCCCCAAAACCTCATAAACCAGATTGTCCATTACGACCAATAATGTCCACATATGAATCGTTTAATTACAATCTTGGTAAATACATAGCATGGGCATTCTCCAAATATGTAACATCAGCCAGCTCATTCATCAAAGACTCTTTTAATTTCAAGTCTAATCTAAATCAACTTAATCATAAAGCCTTAATGGCCAGTTTCGATGTTAAATCCCTCTTTACAGAAGTTCCAACCACTGAAGCCTGCAAGATAGCCTTAGAACTCTATATCCGAGACCCTAACCCAACTATAGAAATTCCCAGTAACCAGTTAGCAACCCTCATAGAATTCACCACGATAAAGACAAACTTCATGTTCAACAACCAAAACTATATACAAACAAATGGCCTAAGCATGGGCAACCCAGTATCACCAGTTCTAGCCAATATTTTTATGATACAATTTGAAACACAAGCAATTAACACAGCATTACATCTACCACTATACTGGTACAGATATGTAGATGACACGGTTGCGGGATTCAAATCTACAGAACACATAGTTAACTTTTTCAATCACATTAACTCTATACATCCCAACATTAACTTCACATGTGAACAGGAAGAAAGCAATCAAATATCATTTCTTAACCTCAAAATTACAAGAACTGACACACAATTCAAAACAGAAATCCACCGAAAAATCACCCATACTGGACTATACATCCCTTGGAACTCAGCACATGAAACAAAACAAAAACTCAACATACTAAGAAACCAAATAAACACAGCCATAAAACTATGCTCACCAGATAAAATTAACGATGAATTAGACAAAATAAAACAATACCTCATCAACATCAATAAGTTTCCTCCACAAACCGTAGAAAACATTTTACGCACACACCTAGACAGAAACCAAAATCAACCAACTAAAGTAAATATATCTCACGAATCAAAAAATCACGAAACCATATACTGCTGTATACCATATATTCCTGACATCAGCAAACAAATAACCAACATTTGGCAAAAATTAGTAACAAAATATGACATTCCAGTTAATACCAAATTTATTCAAAAACCAGGCACAAAACTGAGGTCTATACTATGTAAAAACTACACTGACAAACACCACACCAACATTATTTATAAAATACAATGTGATAAATGCCACGACTTCCATATTGGAGAAACAAGTAGAAAAATGGAAACCAGATTCAAAGAACATAAAAAGTCACCTTCACACGTTTTCGAACACTGCAAGTCAAATAAACACAACATAGCCATAGAAAACACTCAAATACTAAATAAAGAAACAAACATAAACAAACGCAAAATTAAAGAAGCCTTACTTATACAACAACTTAAACCCAAAATAAACCAATATAAAGAAACGCCTTTATACCTATATTAATATAATAAAATAAATAAAATTATATATTGAAACATCTAATACCGCCCTCTACATTTCGACACTCAGTTACACAACCCCTTTCAAACATGTGGTCAGCTTCCGGTCAGTTACCTCTTTCTTTGTGAACCTGACGATGACCGAAGAAGGTCGAAATGTTAAATATTTTCTCAACCCAAACGAGCCGTTTTTGCATATAAAATTCCACTTGGTCTGGTTCAATTACTTTACAATCCAATTTATAAGATAAACTAATTATCTCCGCTCTTATTGCAGTGGTATAAATGAATAAGTTAAAGTTCAGGATACGACTGTGGTAGTTAGAAACAAGATTATCACATTAATTTTGAGATTTTAAAAAATTGAGATATCTAGAAAATAAGGCACCTTGGTCAGATATTTCACCTTGAGTTTTAAGAGAGGTTACGAACTGTATGTGTGATCTATCTGCTGCGATTTGCAATCTCCTGACATTTTTTGAAGACGTTACTGCATATGTAGGTGAGTGTACATATGTGGATCTGGTATAGGTAGCATTTGAGTAGCTACTACATTTAAAACATTTTACCAATTACCTCTAAGATTTAGAGCTAAGTTTGTTCCAGAAAAGAGGCTGAACAGAAAAGATCAGAAAGGTGTTACAAATGGAGCTCAGTCAAACTGGATTAATATTACAAGTTAGGTACATCAGGACCAAGTATTTTTTTCTCTTTGATCGTCAGTAACACGCATGAAGATAAATCATATCTGACTCCCAAAGAGGGAGTTCTTCTCAAACACCTACCGTGATCAAACAGCCTCCCCAAATTCAACGTCCTTTATAGAGCATTATTCTCACCAACTTAAAAATACAGTATTTTGGGCAGAGTAGCCTCCCCAAACAAGGGATTTATGCACTGTCTCTTTTTTGATGAAAAGTTTACCATATGAGAACAGTTTCTAAAGTTTCCTCTTGAGAAAGAGTAAGAAATGATCTAACTGAAATGCTTAAGATTATCAAAATAATTAATAGTATGTGTTATTTTTGCATTTACTGGTGACAGTTGTAGAACAATGGAACAGAGCTAAATTTTGACAGGATAGAAGTCATCTGCAGCTAAGACCGTTTTGATTTTAACAGGATAGTTGGCCTTTGGAATGGACTATCTTCAAATATATTAAAAGTAGAAAATATATAGGAGGTAAAAGGCTTGACAAATATTTGAATGGTTAAAACACTCAAAGCCAGCTACCTTTTTTTTATTTTAAAGTATAGTGAATAGGGTGGTCAAGATAGATCAACAGGTTCCTTGTTCTTCTTTAATTTTATGTTACATTCAAATGAGGGTAAAAACCATTTCGATAAAGATGGTTTTTCGAGTAGACTATCATTTAAGATAAGTAAGTAATAGCCGTACAATGTAATGTGTATACAATCTTACGATAATACAACAAGCTCAATAAGAAAGGGTCAAGCCGTTTTTTCAACTAGCTTTTAATTCCAAAGTATTAGTTTCAGTTGTATTGACTGTAGATTCACTTCACATCGTAGTTATTATAGTAATATAATTTCTAGCCTTGTGATAATGAAGTCTAAATCACAATTTAGCTTAGAAAACAAGAACTAACAGTTCCTTTCAATCAGTTGCTTGACCTAATGATCGTCCCAGCTCTATAAGGAATGTGAACTATACTACATATTACACACAGTTTGGTAAAAAAAACTGTGCGCATTTTCTTTTATGGGTCCAGGTGACAACATAATTAAGTTATGTTTCCACAAAGTTCATTAAATCATTTCAAAGATGCAGGGCCCACTTGAAAGGGGATGCAAGCCTACAACTCTATTCAGGGAACACGATAGCACTACTTCAATTCTGCTATCATTGAAGCCAGGTCTAGTAGGAATTTACAACCATGTCATGTATATAACAGTACTGTGGCTTCTATTACATCACGTTTTAGGAACCGCAATGCTTGCTTATATTCTTATCGCCAACTGAAATTTATTCCCACCTTACACAGATCTAATAATAGTAAGATAATCCTGGAGACCTAAGTTACAAGCTATTGTTAATAAAATGCAAAAGAAGATGCTGACTGATATGGTCACAGGTCAAGACCAGTCTCACACCACCGGCATTTGAGCAGAACACATGGCAATTCCTTCTATGCCAACATTGACCACATAGTTTTACTTCAGTGTACACAAGTGCATCTTTGCTGGTTTTTAATTTCGCAGCTATTTTTTTAATTTACTGAAATATCATTTTCAGGCAATTAGATGTATACCAAAATGTGCAATCAAACAGAACACACCATCAACATAAACCAGTATCTTCTCAAATTACAGCCCCTTCAGTACAAACTCCATTAACCTCTCAAAAGTGACAGACATGTTACACAAGTCGAACTGTAACATAAAACTCGCATAAGCCACCATTTATTCTAAAAGCAGTCTTAATTATGCTTTCATCATCCAGTCTCACTTCCTAAGTCTAAAGTATTGAAAAAATGGGTCCTTTCCAATGCAGTAATGAAAAGGTGTCATTGTGACTTATTAAATTTCTCTTGTAAAATAGTTGAAGAATCTATGAGTATATTTCCTCGTTCTTATTTCTGTTAATTACTTTCTAGAGAAGTCAAAGCAATCTCTAAATATTTTACATTTAAAATATGCTGTATTGCAGTGCTAGCAATTTCTCTAGTACTCCAGGAAAACTGACACAGCTATTACCTAAACGTGCATCATTTATATCTATCCAATATTGTGTAACTATGGCTTGATCCTATGAACCACGTGATTATTAAATGCAGATGGTCTAATAAATAAATCAGTATATTTCATAAGTAGTACAAAGTTGCTGCTATCGAGATTTGATTGTCAGTAAAAAATCATCAACTAGTAATCTCATGTTTCTTTTTGTCAGGGTATTTAGTTTTGGATTTTTAAACGCAGATGGTCTAATAAATAAATCAGTATATTTTATAAGTAGTACAAAGTTGCTGCTATCGAGCTTTGATTGTTAGTAAAAATCCTCAACTAGCGATCTCATGTTTCTTTTTGTCAGGGTATTTAGTTTTGGATTTAGGCGTGTGACTCGTAATCTGAGGGTCGCGGGTTCGCATCCCTGTCGCACCAAACATGCTCGCCTTTTCAGCCGTGGGGGCGTTATTATGTGACGGTCAATCCCACTATTAGTTGGTAAAAGAGTAGCCCAAGAGTTGGCGGTGGGTGGTGATGACTAGCTGCCTTCCCTCTAGTCTTACACTGCTAAATTAGGGACGGCTAGCGCAGATAGCCCTCGAGTAGCTTTGCGCGAAATAAAAAAAAACAAAAACAAAAAACAAACTTTTGGATTTTGTGGAACAGAAACATCTTTAGCATTACATTTTGGTACAAGCCGTTTGATGCACTTCCGCCATGTCCGTTCTTCAACTTCAGCTCCTCAGATTTCTCTGAGTTATAGCTGCAGCATTCACATAAAAACAATTGCTTGAATGCAAGCGTTGTTATTTTAATTTTTGGTAAAAGTAAGCTAACAATAATTATAGTAAACTGAATGCTATAAAGAAGAATAACATATTAGCTAACCAAATAAATAACAAAGCTTTTTTAATACTGACGTCACCACGTGTGTTGCATAACCAAATCGGATAATAAAGAAATTACGGTCACAAGAACATTAATTAAAATTCCAAAACTGAAGCTTTAGAGTAAAGAATTGCTGTTCACTCTATCATTGGAAAAACAGACGTTATCTTGTTAACTTGTTGATTTAATATTTATGAAGATTAAGACATATTCTTAATGGCTGGATGAAGCATGACATCTGGCAAAATTTCAGAGGTTAAGTATTGAAATTCCAAAGGAAATTCAATTCTAGAAACTGAATGCCTATGCTAGAAAAATACATACCTGTAGAGATAAAATGGCTTGGAATCCAGGTAACCCTGGTAATTATAGACACCATTTATCTAACTCACCATGCTCTATTAAGAAAATAAAAGCCTGAAATTGTTTAATAAAGAATTAATAGAACATCATAGTTAGAATAACGTATTACAGTTTTGATTCTACATGGAAAATTACTTACATCCTGATTACCAGCTATAAAAACTGATATTATGAATATTAATAGTTAGAAGTTCTAGAACTTAAAGATGCAGTCCAGTTGAGTCCACTTTCTGTTCCAGAATGTCTGCTGAAATTACTAGAGAGGAATTCCACTAAACTAGCTTCATGCAACTTAACTTGATGTTTTGCTTAGTCTAGTGCTGCACCGTTAGTAGAAACAAGCAGCAGGGAAGGGGTGGTGTACTCAGAAAAATTACAATGTTTCACAGGATTGGATGCTAGCATGATGTGGGTGCTTAGATATAATGATCTGAATGCTTCTGAGATGAAGTCATTGCAGCTAAAAGCGTATTCCTATCATGTTATCTATGCATATTGAATAATAATATGAACTGCCTGCATAAGAGTGAGAAGCCTCTTAGAATCAGGCGATCCTGCATTATATTGGTGTGCAGCCCTTCCACAAACTTGCCTGCAAAGATACTGTTTAATCTGCTGAAATCATTGCAAAACACGATTTACCATACAAACGGTATAGATTATTCATACAAAAAGACAAGATTTCGGCGGTACTTGTCTTCAGGTTAATGAATTACTTTTTTCTCCAATGGATCAAACCTTCAGTACAAATTAATAATGACTGTCTTACGCTCATTCAGTCACAGGGTTCAGTTATTGTGTCCAGAAAATCTCCATTCAAAATTCTTAGTCGTCTTGTGACCAAAATATATTCAATATTATACATACAGATGAAAGGACTCCTCAGAGCAGAGGCCCAGATGTTATTATAAGTGGTATGTTCCTGATCTAGAATGGTTTTAGGTAGACTGTATATTAATTATACTCAACCACACACTCCTTCATGAAGTATACGTACTTTTGCCGTATATCTCCTGCCTGAGGAGAGCTCACCACTGCCTCCTAATCGTCTGTCTTCAAAATGCATCGCCAAGTGGCGAGTTCAGTTGAAGTTTATTTACAAACAATGTCTCCATTCTCATTGCATTAACCTCAAATGACTTCAACCACAGCTACAACTGAATTACTTGGAAACATATGTTTGGTTTGTTTCTTTGTTTTGGAATTTCGCACAAAGCTACTCGAGGGCTATCTGTGCTAGCCGTCCCTAATTTAGCAGTGTAAGACTAGAGGGAAGGCAGCTAGTCATCACCACCCACCGCCAACTCTTGGGCTACTCTTTTACCAACGAATAGTGGGATTGACCGTCACATTATACGCCCCCACGGCTGGGAGGGCGAGCATGTTTAGCGCGACGCGGGCACATATGTTTGGACTCACTCACCTAACCTCAGACTAGCCATATGCTAAACCACTATGCGATTCTTCCATCCATACTTTTTCATACTGAAGTTGTTCCTCAAACGAAGATCTCAAATGATTTACTGCAATGAACTAAATGTCTGCAACCTTACTTCTTGGATTGTAGATAGTAATGAGATCAAATTTGTGGACCTTTGCAGCATTGACAAGATTCCAACGTACAGGAGTTCTAAACTTGACAACTTTCAAACGCCATGTCCCCCTCTAGGCCACATATGCTAGTTGTTGGAAATGCTGTTTTTCTAAGTAGTAGCCCTTTCAAAACTTCGTAACACAAGAGTTCAAGTAAAAGGAAGTTTGTTTGATTTGGTTTGACTTTCACGCAAAGCTACTCGAGGGCTATCTGCACTAGCTGTCCCTAATTTAGCAGTGTAATATTAGAGGGAAGACAGCTAGTCATCACTACCCACCATCAACTCTTCGGCAACTCTTTTACCAATGAATAGTGGGATTGACCGTCTCATTATAACGCCCCACGGCTGAAACGGTGAGCATGTTTGGTGTGACGGTCGACCCTCAGATTACGAGTCGTGTACCTTAACCACCTGGCCATGCCAGGCCGTAAAGGTAAGTACATTATTCAACAACTAATAGAAAACTTCATAATGAGATCCTGCAGTTACAGCCATGAATTCTCTCATATCTTTCTACTCTATGTTAAGGTAATGTTAATTATCCTTTGAGATATTGGATAGGTTCACTAACTAACAGTAGATGCACAAAATACATCGATTATGAAGTAATACTAAAACTATTTTAGAGAACAGATATTTTTTTAAAGATCTGGGGAGAATTAGATTAATTAACTTCGTCGTTCGGATGAACATTCTGGTCCATATTTTATTTTGCTACTACAGAAAAACTAAATATCTGAGAATACTTCCGATCAGTACGGAGGAGAACTGCAGTAAATGAATTGCATCGTTATATATAAATTCCCTTGAAGGGCAATACTACTGTAGGCAATTAGTGAACTTTGCTAATTGATTAATTGTTAGAGTTATTAACTGATTACATTCAACTAATCAGTTATTCTCACAATACCATTCTTCCTATTTCCAGCTTTAAAGCTTTTTAACTATCCTTCATTTAATACGATAGGCGTCTTCATGTATCATAATTTAATATTAAGTTATTTTAATATTAAAATGTTGTATATAAAAAGGAACAATGTTGGACAAAGCTTAAAATAAAAATAGATTGATAACGCCCTATTATTTTATCTTAAAGCTTTCCACAAGACTACTGTACCAAAAGTAAAAAAAAAAAAAAAAATTGATGAAGATAGAATTTCTTCATGGTATTTTCAAACTACTTTATAATTTGACCATAGGCCTAAAATGTTAGTTAAGCGAATAGGTATTTCATTGTTGTAAATATTTCAAATCGTTCAGAAATATACAATACTAGGTTTGTTATTTAACTTTTGTAGTGCATATTGATGCGTAGAAGCCATTTTAATACTCCAAGTAATCGATTACATGACACCAAATTGTTGTTTTTCTTTTATTGGACACTTAAAGTTTTACTTTACATCCTCTTGAGGAGCGTCCTATCAAAACACAAGCCATAACTGAGTGTATAAAGCGTCAAATGGTTTAAATAGCAACTTCTAATGGAAACTATAGCGTGCATTTCTACAACATGCGTTTAACATGTTAAGTAATAAAGTTAATTATTGACATAATTAACTGTTACTTGTAATAAAGAAAAACTATAACAAAGTTACAGATTGAAATAACAAAAAGATAGGATGAAAAATAAAATAATTAAAATCATAGGTGCCATCCTTTGTCCCTATTCATCTTTGGTTGTAGTTGTTCTATAAGAAGAATTTCTTTGAATTTCCAATCAGTGGCTTTGGTGTAGGTTTGTACAAAGAATTGTGGTTTCCAATCAGTTGTTACTTGTACATGGTTAGTTAAAAAATGATCTGCACTTGAGTTTTTTTTTCATGTTAGTGTTTATAAAGAGTGTCGATATGTTGAAGTTAATGTTTGTTTGTTTGGAATTTCGCACAAAGCTACGCGAGGGCTATCTGTGCTAGCCGTCCCTAATTTCGTAGTGTAAGACTAGATGGAAGGCAGCTAGTCATCACCACCCACCGCCAACTCTTTGGCTACTATTTTACCAACGAATAGTGGGATTGATCGTCACATTATAACGCCCCCACGGCTGAAAGGGCGAGCATGTTTGGTGCGACGGGGATGCGAACCCGCGACCCTCAGATTACGAGATCGCACGCCTTAACACGCTCGGCCATGCCGGGCCATTCTGATTTTAGTACTCTGTTCATATTAAACTACATTGACAAATATACAAAAACACTTTATGGAAGCCCAGGTGACCTTCACGGCCTCACTTAATTCACTTTATATATCACCCATTCTGTTACACCGCCATTCCTAGTTTATCCTATTCAATATTGATTATTAACCTTTATTTTCATTGCCTTTTCTTGGGAACCTTCTTTCACTTACAGGTTTAGTACTACCAAATAGTACAAAATTTTACCAATTGAGTGCTGCTTAATGCTTCAGCATGGTACTATCTAATACGTTCAACTCAATCTGTGAGTCACGAGTTTGAATAGCATCGCTGAACATACCTGCCCGTTCTACTTTTGGGGCATTAATTATAATACAATAGTCAGTTCTGCTATTTGTTTGTTTCCAAGTGGCATAGCGATATGCCTGTGGATTTCGATACTCGTTATGGGCAGAGAACAGATGACTCGTTATGTAGCTTTATGCTTAACTTCACACACAAACACACTGTTTGTTTACAGTTTCCCAAGTGTCGTCTGTGGGTTGTGTGGACTAGTTTCCTTTCCTCTAAGTTATCACTACTCGCAAAAAGCTAGCACAGGTAACCTTCGAGTAGCTTTGCATAAAATTCAACAAAAATGTCCTATCTCCTCTAATAACAACTAAAGCCTGCATTTTTGTGCATAATTCGCTACTTTAGCAATTCAAAAGAAATCGAAATATCTTGCAGAATAATTACCGAAAAACAACTCGTAAAAATGCTTCCTCTTAAACTGTGCTTGTTTTAAGTTTTGACACCTTTCCAAGCTATTGCAGATGACGATGAACTGTTGAATGGGTTGAATTAAACTTTTGTGGTAGTGCTTCAACTGTTACAGCACAGTCTTCATCAAGTGCAGCCAGCAGCATGTCATCATTAAACTCAAGCTGTAGTCACCTGATCTGAACTTTTGAAACCACCTTCGACATTTTCTTTCATAAATAGCATAAACACCTTGAATGTTTCGTGTAGTTTCTGCTGCACTGTTTTCTTTTTAAACTCATAAAGCATTGTATGGTTAACGTGCTCCTCAGACACAACGAATAGTTGGATTGACCGCACATTATAACGCCCTCACGGCTGAAAGGGCGAGCATGTTTGATGCGACTGGGATTCGAACCCGCGACCCTCGAATTACGTGAAGTTAATGAAGATAGATTTTCTAATTGGTTTGCAGATTTTATATTATTGGCATTGTTGATCCTCAAGGTAAAGGCAAGAAAATCTGTGCTTCTCTTGACATTCTAATGACTTAGGGTGAATTGGATGTTAGGGTCTATTGAATTTTATTAAAGAAAGAAAGCCGTGGTTTCATAGTCTAAATACGTCATGGATCTATCTAATCCAGAGATCAAGACTAGTGTTAGTATTTGACGTCACTTGTCAAGTGCTATTGTTTCGAACACGGGCATCATTACTGCTGCATAAATAACAGCGATTATATTACACGTTTAGACACTATTTAGTTGGAGATATAGGATAGGAAAACATTGATTCTCTTTATAAACAATAACATGAAAGAAGCGTAGTTACAGATAATTTTTAACCAATCGTGAAAAAGTGACATCTGACTTGAAACCACCATCCTAAATACAAATCCTCATCCAAAACCACCAAGTACACTGAGAGATGTAACGTATTTACTAATATACACCGCTTGCCAAAATCTTAAGGCCAATGAATATAAGAAAAAAAATATGCATTTCGCGTTGTTAGACTCAACCACTTATTTGAGTAGAGCTTCAAAAGATGAAAATAAGAAAAGGGAAAATAAAAATAAAAAACTATTTAGAATTTACTAGTGAAAATGTGAACACTGTGAAATTAGCCTAAATACTAACTGTTTCAAAAGTTTAAGACCATACTGAAACGAAGCGTTAATCGGTAAACACGTAATGAAATTTAGTCATTTGTGTTCAAGCATTAGCGTTGTCAACACCTTCCACTGACATCTCCTGTGTTACATTGAGTAAAAACATGGCAAAGGCTAAAAAGTTGGCAGAGTTTGAACGTGGCAGAATTGTTGAGCTGTGAAAGCAAGGTCTCTCTCAACGTGCCATCACTGGTGAGATTGGGCGTAGTAAAACTGCTGTTGCAAATTGCTTTATTGTTTAATGTGCATTGTAAAAGTCCCTTTTATTCTTTAAATTTGGTTTTGACAGCATTTTTATTTGCGTCACATTTATCTTTATTCAGTAGTAATAAATCATTTTCGAAATATTGCAATTCTCTGGCAATTCAATATTAAAATTAATAATAATTAAGCTAATATTTTCAAGCGAGTCTTTAGAATTTCTAATTCACTTAATTCTTTTTAATATATTATTATTGTTGTTGTTATCATCATTATAAACTACACAATCTTCTTTCATTGCATCAAAAATCTACCAGTGCAATAGCATTGGTATATTTAGTAGTAGATTCATATATATCATAAACTAACTTAAGAATTGAATAATATGTGAGGTATGAGTACTTTGTAATGTTGTAAAGTATTTTAATGCCTATTTGTAATTTATTTACATTTAGATACTTCCTTTACTGCACCAATTTATTCTATCTATTCGTATATTTATTCTTCTTATCAGCATTAAAATTATCATTAACTAATGGTAAGCTTTTTGGTACATATAACCCGTTTTTTGTGTTTTTCTTTTCTATTGAAAATATTATTCAAATTTCTTTTTGTGAGCATATTCTTCCATTAATCCCCCAAGTGGTTCAGTTGTATGTTGATAAGCTTACAATGCTAGAAACTAGTTTCGATACCCATAGTGGACAAAAAAAAAGCCATATAATAAATAAAAGTAGAATTCACTATCTCAACCTATAGCAATATAAATCATGTAATTACTTTTATTCCTCCAGAGTAGATATCTCGCATTAATACTTAAAATAGCTTGCAAAGTCATTAAATAACATAAGTATTGTTTAATGAGTGACCACAAATATTTTCATTAGTTGTTTTGTTAAAAATCATGTTTTCCTAAAACCATTCTTGTATAAAATATTGTATTTACATTTTGATAGCAACTTGTCATTTTTATCCTTACATCTTCACCAACAAATGTTAGTGATCTATAGTAATCAGATATTCTACTTACTTTGAATATGAGGTATCAATATAGAAAAACAGATGCTTTACTTGTGCCGTAATTGTGTGCAAAATTTATTAATTCTTGTAAATGATGAATGAGACAAGATGACTAAATTTCAACTCTTTACAAATTTGTAATTATGCTCTCATAAAAATATTCTGTACTGACGAATGTTACAATATATATTCAAAATGAAGAACCATCTTGTTTCTTAATTTTTAATTCTGAACAAATATAACCATTATAATGTGTTATCGTTTATAGCTTTAATGTTTAACTTGTATTCAGCCGACTCTTTCTTCGATAACGACCACCTTCATATTTGTCTTCAAAAACGTTATGTAATGTTTGATAATTATGCATACTCATTAGAGCCCAATTTTTTCCATTTATTTTGAATTAAATTTTAAGTCCAGTTAAACTTGAATTAATTTTTAAAAGAAATCGTCACGGCAATATTTTGATTTCATGGATATTTGGATAGAGAATAGAAGTAATAATCTTACACCCTAATTTTCTTATTTGAATATTCTTAAGTCATGTAACTAACAGATTAAGTTGACCAACTTGAAGTAATCGAAAATAATGATAAGAAATCATAACATCTATATTTTTTTATTATTTAGATGGTTTGTTTATTTTTGAATTTCGCGCAAAGCAACTCGAGGGCTGTCTGTGCTAGCCGTCCCTAATTTATCAGTGTAAAACCAGAACGAAGACCGCTAGTCATTACCACCCACCGCCCACTCTTAGGCTACTCTTTTACCAACAAATAGGGTGATTGACCAAATATTATAACGCCCCCCACGCCTGAAAATGCGAGCATGTTTGGTGCGAAGGGGATACGAACCCGCGACCCTCACATTACGAGTCGCACGCCTTAACCCATCTGGGCATGCCGGGCCTCGAGGAATAGAACAATTGAAAATAGTAATATAATAATAGTCAGAAACCCTATTTTAGATTAGTTATTTATTTTAGTGACATGAATCAATTCAGCCATATCTATTAACTGATTATTGTCTGTGACACTAATACATGTATTTAATACTTACAGTAATTAATCAATCAAATTAATTGATCAACTCTACTGATTAATGATATGCTCATCCGGCTTTTACTCACTCCCTAGCAATCCTAGCTACAACCGTAAAAAAAAACAACAAGGTAGATAACTTTTCCGAAAAAAGAAATTTTAAAAAAGAAACAGTATACTCTTTTCTATACAAGGCACCGCATGAAAAAAATAAAAGCAGCATAAATCCTAGTTAGAAACTTGACACAAATATAATCACAAACTGAAGCATTGTATTATTAGAATTTTTAAAGCTAATCCTATATAAAACGCATCAAAATATCAGTGTTAGTAAAATAACCTTTCTGTTTTGTGGGGATTTTAATTGCATGTAATAAACTCTGCTGACAACTTGAAAACAAAAACATTACCTATAAACCAAGTTTTATAAAACAAATGTTTGACTTTTCATCAGTAGGGGCCCGGAATGGCTAAGTGGTTAAGGCACTCAACTCCCTAATCCGAGGGTCGCGAGTTCGAATTCCAATTGCACCAAACATGCTCAACCCTTCAGCTGTGGGGCCGTTATAATGTGACGTTGGTAAAAGAGTAGCCCAAGAACTGTTGGTGAGTAGCGATTACGACCTGCCTTCCCTCTAGTCTTACACTAGTAAATTAGGGACGGCTATTACACATAGCCCTTGTGTAGCTTTGCGCGAAATTCAAAAACGAACAAACTTTTCAGTAGGTTTTCGTTACAGCATTTTAAGCTCTTGTATATTTGTCATCTTTGTATATAATACGTTTTTCTTATAAATTCCATGAGAGAGCCAGGAAGAAAAGATTATTTATTGATTACATCTATAAAACGATTACATTTTTTTGAGACCCATATATAATAATAAGTTCCACTGTTTTTTATACTACCACGATTGTAATCAGGTACTTTTTGTTTTACAAATATCTAGAACTTTCTATGCACGAATATGAATTGTACAGTTCTAAGTTTTTAATTTATTGCACCTTTTTTGTTATCATATATTACATTATTTTGGTTCATATGTATTTATGAATATTTGATTCCTTACGCGATACTAATGTAATATTATTTGCATGACTTATTGCTTTTTTTTCAAACTTAGGAGATTTTTATCACTTAAACATGTTTCAATTTTCAAAATTATATTAAATAATAATGGCATAAATGCAAGGAAGAATACAAGAAAAGTTCAATTTACCTCATTCACTGCAGCTGTAATGAATATAGGTTTGACTTTTTTTCTTCTGTATGCTACAACTGTACTGTATATGGGATTTTATTTTTACATATGCTGTATGAACTGGTAAGGGGTATTTATGAATGTTGAAGCACTTTTCATCCACCCGAACATTTTTACCAAACAATGGGTTGTAACGGATTTACTGTTATACATTTTTTTTTATTTGTGTTTGTTTCAGTTTGATACATGTGACGTATATTATTGGATGCGTATTGCGCTAGTCCCACTTGTTCTCTAGATTTGTATTATACCCAACAGGATCAATTATTTTTTGTCTTTTCCCATCATTAGCCTTCTCAATGGCAACAAAAATTTCATACAAAACAAAGCCTTAGTGTACAGAAGGAAAAAGTCCAACCCTTATACGAGTCAGCTACAGTGAAGATGTAAATCAAGAGGATGAGACCAGGAATTTTACAAAATATTGTTCTTTCTGTGAAGTAAAATTTTAAAAATATTTTTGATGAGAGAGAGATCTCAGATATCAGAATACTTGTGTTTCTTTTTGTATTATCTTGCACAATAACACAACAGACATGTTTGGTCTACTTCCATTAATATAAAACTAGAGTATTTTTTTTAGGCTGAGAAATACAGGGTGGATTTAAGTATCTGATACATTATATTCCAAAGAATATTTATTATATTTAAGAACTGTTACTTATAAAGTTGTGGCCTAAGTTATTTTTTTATATAATAGTCACACAGAGTAAATTTTAGCTGCAAGAGAGAGGCACCTACTATTCTCAGTATCAGGCCCGACCATATTTGATGATTAACGCTCTTTTATCAGAGTGGTATTAACGTTATCATAAATCTGAGGATTTTCACAGTACATTTATTTAGTTTTTACTCATTTCAAATGTCCCTATGCATTTTACCAAATTTATTTCAACCAGTTTGAAAATGGAGTACAACAGTGAACGTCAATTTTGTATCTGTTACAACAGTACAATGATCCAGACTTGAAATGTATAAGCTCTTTGCATTCTGTTGTGATACTAGGCTTTAATAATTGTTTTTGTTTTGTTTTGTATTTGTACTGCAATGAAGTGTTATGTAAATGTTTTAAAGAAAATGTAGGCAGCAGCAAGAGTTAGTTGAGTATAATCTTTTGACCTTTTATTAGCAGGTAATAAGTACGGAATCTGTCTCATCCTCATCTTGTGAAGATTAGTCATTAGATTATTCTTGGTCTCTAAACATTAGACAGTAATAGCATTTTGATTTTATGTTTTACTATAGGGATTTAACATCTGTTCCCTTAATGTAAGATCATTTGAAGGGATGTGAACTGCTTACTTTGTTTCAAAGTTTATAAAGAAACCATAAAACCAAATTATTTCAAACAATTTATAAAATTACAAATTATAGTATCTTAGCAATATTTAAGTGAATAATGAGTCACCTAACTCTACTTACCATTTGTTCCAACGTAATAAGGCTCAGATTTGAGAATCTTTTACCTTTTACCCTGGCCCGGCATGGCCAAGCGTGTTAAGGCGTGCGACTCGTAATCTGAGGGTCGCGGGTTCGCATCCCCGTCCCGCAAAACATGCTCGCCCTTTCAGCCGTGGGGGCGTTACAATGTGACGATCAATCCCACTATTCGTTGGTAAAAGAGTAGCTTTGTGCGAAATTCAAAACACACACCTTTTACTCTAATTCTACGTTTCTAGCACTAAAACTGAGACATTTGCAAACTCCATTTTTCATAATCTAATATATATTTTAGTTCCTTATTAATGATAATTTGTCGTCTAGCTTTATTTAATAACTTACAAAAAGATTAACCCTACCTGAAATTTATATAAAATTAATGTTTTATGCTACTCTAGCGTGTACATAAAGGCATCCAAAGAAATACCAACAGCAGCTAATAGTAATTATTATGTATTTGTTTGTAAAAGAGGTAAGAAGGTGTTAAGCACACATAATTGTAATTTGTATCTCAACACAGATACAAGATTAGGGGAGTTACAACCACCCTGTCTGTGTTGGACTGTCCAAAATACACTATTTGATTGGTTATAGGGTAGGTGCACAACAGTGCCAGTTATGATGTTGCACAAGATAGTCCAGAAATGCAATATTTTCTGTCAGCTGGTATGCTCTCCTTCTCAAATATAGTCAGAAATTATTAAGACTTTAAGACTCCATTCAGTTTTACATGCTACACGATTTTTAGCCCCTTGACTAGTGTTTCAAGTTTCTTTATTCTGTTTTTTCTTTAATAAAACTGCCCTAATACTTAGTCCAAGCCATAACTAGGTAATAATAAAAAACATTTCCAGAATAATTCTTTTTATCTTCCAGCACAATCTTATTTAAATAATGGCATGTCAGTGTGTGGGTAAAAAGCAGAAAAGGTAGTAGAGAAAGGTAATAAAATAATTTAGGCCATAAAACCATTAAAGGCAATTGCTTCATTCCTTCTCCATCATTTTAAGACTACTTTATTGCTATTATAACTATATCACTTTATGTTGTAATCACCAGTTGTAACACTTGGAGTAAGAAACCAGTCAACAGTAGCTCCTTAAGCCATAAGAAGGGAGAGGGAAGAAGAGAGAGTAGATTCTGTACTTAAATACGTTTTGTCTTCTTTCTAACACACATTCTTTCAGGCAGAAGAAAACTTAGAAATGTGCCTGTAGTTTCTTGGTTCCCTTCAAAGCTTTATCATGTGTGGTAAGGAAATGTTTTTGTTTTTTTTAACAACATAATATTATAAGGTAACCTTTTTAAAAAAAACTATTATTTTACATATAAAAAAAGGTAATACTACTTCAGGATGGAACCCTAGTGAAATTCTAAAAGAAGTTGAAATCTAATTTCATTTAATTTGTATATCTGTTAAGCATTTAGTTGACAATTGAGTTGTGCATTTAGTGTCTTGTTAAAGGTCTTCTTTACTGTTCTGATTTCTCATGATATCTGCATTTCAGTACTTTGAATATGAAAAAAACTTGTTAGTGTGATGTTTCTTAGAACCAATGTTTAATTTTCAAACATACCCAATCTTGACAAAGAAAAATTTATTTTTTAATTGTGATTAATCATCACAAAGTTAGTATACATTATAATTTATTTTCAATTCTTTTGTTTTAATTTATAGGACAAACAATTTATACATTATTTCAAGTATTACAATATTTTATAATATTTGAAATGTTGTTGTTTTTAATTAAGAAGAAAGCTACACAATGGGCTATCTGTGCTCTGCCCACCACGGGTATCAAAACCCGGATTTAAGCGTTTTAAGTCCGCAGGCATACCGCTGAGCCACTGGGGGACCTCTTTGAAATGAGATCTGTCTTTTCGTTGGATGTTTTAAGTTTTGTTCTTCAGTAATTTTAATTTTGTTATAGCTAAACTGTTATTAATTTTCAAGTCATGACTGTGTAATGTAAGTGTAGGAATCATGGTGGAACTGTAATTGGTGATTCTTAAATATAGTCTTTATTGTTAGTAAATATTTTATCTCTTCCTTTTAGTTTATGTTTTACACAAAAAAGAAGGCTTTATTTTATAACTCTTTCTAAATGCTTATCCGAAGTTTCTTCTTTTATATTTCATACTTCACTTATTAAGGGTGAATTAGGTAATTTGTTACTATTGGCTGTGTTTATGAATTCAAACCAAAACTGTCACAAGAAGCAGCTTATTGAATTAATAATCATGGCTAGTAGAGGAAATAGGGGAACGTACTTGTACACTGTTTGTTCAACTAGTAAATTATTAGGCTTTCTCAAGAAATACTTTAATTTTATAACATGTATATATAATATGTCACAAATGGTGTACATAATTTATTCTGGACGATTCTCTGATTTATTACGTTACGTCTGAAGATGTCAAATAGCTGGAAATTTCAAATTTAATTTAGAAGTTAATTAAATGTCGATATGTATTTTTTTATATTTGCTAGCAAAATTGATACACAATTTTCTTTATTATCACAAATATACAAATAACAATACAATTTATAATAATGGTCAGGGACGTAGATCCTGGGGGTGGGGGTATACATTCCCCCTTCATTTTAGGTGGGGGTATGGTGCATACAATCATCCACCCTACAGTTTGGTCTGTTGAATTGTTTTATTGCATCACAGACCTAAAAATTGTGTGTAACTGCTGACCATACAACTGTTACTCGGGTCTGTAGTACTAAGGCATCTAGCTATAGTAGCTACATGGGTGTTGTTTCATAAAAAACTATGTAGAGCTTGGAAAAGTGCAATTTTACAATATAGTTGGAAGTGTACATACCATAAAAACGGAAAGATGCGATATATTACAGCGAACTGTATTTAGTTAAGGTTAGATTTGACTTATTTGGTAATGATTTATAACCCTACCGAAATGCTAATGTATTACAGGAAGAGCAGATTTTGAGTTATTAACAGAGGCATAGATACACCCCCTTCATTTTTTGTAGGGGGTATGGTGCATACAATCATCCACCCCTACAGTTTGGTCTGTTGAATTGTTTTATTGCATCACAGGCCTACAAATTATGTGTTTGTTCTTGTGATTCTCGTGTTATTACCAATCAAATTACATAATTAGGCCTAGATGTAGGCTTTTTCAGTAGCTGAAATGTACATCTTTACTATAGGCGTGCTTCTAAGCTTTTCGATCTAAGCGATAGTTCGTAAGTATCAGTCAGTAGGCCTAAGTATACATGCAAGTATCGTGACAACAAGATTACTCTGTGACTTCAGATTCACGTAATCAGAGATTACCAATTTGCAAATTGAACAGTCCACATGAGTGGTTGCAAAAATCATCCCTCCCATCGGGTGTAAAAAATCTACGCCCCTGATAACGGTTATTACAAATAATTATTTATATACAAAAACTTTTACAAACTTACAAACAATATTCAGACTTCTATCTCGTCTGAAAATTAAGTAATTCATAGACGGTCAAGGTCCACAACAAGTGAGTTAATTTTATGTTGATATACAGGTACACTTCACTCGACTGTAATGCCAGCTAGCTGTTTTCTTGTTTGACTTAACGCGGTTTGCAAGATTACTTGGTCTGGGGGTGTTATAATACGACGATCAATCCCACTATTCGGTGGTAAAAGAATAGCCCAAGTGTTGGCGGTGGGTGGTGATGACTAGCTGCCTTCCCTCTAGTCTTACACTGCTAAATTAGGGACCGCTATCGCAGATAGCCCCCGAGTAGCTTTGCGCGAAATTCACAACAAGCAAACAAACCAAGACTTAGCAGACAAACTATATTCTTAAACTGTTTCTTGGCGCATGTGTTCATAATCTTTACGTGAAATTCTAAAGTTCAGTTGGCCCAACAATATTCGAAGATACGCTTGTGCTTTCGTAAAACATATATTGTTCGTCCTTACTTTTTAGCAACACACATTTTACAATACAAGTTATATACATTTCTAAATATATATTAAAATAATATTAAATGCAATACACCTTTTTCATACTTACGGTCATTAATTCTAATGTAATATAGGGTTATGTACTTCAAACATTACAAATGCTATCCTAAGAATAGCAAGTGGTAGTACATTAATTCTAATGTAATATAGGGTTATGTACTTCAAAAATTACAAATGTTACCCTAAGAATAGCAAGTAGTAATTTTTACCCTTTCGTGGTTTGGTTCTTGTTTCTGCTGTGTTAATGTTTTCTCCATTTTATTGTGAAAATGTGTTCTTTTATAGTGGTGCTTCTGTTTACTTAAAAAAAAAAGACAGTTAAAATTAATATATTTACAACGGTTTGGGAGATTTTGTTCTCTATTTTTTCCTAATGCTAATCTTTTGGAAAGAAGGTTGAAGGTTTACGCAACAAAAACAGCAAAATAAAATAAGTAATTTCAAATTACAAAAACAATACACGTAATAAGAGTAATAAATGCTAACCACTCTTATCAAAACACTCAAATTGTCATATCTACTGTTTGGCTGAATAATAACCAAATAAAGAAGCAGATCTTAATGAAAACACAAACCCTGTGTATTCTTAAACTCAGTTAAAAAAGAATATAACATTAAAGCTATACAAACGCCTCTCAATGACACAGCGGTATGTCTGCGGATTTATGCCGCTAGAAACTGAGTTTCGACACCCTTGGTGGGCATAGATCAGATAGCCCTCTCTGTAATTTTGTGCTTAATAACAAATAAACAAGCTAGAGAAAGATAATGAAATTTAGTGGTATATTAGCATAGAATAAACATTGTTTATAAATTAGCATGAAGAACTAATATATTTCTGAAACAACGTCTTTCACTATACATTTCGATATTTGTAAAGATTTTGAATTTGAAATGGTTTTACTAAAATTATTCTGAGCTATTATTTTGCAAAGAAGCAACTTTTATCCTGTTTATATTTATTTTGAACTTGATAGCATATTTGTTGTTACAGGTCGTGCAATATATTTATTAGCATACTTGTAATAAAATATGTGAATATTATTTAGTTCTCCAAGTTAACTAATTATCTTGTATGACAGGGTTCCCAAAACGCTTTTGAAATGTAGAAATGTTTTAGAATTTTGTCTTATAATTTCCTAGTCTGGAAATATTCAGGAATCTTGAAAATTCATGAAATATACATGGAATTCAGGAAAATACTTTCTTTGTTTATTGAGGTTGTTTTGTTTACTTATTGGCTGCCTAATCATCATTGACAGATTGCACAAAGTCATATTTAACAGCGTTTTTTGATAAATAAGTCTCGATATTTAAGAATATTATTAATAGGTTGGTTGTTAGCAATGTGTCTTGACACTCCTGAGGAAGCTTAAATTATAGCATAAAAAATAAACATCTGAAAATTTAATGCCATAAAAGAAATAAGTATGCTAACAATAAAGTTTTACAATATTGCCTTACATACCATTTGTACTGTTGTGTTTAATCTGTAATGTTATTGATTAAATGTTTGCGATTTTTAAAGCACTGGCAGTTCAAACTTTAAACTTAAAAGTAAACAGATTGACAATGAAGAAACACTTACGAGACTTGTAACCTGTGTTGGAATTAACAGGTAACACATAGACAATTCAAGCACTTATATTGACAACTTATCTTGTTATAAATAGTAGAACTAGTCTTAAAATGCTAAATATATATTAACAACTTTTACAACAAATTTTGAGGTTATTGAAAGTTAGAAGTATATAAATACTATACACTTCACCAGACTCACCTGGCTTCTTCAGGAGACTGAGATGTAATGATTTGATTGTGTATTGGTGAGGAAGAAGCTACGTAACGAGTATCTAAACCCTATTTTTAGTATTCTAAACCTACTGACTTACCGCTGAGCAAGTGAGGTACAAAATGATTTGTATCCTTTTGGGTTTTAGGCCCATTTGCTCAGCTCAGCCAAATTTGGAATTAAGCACAAAGCTACACAATAGGCTATCTGTGCTTAGCCAGCCATGGGTATCGAAACTCGGTTCCTTGCGATGTGAGTCCGCAGACATGTCTCTATGCCACTGAGAGGTGGGCCCATTTGAAAGACATGGGAAGGTCAAGTGTATATCAGACATCTTTCTCCCTCCTTAGTTGTTGATTAAAGCGATTATACTTTCTATTTGTATATCCGGGAAAATATAATTTTATAACACATTAGGATTAGAATATGCATCCAACAATGCGAGTATTCGCTCTACCCACATTCAAGGCCATGGCTGTGTACGGAATACAAGTAGTATTCACATTGAATCCAACAGTATCATCACTTCACTTGTTTGTGCGAAAGTTATGCACAGTGCAAGCAGTTCCAGTTATAATACACACTTTTCACTAATTTAAATTATTTGATGTGCATATTGCATATAGGTGACTATTATATATTATAATTACGAGTTAACAAATAACAGGTCGGAGTTCTGTAAATAATAATAATAATAAAAAATTGGAAATTTGTACATCAAGCTTCTCCCATGATCAGAAAATAAAAACAATCACACTTTGAGAAAATAAAGACAAATTTCAATTACACTGTAAAAAATTGATAAGATTGGTGCAACTTCAATTAAGAATGACAAATCTGAACGTTAGACACACACACAAAATGACAGCTGACTTTTATAAATATTAGATGGTAATCAGTGGAAAAACAGTAGTATCACTTTTCATAACTTTTATATAAATTTATAAAAACCATATTAGTCGTTTATTCTCTACATTATGACTGCATCAAGAATGTTTACATTATTTATAATGTTAAAGAGCGCAGTTTGAAAAATTGAAAATTTTAGTTATTGCTGAAAAATATATTTTGGAATGTTTTTTTTTCATGTTGTAAAAAAATATCAAGTATTCTTTAAAGGTTGCCTTCCCCCCACAATGGAATAACGGTATGCCTGCGGACTTAAAACGCTAAAAACTGGGTTTCGATATGTGTGGTGAGCAGAGCACAGATAGCCCTTTGTGTAGCTTCGTGCTTAGTTACAAATTTTAAAATTAATTTTATTGCATAATTTGAATACTATTCGTTCATGCTTATACACATTTAACTGCGTATTATCAAACTTAGTAATAGTAATGTCTAATTAATAATTATTAATACTAATAGTATATCTAATTTAATCAGCAGTATGTAATGTAAGGCTCAGCTGAAACACTACTTTGTTTCCTAACCTCTTTAGCAGCACCGACCTACTCTATTGCATCGTTTCGCGTTCAAGCTTTTGGTCTTTATGTAGACCTAGCAGGGTCAGATCCTCCTTATACCTCTTCTTCCCCCTTGAACTCCCTTCTGTGTGGATTCCTATACGTGGTGAGGGGACCTCCCAGGGAAGGTTATTGCACTTCAGCTTACCTCCTCTGGGATCTAAACATCCATCCACGTGTTTGCCGTGCGTCGTGACCCGTGAATGGGAGGAGAGGATCCTCGAGGTTGAGGGGTCCAACCTTTGGCCTTGAATTCCTGTAGACGAGCGGCCTTGGGCCTAAGGACAATTGGCTGGTCCACTTGGGCGAGAGTCAACCAAGAACCAGTATTGGATGTTCTGAATAGACGTTGTTGACATTGTATCTGATGCTTGTGTTTGGGTATAGTGCTCACGTTGCTGCAGTGTCCTTGATTGGCATTTTAGTGCATCCCCTCTTAGGGCTCCATGGTGGGTGGGGTCAATGGGAACCGAAAAATTATTTTTTTTTATCATAGATCCTCCAAATAAAACATTAAATAAACTCATGGAAAAACAGTCCACAGGTAAAAGCAGCAATCTTCAGCATCTGTAACACCTGTATCTCATTTTCTCATAGTAAATTCTCCTTCAAATAAACCTATAGGGCAAATGTCTCCCTTTTTCATTTAAAAGGTACTAGAGAGACTTGTTAGCTCTCCAATGTCAGTCAAAAAGCTTCGCTCTTGTGACATATTGGTGGAAACATCCACATGTCAATACAGTAAACTTCTCTTGCATTCAAAGGCGATTGGGGATATATCTGTTGAGGTTGCACCTCATGCTACTTTGAATTCGTCATGAGGAGTTATTGTTCAGAGGGGGTTGAAGAACATTCCCGGGGCAGAAATTCTCGCTGATTTCTCCACCCAAGGAGTTTCTGCAGTGAGGCATACCTCCACTCACAAAAATGGAATTATGATGTCAACCAATGTTCTCATTCTAACATTTACATCACCATCACCTGCATTATCAAGGCAGGTTATCTTAATTGCAAGGTACAGCCATACATTCCAAACCCTCTCAGATTTTTCAAGTGTCAGCAGTTCAGTCACTGTAAGGCATCATGTCATGGTTCCTTGATGTGTGCTCGTTGTGGTGGCAAAAACCATGATGCCTGTGAGCGTGAAACAGACCCTCATTACGTCAATTGCAATGGCTCTCACCCGACTTACTTTCGTTCTTGCACTAAATGTTTGGAAGAAAAAGAGGTGTAGCATTTGAAAACAACGATGAAGGCTCAAAAGTTGCTGTCCACCACTTCATCTTGGACATATGCTGCTGCACTTTATTCCACTACCACAGTGGGAGTGCAGACGGATCTCTCTGTGCCTCCAAAAGAATCGTTTTCAAACCAAATGAAAAGTCTTTGAACCTCTATGCTTAAAAAGTTGATAAATCAACATCAACGCCCATCTCTGTCTCTAACATACATTACAGTAAACCAAAAGATCCACTTCCTTTGTTCTAGGTATGGGAATTTCCTTGGGTACATCTTCTTCCACCCCACGATGCAAAACGATCATTAGTTCACGTCCTCAGTCACTGGATTCCTCTTTCAACAACAAAGACCTGACCAATCGACCCAAGGCAGGATCCATGGAGGTCGAAAGACCTCTCTCGAATAAAGACAATAAAGAAAAAAGACGTGGTTATAAACGGAAGGGCTTTCTGCCAAATTCGCTTATACATAAATAAAAATGGCTGTCCAATGAAATTGTGGAGGTTTACATTCTAATCTGGATGACACTAGAGCACTGATTGCTTTCTACCATCCTGTATGTCTTTCCTTACAGGAAACACTTCTCAAACCTGCCAATACAGTCACCTTTCGGCGGTTTTCTTTATACAGAAATGACAGACTGTGTGATGGATGAGTGCATGGAGGGGTGGCACTGTTGGTTGATCAGCACATGCCCACCATGTCTTTGCCACACGACACACCCTTGTAAGCAGTAGCCATCTGTGTTTCCTTGAGTCTTACCAACACTGTTTGTTCTCTCTACCTGCCACTAGGAGAGACATATTATCAATCAGCCCTTGCTGCTCTCATTGAACAGTTGCCATCTCCCTTTTTTATCCTGAAGGACTTTAATGAACATCATTCTCCTTTAGGGAAGTGCAGATATTGAGGGAAGGGGTCACTCCATAGAGCATATGCTCTCTGATCACAACTTTTCTCTTTTCAATTCTGGTTCTTATACTTATTTTCATGCACCTAGCCAGTCCTTTACTACTATTAATCTCTCAGTTTGTTCCCCTTCACTATTCTCCCACTTTTCATAGAAGGTTGACAATAACCCACGAGGCAGTGATTATATTCCTATAAGTTTGAAGGAGACTGGCCGTGGTCGATGCCATATGACACGCATGCTCCAGTGGAAGCTGGATCAAGCAAACAGGCTTTCTTTCACTGCTCTTGCAGCACTTGATCCTACCATCGTCTGTAAGCCATCAATAGATGACTCTGTGGCAGCAGTAACTAACTGTATTATACAGGCAGCTGCTCAATATATTTCTTAAACTTTGTCACGTTTTCTACAATATCCTTCTCCGTGGTGGAATCCTGCCTGCTACATTGCATGGAAGACTAAAAAACGGGCCTGAAATACTCTTTGTAGATTAACTTCACAACCAGCATATCTTCTATCACCAGTTCCAAAGTCATATTGAGAAGATTTAAAAGTTAGTGGGCAATATATTCTGTCCCCCTCTCCCTCTTGCTCTATGATGGCCAAGAAGTGGAAGTAGCTGACGCCTAGAGCATTGCCAATACTCTAGGTGAAAGCTTTTGCCAGGTATCTAGCACTTCTGCTTCATCCTCCATCTTCTTAGCCATCAAGATTCGGGCAGGGTGATCATTTCTTTCCTTTCAAGCTGATTGTCTCTATGACTATAATCGTCCCTTTACACTAGTGAATTTCAAACTGGCCCTTCATCGGTCTGGCATTACATCAGTCAGACCTGTTGATGTACACTATGAAATGCTGCACCATCTATCCTGCTTCTCTTGCTATTCTTCTGATTGTTTTAACCTAGGGATCACCAAACTTTTTCACAGGGGGCCAGATTACTTGGGAAATGAGAAGTGCGGACCACATGATTATTATGTTCAATACTCATAAGCTAGAGCAAAAGCTCTCTGTAAAAGACTTAACACTAAATTTAGGATGCCACATTAGCCATGTGGGAGTAACATGCAATATACACATATAATAAAAAACAAACAGAAATACAACCAACATTTTTATTCACCAAAAGGTTATCAAAGAAGGTAACATTAGCAAAAACAATTGTCACATCGCACATAGTGCGATATTTGAATTCACATATTTGAATTTTACTAAGCTGCAAAAAAAGTTAATGAGATTTATTATGGCGTTTCGCTTTCAAAATATCTTCAATGTTCGGTTTTGAAATGCTTTCAAATGTTCATCAGTCAACTTTGATCGATGTACCGACTTCACATACTTCATTATTGAAAAGGCTTGTTTACAGACATAAGTTGTTCTGAACACTGATGCCATACCAGATGTGAACTGCTTCAGCTTTGGAAAATCATCTTCAGGTATGCAGCTGTAAAATTCAATAAATTGCCCCTCTCTGTATTTTGCTTTCAACAAGTTATTTCCTTGCAAATCGATGACCTCCAGCTGAAGTTCCACTGTCACGTCATCAATGACACAATCAAAAGGATTCTGAAAAAGGAGAATGTCACTTTCGATTCTGTCGAGATCCGAAAATCTCTCTAAAAATGCTTATATAATTCACCAATAATCTTTTTCTGAAACTCCAGGTTGACATCTTCTGTGATTCCAGCATGAAACTCATTGAAGCACTGAAAATGGGAGATGTTTCCTCCTTCCAAATGTGCTTCAAACAATGACAGCTTTCTCCGAAATCCTTTAATGATTCTATAGAGATCACAGACAAGGTTATTCTTCCCTTGAAATTTCAAGTTCAATTCATGTAGAATGTGATGTCAACCAAAAATGACAACTTTGTCAACCAGGTTGGATCCGACAGAAGTGGATTGGCTCCATATTTCTCGATAAGAAATATATCTATTTCTCTTCTCAGCTTATAAAAACGAGACAAGACGTTACTGCAGCTGAGCCACTGACCACTGTGTGATAAGGCAAGTCACAGAAATCCGAATCAATCTCTTCAAGAAACGCCTTGAACTGGCGATGATTAAGTGCATAACCCCCGAATGAAGTTCACTGCAGAAATGACTAATTTCAGTACGCAAAAAATATCAAAGTATTTTCCACAGAGTGCTTGCTGATGTATGATGCAGTGTATTAACAGAGCACTTGGGAGTTGAAGATCTTCCAACTGTTTCCTGATCAGCCCCACCAGACCCTTCTTTACTCCAGCCATGTTTTTTCCTCCATCAACTGTTACACCTCTAAGCTGATTCCACTGAAGGTTATAAGTCTTGCAAAGTTTCATGCACTTCCATGAAAATGTCTTCTTCAGTTGTTCTTCCGTGTTCTGAAAGTCCAAATTAACTCCACGAATGAACACGAAAAGTTGTGACGTACTCGAGAGATCAGTAGACTCATCCAATGCCAGAGAATACTATAGGAAGTTTCTAGCTTTTTGGCGTATCTGTAATGCGATGTTATCTCCAGGTTCTTCTGCTCTCTGTACAACTGAAGTTGCTGAAAGGCTGATATTTTCAAAGAAATAGGCTTTTTCAGGACACAGCTCATTTGCTGCTTCCATCATACACTCTTTGATGAAGTTATAGTCAGTAAAAGGTTTTCCTCGCTCTGCCATCCTATGCACTATTTTTTAACTTGTACGAGTCACAGATTCATTTTCAGCAAACTTTCTCGTGAAAAGATTCTTCTGAGATTCAAAAACACGTTTCATGGATTCAAATTTCTCAGAACGGAACTTTTTTGAAAATTTCAAATATGTTGATATATGTTTTGTTTCATAGTGACGCCAAAGATTGTACTCTTTCAAAACGGCAACACTTTTGGTGCATATCACACAAGTAGCTTTCTGGTTTTTTTGTTTCCATAAAGAAGTACTTTTCTCCCCATTCTTCATTGAAAGCACAACACTTAGAGTCTACTTTTCTTCTTTTAAAAGCAGCCATAACGATGGGTGAAAGAAAACAGGATCTGAAAATGAAAAACACAGAATGCTGTGAGAAAAGTATTGTACTGGTCCAAGAACGCAAAAACAAAATATATTGAAATGTACGTTTGCCACGACACTTACCTAAGAACGAATTACGAAAAGCGCATAACCCGACTACTAAGAGAAATGAGCTTGCTGAAGCGGTAACCCTAGGCCGCTGAACTTACAAGACGAGTCGATAGGAAGAGGGTTAAGTCTGTACTTGTTTTCGAAATCCTAATGCTTTCATAGATACGTGCCTCGATATGAATAAATGGGCAGCAAGGACGAAAAAAGAATTTTCCTATTGGTTAAAAATGCGCATGACAGCCTTGTTTCTTTTTATCATAAGGTATTGTGTTTGCCAGCTCAAAGCAACATTCCTGTGAGATTTATTTTGTTATGACAATCGAACATTTGATGAAATGTCACTTTTTATTTCCAAGCGGCTAGTTGCTGGCGGGCCGGAAAAATGACCTTAAGGGCTGTATCCGGCCCGCGGGCCGTAGTTTGGTGACCCCTATTTTAATCTATCTGGCAGGAAAATGTTTTTCTGATGCCTGACACCAGGCTACTGTTCTACCTTTCTGTAAGCCTGGGAAGGATCCCAAGATTCCTTCAAACTACTGTCCGATTGCTTTGATGAGCTGTCTGTTAGAAAGGATGGTTACTGCTCGCCTTGTTTGGTTCCTCGAATCAAACAACAACAACTTCCTTTCTCCCACCAAGTGTGGGTTCTGACAACAGCACTCCACCATTCAACACTTGATTTGACTTGAAACATCAATCAGAGAAACCTTTCTCAAACGACAACATCTTTTATCAATATTCTTTGATATTGAGAAGGTTTATGGCACAACATGGAGAAATGACAATTTGCGAGATCTCCATATATACATGGGTTACGTGGCCATTTGCCCATTTTTATTAAGAATTTGTTAATGGACAGGCGATTCTAACTTCGTGTGGGTTTGACACTTTCCCGTTCTTTTCTACAGGGATGTGTTTTGAGTGTCACACTTTTCAGTATAAAGATTAATGCCATCACTGAACAACTCCCTCTTACTGTTGTAAACAGGCTCTATGTTGACGACTTTCACAACTCATGTCAGTCATCGAATTTGAGGTAAACTGAGCGGCAGCCACTGCCAACTCTTGGGTTACTCTTTTACCAACGAATAATGGGATTGATAGTCACATTACAACACCCCCACGGCTAAAAGGGGCGAGCATATTTGACGTACCCCTTAGGTTACGAGTCAAGTGCCCTAAGCACCTGGTCATTCTGGAGCATTTTGTTTTTTCAGTTTCTTTATGTTTGTAGGTGCAATATTTATATCAGGTCATCCTATAAGTAATGTCAGAAAATGTAACACAGAAAGTGCATCATCATTTCTCTCTTTGCAGAAGGCTTTAATAACTAAAATATGTAGTAGGACGTGTGTAAAAATGTTGAGATAAATAAAAGAAACTAAGCTAACTCCACTTTTTCTGATCATTAATCAAATAAACACATATTAAGATGGATGTTTCTGAGGAACTCATTAGGCGTATAATGCTTTATGAGTTTAAAAAAGGCAATAATGCAGCAGAAACTACACGAAACATTCAAAGTGTTTATGGTATGGAATCTCCCAATGAAAGAAAATGTTGAAAGTTGTTCCAGAAGTTCAGATCAGGTAACTACAGCTTCAATGATGTGCCACGTTCAGATCGTCCTGTTGAGTTTAATGATGACTTGCTGCCGGCTGCATTTTATGAAGATTGTGCTGTAACAGTAGAAGAACAAGCATAGAAGCTTACTTCAACCCATTCAACAGTTCGCCGTCATCTGCAACAGCTTGGAAAGGTGTCAAAACTTGGAAAATGGATCCCTCATGATTTGACAGAAGCCAACCTCAAAGCAAGAATGGAAATTTCTCTGCACTCTCGCGAACGTAACTCTCCTTTTTTGGACAGGTTGTGACTGGAGATGAAAAATGGATACATTATATTAAACACCGCAGACAATGGCTCAGTGCAGGTAAACTGACTAAAGCACAACCCAAAATGTACCTCCACCCTAGGAAAGTCTTGTTAAGCATTTGGTGGAATATTGTTGGTCTGATCCAATTTTGATGTGCTGCCACTCAATGTAACAATTACATCAGACTTCCATTGTCAACAGTTAGAGCGCTGGAATGTTGCACTGAAAGAAAACAGGCCTGCACTGATCAATTGTAAAGGTGTTGTGTTACACCAGGACGGCCTCATACAGCAAGGATCACACCTGTAGAGATTGAAGAGCTAGACTGGGAAAAACTTTCACATCCTCCTTGTTCTCCAGACCTTACCCCATCTGATTATCATCTATTCTAAAGTTTGCAAAACTATCTTGATGGAAAAGAGCTTGGAACACATGAAGATGTCAAAATACCCTCTTTCCATTCTTCTCCTCCAAACCCCCGGAAATTTCTAGAAGTTGCATTCAGAAGCTTGTGAATCATTGGCAGGAAGTAATTAATAATAATGGAACATACATTATTGATTAAATAACATTAAAAGCATTTGAAATCCTTTCTCTTTTTCTGAACCTAAAATCGGACATTACTTGAGGGATGACCTGATATATGCAGGAATAGCATATTCTATTACCGGATGTATATAAATTATATAAATTTTGACTGTTTTCAGCAGATTTACCAACATTTTTACATGAAAATATCCTGTAACATATTTGTTAATAATTTACTTTCTGTGTGGTTTTCAAAATAATTTTCATCATAATGTTTTAAAACGAGACCTAAAACACAAGCGATTTCGAATAGTTGACTATTCTCATTCTTTATTATCTTAAAGAAGAATAGTGAACTATTCGAAAGCTCTCAAATTTTGTGTCCTATTTGAAAACATTACCTTTCCAGTGATCCTGTTTACTAACTTGTTTATCAGATTTTGTATGGTAAGTTAGGCAGAGGAATTTTGCTTAAGAAGCAGTATTTAGAACAGTTCTCTTTATATATAATTTTGATTTGTGTTTACGAAGTTGTATCTTTTTTAAAAATATCAGTAATTTGGTTTTTGATTGTTAATTTTTATTGGATGTTTTTCATAAAATTTTATTATTTGATTTAATACGAATTGAAGATTTGTAGTTGCTATGAACAGGTTAGGGGAACTCTTCCAAATAGCTACATCATCTGCGAATTGTAAAGTCGTACATCAGTTAATGTCTATTAATGGCATATCACTTATATACATAATAAGGAAGATAGCAATAACTATCCCACCCTGAGGACCAACCGCCTCAAGAGTATATTACTCTGAGTAGGCGCCTTTCATACTTACACTAGATTGTCTATTATCTAGAAAGTTGGATAACCAGCGAATAACACCTGCCGATAATTCTAATTGCCACAATTTGTTACGGAGCCTATTATGTCATACAGTGTCGAATACTTTTCCTGTGTCCCCCGCTCATACAACTGTAAGTCTACGTATTTACAATGCTAAAATCAGAGGTAAAAGGGCCAGAATGTTTGGTATAATAGGGATTCGAACTCGCGACCCTCGGATTACGAGTCGAGTGCCCTAACCACCTGCCCAAATAGAAAACATATCTATAAAGGTAAATAAAACGCGACCCATATTCCAGAATGTAACTTTATTACGTAAGTATTTCGTTATTACTTGCTCGTCAAGACCTATCAGTATTTTAGAAATTAACTAATTCAGTTATATCTAAATTTAAGTGAAGAAATCGTTAGGATATTCATAACTCCCAATGAAGCTGTAATAACGCAATGCTGAGCTATTAAAGTTACATTCTGAAGATATAGGTTGTGATTTTATTTACATTTGTAAAATGTTATTTAAATTTGTCATTTAAATTTGTGATAGTAAAGTTAGATACATTTTTGTAATTGAGCCTAAAGTAAGGATGTAATATATTATAACCTACTCAAGCCGAGTGCAGTCCCACAGGGGGGACAGCGGTAACTCTCGGAACCTTAAACCCTAAAATCCGGGATTTCTGTACTTCGCGGTGCACACAGAAGGTGGGTTATGTGTCTTTATTTTCCAACAAATCGAAGTGCGTAAAATTTCTCACGAAATTAAAAATATCAATTTAATTCTAAACCAAAATCATTTCTGCGTAAACTATTTTGCTGTTACATCACCGAAGTTATAAAAAACGTTGAAAAATCTATTAATATTTAAGGTAAATAAAACAATGATGTATACATCCAGAATATATCTTTATTGGACTGGCATGGCCAGGTGGTTAGGGAACTCGACTCGCAATCTGTGAGTTCGAATCCTCGTCCCACCGAAAAGGTTTTTTTTGGGCTACTCTTTTACCAACGAATAGTGGGATTGACCGTCACTTTATAACGCCCCCACGGCTGAAAGGGCGAGCATGTTTGGCGCGACGGGGATGCGAACCCGCGACCCTCAGATTACGAGTCGCACGTCTTAACACGCTTGGCCATGCCGGGCATATTGTTAAAAAGGGAATTGAGTCCGACTATGTCGGATGGGCTACTCCATACTGCCTATTCACAGGCGCGATCCCACTACTGCACGACGCGGGAACTTTTGCCTGCTGCGTTTCCGACCTGGGCCGGTTCGCTCCTCATTATTCAAGCTGGTGATCCTCGGCTCCCCTAAGATCACAATATCGACGCCGAGCTTAGTGTGAACGCCCGATCAACATAGGTCAGTATACAGCAGATTTCCCAACCTCAAACCCTCCACCAACTCCGGCCTCCAAATAGCTGGATTACAGGAGAATGCCACAACCCCCCAGCCATCTCGGAGAAGCCTCCAATTTATTATGTTTCGTATTACGATTTCAAATAGCCGAAAATATTAACGTAATTTAGAAGTTAATTGAATTTCGATATGTATCAAGTATATGATATTTTACAAGATTGATACACACATTTTTTTCCTTAACTTAAACATATTTTAATATAAAAATTTCAATTTATAATAATAGTTATTAGAAATAATTATTTATATAGAAAAAATTACAAACTCACAAACTATTCAGTCGTCTATCTGGCCTGGAACTCAATATTTTATCGACTGTGCAGGGTCCACAACCGGTGAATCAACTTTATGTTTACACTTCATCTGACGGGAATGTTAGCTAGATCTCTACATTTGTGTCTTCACAGCAGACAGTTGCCGTCCATTCTACAAAGTTTCATAGATCTGTTTGTGTTTAGCTTAACGCAGTTTACAAACTCACTTTTCATAAAGGAAGATAATTGCTTACCTCGTAAAAATACTAAGTCCGATATATTTAAGTTGAACAGTTCGTGATGGTCGAAATCTATAAAAACTCCAAACCAAACTAGAAACCAAAGTAAAAATGTAGTCATAAGACGGCTGGTATGGGTATTAAAACTTTAATTAAAATGAAGCATAGAACAACGTTCTGACCTTCTTAGGTCATATTCAGATTGAAGTTTTAATACTCATTCCAGCCGTCTTATGAAAACAGTATTTTATTACTGTTTCTCGGCTAGCTTTTATACCAATTAGGCGAGGTTTTTTACCGTTCAACAATATTCGAAGATACGCTAGTGTTTTCGTAAAACATATACAGTGAAACCTGTCTTAGGCGGAATCGCACGGGAACGAGTAAAATTTCCGGCTTAGACATAGTAAACATGCATTTCCTTAATTATATATAATTTTTGAGCGGAACGTTATGCTTGTTTGACTCAAAGGAAGACGTTTGTGAATAAAGTTATTATACTGTTTGTGCTATATTTATTTCAATAAGGACAAAACAGACATTCAAAGTATACATAAGTACACAAAATCTTAATCGCATTTACTTGAAGAAAGTGTCCAGTTTCAACTGTTTCGTATGGCCAAGCGCGTCAGGCGTGCGACTCGTAATCCGAGGGTCGCGGGTTCGCGCCCGAGTCGCGCCAAACATGCTCGCCCTCCCAGCCGTGGGGGCGTATAATGTAACGATCAATCCCACTATTCGTTGGTAAATAACTTAACACTTTTGATGAAGTTGGAATTTTTATTTCCTCACTTTCCTTTCCATTTTGAGTAGCCCAAGAGTTGGCGGTGGGTGGTGATGACTAGCTGCCTTCCCTCTAGTCTTACACTGCTAAATTAGGGACGGCCAGCACAGATAGCCCTCGAGTAGCTTTGTGCGAAATTCCAAAACAAACAAACTCACACTGTTACCATCTTGTGATTCTATTATAGATTTTAAATCAATTTCATCAGTTTCTGTTAAAACATTTTTGTCAACGTTCACAAAACTTTCTGCGTCCACAGAATCATCTGCATCAATCTTCTCAGAGTTTGGATTTCTCCAGAATTATCATAACAAACAACTTCTCCACAATCTCTGCCATTATTAACAATATATTCAAAGTTTCAAAAGCACTTTTTTACACATTCATCTTTTATGCATTTCATTGAATGAGTTAAAAATACAATTGCATCTAACATGTCAGTTTTAATGGTCATTTCAGATGCTCTCTTACAGTCGTCCGTGTTTGCAATAATATACTGAAGCATCAATTTTTCTGTATTTCAATTTTATACGCTGTATAATTCCATTAACTAGTGGTTGTAGAACTGATGTTGTACATGGAGATAGAAATACTAAACGAACATTTGAAAGTTGAACTTTTGGGTGACAAGTTGCATTATCTAGGAAAAGTAGTATATTCCTATTTTATTGTTCCATTCTTTTGTTTAATTTAATTGCAAAAATAATTACGACAAAAAAAAGAACAGGATATATTTAACCAATAATTACGGTAACATAATGTCCGAGAATTTATTAATATTTAAACAAATTATTAATACAATACAAAATTAACATTTAATGAAAAACATTTTTCTGCCTTACTCAGGTTCTAATCCTACTTATTGAGCGGTGAGGTAGGTGAAAGTTTTTCGTCTGCGTTACACAGGTTTCGCCATATAGAAGGCTTTGTATAAGAGAAATCTTAATATGATGTTGCAAAATTTTGATATTTCTGGCTTGTAGTGGTTTCCGCGTTACGCTGTTTCCAGCTTAGACTGGTTGTCGTCTGTCTTATATTGTTGATTCTCAGTCTCGAAAATCCACTACAAATTTAGAAAACAGGGTGGACTTACGCAATTCATATTCAACAATGTACGTCATATGACATCAAAATAAATGTATAACAGTACGTACCTCCGTTACAATAAGAATATACATTGCCATTGCTCAGAATTAATGTGTAGAGAGACTAAAAGTCATTTATTATTGATCAAGTCAATGAACATTAACACAGACTGAGAAAGTAGATCTAAATTGACATTTTTGCCAGTAATAATAGTCCGTTATGCATGTTGTTTAATGAATGCTTTCAAACAAACAAAGTGGGAGCTAAATACGTTGCTGTTTTGCATTAGATCTATGTAAAAATAATAATAGCACTAGCAAGACCATAAGGCCCCAATAATAAAAATCACTCATATACGACCACATTGTCTTGAATGCGGGCCTTCATTTCGTTTTATAACATTAATCCTCTTCTTCTTTAAGTCTTTATTTGTCGTGAATTGGTGGAAAGATTCCTTTTTGCATCCATTGACGCTTGTTTTTCTGTATAACGCTCGTCAATGATGCAATTCAGCACCGAGCATTAGGCCGTGTTGTTAGCACTAACTTTTATATCCTAACTTTGAAATCGTGTTAGTGAGACCGTGGTTTACACCTGTCAATCAATATCAAACTGACTTTAAGTACCGAGAAAAAGTGCGTGGTTTAAACCCGCTTTTTAACAGATACAGTGACGTGCCTTGTGTTTGTTTGTTTGTTTGTTTGTTTCTATTATCAGTATAATGTTCATAACATAAGATTTTGTCTCATTACGTTAAATGAATATCAGCGCAGCCAATAGAATATTCCAAACTAGTGACAGTTTGACCCTTTTCTCTGGGTTTTATCGGTCTCACTTATCTATGATAAATTACAGGAGAGACAACCTTTTCAATAAATTCCATTATTTGTGTTGTTAATGTGCTTCTTAGTTAACAACCTACTCATTCTTCTATCTTTTTTTTTACAAGTTGTAGGTTTTTGAAACCGTTATTACATATCTTTAGTAAATTTTCATTAATACTTTGAAAATGAGATAATGTACACAATACT
Organism: Tachypleus tridentatus; assembly: GCF_004210375.1. Lineage (NCBI taxonomy): Eukaryota > Metazoa > Arthropoda > Merostomata > Xiphosura > Limulidae > Tachypleus > Tachypleus tridentatus. The sequence goes on along the minus strand of NC_134832.1, from coordinate 12,297,067 downwards.
ATGTTTTCATGATCACGATCAGTCTTTTGATCTCACCTTCTATTCTGTCTAGCAAATGTTTTATCAGATCTTGTGAGTAATTAATGATATTAGCAAAGCTTTTCATTAGATACAGTTTTCTATTTTAAGTTTTCGAATCCTCATCACATGGGGACGTTATAATGTCACGACCAATCTCACTATTCGTTGGTAAAAGAGTAGCCCAAGAGTTGGCGGTGGATAATGATGACTAGCTGCCTTCCCTTTAGTCTTACACTGCTAAATTAGGGACGGCTATCGCAGATAGTCCTCGTGTAGCTTTGCGCGAGGCCCGGCATGGCCAACCGTGTTAAGGCGTTCGACTCGTAATCCTAGGGTTGCGGGTTCGAATCCCGGTCGCACCAAACATGCCCGCCCTTTCAGCCGTGGGGACGTTATAATGTTACTGTCAATCCCACTATTCGTTGGTAAAAGAGTAGTCCAAGAGTTGGCGGTGGGTGGTGATGACTAGCTGCCTTTCCTTTAGTCTTACACTGCTAAATTAGGGACGGCTAGCGCAGATAGCCCTCGAGTAGCTTTGCGCGAAATTCAAAAACAAACTAAAAAGATTCTTTTAACTTTACTTCAAGTATTGCACATGGCTATTGCGCCACTAAAAGGTGTTTAATAATACTCAGCATTTATTTGCAATCATGTACTGACAACGCAAAGGAACGCAAATAGTAAAATACATATTGGTATACAACTGAAATTTATTTCATGAATCTTTCCGATTTTTATTAACAATTATTATTTTTACCCTACTATTTAACGGTTGTATTATCGATGGCGTAATGCTGGAGAGTCACTTGTATTACAAAATTTGTAGTGCACACTGAAGGGATATACACATTGTAACAAGAAAAAAACGACTTTTACACATCATATATATATATATATCGTTTCGCCTTTGCGTTTTTCTAAGGGTTAACACTCCTACAAAACGTGGGGCCTAATAGGCCCCAGAGCAACTTGAAAGGTTATTAATATTAGGCTAATAATTTTGTATTTAAATGAAATTGCCATTTAAATCCGTTAATGAATGGATTAACGAGATTCCCACTGTCCCTATCTACTATCTAGCAAAACCACAGCCAGGGGAACGGGCTTGGAGAAATCAGGACTAGAAACGTCTTTTCGTAGGAGTGTTAATGCACATAACTGTTTGACATTAGAATAGACTTTAAATTATAAAATTGCTTGCAATGATTTATTTTTCGAATTTGCCGTAACTTGCGTCTAACAATAAATAAATGCTATAATTGTTTCATTATTCTTCTAATATTGTAGTATAGTTATAATACTAGCTACACCAACGTATTACATATATACTTATTTTATGAGATATAAAAATAAAGAAAAACTACAATATATGTTTTATGATTAGCTAAAAAATTAATAGACGGAAAATAGAAGCTGCTAAGCAATAATAATAAGTGGAAAAGATACAAAACTGATAAGCAGTGTTAAAAGTATATTGTAAGACTGTGTAATACTCCAGGCCAATGCACTGCTAACTATTATATTTATAATGTTACGGTCAATCCCATCATTTTGAAGGCACCTTACTAAGAGAATTTGTTACAAATATTTTGTGCATACTTTGTATTAAATACAATGACAAGATCCAAAAAGAAATTAAAAGGCGCAGCGTGCAAGAGCTAGCTAGATAAGGTATAAGGTACTGAACTGAAAATTACAATCATCAATCGTACAGGCCCATTTTGAGTCACATTATTCTCATTTAAGAGTGAACTTTATCAAATTATATTTACAACTTGCAGTCGATAGTTGGAAATTTTCATATGTTACAATACTTACAACGTTTGGACACTTAATATGATCATTTTTAAGTAACACACTACAATTATATTTAAATATTATTATGATAACTATTCGTATGATAAAAAGTATTAAAATTAAAGATGCAGAACGTTGCATCTGTAAACTATTCGTGATAATCGTGCATTAAGATGACAGTAGTACCTAGTACAAAGGATGTTGATATTTACGTAAATATGTGAATAGATGGATAGTGTGCAGAAATATAAAAAAAGCTAAAGAGACATTCCTGGATGTATATTAATTTTGAGGTAATGTGTTTTACTTGGTAAGGCTTATGCTATTTTATTTTTGTTTATGTTGTGTTCTTATTTTGAATATGGAGGCACTGTATTCGAAAAATGTGTGGAGATTTGATTACATATAGCAATTTTCATTTAAGGGGGAGGTGTTATTTTAGTTAGTTAGTTAGTTAGTTAGTTATCACCATTAGATTCCATCAAGGAACATAGGGGCGCAATCGCTTGCGGATTCTTCAACAGGTATTTAAGTGAGTAGGTTGTTAGCCCACTGCACTGAGCAGTCCCTAATTTAGTAGTGTAAGACTAGAGGGAAGGCAGCTGGTGTTATTTTACTTGTGCATATAATTTATGTCCAGTTTCATTTATATATAAATTGGAACAGTCGTTATATATGGTTCATTGTTATGGAGGCTCATCACAGGTTTTCTAGCATTTGTTTGATTTTTGAATTTTGTATGTATATTTATGTTCTAGTTGTGTATTAATCTTTGCCATATTTTTCTAAGGAAAAACCTTATTTTATTAGATTGTTTTTATGTATTATTGTTTTCAGTGGAGTTAGTTGGTCAGGGTTATAATGTACTATTATAAATCTGACTTATTTGATGAATTGTTCTAATGGGGAACTTATTAGAGCCTATAAAAACATTTGATTAAGTGTGCAGTTTCTTTGTTGATGTTATTACTGGTGCAAAATTTGTAAACTAAATTCATTACAATTTTTTTTATGCCTAGTTTGTGGGATATTGTGCGATTGAAACCCAGTTAGAGTAATTTTCATTACATGTCTTTCTATGAATATTTATGCTGAAAGTCAAGGAGTCTGGATGGTGGTGGAATTCAGAAAGTTAACTGTATTATTATTTTTATTCCAATACAACACATACATCTTTTCCCACTTGTGTCTATTACGCGATTGTCAGGGTTTCTTCCTTTGCACATCTAAGCATTTTTCTTATTTTTTGTCGCTAGCTCAATGTTTTACACTCCATTTAACTGACCTTGGTGATATTTGTCTCATGACACTCTCCACCTATGTCAGTGCGCTTTCTACCCTATACTGAATATAATTCATGTACGTAATGTCATTACTTTTTATCGTCAAAGCATCACTAACAAATTTTCCAGTATTACGATCGCTTGGAAATACTTTGATCATTATCAGTATTATCTAGTGATTGTAGTTTATAATAACAATAATTCTTTTTATTCTGATTGATATGCCAATTTGCAACATGAATCACCGAATAATTCCTTGCTAGTAATTTCTTTCCTGTCATACTTCTGATATCTAGCGTCGCACAGCAGTCGGGGTGAGGGTGGGAGGTAGTGGAGAATTATTCGTGGTTGGGATTGTCAGGGATCTTATTCTTACTGAGATGGAGACGTACGTTGGGACCTGTGGTGTTCTTCCAAGAGGCTCTGAGTTTTAGTTTCAGCTTCTACATTCCTCTCTTTTGTCATTAGAGTCTTGAATTTTATCACTTCCTACAGAGATCATAGTTCATAGCAAGATTCTGCTGCTTAGTTGGACCAACAGTGTGTACACCCCCACTCCACGGACGTCTGGTTTCTTCTGGTATGGTCTCATCAATTGTCAGAACATCACATCCTGATTCTACTTTCAGAAACGACCAAGCCAAGCTAAATTTTCATCTTGTCACCTAGTTGGGCTCATTTAGCTATCATCTGGCTCAACTCTATGAAATAAGATGTCAGACCTACTCATCTCTCCTTTTTCCACGGTACTAATCGTTTTCTGTTCTAGAAATGTGAGTATCACTCGAATCCCTTATACGTATGGGAAAAGAGCACACAAGATCCTTTTAATGGTCTTTATGTGACCGAGTGATTGTAAACAACAATTCGCTGGTTTCCTTAGTTGGGATTATTCTTTATTCTTGAGGAATTGTTAAGTTGAGATATTACTATGATATGACTTATTCTGTTGCATGTTTGGTGTGACGGGGAGAAGGGGTGGCACTGCTGGTTGATCAGCATGTGCCCACCCTGTCTTTGCCATTCCTGTCTCCTGGAAATTTCAATAATCAATCAGACTTTGATGCTCTTGTTGAACAGTTGTTGTATCCTTTTTCAATCCTGAGGGACTTCAATAGACATAATCCCCTCTTGGAAGGTGTTGATATTGATGGGAGGGGTCACTCTGTTGAGTGTGTGCTCTTGGATCACAACCTTTCTCTCTTTAGTACTGGTTCTTATACTTATTTTCATGCACTAGTCAGTCTTTTACTGTTATTGATCTCTTAGTCTGCTCCCCTTCACAATTCTCCCAGAGTTGACAGTAACTCATGGGGCAGTGATAATTTTCCTATCATTTTGAGGGAGATTGGTCTTGGTCACCCGACTCACGTGCCTCGGTGGAAGCTGGATCAAGTTAACTGGCTCTCTTTAACTGCTCTCACAGAACTTCATCCTGCCATCGTCTATGAGCCATCAATATACAACTATATGGCAGCAGTTACTAACTGTATTATCCAGGCAGCTGCTCCATTATTCCTAAACCCTCGACACGTTTTCCACAGTATCCCCATGGAGGAATTCTGCCTACCACAAAATCAGGCCTGGGATACCTTTTGTAAGTATCCTACACTTTTGAACTGAATTACTTTTTAGTGGGCCCGTGCAAATGCTCAACAGGTAAGATATCAAAGCAAGAAGGAATCTTGGATTTAATTCACAACCAGAATTTCTTCTACTACCAGTTCTAAAGTGATATGGGAAAATATTCGTAAGGTCAGTGGGCAGTATAATTCTCTTCCCCTATTAATTTTGCTCTCTGATGGCCAGAGCATCGCCGATACTCTCGGCAAAAGCTTTTCACAGGTATCTAGAACTTCTGTTTTACCCTTCACCTTCTTAACCATCACGACTCAGACAGAGCGATCACCTGTTTCTTTTTGGGCTGATCATCTCTATGACTATAATTGCCTCTTTACACTGGTGGAACTCAACCTGGCTCTTCAATGTCTGGCAGTACATCAGTTGGACCTGATGATATATACTATGAGATGCTGCACCATCTCTCTCCTGCTTCTCTCGGTATTTTTCTGGTTCTTAGCAAAATCTGGCAGGAGAATGTTTTTCCTAATGTCTGGCACCAAGCTATTGTCCTACCTTTCTAGAAGCCTGGGAAGGATCCCTAGATTCCTCAAACTACTGTCCAAATGCTTTGATGAGCTGTCTCTGTCAGACCTTAATGAGGATGATTAATGTTCGTCTTGTTTGGCCCCTCGAATCAAACAACCTCCTCTCGCCCACTCAGTGTGGGTACCGATGACAGTGTTTCACCGTGGACCACCTGATTCAACTTAAAATGTCAATCAGAGAAGCCTTTCTCAAACAACAACATCTTGTGTCAGTATTCTTTGACCATGAAAAGGCTTATAATACTACATGGATTCAACTTAAAATGTAAATCAGAGAAGCCTTTCTCAAACAACAACATCTTGTGTCAGTTTTCTTTGACCGTGAAATGGCTTATAATACTACATGGAGGTATGGTATTTTGCGAAACCTCTACTTATGTGGATTGCATGGTCATTAGCCCATTTTTATTAACTTTTTTAACGAACGGCAATTCCAAGTTTGTGTTGGATTGACATTTTTCCGTGCTTTTCTACAGGAACTTGAAATCCCTCAGGGCTGTTTCTTCAGTTCACACTTTTCAGTATAAATATTAATGCCATCACTGCACAACTCCCTCTCACCGCTGCAAATGGGCTATGTGTCGACGACGTCCACATCTCTTGTCAATCATCGAACATGAGGTTTATTGAGTGGCAGCTAGAGACTGCCCTCAGTCGTTTACTGAAATGGACCAGAGTAAACGGTTTTAACCTTTTCTCTCTCTAAAACTGTTTACATTCACTTTTGCTGCCAACGTGGTATTCATCCCGATAGCGAACTTCGTGTTGGTGAAGTTGTGCTTCCCGTGATCCCTGAGACAAGGATTCTGGGGCTTATCAAGCAGCTACAAGTCAAGTGTACAAGGGCACTGATCATTTTCTGTGTCCTCTCTTCCTTCTCTTGGGGAGTGGATCAATGTTTTTTGCTAAAGATATATATATATATATATCATGCTCTCATTCGAGCAAAACTGGATTATGGGTTTCTGGACTATGACTCTGCCTGGGCCTCAGGCTTGGACATGTTTGATCCTTTTCATCATCAGGGGCCTTCAGTTCTGCACGGTGGCTCTCCGCACTTCCTCAGTCCAGTGTTTGTACACAGAGTCTTATGAACCTCCCCTCCGCCATTTACAACTGTCTTTACTGTATGCTTCAAAACATCGATTTTTATCACAGCATCTCATCTGCAGTTGTGTTTTCCTTTTTCAGTGGGCCATGATTTTTTAGAACAGACGATCTGTCATATTATCTTTCCCAAGTGTAATATTAATTTGAGTCATCTGAGAAAAGTGGATACTCCCGATTGGAAGTGCCGTCTTTTATTTGCTGAACATCTTTTGAACCATCCTTCCATTCCCATTTATATGGATGATTCGAAATCAGATGATTCTGTGGGCTCTGCCATGGTTTGTTGTGGTTGCGCACAGAATCTCCTCTACAGCTTTTGTATTCACTGCCGAACTGTACGCTGTTTCTCTTGCCCTGGATCACATAGCAGGTAAGCAGTACTCCAGTTGTACAATTTATATCCACTCGCTTAGCTCTCTACTGGCCCTGTAGCCCCTTCACGTTAGTTCTCACCCTGTTGTCGCCGATATTCAAAGCCGATTTTTTATTTTGCTTTAACATATACTTCTATCCTGTTCTTCTGGATACCAGACCACACTGGTATTCGCGGAATCGCTTGCTCATACCTCAGCTAAGCCTGTCTGCTCTGACGCCATCCCTGCTGTGCCTGTTCCATACATAATGCTGGACAGTGTCATTGGTAATGGTGACACTGTCCACCACACAAATATTCTTAGTTTTTTAAGGGCCATTGGCCTTTTTTAACGCTATCTAATTGCTTATAATTAAAAAGAATTGACTTTATTTTGTTTTAACATTATTCCTTTTTTACGAAGTTTAATAAATTTACTTTTTTAAAATTTTTTTACTGGTTGTTTTGCGGAGATAGCTTTGTCGCTTTGCACCATAAAACACCAAACAACCAACCATACCATTTCTTCCTACGTAAGACACCTGTCAGACAGGAAAGGAAATAAAGAACTTTTCACATATTCATCTGATCACCATTTCTCACTTTTTTGTCCAATCAGATTTGGATCCTGGTCAGGTTCAGCAAGGGTCTTGAAGCTTATTTTACCTACCGTAATACCTTTAGAGATGCTAGACAATGAATGTTTTTCTGGGCTCTTCTTGAAAATAGGATTCTTCTGCAAGTAATGTCTAATCAGATTTGCCACATTTCTATGTCTTATTGGCCTGATCAAATTGTCCACTGCAGGTCATTGTGCAGATTGACATGTCTACTTCTCCCAATAATTTTATCTTACATTATTTGTCTGATCTGGCAGTTTCTTCATCTGAGGGTTTTTGCTTACCCCTTATAGCTACCTTAACTGTTTCTGCTAGATTATACAGAGGGGTAAGTCTTTCCAATTCTACATTTCAGAGTTCCTTCCTTAACTTGTTATCACAGGATTCCATTCTGTAACAAGTGTTGCCCACTCAGGGGTGCTTTTATCAAACCAATTCTGTATTAGTATCCAATATACTTCATGCAATATACTTTATCTAGGTTGCAACATACTCTGTAGAAATGAGGGGTTCCATTAGACCACCTAGGAGTTGATCAGGTGGTGTTACTGTACCATGCTGAACTGCCCGCCACTCATGGACTATCATGAGTAAAGCATGAGAGTGCCTATTTCTGGCAATCATTAAAGTGAATAAATAAGGGTCAGTTTGCTTTTAAAAATTTAGGAAACTTGGTTTACCTATTGCACCCAAGTGCATATTATCACCCAGCTTGTACTGGTGGAGCAAGGGAGTTCTTACCACATCCAGTTCCCAGTCACTAAGGTGGTGGACAGATGCTCTAGAGAGTTAGAGTAAATTCCTCCACTCTTGGAGAAGAGAGCAAAGTTGAGGGCCCATTTACCATGGTCCCTAAATGTCCTTCCCAGATGTCAGTAGGAGTGGTACCAGCCTATGGGAAACTACTCATAATATCATGTCAGATTTGAAACTTTAATATCTAGTTGTTCCATCTGTTTGTTCAACATAGCTTCAGTACATTGTCCATAGAAGAAAGTCTACTATTTCCTAGTAATGCTAAATGTATAATGATCCCATCCTAGGTCCTTTGTTGAGTAAAGTTTATCCAGGTCATCCCCATAATGCTAGGGGCAAGTGTAATATATCTTGCCCACACAGGTGGGGAGTGAGGATGGGTTTTTATAATTTCAGACTGAATGAATTCCGTTTTCATTTTGTTGAGTATGGCATACAGGATTCCATCATTTCAGGCATGGGGCAATTATTTTTCAGACATCTTCAAATGGAAATAAGGATTGTCCATTTCAGTGTTGCTTATTTCCTGGTCATGATTCCAGTGGCTTGGAATGCATTACTCTATCACTAAAGGTTGGGATCCATTCATAAGTATGTATAGATAGAATGTTGCAGTCCAGTTGCCCTAGCCAACAACATGGGATATAGGCATTAAAACCATTTAATTCCAACCTTGAGTAGTGGAACCTTGGCTGTTAAGGCTGACCTGCAGTGATCACCACTCATGTAAAATTCCATCCTTGGTAGAAGAACTAAGTTCTGGAGAAAGAGCATTCCTGTTCTGGACATAGTGCAGTTTCCCAACTCAGCTACCACTCTTGGTACATCCATGATCTATGCAAATGCTTTCTGTATAGGTAATGTTCTCACCAGTCTTTCTACCCTCTCAGTGTGAGATTCTACCTATAAGTGACAGCATTAACATCTTCCTAAATGATAAAGGAATTAAATTCGTGGTGAAGAGCATACTTGTTCTGGATGTAGTGCAGTTTCTCCACTTGGTGCCAATATTCTGTTGACACACTCATGATTCTGTATGGATAATGATGTCATCACCAATACCTCTCCCCCACATGAATGTCAGATTCTAGCTATAAGTGGAAGCAGAGATATGTACAAGTATGCATTGAAAGCTAATATTTTCTTAAACAGAAAATGTACTTCCTATAATATCTCCATTGACACTGTCCTTCCCTTCCTCCCCACTAAGAGCTGATGTTATGATTAGGATGGAGTCAGTCATGAAAAAGTGATAACGTTATCTAAATAAGAGGTTTTATGAGCAATATTAGAATAGAGTGTGCATTGATGTAGGTTGAAAATGTCCTCATACAAATATTGCCATGGGCAGTTAAGTGGAGTATGAAAGACCAAAGCAAGCGAGAAAAAACAAAATCACAGCAATTCTCAGATGGGCAAAGGAAGAAACCCTAGCTATAAGTGAGAACAGAAAAGTATTATTGGAAATACATTATCAATTTAGGAAAATGTTAATTTTTGTACAGTAAATTTAATGTCTTTCTACATCATGTAAGGGTTGTAGACATTGTTTTTGATCATTGTTGGAATTGAACCCTCTGAAAATTTTATTAATATATATTAGCCATTATATTGGTGCATGTGAAGATGTGTTGAATGCTAGTTAAGAAAATAGAAGCTAGTTTCCCAGGTAGAGGGTTCTCCATATTTGTTTGTAAGTTATAAAAGAGAAATTATCAGATGATTCAAGATGTTACATGCCAGACATTAAAGAGATTCTGACGTTATAATTTGTCTAATTTTACTGGATATAAAAATTTTGCTTATTGTTACTTTATTTATTCATTAAATTAATGACTAGACCTTATATTTGCCTTTTACCCTTATCTTGTTGCCCTTGATATACAACAACTGGTTCCCTTAATATAAAACAAACACAGTACAATTCAATCAACATAAATTAACTTTTATTGTCCATTTTATAAACGAAAAAATAGAGATAAGACATTCATTATCCTGCTAGAATTCCCTGTATATATACTGTTTGGTTGGGTTGTTACAGCTCTTGTACATTTTAAACATCATGACCATGATCATAACTTGTCAGCTTCCTCCATAGCTGGTTACAGAACTGCCTTATTTGACCCCTCAGATATCATAGTAGCTGTCAGTTTTTGTTGCCTAAATGTTTCATTGATCTTTTACAAGCCTTTTACCTTAATGACCTCAAATTTGTGTACAATGTATTAAATGAGTCTTGGGTTTAGCCTTATATTTTTTGGTTTCTCATGTTTTTGAACCCTTGGCAACTCACTTATTATCTTTCTCCTTTATTATTGCATCAAGCAGAAGACTTAATTTTCACATAAGGGCTTAGATTCAATCTTCCTACCTGCAATTTGATCTTCAAGAGAAAGTAATCTCTGTTTCTCATAAATTATGTCACTTGCTCTAACTGATCTTGATTTTTTTATTTTTTTTTGGAAGAACACTTATCTGTCTTGTAAAGACTAATTATTTTTCTTACATGCACATATGTAAGGAAGGAGCTCTTGGAAAAGGTTATTTATACTTTACAATAAAACACTTTTCTTGGATGTTAATGTTGCTACATTAACAAATTGGACTGTGAAGTTGATCTGTGTCATTTATTGTGATGTTCTTGAACACCTTGAAAGTGAATTTTATTTATATCTCATCAAATTCTCCATTTGATTATACTTTTGGTGTACTGGTCACAGAGGATATTATACAGGCCAGCATGTGCATGAATTTGAATACATTCTTATAATATAATTTACATCATATTGCCTCCGGTTGTGCTTATTCAAGCTAGATGAAATTTTTAGCAGGTAAGTTACTTTCTGTTGTCTGCATGTTTAACACTTAAGTCCACACCTCTGTTATGCATGATTACCTTTCTATTCCTGTATGACCCAACACCATTTTTAACAATTGCAGTGACATCTGTTGTTATTGAATTACTTGATCAAAAAGACAAACAAAAACTCTGTCCTTTTAATATAGGGCTATGTGTTTGAATGGATTCATCCAGATGGGGCTCTTGCATATTGCATATACCTCTACAATAAATATACTAGACAAAATTCCACCCTTTACACTTGTTCACCATCAGAGGATAATGTCCTCTAGAAATGAATAGAAGATGCCATTTAGTGGATCCTTTCCCACCTATGTTTGCATATTTTTACATAGCTTTCAAGACATCTAAGATAAGAGGACTGTTCCCTGTATGATGTCTCATAGCTCTAACTAGAATGGGGAACATCTTACTACATTATATTTTTAACCTATTATCGTTCCTATTGCACAATTTTCAAGTTGTAGAGCCCATTCATAGATGTATCTAGATCATTTTTGGTTCTCATTAAGTGCTCTTTCACTTGGCTGTGCTTTTGTGATGTGGATACAGGGAGCATAGCACCAGTAGCTTATCCAGTCATTACCTATTACTGGTTCCACTCCTCTGAGAATTTTACACTATATTTGCAGGGAATTGCATTGCACTCTTACCTTGTCTATCTGTTAAATCACCACCTATAATCACATCTGAGAATATGATGTATTCACAAGTACATATATGTTGACACCTATTTTATGTCATAAATCTTAATTAAAAGGTATTTAGAGTGATGAGATACTCTGCTAAGAAAAATGCTTTTTCTGAGTATCCTCTTGTGATCCAGTCTCTTATTTGGCTGGTATGTTCCACTCTTTTCTCATTCTGAATAGTTCAGAGATAAGGTTCATAATTCTACAAAACAAGTTTTGATAATCAAAAGGATACAACACAGATATCCCACTGTGTATCTATGTGCTTAATAACAAACATACACTTTCTTCTCCAATGAATCCAGTCCATTGACTTTTACTCTGGTTTTGGGTTGTACTTATGCTTTGCTTGATTATAGCTGCTATTTATTGTGGTCTAGATTATTATTACTTTCCTGCTTAAAACCTTATATCTTGCTGACCCAGTGGTCATATAATGCTCTTGAGTTCCTCCCTCCATTTTGTGTGGGTATCCTGGTTTTTTTGTACTTCAGGCTGTTTCTCTGTTGAATTTGACTTTTTTGGAACTAAAATGGGCAGAATAAATCACATTGGAAAACTCTTGGTGAGTTCATGCTTGCTTTTCATGTTGTTAAAGACATTCAGAGCTAGTTTATTGACAGCATGAAAAACAGTTCAATAAGAAAAAGCCTTTCATGTTTCAAAGATTAGGTACTTGTTTGGAATTCATATTAATTCTAAAAAATATAAAATTATGTTTATACTAAAAGCATAAATAAGAAACTATGAAAATGCTTTGCAGAGACTAAGACTAAGAGCAATCATTACAATCAGTTTAAATATCTGAAGCCAACTTTATATGTGTTATAGATGTGAGAAAATCAGAGTAATATTGCTTGCAGCAATGGGTTTCAGTCTCTGAAGCTCATTTCTATTAAAGGTCTGAGCTGTTTCTGCAAAGTATTTGGAAATATACATTTTTCCATTGGACTTGAATGTCCCATGAGGTATTTAGAAATGATTCACATTGACACTGCATTGTGTTATTTAGTGTGCTTATTAATACAGTATTACAGTCTTGCAGCTCATCTTTATAGAAGTTTTTCCTGTTGTCTATAAATTAAAATTGTGTTTGTTTTTCATCTTTTCATGTACATATTTGTTTATTTACCAAATTTTTCTGGTAAAGATTACATTATCATCAATGGTAAAATCACTTGATGCAAGAAATTACAAATGGTATTTATATATATAATCAGCTTTCAAAGTTTAAAAAATCAAAGAGCACTATGCCCCAAAAAAGTATATGATATGTGAGTATAAAGTAAAAATCAGTTCTAGATGTTTCAAATGTATTTTTCTTTCAGTGATGTTTATTTTTAAATAAGTAGTTCTATTAAAATACTTACACCATAAGATTTCTGTCATATAAAAAGAACTTAATAAAGTGTTGTAACATGATAACATTTTAAAACTATAATTTAGTTTTATGCAGTCATTTACTTCAGTAATAAAAAAAAGTTGAAGGAAAAACAAAAATTCATACAGTACTCTCAAAAGAAATTAAAAGAATTATTTTTATTTTTATACATAAGTACGTAAATAAATGTATATTTGTTAATTTTGGTTGGTTTTTGTAGGATCAAAAAATAAAAGTCGAAGCATGTCATATTGTGCTTGGTGTGGAGATGGAGAAAGAGATCTTAGTTTCTTAGTTGTAGTTGGTCACATCAAAAAAGAATTCTGCTCTGAATCATGTCTTGCCAAATACAAAAATTCATATTTAAAGGTAAAGTATTAATGTATATTTTAATAGTTTACTAGTATCTATTAAATATTATACATTGCACTGGTACTTGAATGCATACATTAAGATAATATCAGGTTTTGAACATGTCATGAAAATCCAGGAAATTCGTGGAATTTTGTAAATACCTTTTACAGTGTTAAAAATCATTGAAACTCTAACCATATTACACCCACAGCTCCTATTTTTATTGATGACAAGCTGTGTCATTATGTTTATCTAAGTTTTATGAAAAACAATAACCAGAAAATATGCCAAGTAAAGTTGGAAGTATGCTAACTTGGCAACACTGATTACTAGTATGACTACTGATGGAATTATATTGTTAATGTAAAATATACTCAAAAATTTTTCAGGAGTCTAAAGTCATCAAATTATTGATAAAATAAACAACATGAATATTTGATAATGTTTCCTTATTCTCTCTTCAGCACAAACAAAAATAATGAACAATGTTTCTATCTTACAATCTTCATTTGTTACTAAATAAAGTTATAAGTATAAAAGGAAAGAGAGAAATGCAGCCCCAATTAGTAACAATATGTGTGTGTCTATCTGTGTGTTTTGTTATAGCAAAGCCACATCAGACTATCTGCTGAGCCCATTGAGGGGAATCGAACCATTGATTTTAGTGTTTTAAATCCATAAACTTATCACTGTACCAGCAGGGACAGTAACAATATATTGTAATGACTATCAAAAACGTAATTACTATGCATGATATTGTAAAATATTCAACATGAAAGGTGGACTTTTGTCTTATGCCTGATTAAGTCACCAACTATTTATGTGATAGATTTAGTCCAAGATATGTGTCATTTGCGCCTTTGTACAAAATATTATTGGAGCAACCAGAACACTGTTGTAATGTACCTTATAAAAATTTTTGTGTTTTGGCTTCTTATATTGTCTCTTTGCCTTTAATTTAAATATCAAGCAGGTAGTACAACTGCGTATGACGAAATGGATCAGATTGTTAATCAAAATGTTATTTTAAATATCTCCTCAACAGGTCATCAGAACTTTACAATACTAGACAGTGCTACCTTTTATAACAATATATATGTAATGACTGAGTCACAAATTTTGAGAATGTCTGTAAATATAATAGCAAAAAAGTTTTAAATTCTTGCTCTTCTTTCTTCTGCTTCTTTTTTATAAGATGATAAATCAAAAACCAAAACGATAGTGTCAACCAATTTCAGTAATAGTTTCAAATTAAGCTTCTGTTTTTATAAGTATTATTAACAACTAGTAGTAATTAAAAAAACAAATAATAGTTCTAGTACAAATGATGCTATCATTATCTCCTGAAGTTACCTTTCATAAAGAAATATGATGTTCCTTTGAAAAACTTAAGTGCAGGGTGAAACAGGAATTACCAACCAACAATAGATAAACAATAAATATTTCAATTGAAACATCATCATATCTAGAACTTGGTTATAAATACAGCCCAAGTATGTCTATTGAAACACTGTAGGGATGATTAATATCAATCCTTCATAAACAAAACAAACAGTATAATAGGGATGACATTTATATATACTAACACAGGCAAGAATTAACAAGTAGCAGTATATATAACTTTTCAATCACAACTGAATTTATTTTAAAACAATTTTTGTTTGTCAACATTCTACTACACTGTATAACTTTGCTGTTATGCAGGGATGATGCAAGAGCCACAATACTATCTTGTTTGTATTGTTTTTGAAGGATTGATATTAACCATCTCTACATTTGCTCCATTTTCTGAAAAGTTTCTTCATTTTTACAAAAGTGTGAATAATGTTAATAGCAATTAGAAACAATATAAAACAGCCCAAACAAATTATATACAAATAAAAAAACTTTTCAGAAAACTAATGCAGTAATATATTGCTTGAAATGTAAGCCATAATGCCAAGGACAACATTTCTAGTATGTAGATGTTTGGTTTACAGTAAATTTATAACCATTAGATTTTAATTTTGTCATATGTAGAATTTTGTCTGCAGAATTATGTTATATCTTTTTTTCTGTAGAAGGATGTAATTTTAATGAAATTAGTAATGATGTAAAACAAAAAGACACAAGATTTTAAAGAGAAAGAGGCTATTACTATCCCACAAAGAAACAGAAAAACTTATATCGTAGAGTATTTAGACCAGCAACATACTTTGAAATGGCATCCCCAAACCATTCCAAGGCAATGGCAAAAAAGTCTTATAATGTTAAAAATTGGATATTGATATTCACAATAGGCATAACACAGATATTGAACCATGTGGCTCTGTACTTCACAAGAGAAAAACATTTCTTATGCACTAATTATGATGTGTGTTTTGGGCTATTTTGTATGTTTCTTACTGCTTTTAATACAAATATGATCAATGGCGTATTTAGGTAGTGGCTAGACAAGGCTCAGCCCTAGGACACATGGTTTTAATTTCTATTCTAGTTCTTTGAGTGTTTTCATTATTTTATTTTCTTATTGGTTGGGGATTGCATTTAGAATTTTGTTGATGATTATTTAGCAACGTTTTTGTTTTTATTGCCTTTACTACACCTTTAATGCTGTTTCTGGTATTTTGTAGTACCTGTTATTGTCTTTGATGATTATTTTTGCTATTATGTATTACATGTCATTATTTCTATACAAGTACAGTGTGTATTTTGTAATCATTAAGAATATATTCCACTCAAAAGTAAGCTAAGTATAAAATGTCTTTTTGTTTGTTTGTTTTAAGTTTCACACAAAGTTGCATGAGAATTGTCTGTGCTAACCACCCCTAATTTAGTAGTAATAGACTAGAGGGAAGTCAGCTACTCATCATCACCAACTTCCAACTCTTGCACTACTTTTTTCTAATGAATAGTGGGATTGACTGTACATTATAACACCTCCATGGCTGAAAGGGCCAGCATGTTGGGCAGAATGGGGATATGAATCCGTGGTTCACAGATTGCAAGTCAAGCATCCTAACCACCAAGCCATGACAAGCCAGCTAACTTTTTAAATCTAAAAAGTAATTTGAAAGTAATGAATAATAATGAGTACTAGACTTCATTAAATAATTAGTTGGATACTTTTGGAGTTAAAATTATTTTTGTCCATTAAGTTCTTTTAATTGAGATAATTTGTTTTTGATGTGGTTGTTTTACAGATTTTTTCCCAGTGCTTTTGATATAAGTATGATGAGTTCTTTTTTGTTTTTACAATATATTTCATTTTTATACAACTTACAGCTTTTACAGCAAAATTTGTTTACTATAAAGGCTGTAACTTGTAACAGAATATTCTTAATCAGTATGTAAACTCAAAATGAAACCATTAATGTATTTCTGTGCTTTTAAATTTCATCTACGTTGTGTTTTAACTATCATGCAGTGCTTGCCACTGTCTTTTAATACCACCATGCTATATTTTTTGGTTAACTTACAATATATTTCTTTGTTACAAAAAACAAGTGTAATATGAATTTGTAAAAAAAAAATAAAAAAATTCATTGCTTGCAATTCCAGTAGTGTATCTGCATTATTTGTTTTGAAATATGTTTTCATTGTTTGCAATACAACTATTGTGTTTTACTAAAGTTCACTGATGGTACTGTAAATATGATGTGTCTTTGTTACCTCACAGTATTTTTGATATTGTTAATTATACTATGGATTTCCTAGATATCTTGTATCTTATGTAATACCACTGTCCATGAGTCTCCTGTAAAGTTAGAAGAAGAAGGCCATTTAAAGGACTTCTGTAGCACAGACTGTTTGCAAAAATACAGACTTAAGGAATGCAGTAATTCCCAGTCAATGTCACATAAGCCTAAAGGAAAACAGTCAAATGGAGCATATTATCAGTTTGATAGTACAGGTAAATATATCATCAGGTATGATGAGTTTTAATAATGACTATTATTTGCTTTTTTTTCAGAGCATGCTAGTGTTGAGGTTAGATGTATTTTTTATTTTCAGGTAAAATGGGCTGAATAACTTACAAGGGAAAAACATGTGAGAAAATGTGAAATGTTAAAAGTTATTACCAGTCTCAAACAAACTTCCATCCCTATACTTGTCTGTGATGTGATTATAAGGCTGTGGATCTTTACGAATGGGAGGATGACAAATGACTATGTACAGTGATCCTCATAAGCACTAACACAGGATCATAAGTTCATTCTTCCTTTGGCAATACCTGTGTTCTTTTGTTGTTCCATTGATCTAATTTACTTCATTTTCTCTTGCTACAACATTTCTACTATGTGCTACTTTCAACATGTAGAAATGTTAACTCTCAAGATTTGCCTATCCTGATTTCCTGCCTTCCTTATTTATCAGCCTGTCTTTTACCTTTTCTCAAGGCATTCTTGTCTTTATTCTCATTTTACCCACACCCAGTTAGATAGATACCAGCATTATCACTGGCACAGCAGAGGTTCTTTGTCCTGTTAGGGTCAGATTGCTCCACTTTAAACTAAGTGGTGGCATTGCGCAACAGATCCATGATTTTGATAGGTTCTGCCAGAAGGCTTCTGTCCTTGGTTCCAGTTCCTTCTTCGTTCCTTTTCCCCAATTTCCTTTCTACCTGTTTGGAATACTTTCTCTTTCGTCTTGCTGAAGCTATTCCATACCTCCTGTGCAAAAGAGATATAGAGTGAGTGATTCCCATTCATTTGGGCTTTTGTCCCTGCCCCTTTGTTTCCCTCAAAATTCCAGGTGATTAGAGACCAATTATAGATCTGTCCTAGCTGAATTCCTTTTTTGACCCCTCATTTCACCATGAAGTCCTATTTCTCACTTTGGTAGGTGTTTTCTGGATGACCAATTTTAATGTGTTCAATGCCTATCTTTACGTTCCCATCACTTCAGAGTCATATTAATTTCTTTGATTCATTCGAGAGGGTCAAGTGTTCGAGTTTAGAGCACTGTTGTTTGGTCTCTCTTCAGCTCCTTATGTGTTTTGTCAAGTGGTTTGCTTATCACCTACACTTGCACTCATCATTATATGGACAACTGGCTCCTGCTCAGCCATTCCTGTTTATAATTAGTGAATAACATGTTGACTTCTACAGGAAGCGACACATTTAAATTTTCTGACCAAGTTAGAGAAGTCTATTCTTAACCCCACTCAGTACCTGGTTCATTTGGGGGGTTTCTTCAATTCCACCTGTGTCAAACTCAATATTCTATTTTTGTCTCAAGGATATGAAATGAGCCATCACAAAGGCTCTTACATGTCCTTCTCCCATAGCTTAAGAGATTCTACCTCTTTTGGGGATGTGGGCTTCCTGAAGCTACCATTCCCATGGGTTATGCTCATACACATTCATTTCAGTAGATACTTCTTAATCAATTGAACTTCTTTCTAGATCCTTTGGCCTATTTATTACATTTCCTTCCATGAACAGGTCAGACCTAGCTTGGTAGCTTGACAGGAATCAAACAACAGAAGAGGCTCCAACTCCTCCAATTCATACAGAATTACATCTGTTCACAGATCATTCTTTGGTGGGTTGGGATACTTTCCTCAACTCCCAATAGATTTCCAATCTTGGGTCTGTAGAGGAGTCTGCATTCCACATCAGTATCCTCAAGCATTTGATAGTCCATCAGGCTTTAACTCATTTCCTACTGTGGTGAGTGGTTATGGCCTACTCCAAAAATTTCACTCTCTCCAATTATAGCACAAAGTAAAGTAAATCCAGCTTTCTATATTTTCTGACTTTGGATCATCTTTTCTGGGCCCCTGTTAACATCATGGTGGCATTACCTTACCATGTTCCTGGAGCAGATTGTATATCTTGTCCTTATTAGATTCTCCCCATAGAGTAGTCCCTTTGTTTCCAGGACTTTCTGGGGGTTTGTTCTCAGTTAAGGACACTGCTTATCAATGCCCATTCTACACCCATGAACTCTGAGTGTTGAAGCATTGTCAAGATTAGATAGGTCTTCACATCTATCTCTCATCCAGACCACTCCTTGTCTTGGTTTGCTGGTTGCTCCATATTGACCAGTGCAAGCATGGTTTCCTCTGCTTTGGCCTTTACTTATGTTATGTTCTCTGTTCTTATGTCTGTCTTCGTTTCTTTTTTATCAACCTTGACTGGACATAGTTCATCCCACTGTCACCACACTCTATTTTCACATTTGTCTTTTGTCCAGCTGCTTGTTTCAGCCCAGGGACTAACTCCTTTCCTTTATTGAACCATCATGCATTATTCTTTGACTATGTACAAGTGGCAATAGTCTATATTCCAGGGCTTTCTTCCCTCTGTTCCTCAGCTTTCCCAATTCTTTATCAGGTTATTTGACCATAGCTAGTTCATTTTGACCATGTCCAGTTATTGGGTGGCCTTATCAAATATCTGTTTTTCCCAGTTCCATAACTTTTCTTTTTACTGCCATTTCCCCTTTCTTTTCCATTCCTTCCATATCATTCATCCTCCACATCCTATTGTTTTACTGGATTAAGATCTTAATGTGGTCCTTTATGCCCTTTATCATTCTCCTTTTGAACTACTTGCTACATGTTCCTTGTATCATCTTTCCCTTAAGGCCTATTTCCTTCTCCTACTTGCCTGTAGATCCTATCATTCTAATACTTATACCATTAATGTTTCTCATAACCTGTACCATTACTCTTGTGTGATCTTATACCCAGACTTGTCCTTCATGCGTAAGATTTATGTAGCCCAGGTTTGTCTTTCTCATTCATTTTTTTTACCTTTGTTTTCCTACTTGTACTCCTATTCTGATTCAGATAGGCTTCTTTGTCTGCTTTGATCCCTGAGATGTTACGTGGCTAATATGGCCTTCTTTCAGGGTCCATTTTTCTGATTATTTATATCTCAAAACCTTTGTTTATGGATGGTTGTTTTCTCCACATTGTCTATTCACATCAAATTTGTTACATTACCATGTCCTTAACTACTTGCTTCCCCTTGAAAGAAATCGTTTAGGTTGGTATGTGGACAACTCCCAAGATCTTCATCACTCATTATCTTTGCAATATAGCTGTTTCCTTCTCTAATGAATATAGTTCTCCTTCTGTTGCAATTCTGCATATGTTTGTTTGCTTTTAATTGGGGTAAGTCTGCTCATTTCCTTTAAGAAAATTTAAGCTTCTTTACAAATCCAACTTAATGGTGGGTGTTGCTTGGTTAAGTATGCTTTGTCTCAAACTTGCACTAAATGCAGTAAATATATAATGCTCACAGTTGAGTGGAGTGCTTTGTAAGACCACTGGATTCTTTCTTGGTAGAGTATGTGTATATCTATATACTGTGATTATATCGTTAGTGGGCCTTTGGCCATGGACTTCATGAGTAAAGCAGAAGTGGATTTCTGCCCATCCCTGTTGACACTTTGATTCCTTAATTAGGTTTATTCTGTTTTTCAAAATTTGGGAAACACAGTCTCCCACATTTATTCACTGTGGAAAAGAGAGTAAAGATGGTTCTCTACTGGTGCTTCTCTGAAATGTTTTTTGCTTGGGTATACTGCACCCAATAAAACCAATAATCAAATATTATTTGGGACCAGCCTACACAGGATCCTTCTCATAATTATGGGTATAGGATAATGTTATCCTATTCCTACAGTTGGATGCAGTAGATGTCTCTCTTCTCATTAATTCCATTAGCAGAAGACTCTTTTCTGCTTCTATGGTTGGGTTTAAGAGTCTCTCTCTGCCTCACACTACCAGCAATGGGACATGTATTCTATTCCTACAGTTGGGCACATGCTGCTTATCCTCTTATCTCTTCACTCTAGTTACAGGATGTCTCTACCCTGCATGGATGGTTGCGTGTGTCATGATTTTGCCACTGACACCAGTTACAGCTTTTCCTGTTCTTACAGCTGAGTCAAGGAAACTCAAGATCCCATAATGCCAGGTTTGGTTCTTTGTACTTCTTGCTCCTGTGGTGGTTTTGGGAGTTTATCTGGTTATGACTATTTGCTCACTTCCTTTTCATAATTCTGGTTGGTTAACATATACGACTCTGTTTATGTATGATTAGGGTTGTTGGGTATTAATAATATGGTCCATATGCCCTCACCACCTACTGTTATTACATTTTTATCTCATTATGTATTGACACAGTTTGCATCTTCTTAACACTCTTACAGTTGGACAAGCATTACCTTTACTGCCAATTTTATGTTACTTTTCTAATTCCTTAGCAAACAGCACACCTGTTCCAGAAGTTGTGCTTCATTTTCTACTCCATTTATTCTGGACACTTGCTTTCTGCTTGGTTTGTTTTTGTGCAACTACATTGGCCCTCCACTTCTGTAATGAGATTCCAGCCTTTTTGTGTGAGAGGAGTTAAATCCATTTTGGAAGTTAACATTTACTTACACTGAAATAACTGTTAAATGTATTTCCGATAGATGCTTACCTTTGTTCCCTTTGTTCCTACTAAAATCAGAATTTTTATTCCAGTACCTGACAGTTCTTGATAGTGAGAATTTAGCAGGAATAACAAATGGAGTTAGTTGCATCATTATAGGTGGACAGTGCTATTGGTGGAGAGTCTTCATGTGATATGTACATGTTCAGAAATGGTACAAAAGTTATGGGATATAAAAACTAGTGTACTGTTTACTAAAACTCATTTAACAATGCTTAGAAGGTAATCAGTGATCGAGATAGCATTTTTGTATGATTACCTATTGGAAATGCATATTCATTGTAAGAAAATGTTAACTTCTAATGTTCCATTTATCTTCATGACACTTTATCACTGGCACTGAATAATGAATATATAAATCAAATTGGGCCAAGAGTATTCCACGTTTGTGAAGAAACTGGTCACCCACCAGCTGCTATTCTCTAGGCATCCTTTGATCTCATGGGTATCAAACCCATCAGTTGCTATTTTAGAAAGGAGCTCATCTTTGAAACTGGTTTGCACTGTCCTCTTCATCATCTTAAATGTTGGGCACTAGCTGTTAGTGGTGCAAAAAAGTAAGTAGACTTTCTGAAATTAACATTTTCATTTCCTGAAAATGTTTATCATAGAGATACATCTCTTCACCATTTTCTTCACCTATCCACTTGTAGTGCATTCTGTTTTCCTTATCATGAATGAGCCTATTATCAACCACTAGTCATCACAGGATTTACTTTATACGTCAGTTTATCATCCTTTTAGTGGTAAAGATTTACAGCATTATGATGATTATGTCACAGACTGGTGCAATACACATTGACACAGGTAGGGGTGGGAAGTCATTCAAGGCTTGTGGTGGTAGGTGCAGGAAAATCACAGCAGTTGCATGTGAAGTAATAACCTTTAAAGATGCATTAAAGTAAACATCTATCAGAAATGCATTTTTAAGTAAGGAAAATATTAAAGTCTGTAAACTTACTTGGTAGATTTCTAAATTAAATATAAGAAATATGTTAAAGATAATTTTTATACATAATGAGGTAACATGAATTGACTGAAATAGGTTGTCAGGTTAGAAATGTTATTCAAATAAAGTAAATTTCATAGTGTGGAGGCTAGTGTGCATAGTTTATAAAAGTAGATACAAACTTCATACATATTATTATAGGTTTTACAGTAACAATAAATATTTTTTTTAGGTTACTTTGACTGGAATGTATATCTCAAAGAAACTAGATCTGAAGCAGCACCAGTTTCTTGTTTCAAGCAGGTAAGATTATTATATTAGGGTCATGCATCACTTAGACAAATTATTTTGAATATAACTGATAAACAAATTGTATATTTCTTGATATAAGTAAGAATTATTGGCATGTATATAAGTTTAAAATCAAATAAATAATCAAAACAAATAAAATGATAAAACGTAATTGCATGAATTTAAAACATTGTATTTTAATTATTTATTTGATTTGGTATACTTGTATCTTTTATTGGTTTGGTGGTTATTAGATACTTGATTATACTTTATGTTGGGTTTTTTCTGTGGTGGGAGTTTTTGATGTAAGGTAACAGAGAAGCTGTTGTTTCATTTAACTCTTTCTGTATGAAGTGTGTCAGTTTGACCCATCTATGAAGTGTGAAACTACACACAATATAAATGAATTTACTAAATGTAGTTTCAGGAAATTTAAGGAGCTTTTTGTAAATATTATAAGTCTTTTGTACACATAAAGCAAGTTTTGTAATTTAATATTTCTACTAAAGATTTGTTTATAAATTTATGAAGCTTTTATTGAGCTAACTAGCATGAAAGAATTTTCATGTTAAAGATAAAAATATTTCTTTTGATCTTAAACTTTCATATTTCATTTGCATATTCTATATGGCCTCTAAAATGAATATATATAATATGGATGAAACTTTATATTTAATCTCTTATCTTCTTTATCCTAACAATAACTGCAGTAAAGTTGTTAATGTATAGGGAAATAAAAAGTTGAAAAATATGAAATAAAATGAACAATACTTTTTTTAGTGTGTCATTTTACAAGATTTTCAGTTTTTTATATTTAGAGTCTCAGATGTTAATCTTTCCAGATCTGTTATTTAATTGCCTGTATGTGGAACCACAATCCACTATAAAAAGCAATAAGTCCTGGAGGAAGTCCATTAGTCATTTGTCAAATATTTACACCACAAACATAGCGTATGAGCCACATGATTTTTACAAATATAAGATGTAATTGTTTTACTTGCTAAGTTTAACTGTTCAAATAAACAAAAAACATGTAATTTTCATATGTGTATATTTTAGATCTAACATACATATTTGAAACTTACATGAATTGGATTTTAGACATTCAAGTGTGTCAGACTCAATGAGGATTAGAAGAAAATGTCAGACTTTTTAAGAATAAATGGCTCAAATATGCAGTCAGTTCTAGAAACTACTGTTTTCTATGTATATGATTTTATCTTCTTTAACTAAAGTAACTGAAATGCAAAAATTATATTCTGCTTGACTCAACCTAACAAAACATCTCTAAAATAAAACATTTAAAATTACATTAACATTAAGTGACAATCCAAATACACTAGATCATTTACTGTTATATTTTTCTACAAGAAATAGCTAATGGGCTCCTTTTGTGGTTTTTACATGAAGATTACACAGTTAAAAATGTTAAGATAAATAACTTGGAACTTCTTGATTAATAATAAAGTCATTGTAGAATGGAAAAAATTATTTTCCCTCATTTTTATAACTTTCTGATTTATCTGTATATTGACAGTTTTGCTACAGTTAGTGTTAGGGTAGAAAAAATAAGAGATGAAATATTAACTTTGTTGAAAAAACTGATATTCACTTGAGATGTTCTAGAAGTTATGCAAATGAAATATGAAAACTATAAGATGAAATGAAGTGTTTTTTCTTAGCATTAAAATCACTTTTCACTCAGTAAAGAATGCAGAATTTTACAAAGACATCTTTGGTGAAGATACTCCATTAAAGATCTTTTTCGTGTGTGTACAAAGGCTATATATTCACTAATAAGTATGATATATTAAAACTATTTTAGATCATTACAATTCTTGTTGTTTAATCTAGTGCATCTGGACAATATTTGTGCAATATGCTTTTTTATATTAGAAGCATAGCCCTTCTTCCAGCATAATTTCCATAAGTCATTTAATGTAAGAGGGCAACAATTTTCCAGTGCTCCCTTCAACATTCCAGTTTTACAGAAATTCATAGGCTCTGCTTCTGACAACTTCAATGGTATATAACTTGTATTGAATAGCATGAATACTTATTTAATTCTCCAGTTACATATGGTATGGAATGGTTAGATGAATATCTCATTTGAGCAGTTTGTGCACATGTGACTTCTGTTGCTTTTGCAATGGAGATCCTTTTTTATTATGTCTTTATATATGAGAATTCTCACCTGTTAAAAGATGCCACACTGTTATTACCACATCTGCAGTTGAACTTGTTGTAGTTGTCTTTTTCTGGATGGTTCTGGTTACCGCATATTCCTTTGTTTTTCACCTGACATAAACTGTAAATCACAGAACAGAACATATTTTAATAATCTTAGTGTATGAATGTTTTGCAATGAAAGGGGTGATCAGCTTTTGGTGGCAATTACACCATCCAAAAAAAGTCAAGTATGTTGAAATTTACTTTTGATACGTGCTGTTTCACAATGATTCCATATTAGTGGTGGTTCTCATGTGACTCTTTGATTTGCATTTTATTGATTATTTTAATATAACCTCTTAATTGTTGATTTAGTGAATATCAGTCCTAATACATTTCATTTTCATATATCCTAGAAAAATGAAGTTTTGGTGTTACATCACATGAATATTTCGTAATAGTATCAAATCATTTATCTAAACAGTGTTTGGAATCACATCAACATATAGTTTTTACTAATTAAAATCACCTCATTCAAGCACTAATAATTACTACATTGGAAACATTATTTCTTGTTTTGTCACTCATACTAGGAAGAGCATTATTTTAAGTAAACTGTTTGATTATGATATGAAACTTGTACAATTTGTTATACAAGTTTTCACTTTTTATAAATGTAAGCATCCATTAAATCATAAGTATTGTAACTCTAGAGATTTAACAGATTTTATATTGTGTGAACACACAAATGCAAGAATTATTAGAAATATTTTAACAGAGCTATACTTGAGAAACTGCTCAAGTCTTTTCTTTTGTGATTTGTTTCCTTCAGCATTGAAAAACTGCTCTGAAATGGGATTTTGGAAGTGTTGAAGAGATAAAAAATATCTACATTACTGATCAGTGCATTATTTATTTAGAAGGTTTTATTCTAGATGACTACATTCAAACACTTTTCAACAGTTACAAATGCTACTTGACTTCTATCAGCAGTATAAACTGATACTTCAGACTTTCCAGTTTTGATACTGTTTGTTATCAATCAGTGAAAATGACATAATCTTAATTATAGCTTGTAGAAAGCCAGATAAATTATAATAGTTTTGGGACATTTTTTTTTGTGCATGATGCATTTTTTGTGGTTTGAAATGTATATCTAAAAATGCACCAACTTAGAAAAAAAAATATGGTTAATGAATATTGGTCTCTGATGGGAAAAGACTGCAATCTTGAAATAAATGCAAATTTCTTGTTTTTGATATAAACGTTTTATTAGTTGTTAATTTTTTAAACAAATGTAAGTAAAATGTGAAACTATATGAATTCCTTAGATTAGAAAACCAAACTTTAAATTTAATTTTTCATAGATTCATCAATAAGAACAGTGTGTTTGTGGTATACATCTGCAATATGATCGATTTTACCCCAAGCTTTACCAGGATCCCCATTGGGATTTATTGATTTTCTTTGCATTAGTAGGTAAAAAGAACAGAAAATAAAACTAAAAAAACAGTTGTGAAACCTTTATTGGCTCAAGTTGTGAATATAATTAAATTGAATATCTTTCTATAAATGATGCACCCAAAGAAGAAGAAAAAGATATTGTTCATATTATTTTATGTTTTTCAACTTTACATTTCATTCAATTTTGATGATTTCACCACAGATAGTATTAGGTTAAGGAAAATAAGAGATGAAATATAGTTTTACCATAAAAAAATGTTGCTAGTAATTATGAGGCTAGAGGTTATGCAAAATAAATATAAAAATCATAAAAATAAATGTACTTTTATTCTTATCATGAAGTTGATTTTCTACCTCAGACTGGCTCACTAAAGACTTCATAAAGTCTCACACACACAAATATTTAGTAGAAATAAGCTATTAAAAACCTTTTATATATAAAACAGTTTTATATATATATTGTTTCATGCTTGCAATATGTCAAATTTACCCACTTTGTTTTGAAAAGCAATAAAAAGAGTAAACAATTATATATTTATATTTTATTGTAAGTAAAACTTCATAATTATTAAAAGTAACACACAATTATTTGTCTTTATATACAGTTAGGTAGTTACAGTGGTGGCTACTTAGGGTGTACAGTGCACAGGGGCCAAACAGCTGTAGGGTCCCACCAAGCCCTAATCCAGTTAACTTTAAAAAGCCTGATAATGAACAGTGACAATCTAAGAAAATCAAAGATTTTAGAAAGACTGTAATGTCAGCAACTAGCAATTATTGTTCTGCCAGTCATTTTTTGAACATGCTCTGTCCTGGCTCTGTAACCAATTTTTTGTTTTCTCTTTATCCCAAGATTAGATAATTTTTAAATATTTTGAGATGATTTGATGTTTATTGTATACAACTAACTGATAGTTATTTTTTCTTTTTAAGATTATGTTTTCTGTGATGTATTTACATTTGCTAGTAATGTAATTAGAATTGGGGATGTAATACATTTTTGTATTACAAATAGAAAGATAATTTATTAGTATTTAAATGCACTTGAAATAATTTCTGAAGATCTTTTAATTTTTTTGTAATACTTGATGTTTTTCATTTCTATATGTGTGTATTTGATAAATACAGTTAGTAAGAAATAACAACTAAATATAGCTACTGCTTGGTAGTTAGATATAAAAATGTATAAATACACAGACAGATTGTGTCATACTATGAAGAATCATATATAATTTATATAGTTTTTTGGTATCTACATAACTGCCATAATGGTTAAAATATAAGACAAAAGGAAATATCTTTCTAATTTTTTAACATTTTTATCTGAGTGCATCAGCATATACTGCTACTATAAAAATACAAATATGAAACTAATTGTTATAATATTAAAGCTTAAAATATTTAGCAGTTCTTTTATATACAGAGTAAACAACACTTTTAAAAACAGATATAGCTTTAAATTCAAAAAGTCTTCCTTGTTCAGTTTTTAGCATCTAGTTTTTGCTTCTGGCCATCATCCTTTTGAAAATGATCAGTAAGTAATGTTTGTCTTCATTGAATAAGTATGGTTTCTGTCATAACAGCAATCAATTTCAAAATTTTGGATTATAACAAGAAAGTGTAACTTGGATTATAGCAAGAAAGTGTAACTTTTATATGTCCTGATGTAAGCGTGATAAGTTTCATATAAGATGGGAAAGTGAAGTATGAATAAGTTGATTTTTGCTATACAGTCAAGAACAGTCAGAACTGTACTCACATTTATGTTGACTGCATGATAATAAATGAATATTTTATGCGAAGTGCTGTAAAGTTGGCATTCATCTACTGAACCAGTTACCTGACGAAAAGTTAATGTAATTTCCCATTTACTCATATAGCATTCACAACCACCAATAAATGAATTCAATGTTGGTATGAAACTGGAAGCTATTGATCCTAGAAATGTAACTGCTGTATGTATAGCAACAGTTGTGGATATCCAAGGCCCTCGTCTGTGTTTACGACTGGATGAAGGAGACAACAAGAATGACTTTTGGCAACTTGTAGATTCTTCAGAGATACATCCTGTTGGTCACTGTGAAAAATTTGGTGGTATATTACAGCCACCTCTGGGTTTTCGCATGAATGCTTCTTCCTGGCCCATGTTTTTGTTGAAGACTTTAAATGGAGCAGAAATTGCATGTTCAAAATTATTTAAAAAGGTAGTACATTAAATAGGCATTAGGGTGATTAATAAAGTAAGGACAAATATATGTATTGAGTAGCTTATTTATATGACAATTCTTTTTATGCAAGATATGGCATTTTATTATAATTTTCTATTTATTTTTCATTAGCATGTTGTTTGGTTCTTTACTTACCTATTTGTAATAGTTCCTAATAACACATGAGTTGTGTAAAAATATAGGAAAAATATCGCCAGTGCTAATTATTGCTTTAATCTCATATTTTATATAATAACTTAGTGTGCTCATTTTCTTGGTAATTTTTTACACTAAGTATTCTAACTAACAAAAATACCAATTAGTCACTGTGATGCAATATGTGACTTATTTAAACATGCAATTTTTACAAAGTTTCCAGGGACAGCTATAAATTAATATATAATCTTAGTTTTCACACAAAACAACAATTAAGAAATATAGGTTAATTTTTGAAATTTAAAGTCCAAAAGTTTAGGTATAGAATGTACTACCACAATTTTATACGTCATCTTCAAAACCTTATAGTCTAAATGTTATGCATAACAATCTCCTTTGTAGCTGAAGACTTATTACCTAGAACAGTCTCTCTGATAATTGCAGGCTTTTTACCCATTACAGCCTCCTTGATAGCTGCAAGTTATTGTTTTTTTTACACAGAACAATCTACCTTATAGCTGTAGGCTTCTTATTACCAAGAGTAATCTTCCTGATAACTGCAGGCTTATTATTAAGAACAATCTTCTTGATGGCTACAGCCTTTATTATCAAGAACCCCAAATAACTGTAGACTTGTTGCCAAAAGCAATTACTTTAATAACTGCAGGGTTATTATCAAGAGCAATCTCACTGATAGTTGCAGGCTTTTACCAAGATCAATCTTCTAGAAAGCTGTAGGATTATTATCAAGAGCAATCTCACTTATAGTTGCAGGCTTTTACCAAGATCAATCTTCTAGAAAGCTGTAGGATTATTATCAAGAGCAATCTCACTTATAGTTGCAGGTTTTTACCAACATCAGTCTTCATGATAGCTGCAGACTTTTGCCAAGAGCAATCTCTTCCCTGATAACTGCATGTGTGTGAAACAAAACAATATCCAATATTGAATTGGATAACAAGCATAAAGTTACCAGGGATATCGTTTTGTGTCACACACATGCAATCTTTTTTCTGATAACTACAAGTGTATGACACAAAACAATATTCCTGGTACTTTATCCTTGTTATTCAATTCAATATCCCTTAGAACCACAGGGTTGATACCAAAAATAATTTTCCTAATAGATACAGACTTGAATGTCAGCTTGTGTATTTGGAACACACTGTTGTTGTTTTTTGCAGTTTAATTATCACAGTTAAATTACAATTTGACATTTCTCATTACAGTATTTTTTTTTAATTGTAATAAATTTAGTAACATCATGGATGTGTTCTGTTTGGTCGACAGGAACCAGTTACACCAAAATGTAATACATTTAAAGTGGGTATGAAGTTAGAAGCCTTAGACAGAAAAAATCCACAGTTAATATGCCCAGCTACAGTGGCAACAGTAAAAGATGATAAGATGTTTGTTGCTTTTGATGGCTGGAAAAGAGCCTTTGACTACTGGTGTAAATTTGATTCAAGAGATATTTTTCCTGTTGGATGGTGTAAAGTAAATGGTCATCCTCTTGAACCTCCAGGTTATAAAGGTATTTCATGAATTTATTATTATTTTACCATCTTATTTTATTTTCCTTTTTGTAATATATACATTATATAAAAAGTTAAATTACTATGTACATTTTTAAGAACTAGTAGTTAGTACATTATGAGTATACAATATATTTAGAATTCTGTTGGCAAGTCCAAGTAGCATAATATATATGTTTTTCATCTCTACTTTTTATACATTTTATAATGTTTGATGTCCAGAAAAAGATATGCTATTTTTCATTAAATCTTCATAAATTTTAAATAACTTAAAAATTAAGAAGATTTTAAAAGTTTTAGTTTTCTTAACATGAGATACTTTTATAATGAAAGTCACTAATTTCCAATATAGCAATGAGATGCTGTTTTTCAAGTTTTTTTTTTGGTTTGAGTGATTCACGTATTTTGTACTGGATACAGTTTTTTTTATCATTTTTATACATATTGTTTATGATCTTGTAGATATTTGAAGACAATATTATCACTCCTACTCATTTCATAGATATTTTTTCCACTTATTTAAACTCTATTATATGAAACTTTTAAAGTTACAGTGATCAGAAGACATTTATTAAAATGTAAAAAACTAGTAATAAGGTTGTTTTGACTTTACTAGGGGGTAAGCTTAAGACACAACCTAAAGTTAATTCCTGTCAGCCTGTACCTTCAACCTCTCCTCCTTCACTATCCCAGTCTTTTATCTTCTCAAAACACCCAAAGTCATAGCAACAACATACAAGGAAAGACTTCTACCAGTAATAACAAGAAATCAAACAAACAATCAGATTCTGTATCTACATCAATATCTACAGATATAGATGAAGAAAATTTGTGGCCTTTTAGATCACTAACTGTTTTAGTTCCAGAACCAGACACAAGTGCTTCTTCTAAACAGAATCCAACAGGTTAGCTTGCATTTTTGCTTTATTGACATTTATTGAACCTTATTCAAAAATTAAGTTTAACTTTTTACAATCAAATGTTGTTTTAAAATTGCTTGTACGTTTTTATAATGCATATGTGTGTATGTCTGTGTATTTATTTATTTTTCTCAGTCAGTAAATTTTATCAATTCAATGTTATCACTGCATGACTTATTCACTTTTTCTCTGCATGTCTAAGAAATAACATACAAATTTTCTTGGCTTTAGACTAATCAATAACATGCTGATATGATGTGTGAAAGAGTAATAAATAAATTTCTTAACCGCTATTTTCTTTTATGTTGTTGCTTGAACATTTAATCACAGTTTTAATGTGTACTGGTATGTATATATTTTGTAATTTATTTTGTCCTTTGAAGCAGTCATGTGTTCCCCAAAACCATGTAAACTTTTCAGTGCTATTTATCCTACTTCAAGTGATAAATTTTTACATCAAAGCCAAGGCAAGTAAGCAGTATATAGGGCATTTTGTAATAAAGAAACAACATAGAAATATCTTATGCATAATATATTTGACATTTCTGCAATACAAGCTATTTGTAGAAGGTGTTAGTTGTATATACAATAATCTAATTTCATTGAAAACTGGAAATAAATCTAAAACAGGCGACTAATTTGTTGCAATGTAAAAATGGAAATGAAAGT
Organism: Tachypleus tridentatus; assembly: GCF_004210375.1. Lineage (NCBI taxonomy): Eukaryota > Metazoa > Arthropoda > Merostomata > Xiphosura > Limulidae > Tachypleus > Tachypleus tridentatus. Next base: position 12,264,881 of record NC_134832.1, on the reverse strand, counting down.
AAATAGCAAAATGGGCTGCGTAATTTTATTTTCTATAAGTAAAGCTTTATAAACTGTTTTGAATTACTCATTGAGGAAATTACAAATTATTGATACAGTTCCTTTTGCAGTCTATGGTAGAGAATGTACAATAAGGTTGTTTAGTAAAAGCAGACAAAACGTATATAAGTTTTTGTACAACACTCTCGAGCCTTAAATGACTGTGTCTTCAGAATAACATATTTCTCCACAAGAAAAAAAATAACCAAAGAGATTGCTCATAAAATTATAAATTAAGGCCACATGCAAAAAAATTCTATATTTTACATTTTTAGGTCTATAAATAGCTGAGAAGATTATTGGTTGTTTGTTTTTTTTTGGTTAATCTTTTTTAAATCTGACAATGTTCTTTGTTGCTTTAAAATAATTAACTCTCCTAGCATCAGTTATTATTTTTCGATACACAATAACAAAATGAAAACATCAAAGTTTCTATATTCTATTAATTAAATTATATGAATCTTGAAACTGGTGAACTTTTAGGATTCCTTTCTTTATAGAGGTGTAAAATTTCAACCCATATGGTTACTTTTCTGAAATGCTTTTCATCTCTCTGCACCATAAAGAGTAATTACCTCATACACCCTGGTGTATAAATTCCTGAGCATCCCATGAACCTTGAACAAAGCTCCAATTCCTACATATATCAGTATATGTAGCCCTCTACCAATAGTTGGGTCACATATCTCCAATATGCTGTTATCCCCATTAGCTTTAGCATGTGATCATAGATTCATTTTTTCTTTGCCATGGCTTGTCTTCAAACATTTTTTTCACAAGGTTACCAGATTTTTATGCTTGTGGTTTTAACCTGTTATTACTGTTCATCACACAGTCTTCTTCTTAATTTTGTTCATTATCTGAAATAATTATACTAAATTGTTAACTTATTATTTAGAATATTTATTTGACTTGTCTTCAATTTGCTTTTCTTTTAATCAAACTTATACGTTTTGGAACACACATCTAGAAGTGAAATTGTGAAAAAAAATGGAGTCACTCATCTGCATGAAGGGGACCTATTTTTGAAAAATACAAAATCTATCTGTAAACATAAAAATATAATAACACAGTTCATATAAGTCTTGATACTATTACCACCTTAAAAATATGTTCAGGAACTCAGTACTAGTGAGTACCAGTTAATTTTACCCAAGCACATTTCCAACTCCAAGGTTTTAATTCCATCTTTTAATTGTTCCATGAAGAAGGAAGGTGGTCAGTCATATCATTCTGACCCACTTTTGGCCTTTCATAAGTCCTGAAAGGGTAGTTTTTTTCACCCTCTAATGGATACTCTCATAGATGGTAGATGACACAGTTCGGCATCTCAAACATGTTCTCCATATCTAGCTTGTTTGTCTACTTTTTGTTTCCTTTGGGTCTTCCACAATGATAAAACATTTGAGTCATGATCTTTCCATTCAAGTTGGCTATGGTTCCATCTTTTCGTTATTGGGTCCAGTGTTGTTGGGTTTTTTGTTTATTATTATTATTATTATCATTATTATTAAGAGGTTACATTCTTGAACCATATTATTCCACTTCTCTAGGAACATGTATCTTGTAAGTACCCATCCAAACATAGCATTTTCTGTTGCAACCTCTTCCTTTAATAACTATTCTCTTTCTGTGCTGTCTTCTATATATGAAAAAAAACCATAAAAGACACACCTTAAGCTCTCTATCTCCCCTCCATTGGAATTGACTGATTCTAATGTATCTCTCAAGCAAATCATCTTATTCAACCCTTCATCACTAAGAATGTGACATACCTTTATGGTGCATGTGACTCCCTCTATTCATATCTATCAGACTGTCACTTCTTGTATTCAAATTTTCTTCTTTTGGCACTTTTTGTGTGTATCATTTTGATGATATTAATATTTTAATTTCCAAAGTGGAATTTCTTCACTATTTACTTTTCCTTTAAATTGAAGAACTCTTTTAGCTTAATTTTCCAGCCATTATTTATTTTTCTCATAGCTTCATAATTTACATCAAACACTTTTGTTTGATTTATGTATTTCTACAATGAATTTTGAGGTTCCTATTCTATTTCAGGTGTTATACCTTTATCATTATTTTCACAGGCTGTAAGTGGGGTAGACCTGTCACTGGACTTCCCTGTTATTATCCACCATGAGCTAGATCAGTATATGGGTCAACCTATTTCTCCTGATCTTGCCTCACTAATCCTCCTTAACAAGCCAAAACTGTTTGGGCTGAGAAGATTTGATAGCCTTTTTACACCACCATATTTTGTGTATTTCCCGACTCCTTCTGCAGAAACAACTAAGCTTAATATGGCATTTTTCTCAAGTATGTGATGCTTTATCCAATTCACCATTTTTCTGTGATTCCTTATCACCTCAATCTTGGCTCATTTGTCGTCTTTGGCTCTCACTTTATACATGTGGTTTCACTGTTTTTGGGATATTCTAAGTTGTGATGTGACATTGTCCCAATATCATTTGCCACCTCTTTCTTTTAGGAATTAACATATGATCCCTTTTTCTTCTTTGGTGCTATGTTTTGGATAATATATCAAAGACTTTGGAATCACATGTGTAATCTGTGCATCAAAACTTTACCTTTTCCTCTTTGGTTGCACATTTTTCTATTCCTTTCCAATTCTGGCCCTTATCTACCCTTCTCTGTTCCTCCTTCCAGCGACTTCTCATCTCATTGTTTTATTCAGTGTTGGTGAGCATGTTGGCAACAGTACCATAGACTAACCAGTGGGAGCTTAACTATATGATTTTGTTACGTGTTGGTAATTTTTCACTACAGATTCAAGGATTCTTTGGATTTTACAAGGGGAACTTAGCCTACTGTTTTTTTTACCTCATCTTCTGTGTTAAGTATTCTTTTTCTTCCCCATGGCTTGGGATTCTGCCACAAGCCAGCATATGTCCAAGGTAGTATGAGATTTTCTGTATCAACAGTTCATTGAATCTTCATCATCTTTTTCTAGACTTTCATTCCAGGCTATTTGTTGTCCTCACAACAAACCAGAGACTGGTGGCATGTACTATGTCTGTCCTGCCTCAATCTAGTTTTCAATCTGCCCTATTTTACCTGGGTTTCATTTTTCACCCTTAGGATTTCTTCTCCAGGTTTATACATGACCAAAAGACATTTCATCAATGCTTATTTGCATATCTCAATATCTCATCACTAGCAATCTTCTCTTTAGTTTGTTCTCCATGGGTGGGTATATCAGTTTCTTACACTGTTCTTTGGACTTACTTTGACCCTACAGGTTTTGTCAGCAGGAAGAGCATTCATTCGTCACTTAATGCTCTCAGGTTGTACCTTTCCTCTTTTTTTGAATAACTGGCTAATATTAGCTCATTCTGAATAGAAGTCTGCCTGTTACCCTTATTAGCTGCTCCTAGAGGTAGTTATAGTGAGCTGGCTCATCAACTTGGAGAAGTCCTTACTGGGATTATGCAATATCCTGTTGCTTTGGGTGTTTTTTGTTTTCAACACCCATCTCAATCAGGTCAACCCTTCTTTTCTTTGACTTTATTCAATAGGTTTTTAGTTCTCTCACTTTTGGTGATATGATCTTCCATGGTAGCCCTTATACTCTTAGGTCAGGTTCATATGCTCTTTTGTGGGCTCTACTCTAGCAGCAGAATCTCACAAGGATCCTTTGTTGGCTTTCATTACCTTTTCTTTCATCTTTCCTTATGTGTTCCTGTGTTCCTTTTCCTATTTGCTTTTGTATATTGGTGGTCTGTTTATTTGCCATTAATGTTTCACATACTCTTTATCCTTATACATATCTCCCCCTTTCTCTGGATTGTTTTTGTAACCTAACTCTTTTGCAGCTCATGAAAATAACTTCTCCATTAAGCTTTTCTTCTTTCTTCCATTTCACACATTTATCTTCAGCATGATCTGGATAGACTTCTATGCCCTATACATTCTCTTCTCTGTTATATTGCCTGCACAGCTTTCTTCTTTGTTGTTCATCTCCACCTTTTTTTCTCTCTCTCTCTTTTTGTTATCTTTTTCCTTCTATTTTTCCCAAGTTGGTTCAGCTCTTAATTTGATTGGCATATTCTTTTTTATCATCTTCCTTCTGTATATTGTTCCAGGTGTCTTCTCATCTAATTTGACAACTTACCCTTTCATTGGCATTTCATCTTTGACATCCCTTATAGGTACTTCTTCAGTTGGGAATGTTGACTACCTATAATACGTTTGTCTTTCACTATTTGCACTGGATTAAAGTTTTCTTCCTCCTCTAGTTATCATGTTTTCCCTGTAACTGTTCTTCAGAATTCAGTGAGATTTTGACTAGGTAAGTTATATTTTCTTGTTTGTTTCTTTTCAGGGACTCTTCTTCTCTTTTATTTTTACTCATTGTTGGGATCTCATGCAGTGGTGAGTGGTACCTGACCAAATCAAATCTGCACTGTAAGATCATGTCAACTTATATATTACATCTTCTTGGCTATGCAATGCACATTGCAGAGATAGGATGTTCCATAAGATTGCTTGTAAGTTTATCCTTGTGATGGAATTATAACAAAAAATTTGCCTGTCCAGACTGTACTCACTTAATATAACCTCTTTGTTTTCATGTGTGGATTGTTTTCCAGTCTTTGGATTGCTAGTCATATTGCTCTGACCATATAGCTCTTCATTTATTCCATTTGCATTAACCTTCTACTTACTCTACCATTGAAAGTACAGTGTTTCTCACTGCTGATCCATTTGCTCTTCACTATTGTCAGACTATCCTACTGTTGTTAAGTTTTTGTTTTCTTTACCTGGTTGTTTAACCAAGAATGTTTGATTTCTACCATCACAGGCTATTGGATGAACTACTTTCTGCCATTATTTTTATGGTTCTTTCTCTTCCTTCACTGTTCTTTGTACCTTGTTCTGGTCTTTCCTCATTTATATCCATCATCCAGTAACATTGTTCAATTGGGACTTTAATATGGTTCCGAACACATTTACCCAGACCTTGTCTGAACTATTGGTCACCTGCTCCTTATGTCATCTCTCTTAAAACTTTTTCTTTTCTCCTTCTTTTTTATAATCATTGCATATCTGATTTTTATGCATAAAGTACCTCCCATACTTTGTTTCACAGATTCTTCTTGGTTTTACCCCCTGGCAATTCATTTCTTTCCAAGACTTGGGTGGCTCAAGAAGAAGGTAGTACATTTTTCCAGTATGTTTTTCATTGGTCTTTCCTTATGTGATTGTACTAATTGTTGTCACCTTTATAGCTAGTTTGGGCAGTCAGGTTATTAAGAATATTGAGATAAGTGCTACCACCTGTAGTTAGGAATAACTCAAGGAGAACATTATTCATGACAGGAACAGGAAGTATTGTGATGTCACACTTTGTTTTTTTTGTTGTTGTTTTTTTTGTACATGTGTACTCAATGAATAAACACATATCAACAGGTTATGGGCCCAGGAATGCTCTAATAGTACTTAAACAGATGAAAATGTTTTAAGATTGTTAGTACAAGTAATCCAGGAGATACTGAGGATTACTGTAGAACAGTTTTGGATGACAATTTTTGTTGGATGGCACAGGATTTACATGGATGCTTTATCACAAGCACTGGGTGATTTGTTTCCTTTGCCTGTAAGCCACTGTGAAATACCAAGATAAACTATAAGTAAAATATTGATTGACACTCCATTTTCTCAAGTCATATAAAAGGAGAAATAGATCTAAATCAAAGAAAGGAATATTACAGTTGTGATTGAAATAGTTTGACAATGGAAGATAAAATATCAATTGATAAGTTGGGAGAAAATAATTGGGTCACATGGAAATTTCAAATGGAACATTTATTGAGAGGACCATGTGACTGAAACAGAGGTATTCGCAGAGACAGCCAATGATCAAACAAGAGCAGATTTCAACAGGAAAAGGGAAAGAACATTTTCAACAATTGTTCTAAATATTTAAGGTGCACAACTCTATCTTGTCACCTCATGCACAACTCCTAAGGAAGCATGAAATGTAACAGCGTGCTCACTATGATAGGAACACACTAGCCAATAAACTATTCATTTAATCCCATTTAAGTCAGTGGGAGAAATCAGATCAAAGGGAAGACTGCAACTGGTACACAGTGATCTCTGTGGTCGTATGCAAACTCCAACTATTGGAGGTAGCAAGTACTTTGTTACATTTATTGATGATTACTCAAGATGCTGCAGAGCGTATTTCTTGAAACAGAAGTCATAAGTCTTTGAGAAATTCAAGGAATTTGAGAAGTTGTACTCAAATGAATCTGAAGAGTGCATAAAAAACCTGTGCACAGATAATGGCGGAGAATATACGTCAAATGAGTTCCAGAAATTTTTGAAGTCAAGAGGCATTCATCATGAGATGTCAGTAGCATATTGTCCAGAACAAAATGGTGTTGCTGAGAGAAGGAACAGAACTCTTGTGGAATCAGCAAGAAGCATGCTGTCACATGCTAAGTTACCAAGAATGTACTGGGTGGAAGCTGTAGCTACTGCAGTGTATGTGGGTAACTGAGTATCCACATCGATAATAAAAGATGGTAGTACGCCATATGAGAGATGGTATGGGAAGAAACCAGATGTAGAACACATGAAAGTGTTTGGATGTCTTGTATGTGCACATGTGCCAGATGCATCAAGACAGAAATTAGACATGAAGTCTATGAAGGTACATTTCATTGGATATGATAACTGCACCAAGGGATATCGACTGTATGACGAAAAATCCAGGAAGATTTTCATATGGCAAGATGTTATCTTTACTGAAACAGAATTTAGTCAAGAGTCTGTGACAAATGAGTATATCTCATCAAGTGAAGAGATAGTGGACCAAGAAACAGAAGTTAAAGCTAAAGATAAAGCTGAACGACCAGCAAGAAACAGGAAACCCCCCATCCACTGTGGATATGATGAGTATGCTGATATGGCAGCAGCAAATGAATCAGTTTATCACACTGCAAACTTATGCAGTATGTTAGAGCCAAGCACATTAAGTGAAGCAATGTCAAGTGACAATTCAAAGGAGTGGAAGATCTGGAATTTGAGCCTTTACAAGAAAATGACACCTGGGTTCTGGTGGAATTACCAGTTGGAAGAAAACCTATAGGTTGTAAGTGGGTATTCAAAGTTAAGTATGGAAATACTGGAAATGTAGACAGGTTCAAGAGTAGGCTGGTGGCCAAAGGTTACTCGCAGAATTATGGTCTGGATTACAAGGAAACCTTCTCCCCAGTGGTGTGCTATGCATCAGTTCACTCCTTGATTGCATTTGCTGTGCAGAACAACTTGAAAATTTACCAGATGGATGTCATAACTGCATTTCTGAATGTAATTCTGGATGAAGAGATATACATGAAACAACCAGAAGGCTACGCTGTTCCAGGGAAGGAAAACCTTGTGTGTAAACTGAAAAAATCACTGTATGGATTAAAACAATCACCATGCTGTTGGAACAAATCTTTTCATGAACAGATGATGGAACTGGAATTTGTTCAGAGTTCAGCAGATCCATGTGTTTACATACAGAAGGGTGAAAATCTAGCAATAGTTGCAGTATATGTGGATGATATTATTTTGGTTGCTGATAGTGATGATGAAATAATCACTATAAAGGAAGCACTGAAGGGAAATTTCCGCATGAAAGACCTTGGAAAGTTCCATTACATCCTTGGACTCAGTGTTGTTCAGGATGAAAAGAATGGCTGTGTATGGTTAAATCAAAGACAGTATATCCAAACTATGCTGGTAAAATTTGGAATGACTGAGTGTAAGGCAGTTGCAACTCCATCAGATGTAAATGTGAAATTGCAAAAGGATGATGGTGTTAGCACTCAGGTTGACTGCAGTTTGTACCAGTCGTTGGTAGGCAGCCTTCTGTATGCTGCAATGGAAACAAGACCAGATATTGCATATGCAGTAGGAGCAATATCAAAATATTGTGCTCAGCCCAACACAGCACATTTGACAGCAGCAAAGAGAATCCTGTGTTACTTGAAATGAACAGCTGATCTTAGTCTTAAGTTTGAAAAGGTACCAGGAGACGTCATTACTGGTTACTCAGATGCAGATTTTGCTGGAGACCTGGATGATAGGAAGTCCACATCAGGAAATATCTTCATTCAAGCAGGAACAGCTGTAAGTTGGATTAGCAAAAAGCAGTCTATGGTGGCCCTGTCCACCTCAGAGGCAGAGTATATAGCCTTGAGTCTTGCAGCACAGGAAACAGTATGGTTGAGAAGACTACTGCAAGAAATAGGTTCCAAAGTTGATAACCCTGTTCGTATCATGGAAGATAACCAAGGAACAATTGCAATGGCACAGAATCCAGTGGGTCATGCAAGAACAAAACACATTAATATTCGTTACCACTTCATTCACCAATGTGTGCAGAACGGATCAGTAAAACTGGAATATTGTCCCACAAACAGTATGACTGCTGACATTCTTACAAAGCCACTTGCTAGAAATGCATTTGAAAGGTTCAGAGATAATGTTGGACGAGCACCAATGGATAAATGAACCAGATAAAGTGACGATTATAACAGATTGAAAGTAATTGTAAAACATTTAGAATAACTGTAAGATTATTGACAGTAATTGTAAGTTTGTGTAAAACTTAAAGTTAAGTGGGAGTGTTAAGAATATTAAGATAAGTGCTGCCACCTGTAGTTAGGAATAACTCAAGGAGAACATTATTCATGACAGGAACAGGAAGTATTGTGATGTCACACTTTGTTTTTTTTGTACATGTGTACTCAATGAACAAACACATATCAACACAGGTATTACTTAGCATGCATGGCTCCATTACAAGGTTCCCACAATAATTTATTCTTGCTATGGGATACCTCTGCTTCCAAGGGACCTATTTTCTTTCTACACTTAAAAGAATGGATTCATTAGCTAATCCAGATGTCTATTTCTCACTCAATGGAGATGCTCATAGGCTCTATCACATATCATCACATTAAATCTATCATTTGATTCAATCTCTGAACTTTAACTTTTGACTACTCTTGGACAACATCCTCTAGGCTGGAATATTGACTGGGTCCAACAACTTCTCCCATTATTCTACCATCTTATGGTTTTGTCCCCTCAAGGTATTGCCTCCTTCCAGTCACCATTCTCCAGCCTCACCACCTTTAATATGTACATACCTCTTTTATTTCTTTACTTGTTTCTTCTGTTTTCCCATTTATTTTTGGAACCCACCTGGTGACCAGTGTAGCCTTACAGGGCATCAAGTCAGGGGTAATAGAAATTATTAAGCTCATCTGCCCTGGCTTCTAAAGTGCTAACTGTTAAAATGAAGTTTTCCTCAATACCACTAAAGAGGTATATATATATATATATATTTCATTGCCCATTCCAGACTGTTACTTCCATGGACTATCATAGAAAAAGCTAGCAAAGCAGAGTGTTTCTTTGTTTTGAATTTTACACACAGCTACATGAGGGCTATCTACAATAATGATCCCTAGTTTAACAGTGTAAGACTAGAGGGAAGGCAGCTAGTCATCACCACCCACCACTAACTCTTGGGTTACTCTTTTGCCAACAAATATTGAGATTGAATATCACATTGTAATGTGCCCATGACTGGTGTGATGGGGATTCAAACCTGCAACCCCCAGACTATGCGCATGTGTATGTAGCAACTACGTGTATTTTATAAGCTCAAGCAAAAATGCAGAACATGGATATAGTTCCTGTCAGGGGTTGACAAAATTTATTACTTGTTTCTACTCCATTCAGTGAGAAACTTTGAAACTTAATATCAAAAAGTAGAGTTAATGTACTTAATTGTCTGTACATAACAACTACAGGGCTAGTGTTATACAAATCAAGATACACAGTATGAAAGTTGATATTTTTCATATATGACAACACAAAGCTGAAGTTTAAGTATTTTCTTAAAGCTTGTTTTGAAATAAAGGAATTAAAATGTAGATAACACAAAACTTTGAATCATAGAATACATTATTATGCTAATTTAGTTGACATACTTTGATAACAAAGTTATTTAAATAAAATTTGAATGTAACTCAATGACTTGCATACAAAAGTATTTAAAGTGGTAGCCATCATGAAGGGTTAATCACTTCATCCATATTGTTTCTTTAAAAACATTACCACAATAACATAGTACTGCTTCGTATTTTAGGTGGCTTTAATTTTATTATGAATTTTTTGTTTTCAGTAGTATATTTATAATTTACTATTTCATAGCCATTAAACCTAGTGAAGTACATAATAAACACATCAGATAGTCTGTGTTAAAACCAATGTATTATGTTGTAGTGATTCATTTTATCTTAAACACCATATATTACAATTTTCTAAAATTATAGTAGTCTTGTTTTGTTTAATAAATCAAGTTTTTTATTATCCATTTGGAAATTAAAATTATAAATAAAAGAACACTGTTTCAGATAACAAGATAAACATTAATTATAGTTATTGTAAAGTTTTCATAAAAACTGTACATCCTATAAAGTACACATGTAAAGAGTGATTAACCTTTGAAAAGCCATTTATGAGTTTTGTTATACATCTGAATGATTTTATAGTTACAGTATGTCATAATACTACTAAATTAAGATTACATAGGGTTATCTGTTTATTTTAAATAAAATGCCATGCACTGAAGGTTATTTTTTATCATACATATTTTCTCATGTAGTATGTATATATGTTAACCACTCCTGTTCCTGTGGACCTTACTTGGACCCTCAGAAAGTTGCTCAGCTTCCCATCCATTTTGGACCCAGCTCTATAAATCAAGTACTGCAAGAATCTATACAGGCCTGCATTGGTTGTGCTAATAATGAAAAACATGTTTTCAGTCTTCTTAAACCAGGAGATGGAAGAGTTATTATTAGAGGTAGAAAGAATAGTGGATATGATACAGCTTAATCATAATAATTGTTATGTAACTGTTATTGACTTTTCTTTAAGGCAGTTAAAGTTTTAATATCTAATAAATAAAGTTCTTTTGTTGTTAAAAAGGAGTTAAACATGAAAATATTTTTCCAATTTTTTCCTCACAGCCGACTTTGATGAAAGAATCAATACCTGTTGTTTACCTACTATAGATAAAATATCTATATTTTGGAACTTCTTGGAGAATATTTTGGAAAATTTGCTATGTTGTGAGAATTTTTATACCAGCCAAACTTTAAAGGGCAGTTGTAAGAAATGCAGTACTAAGAGTCTTGTAAAAAGGGGTGAGTCTATGAACTGTGGTTATTTGAAATAATCATCGTACTTTATTAATGGATAACATTTAGTGTAAAGCATATAAAAGGTATATATTTTTATTGTAGTAATGTGGTAGTAAACTAAAGATATTAATAACTGCTTTCAAGTGTGTACCAAAACAATATTACTGTAGTTGTCCATTATTTTACAGCATGGAAAAAAAGGTTTGACTAATTCTTCTTTTAGTCAGCATAATCCAAATTACTAATATATTTCACTAATACACTCAAAATCCTGTATCACCAGTGTCTATCATAAATTCATGAAGATTAAACACTTTTGAGAAAACAGTCTTAAAGACAAAGTGTTTCTAAATGTGCAGTTTCATCCAGAGGATGTGGTTGCTATATATTTCTAGAGGCAGTCCACTTCCGTGCTGTGGGACCTGGAGGGTGGCATTGAGTTCTGGCTTTTGTGCAGTCTTATCTGCAGGATAATGTTGATTGTGGTAACAGTTTTCCCTCTCACGCTCTACCTCAGGGAGTTTTCACTGCCTGAGGCTGATGTTGTGCAGGGGTGCCAGTCTGACATCGTTTGGATGTCATGTTACTGGGACTATGTTTGGTTGTGTATTTGTGCACATGTGCCCATTTTGTAGATCAGTTTGCAAAGTATTTACTTCAATTTTATTTAATTTGAAGTGAAACTGTTGTGGACCCTCCTCCTTCCATGGTTCAGAAGTTTCATTCCATATACAACTTAGTACTGGATTGGAACTGACCAGCCACATATAGTCAGCCTCTCATACCCCCTAGTCATTCTACATCTTATAGCACACCCATTTTAGCTTTCTCCACACTTCTGTCTTTAGATGGTTCTTCCACTGTTTTTCTTCTGCAATATTGAGATCCCTCTACACTATGGTTTGGATTCTGATCTTTTCAGTTTTCTCTACCTTCTTTGGTTGTGCTCTCCTTACTTTCTGCCTGTAAATGTGTCACCTCATTCCACACTAGGTGAATAGTATATCTTGTACAAAAGTAGTAAAGTCTCCCAAATATGTTCTTCCTTCAATGAGGCTCACACTTCTGTGGTGTTCTTTGAAGGATATTCCCTTTTATCTCTTGCACCAGTTCCTTCATCTATTTGATGTGGGGTTCTAGCTATACATGTACGAAGAGATAACGTATCATATCAGAAGTTATTATTTAGCTATATTAAAAATATATTTCTGTCAAGTATTTGTCTCATCTTACCCTTCCTCCTCACTGAAAACTAATGTTTCCTTTTCTGCCTAATCCGAAGTGATAGTTCTGTAGAATTGAACAAAGGGAGTCTTATGTGTGAGGAGAGTGTGTCACAAAATGATTTATATGCAGTTGATCAGGGAGTTCAAGGCTTGTGGAATGTGAAATAATTTTTGCATATAGAAAACACCACTGAAGACGAATAGATATACATGTGAGAGGAAGTAGGTACCTGTTAAACATATATTTTCAGTATATGAAAATAATAACTTCTTATGTCTTAGCAAGTGAATTAAGTTTGACTTACCCTATCATCTCATCTTTATAGAAATGTGCCTACCTGTAAATCAAAACAAAAGTTCCAAAATCTATCCTCACCTTGTATCTTATTCAGCTTGTTCACCAGTGATATGTCAAACTGATAACTGCTGGTCAACACTTGTAATTTGATGATTGATGTTTATAACTTTTTTTACATATTTTATGTACACTAAAAGCTTACCCATAAAAAAAATATGGTGAAAAATAACTTAAAACTTCTACCCCTTTTTTGTTAGATGTAGATATTACATCATTAAAAGTATCTTCTACCTTAAGATGAAATCATTCTTAATTGTAAAAGCAGATATGGATAATGTAATTATTAGTTTGTTTATAATTTCTTTCTTCTTTTTTTTTCATAATTCTAGATAATGCAGCTATGAGACCATCAGTCTTTAGAATTTACTCTTCCATCTTGTGTTAGAAAAAGTGCCTTTCTCTGATTTCTTGTTAGGAATGTATTTATTAGTTTATTATAGAAAAAATGGGTAATTATCACTCTGCAGTAGAATTTCTTTCCAATCAGAAGCATCGTTGGTCTTCTGAATCATCAGACTCTGGAGTTCATTGTTCCCACAAACCTGCAAATATTTTGAGAACCATATTATTAGGGGACCTGAAGGTAGGCATCTGATAGTATTTCAGTATAATATATCAGTTTCTGAATTTAGAACTCATGATATAATATTTAAAGTGGATGAATTGAGTATTTTTAGAAACGCTATTTCTTTTTTAAATTGAGTAATGTGAGTACATGTTCATACTATAAATTTCTTTTAGTTTTTTAAATGCTGAATATATGTGGTAGTTTTCAGTTTTTATTGTAAAGATTTGCTTCGTTTCAGCAAGCTTCACAACTTCAGTATCAGAAAAGTCTCAACATAATCCTTCAGAATGGAGTATTGAGAAGGTGATGCATTTAATAAGTATTACACACAAGGAACTTGGTGTACACAGAGACCTCTTTTATAAACATGAGTAGTTGAAAATTCCCTAATTCATTAAAGCTCTTAACTTGAGACCATATAGTTCTTTCACTGCTATTCAGCAGCTTTTGTGTTAATAATAACTGCAATATAATCAAAATAAACAATGAATTTTAAATAATAAGTAACTTACAAAATACTACATACTAGTGATATATAAGCCTATAATACTTTTTTTTAAGAAACAAAATAACATTCTTATTTTTATATTAGAAATCACATTATTTTATCGTATAGTACAACTATTGTAAGAAAAAATACTAAAATATGTGAAATGATTGTTTCCAGATATATTATGTAATTTATTGAAAACTGACTTATAAAAGATAATATTATTCAGTGTAAAGATTAAATAAGTTATTTCTTTTCTTGCTAAAGCATTTGTATCTTATTTTTTTAGGAAATTGATGTGAAAGCACTGATGCTGTTAAACAGTGACATAATGATGAAATATATGGGGTTGAAGCTTGGTCCTGCCCTCAAAATATGCAACATCATTGACAAGCTAAAAGCAAAGAAGTCACTGCATCATTAAGATCCACTTAAATTTTTATTTTTCAGAGTTTTTATTCTCTTGAAGTCAACTCTAGCTTAGTATAACTGTGATGATGAAAATATATATTTTTTTTGATATTCAAAATAGAAGATGTAAGAAATATTACAAAACCTGAGATAATAGGTAAGGGAAGCACATTATTCTAATATAACAAGAGGTGGTAAGGCGATGACTTATAAGCATAAGTAAAACTTGATGATGCAACATACTAAAGAAGACAGACCAATATTCTCTCAAAATGTAGCATATTCTACCATCAATTACATTTTTCACGTATGCTTATAAATCGTTGTTTGTTTACTCATTATAAAGTACATTGATTTGAAGCTTGGACATAACCTCAAGATATACAATTTCATTCAAAAGCTGAAAGCATAATATTTAACTTACATAAATGTCAACTTTTTAGTACTTTTACAGTATTGAAGTTAACCTCAAAGAATTAATTTAACAGTTTTGATCAAAATCTTTCTTTCTCACAACTTGAAATATAAGGTATAAAACTTTCACACAATAATATTTTAACAATAATATTTTAACAATCTTGTTTGTTTACTTTTGGCTCAGAAGTTGACAAGGAAGAGAGAGTTAAATTTTTTGAAGATTGTATGGCAAAATACTTTTTTGTTCAATGTAAAAGAACCAGTCAAAGAAAAAATAATGCTTCTCTGAGAAAATGCTTAAAATTGATTATATACGTTTTGTTTTCAGGCAATATATATCTAGATGTATGTATTTCTGAATGGTTTGTATAATGCTTTTAAAATTCATCCTATAACTTGTTTTACACATTTTTATCCATAACTATGAAGGATAACAAAAGAGGTTTATTGTATCTGAAATGTAAAGGGAAATTTAAGTGTTCTATATTGAAATAAAATTTATGTTTTATGGAACAAATCAAAGACAAAAATTAAAGTTTACATTACCAAGTTATACATCAAATAAATTAGTGCATAAATTTCTCTCCTTGTATAGTTAATATCTTTAGTCCTAGGGAAAAGTGTCCTGGGCCTTATAAATTATACCTTGAAACTGTACTAAGTGCACTAATTCACTTTCTAGCAATTGAGCATGGACTTTCTTTTGTTTTTTAAAATACTGATAGAAGTGAGGGGTAACTTACAACAGGGATCTTACATTTACTTTATTTGTACTTTACCTTTTATAGACTCTTTTCATTTAATTCACATAAGGTTGTTACAGTTGTTTTGGTGCAGCTATATTTAAACACTTGAATGGAATGATCATATAGAAATGGATGTTTATATATAGCTTCTAAAAAATTTAACAGAAAAAACACTTGCTTTATGCTGTATCTTTTTGATGCATTCCATTCAAAGAAAGCAAAGCTAAGGATACAGATAAGTGATAATTATAGGAGTAACATCAACACTCATACTGTGTGGGAAACATATGCAATATTTTTAATGAAGTTGTTCTGTTGTTAACTTTTAGGAATTAATTTTGGCATATCAAAACTTCCACATACTGTGGCATTCATTTTATAAATAATCAATGATATAAAATACAGATGAAGACCCATCATAATATTGCTAATGAATATATATAAGTATGTATTTACCTGAAACAAAGTTCAGTGAACTTTTATTCTGATTTTATTGCACAGTTTTGTATTGAAGGTTAGGTCTATGGTCTTGTATTTATTCCTTACTCTTTAGCTAAACTGTGATCTAGAAACTTCTTTCTCATGCAGCACTCAAAAATGCTTGATAAGATGGCCACTAATATTTTGTAGATGGTATGGCTCTCAGTTGGTAGTTGCTTTGTGTTGATAAAGCGGCTCCTTTCAAATGTGCAGAAAGATTAATAACTTTCTGTTCACTATTACACCTATTCACTTTGATAATTATTTCTAATTGTGCTTGATATGCTTCCTCTTACAGTATGAAGTTTTCTCCTCTGATGGATATTATTGAACTAGCCTGGAATAGTTCTGGAAGATCTTGCAGTCAAAGGTAGCACAACAGTAGTGGTAACTTGTGTAGATCATTTTGCATAACTAACAGTGCTTACGTTTATTTGTAATTGAATACAAAGCTGCAAAGTGGATTATCTGTGCTCTGCCCAAAACAGGTATTGAAACTCAGATTTTAGCATTGTAAGTCTGCAGACATATCACTGTGCCACTGTGAGGCGACAGTGTTTAAAACTGAGATTTTTACAGAAACAGTTGTGACTGGTTTGTTATCAATGTTTAACTATTTATCATTCAGGTGTTTTTATATACTTTCTTTTTCTACTTTACTAATAATGTTTAGTACTTTCCTCTCTACTTTGGAGATATCCTTCTGTATTTTTTTCATTTTGTTGTTATAATTCTCCTAAACAATTTTAAGGCTATGGCATCTTTAGTACTGATATTAGTCGTAATTCTTCTGTAGGATTCATACATCTCACCTATCTTTTTTTATATTCTCTCTCTTTCTCCTTCATATTGTTTCCACTGTATGTCTCATCATTCCATTAAACTTTCAGTCTTGCTTCAAGTACATATAATATTTTAATTAAGTCTGGATTCTATTTTGTTTTTATCCAAATGATCCTATAATCCTACAACACCTGATAGTTGTGCTGTAATAGCTTCTGTTATTTAATGGATTCTTTGGAATTATTTAGCAAAAAAAACAAACTTCAAAGTCCAGTCCACTTAATTAAATTTTCGTTTTTTAAACTTCTAGTTTAATAAATTCCACAAATTTATGTGACTAACCTAGATTTGCCTAATTTATATTTTCCACTTTTTTTAGTAATTTTATTGTGTGTATACTATTTCTCATATGTCTAGTTATGTTGTCCCCCTAAAAAAATTTAAAATGTACAAACAACTAAACTAACTCTAACAGTTGGCTTTACAATAATTCACTGTAATGGTTTCATTGTAATTTACTGATAATCATTAATCATCTACTACAGACTAATATAGTAATGCATTTAGATATAGGCTAGAAGAGTCTCAGCCTCAGGGCCCATAGTCTTAATGGAGACCCATTGATAGTTTTATTTTACGTAAAATTACATGGGATGTAGGGCCAACAAAAATTATTTGATCCTGGGCTCACACAACCTTAAATCTGCCACTAGACTAATTCACGTTTTTTATTGCTTATTAAACTAAAACTAAGGAGAAAATTCTTCACATTAAGAATATGCTCATCAGATGATACCAAATATTTGTTTGCAAAAATAACAATACAGGCATTTAATTAAAAATTACAGTGTAACTTTATCTCAGAAATACAAGGTCAGAACTTTTCTACATATTCAAGTATATGCCATCTAAAAGTAGATAACATTTCTTTCTGCTAAACTGACCCATATAAATAGACTAGTATAGTTAAATATCAATGCTTGGCAGATGATATGTCTAAATCTAAAATAAAGAAGATTAAACCTTCCTACTGACTCAGAGGCAAGTCTGAAGACTTGTAGCTCTAAAAACTGGCGTTTAATAACTGGGGTGAATACAGTATAGATATTCCACTGTGTAGCTTTGTTCTTAACAACAAAATCGCTCACCAAATCCAAATGAGCTGAGTTTAACAGTCTTTACAATAAAATAAATTTCCAAAATCAACAATTGCAAACAGAAATCAGTTGGATAACCTACCAAAGAGAACTACTAAATAGTCACTCACTGATCTTACATGGGTATTCTTTGAATATTGAACCCTAAAACACAGGGTATAAAAGTATGTCCTGTTCAGTAAAGTCATATTAAAATATATGCCAAAAGTTTATTCATCTGATCATATTTGCTATTGCACGTGTTCTTTGAAGACAAATCATGTATCCATTACAATTTAAATATTATAGTATTTAATTTTTGCATTTAAACCTGGTAGGAGTTGGGTGCAAACTATTTTCTATTTTATTGACTTTTGCAACCCTGGGCTTCAGCAAAGATGATAATATTATGCATACCAAACTCTTAGGCTTATGCTTCAAGTGGTACAGCAGTGCTAAATAAGATCGAAGCTGAAGCACATAATACAATTTGACATGAAGGTTGCCTGTTGTCCTGATGTTCGTTAAAACACTTAAGGCTTGTACACTTGGTTTCATATATGTATGTCCCAGTAGCAGAATGAAAAGGAGGATCATCACTTCTATGACGTTTACAGTCATCTGAAGAGGAGTCATTATTGTATGTCATTTACAATAATTATACTGGTGATAGGACTTGTGCAAATGACATCTTCTTTAGCTAGAGTTTTCTTTTTGTCATATTTTACCAATCCATAACTAGTATTGAATCAGATATAATCAAGATTTTTTTTTCCCAATCTTTCATGCAACTGTTATTCATACACCTATTATTTTCTAGGAAAACTGAATGTAGGAAGGTAGTGAAAATAATAATAATTATATGATTAGGATTAGCTATATTCATGAACAAAACTAAAAATCCACCTGGCCATCAGTATAAATAATTAAATGTGCTTATATTCCTAATTATAAAGGTTAGTATTAATTGTTCATCAGTTGAGTACTCTTGCTATGAACAATACATTTATCCATAAACCCAATAATGTTTTATGAGATTCAGTCAGCTTAGGAGTTATTTTATACCAAAATAAAATTTTTAACCTAACAATACAAAATAACCATTATAATAACAGTATAATGATAAATGCAAATGAAAGTAAAAAGTCGTTACATTTGGTATAATTCATATAACTAACAATATTAATTAAAAATAAAACAACTAATAAAATACTTAGGGATCTTGAACTGTAGTTGTTGATGTATATTTGTTTGGAATATTGTACCAGTTCTCTTACTGACAAGAAGAAATACATTACTTTTATAACTATTTCACAAATTATTGCACATGCTTGGCATTGTATAAATGTCTTCCACAGAGACTAGAATAAGCCCATAGCAAAGGGTAATACAGAGAGTTGTACAGGTTAATATGAGTTGGATGATCTCTCCCTTTTATATATTTATTTAGAATGACTATTGACATAGTTAAGCTGAGGACTGTAGGATACAGTAGTAGGCTCTGAGTTTACTTTAAAGTGCAATATTCTTTATTCTCTTATTTGTCCTTTCCTACATGGAGTGTACAAGATTCTTTATCCCATCAGAATGTGTTATAAACATTGTTTCCAGCTCATGCAATGATTTGTAGTCTTATTGTAATATAACCAGCTTGTCAGTGAGTAAAAAAATACATATTTGCATAATTGTAAATAAATACTTTGTCATATTTGTTCATTTGCATTCTTTTATTTTCCAGTTACTGTCCATGTTAATATTTAATACTCGACATAACACTTACAGAATCTTATTTTGTTGATATTCTGTTTTAACCTGTAAAACATAAATGGACATGCATACCACTAAATAATTCACAATTTGGTGTTATGACAAAGATGTTTATTAGGACGTTTATTTTGAATATTTCTTTTTCTCTCTGATTCTGGTTCTATAAAGTTTCAAATTTTTTACAATTAAATTGCACTCTTTGAAATCATTTCCAACTTATGGCAGAGAGGAGCAAATTGCAAGTGAAACAAGGACTAAAATAAGAATGTGGCAAAGGCTAGAGTGGCATTTCTTTTAGACCAATAGCATTTGCTAGCCATGTTGATAACTATGTTTAGGTTCTCACTTCATTCTCAGTGGTGATAGGCACTTAATGTATTCCCAATCTGCTGTTATGTGGCCCACAATATTTACTCTTATATGCAGGAACATAGGGTAACAAAGAATGGTCATGATGATATTGAACAGCCTGATCAATCAAACACTTACTGAAATTGTTTCTTATGAGACTCCTTGTCACTTATTAACAAGCCCAAGTATCATAAAGCATTAGTTTAAGTCAACTGTAATCATGAAGATTGGTAAGATGTATAAAATCTCCAAGTTAGCATGGCCAGCAAAGCACACTGCTATACTTTGTGATTATATCAAGCACATGAAGTTTATATGGAACATGATGATGATATGTATCACTATGTAATGCATCATTACAATGACTCGCACCCTTACATGCTGCACAACTCTGCAACAAATTTCAGCTTGGGAAGTTATATTTGTTCAAATACACGTATCTGAATTACTGGAAAAGACTAAGATCTCCCCTGATCATGTACTATTTCTCGGCTACTCATTGTTATGAAAGCTAGTTGTCAGAACCTCTCTGAATTATGTTTTAATTATGACAACA
The DNA here is from genome assembly GCF_004210375.1 of Tachypleus tridentatus. Classification (NCBI taxonomy): domain Eukaryota; kingdom Metazoa; phylum Arthropoda; class Merostomata; order Xiphosura; family Limulidae; genus Tachypleus; species Tachypleus tridentatus. The sequence goes on along the minus strand of NC_134832.1, from coordinate 12,244,310 downwards.
AGATAAAACAGGTTAACCCATAAGTGTTCAAGGGGCAGTCAAAATAATATATGGATCAATCATTTTTGATTTTCAAGCAAGATGTTGCTTGAAATAGATAGACTTAAAGGATAGATTTTACCTGAGCTCACTATTTTAGAGTATTTGGACAAGATGCAGCTTGATGAATAGGACACATTTGTTAATTATTTTTCTCTCAGGGTTCACCTCGTGGGGAACTGGCTGATTCAAATGGTCAAATTCAAAGCTTATTGAGATAGCCTCATTACAACTTGATCAATTACTCAGATAATTTACAGAGATAGCATACAAATTAATTTCCAAGCAGGTTTTATGCAGATTATGATAAGACAGTCATTGATAAATTCATAGAAGATTTTCAAGTGAGCTCATTTGATACCCCATATTGTCTCAGAGCAGAGGAAGAAGTCATGAGGAGAAGTAAATATAGCTGCAGACTCAACTTCAAAATGACCTCCCACAACACAACAAAAGCATCAACTACTATCTCTAATACAGCACTGGATCATGGTACAGCCACTATGGTTCACTAGGAGTTAGCAGGACTTTCTAGGTCAATTTGTTAAGGCTGTGCCACAAATGTAACAATAGTTGGATTCCCACAAGTATCAAGAACCACTTGCTTCAGTTATAGCCTACCTGCTCATTAGTTTTGGAAATGTCAATTTTTTTCTTTTGCCAAATAAGACCATTAAGCATAAGTTCCATTCATGCCAGTGCTATAAAAGGTGTAGGAAGATTGTGGCTATTTCAAGAAACTCAAAATAGTAGAGCCTGAATTAGCTTCTGTAAGCTTGCATAAATCCAATAGTCAGTTTACACACAAGATTAGGGCTGACTGGTTTAGAAAACCTTAAACTTATTATCGTATAATACTTATCAGTAATGACATATGGACATAGAGTTTAATTTCTAATTGATAAAAGAGCTTATTTGGTTTTCACATGTATCAAATACTTTGTGTAAAACGATTACTTTTATCATTTAGTGCAACTTTATTTTGGAAATTGGCAATAAGCTAGAAGAGAGGAGAGGATTATTTTGCTGGCTTTATTTTGGCAGTGTTACATTTTGAATGAAGGTAGTTGTGTCTTCTTCTTTCAGGTCTTGTTATCTTAAGGATGGACCTACTGTAGAAATTTCAGCCAATTTCACTTATGTAACAGTTGAACCACAGTTCTGTAGCAAAGAAATTTATTGCCTCTTTGTGTGGGCTCCAGGAGCATAGATTTTTTACACCCGATGGGGGGATGATTTTTGCAACCACGTATGTGGACTATTCAATTTGCAAATTGGTAATCTCTGATTACGTGAACCTGAAATGTGTAAACATGCAGTCACAGAATAATCTTGTTGCCACGATACTTACATGTATACTTAGACCTACTGACTTATACTTACGAACTATCGCTTAGATCGAGAAACTTAGAAGCACGCCTATAGTAAAGATGTATATATCGGCTACTAAAAAAGCCTACATCTAGGCCTAATTATGTAATTTGATTGGTAAGAACACAAGAAAAACAAGAACAAACACACAATTTGTAGGCCTGTGATGCAATAAAACAATTCAACAGACCAAATGGTAGGGGTGGATGATTGTATGTACCATACCTCTCACCTAAAATGAAGGGGGGATGTACCGTACCCATCCTCCCCAGGGTCTACGCCCCTGGTGGGCTCAATAGTAAATTGAAAGATTGAGAAGAAGCTAGTTACACTGCTGGCTGTGCAGTTAGTGTTCTGTGGCACACTTCGGACACAATGTAATACCTTGTTCACATTTGCAGAAAAAAACATTGTTTCTGTGTGAAAAGCATGCTACGCTTCATTGATCAATGATTTGTTTGAGGGTGGGTATTGTATCAGAATAAGTTTGTAGCTACAGATATTCATATCTTCAGTTATAATGATCATGGGCATTGTAACAAAGACAGAGGTGATGCAAACAATCTAAACAGTCAGTATTGTAATTACATACTACTTATCGCACTCAAGAAGAAATGTGCAGTTTCTAGTGCAACTGAAGTGAGGAGTCAAGGATTACGCTAAAAACCAACTTAACACATAAATTTAAAAACTGCAGAAAAAAGACTACTACACAGAAAAAGAGATTGAGAGACAAAAAAATCTTTTTCATCTGAGTGTTTCGCCTATATAACCTTTGAGCTTAGCTACCAGAAATATGTAATATACAGAACATTTAGAATTTATACAAAGATGTTAGTATTTATAAATCGGTATAATAAAATAGAAGGAGAAAAAATTTCAAAATGAATATTATTCACAGACAGAAATGAGGTAGTAGTGTTATAGTTGTCAAAATAAGGTTGCAATGTTATAGTAATGGGATAATAATAGCTGTAATTACTTAAAATAAAACGTTCATTAATTATGTATGGTAGCAGACCATTTAATTTAAATATACGATTGTAACTTAAAAACTACATTTTCCTCGTATTTGAAAAATCAAAAATGGGGTAACACGTATGTCATTAAATATATTGTTTGTTTGTTTTGAATTAGGAAAGTTGGTTTGGACAGTTTTGCTAGTTTGTCTGTTTAGAGGATGGGTAACGAAACTCTGTCAGGAAGTTGTTTGTTATTAGAATGGAAGCAAAAGGTATTTGTGTTGGTTAAAATAACTGGTCATACTTACTTTACTACTGAGTTCAGCATTTCCAAACCAAAGACGTCTTGTGTGGAAATTGTCCTTTTGAAAAAGCTTGTGTAGCGTCAGGTGGGTGGAAAGAATCGAAATTTAAATAGGAATAGGTGGCAGTAGGATTGCAGTGTGTGCTCTTAGTAAGTACCAAATCTTGTCTCTGATAAAGATAATTTTTGTGGCAATGCAGTTGAAAGTGATTATGTAAGCCTGGAAGCTAGGGCAGATGAATAAACCACAGTGATGTATAAAAAAGTCAGCATTTTGACTTGAAATATGAGAAATAAATTTAAGCAAAGGGTGATAAGTTTCAACATTGTAAACGAAAATTTTGAGTTATTTTTCCTTTCAGTGAAAAGTCCCAGAATATTGCCAATATACCTGATAAAAGTTCAGTTTGTGAGTGAAATTGTTGTCTTTGTTCTTCTACATAACTGACATAGAGGTTTGCATAGAATAAACTCATTTTGATTCAAGTAACAAGTCATAACTGCTGATAAGTTTGTTCATGGAGATTAAGAGTCTTCAAAGCCAATACAAATCATTTAACTTAGCTATAGTGTTTGCTAATGAATAGATATTGTTTCTTCTTTTTAAAAAAAGTTTAAGTATGATCAGTCTATCATTGTGTGGTATGACAGTGTTAGAAACAAAATATTGACAGTGGAAATGCAATTCATGACAATAGCAAAATCACCCCCTGATAGAACAGTAGTTAGTTTACGGACGTACATTACTAAAATCTGAAGTTCGACTCCTTGTAGTGAACACAGTAGATAGTATACTGTGGCTTTGTTTTAAGCTAAAACAACAACAGTGACAGATTTAAACTCTTTAAAAGATTAAGGGTATGGGTGCTGTCTTTAACATATGTAAAAAAAGGTGTTTACTAGAGATTGAAAAATAATCTCGAGATAATTGAAAATCAGCTCAGTTTGGCAATTACAATTAGAGACTAATAGGCACCCTGGAAACCTAGATTCGTGAAATTTAGGTAGCATGCAGAAAAAAGCAACACTGGATGTTGAACTATAATATTTTTTATAAGGAGAGTAAGACATATAGATTGTCTTTGATAAGATTCTGGAAATGGAATATTGTCGTAGAGGTTGTAGAAGATGTAGTCAATTAGTTATTTGTTAGCCTTTTAAATATACAGGTCCTCCTGCTAAAAATCAAAAGGATCATCATTGTTGGCTGGTTTGATGGTAATTTTCTTGTAGATTTTCAGGATAGATAGAGCAAATATTGTGCCTTTGAAGAAAGTAGACCTTTTACAGGTATTCCCGAAACTAATAGTATGGATTAAAGAAAAATTGATAGTTCTCATTTTGGAGGTAAATAAATATAGATTCCAAACTTCGAAGTAATTGAAAAATTCAGATGCAATGAGTGTTGTTGTTGTATTTGTGATTTGTATTGAATCAATGGGAGGAATATCACTAGAGGTAAATCCAGGTATGATCACAGCTGATACTTTATTGAAATCAGTGTTCACAGTGTTCTTAGTATATATATATATATTTATATGAACAATGTCTGGAGAAGTGAACCTTTAAATAACAAAACGTGTAGAAGTTTTCCATATCAGCTTTTATAGAATATCCATTCAATCAGTTTGACTGGGCACAGAATCAAGCCCTCTTGATAAAACAGAAAGTTAAGCTTCCACAAGAGGGTGATTTCTGGGTATTCTTACGTCTCTTTTATTTCACACTATACTTTGGCGATGAATTGACTATAGGGGCATCTATATGTATTAGTTTGTCAAACTTCTGATTATTATAATCTTAGAAGAGTTTTCTGTTGAGGTCGTGTATACGATTACAAATGATAGTGGTTTTGGTTAGTCCATACAAAAGACAGTTATGTGTACAGATGATGTCTGTCTTTAAACTTCAAATTATGTTACTTACAAAAGGCCATTAGGGTCGAAATAACTAGAAGCTCGAGCAAAAGTAGAGTTTATTATGGTGTATTGAGGGTGAATGCTTATAGTGCAAAAATAATCGATGGTAGTAGTAAAATCAAACTTGTTTTTGAAAATTAAAAATATAGATAATATCTTTAAAGTATGTAGAAAGAGTGTCTAATAGTGATCGAAGAAATACTCTTCTGATAAGCAGAGAGGGTGTCTGGGAAAGGTTGAGAAATAACACAGTAAATTACTCAGAGAGTTTGATGATGTCAAACAATAATCACATTTCATCATATAAACTCAGATGACATATATCTAATCAAATCCATTATTTTGTCTTCCTTGGAGTACCAGGAATATTCACAGTGTTATAGTTAAGCATATATTAAAGACAATGACATTCAGATATTTTGTGATTGTCAGAGAAAAAGAATGCCATGATTCTCTGGGAGCTTCAGATAAGTGAATGTGTTAATGTGTGTAGCCAGTAGATTAATACATTAGATATGGCTCCTGGTTTTTGATAAGTTGATCTGAATGATTAAAGTGTCTAAAATAGCTTTTAGAAACTGCCGAGCATTGTATGAATTGTGAATTACATCATTCAGTTTATGTAACATGCTATCGCTTTTGAGAGATTGATTTAATTTAGACGTATTAGTCGTTATCTATGAAAATAACATATTAACCTTTTGTTGCAAGATTGCAGCTACTGTTTATAACACGAGTACAGTATTTTAGCCCATCAAGGATATAGACTTGAAATTTCAACTGAAAAAATATGTGTTCACATACATAAAATCAGAATTTCTTGGTTACAAACTAGGAAGAGATGAAGTATCCGACAATCCTGCAAAAATGTTAAGAATCAAGGAGTAACTTTGGTCTGAAACTAAACAAGAGTCACAGCCTTTTAGGTTTAATGTCGTGTTATGACAATGCGTGGTCTATTTCTCCAAACTAGTGAACTGCTGTCACATTGGCTTAATGAGAATACGGGAACAGGAAGATGTATTCCAATCTTTGAAGACCCCTTTTTTCAAAGTTTTGTTTTGGATTATCATCTGTAACACTGTCCTTTTATCTCGAGTACAAATGCCAGTGATTGTGGAATTTATAACAGTTCGTCACAGGCAAAATATGTAATTACTTACACGAGTCATATGCTAACTAAACTCCAGTACTGACATGATATGCCAAAGAAGGAACTGTATGCAGTTGTGGCATTTGTTAAACATTACCACTATTACTAGTTGTATAATATAGTTCACCCTTTAAATGGATCACAAGTCACTAAATAGGCTAAAAACTTTGGAAATTAAGGAGGTGAGGTTATTAATTTGATATCTGTTGCACAAGTAGAAAACCACGTGGGTCAGCAACATAAAATATCTAGTCAGCTATTGGGTTCATCTTCATTCATTAAGCGGTAGTATTGCTAAAATTATGCAGTAGTTAAAGCGATTGTAACAACAGCAACCATAAACCGTAAAAATGATGACAACTTTACATTTGGATCAATATGACAAATGTACAAAGAGAAGGAACAACTGAAGGACTGATAGAACTTGGGTATTACTTGTCATACAAAAAAAGGAAAGCACAGCCATCACAAAATGTTAAATATAGTATTGGTGCATACGACGTATGGCACATGCATAGTCTTAGTGCAGAATGACATGTTGTGCCATATTATGAATAATTAAAATGTGTTAGCCAACCTATGGTGTAAGTGGTAGTCACCATAGTTCTAAGACAAGAGATACTTCAGGCTGGAACATAGAAAGTAGTGTTACAAATACAACACATAAATTTGTAGCCCAAATTCACATAAAGACGTGAGGATTAGTGTAAACATTATATCATTTATATTTCTTAGAGAAATTTTTGGGATATTACGCTGTAAAACACTGAAGGTATCACACAATTCAAGGATGTACATTCAATAGCTAATCCTTTATTGGGTTGTTATGATGGTAAGTTTTAGTCAAAATATACACTTTACCGTATTAACCAAATTCTCATGGTTTTGAAGACGAACCTTCAACTGGTTGTTATCTGAACCTCCTGATATTTGGAAGGGAAGATGAGCTCCTAATGGATTTTATGTGTCTCTTTAATTGATGCAGATGTTCCATGGTATTCACAGAAGCATATGGAATATACTTTCCACAAAAGTTGATGGACACGAATTTATACTCCAACAAATGAGTAAAGTAGTAGTTGTCAAAAGAGAGGATGTGACAAAACATTAATAGAAAGTGTAACTTGTTGAATAGATTTAGTTAGAGTATATCACTATAATGTGTAAGCACTGGGTTCTGGCTGCATTGTCCATATATTTTTGTTGACAGATCAGCGAGGTGAATTACACTAATGATATTTATTGTACACTACTGATGAGTGCTCGAAAAATGGTTAAAAAGAATCCAGAAGTGAATGAGCAATAGCAGTTGATGATGAGAATATTGCCATATGATTTCATTTCAAGTGATGATGATAAGGAAACTAGTTGAACATATCTGGCTACTTATGAAGAATCAAATGAAAAAACGCCAGTCTGTTGTATGTTTTCATAACTGTTCAAAATATCAAGCCTGCATCCCAACCATTATAACTGAGACTAAATTGTTTGACAAACAGCTAGGAAAGCCACTTTTTACAAGTTCATTATATGAGGAAGGTGACATTATTATTTACTTTCTGAGATACTGAATTGTAGTTTGCAGTAAAGTCATCCTAACGTCATACGATAACCACTTAATAACTGTGAACACAGTTGATTGATTGAAACATGAAAGATTTATTCAGCATCGTAATTTTTACTTTCCAAATTAATGAACAATTTTTGCCAGTCAGACATTTATGTGAAGTTAGATTACTGCTTCTACTATGCAGAAGTTTATAATAAAACAATTACCCCCAGTAGTACAGCAGTATGTTTTCGGACTTACAACGCTAAAAACTGGGTTTCGATGCCCGTGGCGGACAGAGCACAGATAGCCCTTTTTGTAGCTTTGTGTTTAATTACAAACAAATTAAATTCAATTTTAATCTCACCATGCCATTACACTGCATGTCAACACATGTGGTAATGCTTTACCTGGTGACCATGCATCTTGATAACAGTTCTTCAGCGAAGATTGTATTGCAGAAGACTCCATGTTAATGCTTTCATGTCTGAAGCACATCCCCGTTCGCTGTAAACTCCCCATAATTTGATTGTTTAGTTCAACGGTTGCTAGTACCATTTTCACAAGTCTGATCTTACAGAAATCTACATATGCTGCATCCAGCAATGTGACTAGTATGTTTTCGTGATATTAAAACAACTTTGAATAAGCAAATCTGGAAGTCACGTGACAACCACAGCCAATATAAAGTCTTGTTTGTTTTTGAATTTCGCACAAAGCTACTCGAAGGCCACACAAAGCCTTAACACGCTTGGCCATGCCGGGCCAATATAAAGTATCGGTGAAATGGCATATAACGTAATTACATTTTGACATTGTTTAGCATTTTTAGATAGTGTGATAAATCTTCAAATTGATCATTTTGGGGAAGAGTAATTATATACTCTTACCCAAAATGATCGATTTCTGATATAAAATATTCATACATTCAGATTACAAAGATGTGTTCGGATTGTATTTAGAAGCACTGAAAACAAAGGAATAAGCTGCTACGACATAGGTATTCAATCAACACATAGTTCAAGCAGCTGGAAAATGAAATGAATATTAATGACATTTTCCACGAAAATATACCAGGTCAACTCCCAAACACAGCATCTATGTTTTTTTTCTGTGCAATCAGACGTTTGATATTGGCACTAACAAACCATCCCTCTCGTATATGCAACAGAATATAGAAATAACACAGGGAGGAGATTGTGCTTTGGATATGTGAGCCTTACAACAAATCTTTTTGTAATATAAACCATGACGATGGGCAGTCGTTAGATTGGAGCATAGCCAAATATGGTGCCAAGGACTCCAGTGAGATGGAAATATTTCAAAATCATTTTAACAAAAGGTACTCAACTTTTGTATATATGAGAGCACATATTTGCAAGCAGATACAGGTTTTAGCTTGGAAAACCAATATTTTTATTAATGCAGGTAAACAACAGATAAAGTTTGGTCTCAAACTGGAATATTTATAAGCATGTGACTTCACCTTTGAAAGTTAAATCGCAATAATATGTTCATTCAAGAAGAAATGAAATAAAATTGTATACCTATTGTTTAGAGTAGTTTTTGGTTTGAACAATCAAGCTGTTTCTAAATTTTGCGTGTATTAGCCATATTTATTATCTTGTTATTGTCACTGAATTAGGTTGTTCTTACACACAAAGTTTGTATTAACTGCACTCGTTTCCAGCTTCATGACATTATATTTGTATTTACTGTGTGAATATAACTAGATTTATTTGTGAAGTAAATTGTTTTCTTAATTATTTGGAGTATTGTTTGTTTTTGAATTTCGCACAAAGCTACTCGAGGGCTATCTGTCCTAGCCGTCCCTAATTTAGCAGTGTAAGACTAGAGGGAAGGCAGCTAGTCATCACCACCCACCGCCAACTCTTGTACCAACGAATAGTGGGATTGACCGTCACATTATAACGCACCCACGGCTGGGAGGGCGAGCATGTTTGGCGCGACGCGGGCGCGAACCCGTGACCCTCGGATTACGAGTCGCACACCTTACGCGCTTTGCCATGCCGGGCCCTTATTTGGAGTATCTTTAACTCTTATCAGAAAACCATACGTACTTTTGAATATTCAGGTTGCAAAAAAAAAATTCCGTTTTAGAAGCTTTAGTCATTGTTTTTAAAGTAGTTGGCTTAATTTAAGTCACAAGTGTTCCCTTATAGCTTTGCGTATTAGGTAGCTAAATAAAGGTAGTAAGTTCTACATGTATGTGGAATATCTGTAACTGCTGACCATACAACTGTTACTCGGGTCCATAGTACTAAGGCATCTAGCTATAGTAGCTACATGGGTGTTGTTTCGTAAAAAACTATGTAGAGCTTGGAAAAGTACAATTTTACAACATAGTTGGAAGTGTACATACCATAAAAACAGAAAGATGCGATATATTACAGTAAACTATATTTAGTTAAGGTTAGATTTGACTTATTTGGTAATGATTTATAACCCTATTGAAATGCTAATCTATTACAGGAAGAGCAGGTTTTGAGTTATTAACAGGGGCGTAGATACATCCCCCCTTCATTTTAGGTGGGGGGTATGGTGCATACAATCATCCCCCCTACAGTTTGGTCTGTTGAATTGTTATTGCATCACAGGCCTATAAATTGTGTGTGTGTTCTTGTGATTCTCGTGTTCTTACCAATCAAATTACATAATTAGGCCTAGATGTAGGCTTTTTCAGTAGCTGAAATGTACATCTTTACTATAGGCGTGCTTCTAAGCTTTTCGATCTAAGCAAAAGTTCGTAAGTATAAGTCGGTAGGCCTAAGTATATATGCAAGTATCGTGGCAACAAGATTACTCTGTGACTGCATGTTTACAGCTTTCATGTTCACGTAATCAGAGATTACCAATTTGCAAATTGAACAGTCCACATAAGTGGTTGCAAAAATCATTCCCCCCATCGGGTGTAAAAAATTTACGCCCCTGGCTATTAATATCGACTTTACTGTATAAAGCCGTAGTTTTTTACTATTGGTTATTGAACCCTTCAACGTTGAGAAACTGAGTGAAACCAGTTGACTAGAATGGAGTCTGTCATAGTAAATTAATTCGTCTTGTCTGAGTTATTCAAATTGAATGAGGTCCCAGTAATTTTGGAAAAGAACCTAGACCTTCAGCTCTCTGAGACAACGGAAGAGGGTCTACCATAAAAACCAAAGGAGATGAAAGCTAAGTTGGCTGTTATTAGAAAGTTGGATCCTGTAGAAAATGTGTGCAAATTTTCATTGTTGGTTCTGAGTCACTATCCCGACACAAAACAATCAGCGAGTTACGTAAAAGAGAAAACAGTAGTACCTCTCTCCACTCCTTTTGATTTGAAGGGAATATTTTATATATAAGATGCAAAACACAGATGCAGTTTCCCCAGGTCAGCCCAACTTTCACAGCAATAAAGTGATCCGAATTTCAATCTGGACCAGATATGGGGATCACTATTCTATACTGATTTCTCATCTTGTACAAATTTTCGTGCACATCGGTATATTGGTTTTAGAGATATGCACAGACACAAACACACGAACCCGATTGCAATATCCTTGCAGGGCAAGGATAACCGTTAATTATCTAAAACATATTATATTATCTAGTACGTAAATAGAATATAATGTAAATTAAATAGGATATCAGTTAGGTTACCAAACGTTCCGTTTCTTTTGTAGTTTGCCACAGTGCTGAGAACATTTCTCCAGACGCTCAGAATATTCTGGTTTGGGGCTAAAGATATCAAACTATTAATCATAACAAAGCATAGATCTACTTCACTTGCTCGTTGTTGTAACACGTACTACCTTGCCGCCAAACTATCTCGAAAGTTCTGTCTGTACATGATGTGAAACACAGGCCTGAATGTGGGGACAGTCAAAGTAGTGCTCATTGTCAAAACACACTTCAAATGGTGTACATCAGTATTTCATTTTATAACTATTAACTACTTAATGAAAAACAAAAACAGTACTTGTATTTTTAAAACAGTTGGTATGGCTATTGGCACTTTAATTAAAATAAAGTAGAGAACAACGTTTCGACCCTCTTAGATCGGTTTAGTGAAAGATTCGCCTTTTATATGTTGCAAATAATACAATAGCAGACGTTAAAGAGAATTTATGACACGTTTTGAAAGCAGTATGCTCAGAAGGCATTTTACCAGTACATTATTGCTGATTTATTATTAAAGCAATAGTTACAGTCATGTGAAAGGTTAGGTCACCCTATGAAAGCCTGTGTATTTTTGTAACATTTTTGGATATATAGATATTTAATCTCAATTTTAACAATACTGAGAGATTATAGGAATATAACTAAATAATTAAAACTGAAGAAAAGATTTTTCAAGATCTTCTGTAAATGTAATTCTACAAAAATGCATATTCTAACTGAGGAAAAAGTTTGGACACCCCCACATTTATTCCCACTTAAAATGGCTCAACTCACACACAGGTGTATCACACCAGGTGCACATGATTAGAAGATCGTTACTCAGCATTTTGAATGAGGCTTGCCCTATTTAAACCTCAGACATTTAGTTTGGTGTGCTCCTGACTGTTGAAGTGAGAGTGAGCACCATAGTGAGAGCAAAAGAGCTGCCTGAGGCCTTCAGAAAGAAAATTGTAGCAGCTTATGAGTTTGATAAGGGATTAAAAAGATTCCAAAAGATTTTGAAATCAGCCATTCCACTGTTCAGAAAATAGTCAACAAGTGGAAAGCTTTCAAAACAACTGCCAACATGCTCAGGTCTGGTAGTCCAAGCAAGTTCACCCTGAGAGGAGACTGCAAGATGCTTAAGAGGTCTCCAAACACCCTAACATGTAATCACGGGCCCTACAGCAGGCTCTGGCTACTGTTGATGTGAAAGTGCATGCCTCTACAATCAGAAAGAGGCTGCACATGTTTAACTTGCATGGGAGGTGTGCAAGGAGGAAACCTTTGCTCTCTTAGATAAACATCAAGGCCAGACTGAAGTTTGCCAGAGAGAATGTAGACAAAGACCAGGACTTCTGGAATAATGTTCTTTGGACAGATGAGTCCAAATTTGAATTATTTGTACACCAGAACAGAGGACATGTTTGGTGTAAATTAAATACAGCATTCCAGGAAAAGAACCTGATACCAACTGTAAAGCATGGAGGTGGTAGTGTCATGGTTTGGGGCTGCTTTGCTGCAGTAGGACCTGGACAGCTCACAATCATAGAATCCACCATGAATTCTACTGTGTATCAGAGGGTGCTTGAGGAACATGTGAGTCCATTTGTAAGAAAATTAAAGCTGAAGCAGAACTGGACCCTGCAACACGACAATAACCCAAAACATACCAGTAAATCCACCAAGGACTGGCTGAAAAGTAAGAAATGGAGAGTCCTGGAATGGTCAAGTCAAAGTCCAGATCTTAATCCCATTGAGATGCAGTGGGGTGACTTGAAATGGGCTGTACATGCAAGAAATTCCTCAAACATCTCACAGCTGAAAGAATTCTGCATTGAGAAGTGGGGCAAACTTTCTTCAGACTGATGTCAGAGACTGGTAGATGGCTACAAGAAGTGTATCACTGCAGTTATTTCAGCCAAAGAGGGTAACACTAGCTATTAGGGGGTAGGGTGTCCAAACTTTTTCCTCAATTAGAATATGCATTTTTGTAGAATTACATTTACAGAAGATCTTGAAAAGTATTTTCTTCAGTTTTAATTGTTTAGTTATATTCCTATAATCTCTCAGTATTGTTAAAATTGAGATTAAATATCTGTACATGCAAAATGTTACAAAAACACACAGGCTTTCATAGAGTGTCCTAACTTTTTCACATAACTGTATATCTGTGTATGTATGTATATAATTCTGAGGGCCATCACTCATGCACTTCATGAGTAAATCAGATAGGAATTTTCACCCATTCCTTGTGACCCATGACTCTTACAATCTGTGTCTTCCTGGTTTTCAAAGTAGGGACCTACAGACACCAAACACTCATTGCACCATCTTCAATTGGTTGTTCCTCCAGACCCTCTTAATGCTTTCCCCCCTTTTTCTTTTAGTGAAGCACTCCACTCATTTGTCATGAAGTCTTTGAGGTGCTCCTCACACCTAAGAATTTTGGAGAGAAGTTGTTTGTCATCAGTTTTCTTTCACTTTTTTGGTCTTTCATCTTGCCCATTCCCATACATGAATTCATGTTCTTTGGTTCATGTCAATCTAGGTATATCAGAAATTGGTACCTATATGTCATGGAGTTTTGACTGTAATTTACAGCATTGATGAAAGCCCTATATTTAGGAAAGAACTTCTCTTATATCTAACATCCAGTCCTGGATTATCCAGTAGGCAGACTAATTATGTGCTTAGGGCATCAGCAAAGGCACCAACAACAACAAAAAAGAGAGAGAGAGAGAGAGAAAATTTTTTAAAGAATTTCAAATTTGACATTTCAAAGAAAGCATTTCTCAGCTGAAATGAATAAAAACCCTCAGAGAACAACATGTCAGAACAGACTTGATTTGTATTCCCTAATGTTTATTGAAGTGAACAAGCTTCGTCAACTTAGCTTCAATGAAATTATTCAGGTGATTTTTAGTCAGAAAATCTAGACAGAAGCTATTTTTACTTCAACATACATCTAAGTTTTGAGTCATTTCAAAAGATGAAAATTTATTGTACAGTTTAGTATTGATTTTATTTTAAGTTACATATATATGGATCACTATAATCTTTTCATTGCTTAGGTCATATAAAGGTCTTAATCTGGCTCTGCCAACAGCTCTTAAGCAATTGTCTTCCCTCAAAAACTGGTGATCTCTCTTCTTCGTACATTCTTTTAGTTGTATAAAATACCATTTCCTTTAATTAAGAAAGTGTTAAAACTTACTGACCAAGAAGACAAATAAAGAACAGTTTATACTTCATCAAATATAGCAGACTTCACAATAACAAAATCCTGCAGTCAAAGCACCAAAGTTTTCTTGTAGGTATTCATCCTGTGGTAGGCCTCAACAAATATTTTCAGATCTATGAGCCAGACCTAAAACTTGGTTGCCAGATGTACTTAACCTAACTTTGCTACTAAAGGTTTTGAGATGGCTTGATTGGCTAATGAAAAACTTTATTATAAAAGTATGATATTTTTACAAGATTTTATCATCCTCAGATCTTTCTACTTTCTAAAAAGCAGGTTCCTTGTTATCAAATTTTATCTTCACTATTGTTTGTACTGGGAGTGGGGGGTATGTACATTTATTTACTTTTACAGAAACAAGTGTATTCTACTAATCATATAATATCAAAAACCACTTGATAGTATTGCCTGAACTAACAGTCTTTGATCTCATATAAATCTAAACATAGGCACTGATGATTGAATTGAGAGAAAGAAGAAAACTAAATGGCACAAACGCCCCTTACAATCTCGTACTCATTTATACTCTCGTCCCTAAGATGTGTCTATCAATGGTCATATTCAAACTCTCTTTCTTAACCTGGAGATGACCCAGGAAGGTTGAAACATTATTTTCTCCTTATCAATAATAGTGTTAATACCCACACTAGCCATTCTGAGATACATTTTTATTTCAAGTAGGTTTCTCATCATCAACAAGGTACAAACTTAGTAATGTATTGTGATATTGTAGTGCTTCATTCTTGAAAAAACATGAAGTGCTGAATCTGCCATTCAAATCCTAGAAACAAAGTTTGATTTAGGACTGAAAGAACCTGAAAATAGTCCCCGACTTCCAAGATTCCAGAACTATTCTAGATTCAAGTACTATTTTGCACAGCCCTACACACTAATAAAATGTGAGAAAATACTAGGCACCACAATAAAATTTTTGTTTTTATGGTGATCTGGCATCTGTGATTTATTGAAGCCTACTCTATGGTATATCTAGATGAAAGTAAATTAGCATTAAAGCTATAACAGATAAATTCATAAATTACATTAGATTTGCCTAAGACATAGATTATGGAGTAATACTAAGTCTTACTAACTGAGTTGATGCAAAAGTGAAGTTATGAGACTGGTCACAAAGTGTAATACAAAATGAATAATCTTTGTTAGAACACTAAATATAAACACAGTATAGTTACATTGGTTCTCATTTATTGGATCCTCTATATCCAACCATTAAAGTTTAATCCATGTTTCAGAATGACTAAATGAAATATTCCTTAACATGTAGAAAACCTTGAATTTGCCCATGGCAACTGTTCACATGATTGTTCTTTCTCCTCACAACATGGCCTCTAAAAATCACCCAAACAATCAGTAAAGGACACTGCTGTTAACATTCATACGCATGTTTTATTAAGCAGCATCATTCCCAGCTGATAACAGATATTATTCATTCCAGGAACAACAAAGGTAGCTTTGAACAACAACATAAACAAATTACTTTCTCGGCTGTGTGTTATGTGAAAACCTGCACTTATACAGCACAAAGAATAAATTCAGCATAAATATCATAATATTGAAAGAAGGTAGAAATACGTTGTATATTCAAATATCACACATGCATATGGATGTGGAGAGCCACATTTCATTTTGTATTTGATGGTTGATTACTTTCTTCAGTGGAGGACTGGAGATATTTTTACCACTATTTTCATCTCTTCTATATGTATGTGTGTTTTTTGCTTGAGCATAGATTAAAAAAACCAGAACTAAATTGATCTAGATATTCAAAATTGCAGTTTTTCTCTTCTTTCTTTTATTGAAAATGTTATTGATCATGACTATAACATTAAATATAGTGAGAATAAGATTTGGGGACTTATACTTAGGCTTTATTAAGAATAATTATTAGGTATTTGAAATTGTTAAACTTGTGGAACACTTTGCCTGATGCTGTTCTTTGCTGATAGTTGAAAGATATTTCACATTCTTATAGAAAGGTTTGTATGAAAATTTAAAATTAGATGGGTTGTGTGATGTTTAATGTAATTTTGGTAACCCTCTGATTTTTCATGGGTCAAATAATCTATTGTTATTTGCTCCTATGTTTTTATGTAAAGTAAGAAAAATTTATTTACCTACTTTTAGGCCCCTCGCTGTGGATTCCTGTACTTGGTGAGGGGACCTACCAGGGAAGGTTCTGTTCTTTCAGTTTACCTCCTCTGGGATCTAAACATCCACCCACATGTTTGATGTGCGTGGCAACTCGTAAAGGGGAGGATAGGATCCTGATGGTTAAGGGGTCCAACATTAACATGCCACTTTGGCCTTGAATTCCTGTAGATGGGTGGTCTTGGGATGGCCCCTTGGGTAAGTCAGCTGGTCCACTCAGGCTAGGGTCAACCAAGTACCAGTGTTGGATGTTCTCAACAGGTGTTGTGGATATTATATCTGATGCTGGTGTTTGGGTATAGTGCTCACAAAACCCTGGCGTTGCTGCAGTGTCCTTATTTGACATTGTAATGTGTCCCCTTGTAGGGCTCCATGATGGGTGTGGTCATTGTACATTAAAATTTCCTTCTCTTTATTTTGAATACTGCAATTAAAAATCTTAATAAAATAGTGAAAAAACAGTCTATAGGTAAACGACCACGTCTTGAAGATTCTGAGCAACAATCCTCATCATCTGTACCACCTGTTGTACCTCATTTTCTTACATTGCATTCACTTTCAGACAAACCTTTAGGGCAAATGTCTCCCTTTTTCATTTAGAAGGGACAAGAGGGGCTTGCTGGCTCTCCAAAATCAGTAAAGAAGCTTTGATCTGGTGACATATTGGTGGAAACATCCACATCTCAACACAGTGAACTCCTCTTACATTCAAAACCAATTGAGGATATACCAAATGGGGTTACTTTTAATTCATCATGAGGAGTTATTGTTAATATGGATTTGAAGAACATCCCAGAGTTGGAGATTCTTGCTGGTTTCTCCACTCAAGGAGTTTCTACAGTGAGGCATATTTCCACTCGAAAGGCAGGTTATCTTAATTGCAGGGTATGGCCGTACATCCTAAACCCTTTCTGATGTTTCCAGTGTCAGTGGTTCTGTCACTCAAAGACGTCATGTCATGGTTTCTTGATGAGTGCTCATTGTGGTGGCAAGGACCATGATGCCTATGAGTGTGAAACAGACCCTCATTGCATCAATTGCAATGGCTGTCACCCATCCTACTTTTGTCCTTGCCCTAAATGGTTGGAAGAAAAAGAGGTGCAGCATTTGAAAACGATTCATAACATTTCTGTCCACCACCTCATCTCGGACGTATGCTGCTGCACTTAATTCCACAACTACAGTGGGAGTGCAGACAGATCTCTAAAAGAATTGTTCTCCAAACAAATGAAAAGGCTTTTGACCTCCATGGATAAAAAAGTTGATGAATCAACTTCAACACCTATCTCTGTTCCTTACATACATTGCACAAAACCACCAGATCCACATCCTTTAGTTCCAAGTACAGGCATTTCCTCGGATACATCTTCTTCTCCAACCCCAAGATGCAAAACAATCATTCGTTCACAAACAATCTGGATGACATCAAAACACTAATTGCTATCTACCATCCTGTTTGTCTTCCCTTACAGGAAACATTTCTGAAACACGTCAATACAGTCACCTTTTGTCGATTTAATTTATACAGAAATTTCAGGCTGTGTGATGGACAAGTGCATAAAGGGATGGCACTATTGGTTGATCAGCATATGCCCACCTTGTCTTCGCCGCTCGACACACCCTTAGAGGCCGTAGCCATCCATCTTTCCTTGGTTAATACAATTACTGTTTGTTCTCAACCTGTCACCTGGAGAGACATATGATCAATCAGACCTTGATGCTCTCATTGAACAGTTGCCGTCTCCCTTTTTCATCCTGGGGGCCCTTAATGGACATCATCCCCTCTAGAGAAGTGCTGATATTGACACGATGGGTCGCTATGTATGCTCTCTGATCACAATTTTCTCTTTTCAGTAGTGGTTCTTATATTTATTTTCATGCATCTGGTCAGTTTTCTACTGCTATTGATCTCTCAGTTTGCTCCCCTTCATTATTTTCCCATTTTTCATGGAGGGTTGACAGTAATCCACAAGGCAGTGATCATTTTCCAATAATTTTGAGAGAGACTGGCCATGGTCTTTGCTGCTCGACCCATGTGTCCCTGCGGAAACACTGGATCAGGCAAACTGGCCCTCTTTCACTGCTCTTGTAAAACTTGATCCTGTTTTCATCTGTAAGCCATCAATAGACAATTGTGTGGCGGCAGTAACTGACTGTATTATACAAGCAACTGTTCAATGTATTCCTAAAACCACGACACGTTTTCCACTGCATCTTCATCCGTGGTGGAATCCTGCCTGTCACGTGGCACGGAAGGCTAAAAAATGAGCCTGGGATACTTTCCGTAGATATCCCACACTCTCGAACTGCATTGCTTTTCAGCAGGCCCGTTCACATGTTCGATAGGTAAGACGTCAAAGCCAGAAGGAATCTTGGATTAAGTTCACAACCAGCATATCTTCTACCACCAGTCATATGAGACAAGATTCGAAAGGTCAGTGGGCAGTATAACTGTCCCCTTCTCGATCCTGCTCTCTCATGGCCAGTAAGTAGCTGATACAGGAGCATCGCCGATTATCTAGGTGAAAGCTTTTGCCAGGTATCTAGCACATTTGCTTCTTCTTCCACCTTCTTAGCCATCAATACTCGGGCAGAGCAATCACCTCTTTCCTTTCGAGCTGATTGTCGCTATAACTATAATCTTCCCTTTACACTGAAAGCACTCCAACTGGCCCTTCATCGGTCTGGCAGTATACATTGGTTGGATCTGACAATATACACTATGACAAACTGCGCTATTTATCTCCTGCTTCTCTTGCTATTCTTCTGGTTGTTTTTAACTGGATCTGGCAGAATAATGTTTTTCCTGATGCATGGTGCAAGACTATTGTCCTACTTTCTCCAAACCTAGGAAGGATCCCAAGATTCCTTCAAACTATCGTTCAATTGCTTTGATGAGCTGTCTGTATAAGACCTTAGAGTGGATGGTTAATGCTCGTCATATCTGGTTCCTCGAATCAAACAACCTCCTCTCGCACATCCAGTGTGGGTTCTGATGACAGCACTCCACCATAGACCACCTGATTCGACTTGAAATGTCAATCAGAGAAGCCTTTCTCAAACAACAACATCTTGTATCAAGATTCTTTGACACTGAGAAGGCTTATGATACAACATGGAGGTATGGCATTTTGCGAGACCTCCATATATATAGATTACGTGGCCATTTGCCCATTTTTATTAAAAGTTTTTAATGAACAGGAGATTCCAAGTTCATGTGGGTTTGACACTTTCCCGTTTTTTAAGGGAATTTGTTGTACCTCAGGGGTGTGTTACACTTTTCAGTATAAAACTTAATGCCATCACTGAACAATTCCCTCTCACTGTTACAAACGGGCTCTATGACTTTCATATCTAACCTTAGTCGTAGAACATGAGGTATGTTGAGCAGCAGCTACAGACTGTCCTCAATTGTTTACTGAAGTGGACCACAGCAAACGGTTTTAACTTCTCTCTCTCTCAAACCATTTGCATGCATCTTTGCTACCAACAAGGTATTCACCCTGATCCTGAACTCCGTATCGGTGAAGTTGTGCTGCCTGTGGTCCCTGAGACAAAGTTTTTGGAGCTTACCTTTGCCCGTAAGCTGATCTTTATTACACACATTAAGCAGCTATGAGTAAAACGTACAAGAGCACTGAACATCATCTATTTCCTCTCTTCCACCACTTGGGGAGCAGATCGATGTTATATGCTGAAGATATATTGTGCTCTTATTCGATCGAAACTTGACTATGGATCGCTGGTCTATGGCTCTGGCAGACCATCAGCCTTGAAGATGCTATACCCTATTAATCTATGGCTCTGCACTGGGGCTTTCCACACTTCTCCAGTTCAGAGCTTATACATAGAGTCTCATGACCCTTCATTGCACCTCCATCGTTTGCAATTGTCTTTACTATGTGCTTTGAAACTTCATTCCTTACCAAAGCATCCAACCTGGGGTTGTGTTTTCCTTCCTTGGTGGGGTATGCTTTGTCAGACCAGACGGTCTACCATTGCTCCTTTTGGTCTTCGTATCCAGGCGCAGTTGGATGAATTGGGTCTGTCCTTGGTTAACGTTTCTGTATCCATTGGTCAACCCATCCAACCATGTCTTCTTACAGTCCCCAGTTGTGACCTATCTTTATGTCATCTGAAAAAGTAGACACTCCTGATTGGAAATACTGTCTGCTATTTGCTTAACATTTTTTGAACCATCCTTCCATTCCTATTTATACAGATGGTTTGAAATCAGGTGACTGTGTGGGCTCTGCCATGGTTTGTTGTAGTTCAGTGGTTGCATACAGAATCCTTTCTACAGCTTGCTTCTGTGTTCACTGCTAAACTGTATGCCATTTCTCTTGCCCTGGATCACATAGAAGCTAAGCAGTACTCAAACTGCATTATTTATACTGACTCGCTTAGTTCTCTACTGGCCATGGAATCGCTTCACATTGGTTCACACCCTGTTCTCACTGACATTCAAAACTGACTGGCCCATTTCTCTTTAACATCTACTTCTATCCAGTTTTTCTGGATACCAGGCCACGTTGGTATTTGTGGGAATGAGCTCGTTGACACTGCATCTAAGTCTATCTGCTCTGGCACTATCACCACTGTGCCTGTCCCATACATGGATTATGGTCCTGTATTTAAGGCTTGGCTCTGTGGCAGCTGGTAGTCAACTTGGAGTGAACAACAAGAAAACAAACTTTTCAAATAAAACACTATATTGGACTTTGACCATCTTGCTTCCATAAGGATCGGAAAGAGGAAGTTGCTCTAACTAGATTACGCATTGGTCACAGTTGTTTAACTCATCATTTTCTTTTATCTGGAACTGATGCACCAGTGTGTAGTTTGTGTGACACTCAGATCACAATAAGTCACATTTTACTTTCTTGCCATTGTTACAACTTTCAATGACGACACCATTTTAAACATCTTCTGTCTCCAGGTTTGTCCATAACGTTAGACAGTGTTATTGGTGATGGTGACATTGTCCACCTTGGTAATGTTTTTAGTTTTTTCAAGGCCATTAATCTCTTTAATGCCATTTAATTTTTTTTAATTTATGCATTACACCTTTTTAATGTGGTTCCCTTTTAAAAATCCCAGTTCATCTAGTTCGATTTGAAATTTGAAAATGGCCGTAACATTAAATAACTCGAAACCAGGATTGGAAAGGCCAACTTGCTTTGAACTACCCATTAGTCATCCTGGCGAGTTATTATTATAATTTTTCTACACGTCTGTTAGAACCTTTTTATTACTTTCCTTTTTGAAAATGACCATAACGTCAAATAACTCGGAACCAGGATTGGAAAGGCCAAATTCAGGTGACTGACTGTGGTTTTTGTACTTACCTGTTAGTCTTCCTGGTGAATCATGATTATTACAGTTACACTACAGAAAGTCCTTTACAACTTGAATTACTGTAGTTTTTCTTTTGACATTGTAGACTAGATGTAAACATTGGTTCTATGCTATTTATATGTATATATACTTATATATGTATATATATATTTTAACTTTGTTTTGTTTTACCTGAATTTCCTTTTATGAATTTTACTAAACTTACTTTTAATTTTTCTTTTTACTGGATGTTTGGCACAGATAGTCTAGCTACTTTGTGCCATAAAACACTAAATCAACCAATCACCTACTTTTAGGATAGAAATATGTGTATATGCAAAAAATTCATTTATTGGCTTTCTTCTTTTCTTCCAGAATGAGTAGAGAGTAAGAATATAGCAGCATATTAGACTAGTTTATGCTTCCTAAAGGAATGTTGTGTTCTTGAGAGTTAATGTTGAACAGTATTTCTAAATGAATAACAAGTCGGCACAGGATACCAACTTTCATATTTTTCTGTAATCCTTTTTTTTTTTTAACATTAACTACACTCTTTTTCAATGAAGTTCCATCCAAACAAAGTTTATAAGTTTCCAGCAAATACATGTATGAAAATAATATTATGTGCGTCATATTTGGAGTGGTAAAAATGAACAGCTGATAATGAAAGAGGTTAGAAGGTTTATAACTAAAAGTATAAACCTGTAATTATGCTATTTAATTACTTTACAAGCTAGGGTGAAAAAAACTGAGCCTACGCACATCATCCAGATAGCCAAACTAAACCAACATCAGTTATCTTCATGTTATGTATTTATATAGAAATCATTTTAAATGTTAAAAGATTATGGCATATTATAATAATAATATTCTTTTTTACAGGCTCTTGAATGAACTAAAATGTGAACAACTGATTCTACCCATTGTTTCCTGAAGTGGTACTTATGAAATCAGTTTTTCATGACTGTTCATTATCTAAAACCATGTTCACTGTGAAACTGCAAATTTTATGATATATTTAAAAGGCATAGCATTTTTATGCCCTCTTAGAATACAGCGACGTAAAAGAAAGAAAGGTTAGTGACTCAGATATCTATTGAAGAGAAGATAAACAACTTGGTGAATTTTTAGTTTGTTTTATCAGAAGAAGTAAGTTAAGAGAACGATACAGTCAAATTGTATATGAAAGCCCAAAATAAGTGTAAAGGCTTATTGGTTTCACATCTTAGATATTGAAATTTATTGGTAGAAAGAAAAATTCATTGTGTCCTGAAAGATGGTAAATTGATTTTTTAAATAGATCTGGGCAATCTGTAGGCACATTTACATTTTGGACCTGTTTATATGAAACAGTTGTTTGGAATTTTTGTATGTGTTTACAATACATATACAAAGTAAAAATTTCTGGAAATGTTTTCATGTCATAGAAGTTCACTGTAGGACTTTTTAGAATTAATTTATTAATAGTTTCACTTTAGTTTAAAAGGATGGGACAGTCAAGATGAACTAATTGGTCCCATGTTGTCTCAAAACACAATGTTAAGTTGATTTTTAGATAACTTAAAATTAAGCATTAGTTAGAAGAACATCTTTTTAACTAAATTAAATTACTTAAAATGTACTGTTATAGGATTAAGAAAAATATTAAATTTCCATCATTTTGCATTATAAACAAATGTAATAACTGACATTTACTTATACTTGCTAGGGTGGTAAAAAGGAAATGAAATAATTCTTTTGTAGAAATCATCATGGCATTTATATTGTATCAGTTAATGTAGAATCCATTCATTTCTACAATTAAGCTGGTATTTGTATTAAAACTTTTATTAAAATAAAGTTCAGAACAATGTTTCAGTCTTCTTAGGTCATCTTTATCTTGAGAATACATGAAATTAAATATTGTCATAATGTATAAATAGCCTATGAAAAATAGCAGATACTAATTCCTATGCAATAATTTTAAATTTAAGAGACCATGAAAAGCAAAATGTTACCATGATTCAAAACATGGAGACTTTGTTTTTGTATTTATTTTTGCATGAAGTGTAGTGTTTAAGAACCACATTATTATTGCACAATGCTAACAGATTGTACCATGACTGTGTACTCAGTATAAATACAGTAAAATTTGAAGAACATCCTGCCAATATGCATAATATACATAAAAGTAAGAAATTAGACATTTGT
The DNA here is from genome assembly GCF_004210375.1 of Tachypleus tridentatus. Taxonomy (NCBI): domain Eukaryota; kingdom Metazoa; phylum Arthropoda; class Merostomata; order Xiphosura; family Limulidae; genus Tachypleus; species Tachypleus tridentatus. The sequence goes on along the minus strand of NC_134832.1, from coordinate 12,220,413 downwards.
TTTGTGTGTGTGTTTGGTCATATAACACTTTAACAAAAAATAAGAATAAAATAAAAATAAGATATTTGAATAGTGTTACTGGCACAAATATTGGATAAACTAATTCCTCTTGAAAGAACAAAAATGCTTAGTCTTAGAGATTCCTGAAAAATTGTCATAAAATTATAGAATACTGTGTCAAAATTTTAGAAATGCTATTCAACTTTCCACAGAAAAGAAGAGCTATTACTGAGAAGCCTAGGGTGTCACGTACTCCATGCCTAGAAATGACAAGAACATCAACGTTTCAACAAAGGTTCATTATTTTCTATGGCATGCTTTTTTTCAGGTGTCTTTTTTTCTTGTTATTTTATTGTTACCACTCATAGTGTAGTCTTTCATTCCTTTATTTTTTAATGCTTATAATGAAAAATAACATAATTTTAAATGTTTGAATTCTGAATCATTTTAAAATTTAAATTTTTTCTCATAATAATATTTGCAAATTTAGGATGTATGCTCACACCTGTGATAAGATTTCTTTAACTCAGTGAACAGGTTTATTTCAGTACTCTTAACTTTTCTCGTCACATGAATGAGATCTATGTACCATAGTTATAATGCAAACTTTTATTTTAAAAAAAGACAGTTTTGTGGATCGTCTGAATTATGAATTTATGTTTTCACATTTCTGAAACTCCTCAACAAGAGTCATCTACTTTTGTAATGTCAACTGGAGGTGAGAAATGATACCACCATTATGCACAAGTTTTTTTCCAAAACAATGCTAACTCCCCTCCTATGTAGCTATCTCAACTTTCCTTTCTTCTTCAGGAATTGGTAAATTTTTTTGAACAGTGAACCAGTCTCTCATACTCCTCTATCTTTTGTGTCATTGCAGTAACATGCGCTGATCATATATTACCACCCTCCATTCATCCCATTGTGCCCTCTATACATATGCAGGTAACTCCCTCTACAACTGTGGCACATTTCTTGATTTGCATTCTTTTGTGGAGATGTGTGTTTCACATTCTTCACATGACTGCACAAATCTTGACTGCATTTAATCACAAATTAATATCAGTTTCAAATTCAATTTTATACTCATTTTTTAATGTGTTTGTTTTCCAAATGCTACTTTGTTCATATGAATTTGAGTTTCTTATGAGGGTTCATAATTTCCCACCATAAGTAGACAGCTGTTGTAGCATTAGGTCATACACTCAAGTTTCATCTGAAGAAGCACAGACTTTTGTTTGTGGGAAATTTGTGACTTACATTTGGGCAAACAAATTTTTTACTTTCACGATGCACATTGCTCTTTTTTGCAGAAGATCTGGGATAAGTTTTTCAGTGTGTATTTCTCCCTTCCCTTAGATGTACTCATGTTCAATAAGTTTATATGAGCTTGTATATATGATCTAATTTCTGTATATGATAGTTTACTCCATACATCTCTTCTCTGGTCAATGTGATGCAAGTTTGAATTTTATACTTCTTTTATCATCTAGGTTACTTTACATCTTGCACTTAAAGTTTGTTTCTTGTGTTGATTTGATTTAATATATTTTTTCACTGTTAATGTTATTTAATTATAAGTTCCTCTTTTGTATTTTTACTACCTCATCACATCTAATTGGGAATAAGTTTTGAGTCAGCTTCCTTTTTGTAAGTGGGTACCTTTTTATTCTCATGTTCTTTAGGGTAAATTGTATTTTTTCACGTCCTTTGTCTTGTAGTTTCTTTGAGCCAACTTCTACATTCTATGTTTAAGAGTTATTTATCTTAGCAGTTTTGTATTAGGGTGATTTTCTTAGTTTTGCAGGTGTTTTACTTTTAAGACTACATGTTTCTACGTTTTTGTTAGTTCATTATTTCTGTGTACTTTCTTCAATTTCTTTAGTTTATGCATATTTTTGGATACACACAATAGTTCCATCCTTTTTGCAGGCTCTCTATGAGGGATTTTGACATCCATGTAGCTCCCACTCTACTCACTTCCCAGATCTCCTTCTTGGGACTGTATCTTCTCCAGTTGTTTTACTCAGTCTATTCATGTTCTACTACACTATGTGGCTATCTAATGTTTGGGGCCTACTCAACCAGAAATTTACTTCTATCATTTTTTGTCTCCCTATACACAGGAGTTTAATGTCTTTTTATTGATCTATCCCAGCTACATACTTATCTGCAGTCACCTTGCTTCACTATGAAGTCCTACCTCTCACTTTGGAAGGTTTTTCTGCCTTAGTGTCATATTATTTTCTTTGGTTTTTATAGGCGAGTTTGCCTGCTTGTTCTGCATTCTCACAAAACATCTTTCTTCAGCTCTGTATGTATTTTGTGGAGTGGTATGTTTTTGCATGTCATCTTTACTCCTTGATCATCAGATTCACATTTCATGGATAACAGAAATCTGTTTGCCTCTTCCAGTTCCCAGTCAGTCACTCACACCAGCTTCCTTCCTTGAAAAGCTTCTGAGGTAGGTTTCTTTTCTGGTTGGAGAAGTCCTTTACAACACCCTCACAGTACCTTATTCATATGAGGTTTAGTTCCTTTCTTGATTGGTACAAACCTTCTCCACTTTGGCATCAATATATCAAGCAGACAGTTGCCTTCTTTCAATGTTGTAGAGGTTCTCTCTCTTTCAGGATGTGGTCTTCCTTGGAAGTGTTTATTCTCTTTGGTCAGATACATGCATTCCCTTCATTGGACACTTCTTGACAAGTAGAACTTCCTTGGGGTTGGTTGTGAATTGAGGAGGCTACACTCCATACACACATCCTGGTACCCTGGCAGTTTATTGGGTTATGTATACTTTTCTCCCTGCAGGAGCAGGGAAGAATCGTTTTGGTTCTTTCTGGAATTCCTCTGTTGTTGGTTTTATCACCTAGAGAGGGGAACCACATACCAATCTCTGTCTGCTCATTTATCTCTTCATTCTCATGTTTTTTTTAGTATATTCTCAACAGGGAACACTGCATATTTGTGTTTCCCATTCATTGGTATGCCACATTTTCTTCCCTTTAGTCTTCAGTTTATTACCCTTCAGCTGTTAAGATGGATGTTTTCAAACAAGATTGGAGGGGTATTTGCCTATATGCATACCCTCTAATTTGACTCATCTGGATCATTTCTCTTATCCAAACCAAACCTTGTTGTGATTTTTCTGGTCCCTCTGTATTTACCACTGGAACAACACAAGTTATCCTTTTCTCTGTCCTGTCTTCTCCTCAATATCATCCATGATCTGATATTTTTTCATTCAAACATCTCCATATTCCTTCCTTCAGAGTGATTTTTGTTCAGTTATATGCCTTGGTTCAGGGGCTCACCTCTGTATACCTACCCTCCATTCAGACTCCTTCTCTTCTGTTTTTTTTTTACATTTTTAGAGACCCCTCTTTCTTGTGTTGTGTTGATTGCTCCATATTGACCAGCTCTGACATAGTTTCCTTTGCTATGGCCCTTCATGGAAAAACAGACCAAGCCCCTTTTTTGTCACAATCAGTCAATTTTCCTCCTAACATCACCATACTCTACCTTTTTGTGTGTCATTTGTCCAATCCCATTCCTCATCTTTGTGTTGCCAGATCAGGATCTTCATGTTGTTCTTCCTATTCTATCCATTTCTCCAAATATTGTAAAATATTTCTTTTATGATCTCAATCCTCCCCCTCCTGGTTTGAGGTCTTTTTTGTTCCTCTTTTTATGACGTCCCTGACCATTTCTCAAGTTTTTCATTTTCTGGATCTGGCTTTCCTTCCCTGGACCTCAGTTACCCAGATGGGTTGTTTTGCCTTTTCTTCTTTTCCCCACCTGTATTCTCATTCATTCCTGGATCATCATCTTTGTCCAGTTCATCCACTGCTTTATTGTTTGGCTCATACTGTCTTTTTTCTTGTTCTCCTTCATGATTCATTGTTCCATGACATTCCTGTTTCCGCATATCTTTCATATATTACAATCATGGGTTAAATTCATCATTTCCTACACCTGACATATTTAAATGTGTCTTGACTCTACCATTATTTGGAGGGAATCATTCAGGCCAGTACAGGGACAACTCTTTAAACTTTTCTCACTCTTTCTCTGCATAACTTTACTATCCCTCTTGGACAGATATCTTCTTTCTTTTGTGGTGATTCTGCACATCTCTTCACCTGTGACTGGGATAAGCCATAATTTTTTTCTTCTCTCTTTTATCATTGCTTATACATTATATTTCAGAATCCCACCTGCTTGGTCAGGTATGCCTAATTTTATATCTTACCCATATATCTTTATACTTCTTGAATGTTCATTGTGAAGATGGAGTGTTTCTGTAAGACCACTGAATGCTTTTCAGGTGGTGTATCGGTAAAGAATTTTTTTTTATCTATATCTGTCTACCTCTTTTTATTAACCCTTTCGGCATGGTTGGCGAATGCAGTTGACTTGAAGGCTCAGCGTGGCAGGCGACCTTCATCAACAAGATGTAAACAACATACCCTTGTGGCTAATTATCATAATCATACAGGCCTGTAGACCCGCTTGAGGCTAGAACCACATGTATTCATTGCTTTCTTGAGATTCCCAACAGGTATATAAACTGGAGGTCCTATGATTTCTTTGTTTTCTAGCCTGTGTAGATCATACTGTTCATTGTTTTAGAAGATGCCTTCCTTGCATATTCTGTTGATACCTGCAACGTTGTTACAATACCGAAAGGAAAAGCTTATACCACGAAAGAAGTAATCAATATTATTTGTAACAATGAAGAGAGTGACAAAGAGTTTGAGCCAGATGATAATGAAAGCTTACTTGTAACGGACAAGAGTGATAATGAAGACATTCGTGGCCTGGAATCTGCCCCCGCTTTAGGTAAGCACATGATGTAGTTAGGGTCATATAACTTATTGCATAAACTGAGTGACCAAAGCTAATTCTCTACATTTTCATATATTGCCAATAGGAAAATATATAAATATAACATACATACATACATACATACATGAAACATCAGAAAAGTGCTATATCTCTATGTACAAGAGTTTTTTGTTTTAATTTGTAGATGCCCATAGCACTTCCAGTGTTGGTCCTCGTGGACGATCAAAGAGTGTATATTCCCGGAGGTCTAGAGGTACAAGGAGAAGGCAGAAGAGAGGAAGAGCAGCTAGTATGGCACAGCCCCAAGCTCCCCCTGAAAGTGATAATGAACCTGAAGACCAAAACCAGGATCCAAATTTTCCATGGCAATATTACAGTGACACTGATAATTTTGAATATGACTGGTTGCCAGATTTTACCACTCGCACTGGAGTCCTGATTGATACAGCAAATTTCACTCCATATCAGTATTACAAACGTTTCTTTCCTGATGAAGCATTTGAGCTGATTTGTAATGAAACAAATAGATATGCTTTGCAGTATTTTGACTGCATTACTGAATTGCCATCTTACTCCCGTTTCATGAAATGGATTGAGACTGATGTCAATGAACTCAAAGCATATATTGCACTACAAATAGCAATGGGGTTGTGCCAGAAACATGAACTGGAAGATCACTGGGGCTCCTTTTGGCTAACTCGTGTGCAATTTACAGAGGTAATGCCACAAGATTGTTACAAAATCTTGACATCATTTTTGCATTTTTCTAACAATGAGCATGATCAGCCAAGCAGTGGAGATCCAAATTGTGATCAACTGTGGAAAATTCGGGATCTGATGAATCTCTGTGAATCAAAATACCTTGCAGTATATGCTCCACAACGTGAGCTGTCCATTGATGAAATTATCATCAGATTCAAAGAGAGAGTTCATCTCAAACAGTATTTACCATCAAAACCCACAAGATGGGGCATCAAACAATTTGCATTGTGGGAAAAATACTATAGTGCTTGTAGCTGAATACTCAGTCACAGAGACTATATGATTGAATCTACTGGAGGAGTTTTGGAATAAGGGACATATAGACTTCACGGACAACTTTTATTCTTCACCTTCTTTATTCAAACACTTAGAGATGAATGGAACTAGGGCTTGTGGCACAGTTAAGGCTGGACGAAAACACATGCCATCAGATATCCACCCTACAAGATTGCGTCTTAGCAAAGGAGATCCGCCGGTATTTATGCGTGGTGGTAATATGGTAGCATTTGCTTGGCATGACACTAAACGTGTGCATTTTTTATCGACCATTTCCACAAATGGTACCACAGATAAATAATTTGGTCCAGAGGAGAGCTTAGTGGATACAGAAATGTGAGAAAACCACTGATTGCTGAAACATACAACCAACACATGGGTAGAGTAGACATCATGGACCAGAAGCTGGGAACCTTTATGTATCCACCTAAAAATACCAAGTGGTATTTTACCATTTACCATTGGCTTAGAGAAGTAGCTCTTGTTAACGGATATATAATATATTGTGCAGACTGCAGGAGCAACGGTGAAAACCCGGTATCTCCAAAACTATTCAGAGAGCAGATTATTCAAAATTTGCTGGAGGGATATGTCAGCAAAGCTAAACGAAAAGGAAGACCAAGTAATGATAAAGGTCAGCGCTTGGTGGAAAGACATAGAATTGGACAATATGAGGACAAAAAACACAAACCTGATTGTACTGTTTGCAGTGATAGATACACAGCTGGATGGAAAAGAAAGCAGACTAATTATTACTGCAAACAGTGCAATCTCCCCATGTGCTTTTTACCATGCCATGAGATATATCATAACCACAAAGACTATTGACGGGCTGCTGTACAAATTGTATACAATTTATAATAAATTATTGTGCTTTACATGGCACTTCTTCATTGTGTATCTTCCTTTATTCCTGTTATTCTTATGTATTGAATTTAACATATATAGTATTGGGTACAATCACTGAACATTTCAGGGACTTTTGTTGAGTTATTGCAGAGATATCAAGCTTTTAGTACTGATACCATAATTAGTTTAAGTATCAAAGATATATATTCAGCGCTTTGCCAAACATTAAAATTTTTTATTCGGCACTGAAAGGGTTAAGGAGTAAAGCATATAAGAATTTTTGCTCATCCTTACTTGACCCGTGATTCTTACAATCAAGATCTTTCTGCTTTTCAAAATAAGGAAGTGCACATATCCATTGCACTGTCTCTGGTTGGTTGTTCCTCCAGACTCCCAACACATCTGTTACCCTCTTTCTTGTAGTGGAGCACAGGGGTCCTTGTCTCTTTCATTCACTGGACTGATGAACAGTGGAGATTTCCTCATAAGTGAGTTTTGTACAATAACACAATCTCATAGCTACGTGTGCAGCTGAATGAGAAGAGGGCTGTTATCATTGTACTGCATATTATTTACACAGTATAGCACAAAATATATTAACCAAAGTACTTCCACTGTATGTTTTCTGCTCAGATGGACTGCACTTGAGATAATTCCCTGTATACAAAGGGCCTTTCCCAGATTTTTTTGCCTGAGTGGACTTCACTTGACTATCTTGATATCAGTCCAAGATACTTCCCCTGGATGTTCTGCCCAGCCAGACTGCACTTGTTGATTTTACAAACTTATACAAGGTGCTTCTATGTTGTCTTTATCTTTGAACCACATTCGGCATAATACATTGTATCCCAGTCAGACTGTGCTTGGCTTATTCATATACCATTCACTAGTCCTAGCCACATATTCCATTTATTTCTGTCCTACTTGTCATATCTTCTTCACTGGATGGAGAGCATGCTTGTTCTGTAAGTAGTGCTATACCCCTCATGTTTGCCTCATCTTTTATTGGTGGTGCACCTGCTTTTTTCATAACAGTTGCTTTCCACTTAATTATTTGTTTTTGTGCCTTCATTGACCCCTTCACCTTTCCAGCATGTTATTCCAACTATGGGGAAGTGGGGGTAGTATCGAGCTGGAAGTTAACATTTATTTTCTATCACTGAATATGTATTTCTGATAGATACTTCCAACTTCCCACCCTTTCTCCCCACTGATTTGCCAGTATTTTTGGGTTTCTATATGCTAATTCACAAAAATGAGAATAGTGCTACGGTGGTAGAAGAAGCTACATGCACATGTATAATGGGTGTAATGGGATTGGTGGAGGATGTTGTTGCAATGATGCAAAAAATATAGAGGTATAAAAGGCTGGTGCACTACTCAAAAATGTATCCATTAATATAAAACTGACCTTTGGTCTTCCCTGTCTTGGCTGTGTTTTAGTGGACTAGTATTTTGTAATATACAGTCACATTTCAATTGTTATACATTATATATATATATATACACACACACACTGCTGGCCAAAATATTAAGGGCAATGAATATAAAGAAAAAATATGCATTTTGAATTGTTAAACTCAAGCACTTATTTGAGTAGAGCTTCAAAAGATGAAAATATGAAAAGGGAAAATAAAAATAAACTCTTTAGCATTTAATAGGGAAACTGTGAACACTATGAAATTAGCCTAAATACTAGCTGGTCAAAAGTTTAAGACCATAGCAAAAAGAAGTCCTAAACAGGATAGGAAATGCCCAACAAGAGGCCTCAGTAGTGAGTTGCACGGCCGTCATTGGGAATAACTTCAAACATTCACTTTGGCATGGTAGATATAAGCATTTGCAGAAGGCTGGCTGGAATTTTATTCCAAGTGGTGAAGATGGCTTCACGAAGATCATGCACTGTTTGGAATTGATGTCCATTTCTATAGACTTCCCTTGCCATCCACACCCAAACATTTTCAGTGGGGTTCAGTTTGGGTGAACACTCTGGATGGTCCAAAAGAATCACATTATTTGCCATGAAAAAGTCATTTGTCCTGCAGGCATTGTGGATTGCAGCATTGTCCTGCTGAAATCTCCAGTCATTTCCACACAAGTGAGGGCCTTCAGTCAATAAGGAAGCTCTCTCCAACATGCCAATGTAGCCAGCTGCTGTTTGATGCCCCTGTATAACCTGAAGTTCCATTGCTCCATGGAAGGAGAAAGCACCCCAGATCATGATGGAACCTCCTCCACTGTGTTGTGTAGAAAATATCTCTGGTGGGATATCCTTATCATGCCAGTAATGTTGGAAGCCAACTGGACCATCCAGGTTAAATTTTTTCTCATCAGAGAACAAAACCTTCATCCACTTTTCTACATCCCATGTTTGGTGCTTCTCAGCAAAGTTTAACCGAGCTGTTTTGTGGAATGGAAGAAGGCATGGCGTTTGAAGATGTTTGCAGTTTTTAAAGCCTTTCTCTCCTAGATGCCGTCTTATTGTTCTGGAGCTGCATACTGTATCCATAAGGGCCTTAATCTGGTTCAACAATCGGCTGGTGTCTTGCCAGGCAATCCATCAAATCCTCCTGCTCAATGCCGGCGAAATTTTCTTGGGCTAACCACTTGAAATTCTCATACCATATCCCTCAGGGTCTTTTAAGAAATTTGCAACAGCAGTTTTATTACGCCCAATCTTACTAGTGATGGCACATTGAGAGAGACCTTGCTTTTGCAGCAAAACAATTCTGCCATGTTCAAACTATTTCAACTTTTTAGCTTTTGCCACGTTTTTACCCAATGTAACACAGGAGATGTCAGTGAGAGATGTTGACAACGCTAATGCTTGAACACAAATGACTAAATTTCGTTACACGTTTACTGATTAACGCTTCATTTCAATATGGTCTTAAACTTTTGACCAGCCAGTATTTAGGCTAATTTCATAGTGTTCACATTTTCACAATTATATACTAAAAAAGTTTTTTATTTTTATTTTCTATTTTCTTATTTTTATCTTTTGAAGCTATACTCAAATAAGTGGTTGAGCCTAACAATGCAAAATGCATATTTTTTCTTTATGTTCATTGGCCTTAAGATTTTGGCCAGCATTGTATATATATATGTGTGTGTGTGTGTGTGTGTGTGTATATAGATTATTACTATGTTTTATTATTATATTATTACGATGTTGCATACACATACTGTACCACCATACCAATTTCTCCTTTATCCAGATCATTCCTTCCCCTCAAAACTGTCAGTAGCATGTGAGGATTACTCGTCCTTTTATGTATGTTCCTTTCTTCTATCTCTCATCTCCATCCTCATCCTGATATGAATAGACTTCCATGTCTGGTGTTTGCCTGTTGCTATATTGTCTATACAGTGTCCTTCCATGCTTCTCATTCCTGACTCTTGGCAGGCTTCTCCACCTAGAGATCTATCCTCTTCTGTCCTCACAAGTAGGTTTGTCATTTGGTCGAATTGACTTATTCCTCATGGTCCCCTTCCCATGGGAATTTGTTCAGAGTGCCTTTTCATTGAAATCAACACCTCACCTTTTCCCTCACTTCACAAATTCATTACCATTAGAGGAATTCCTGGAATTGGGCATATGGACCACACTTTATACATTCATCTCCGATTATTGACATCATATCATGGTTTTAGTTTTCTCTGATTTTTGCCTTCCACCTGTGACTGTTCTTCAAGCTTCAATGTTACTTTAATACTGCATAAGTCTACATTAATGCTTTCTTTTATTTCAGGAGCCTGTTTTTCATACCTTTATTATGTGGATTCTATTCTGTGGTAAGTGGTGACTGGTCAGGTATTCTACAATTCAGTCTGCACTGTACAGACATGTTAACTCAAGTTTACCATTCCATAGCTTCACAGTGCTTTCTGTTGAGATAGGATGTTTTACAAGACCACTTGAAGGTGAATAACCTCATGTTGTTGCTTCATAAACTTACCTGTTCTGGAGTGTACTACCCGTTGACTTCACGGGAAAAGTAGAAGTTGCTGCCAATCCCTGCCACATCTTGATTAAATAAATTGGGATGGTCTGCTTTTAAAATAGTGTTTTATGATCACTCATTGCACTGTCTCAAGTGATGACATTCCTCTGGACTTTCATGCACATTTTCATCCATAATCAAGTACAGTATGGGAATGCTTAACACCAGTTCTATGCCTGTGGGGTGGTCAACCATGGAAGCACCCTGCTGAATGTATTCCACATAAAAGAAACTACCATTCAGTATAGAGTAGAGCAGTGTTGTTCTGCTTGTGTAGATGATATGTTATCCTCCAATATAACATTATACAACTACTATGGAGTGAGATGTCAAATTGCAGTTTACCCCTTCTACTGGGAGCCCTTACTTATCCTACTCCTGTGCAGATGTCTGGCTAATGGATTTAGAGTGAACCAATCAACAAGTCTTCATGCATGTTCAAGGTTGTTTGTTTTCCTCCCTTGATTTTACTCTCTCTGTGTTGTGGGTCACAGCAGGGATAAGGGGAGTTGTTTATGTTCTATCCTTTTGCCATCACATATGTACTTTTGTCCAAGGTTGTTATTGCTTATCAGATGGTTCTGGTCAGTTTTGCTTTTGTGAAAGTAGATTTTGTTTACATAAGACATCCTTTTGATACTGGATGTCAGTTTCTTGATTCAAAATATTCCTCACATAACACGTCATTCTTTGACAGATTGTTTAGGCAGAGTATTCGTGATAAAACTTTGTAGAATGGACTGCAACTGCCTGTTGTTGAGACACAAGTGTAGAAGACAACGTTTCAAAAGTCTTCAACCTTGAAGACTTTCGAATGAGTTGAAGACAAAAAGTGAAAGACTTTTAAAACATCATCCTCTACACTTGTGTCTCCACAGCAGGCAGTTGCAGTCCATTCTACAAAGTTTCAACACATGTCATGCTCTGAAGTTGGAGTGGTTCTGGATTCCCTACAGTCTCTGTGGCTTGAGGTGAAATGGTATGATCCTTATCCTATCCCCACATGAATGTTGGTTCGCAGTGGCATGGGTTTTGTATGTACTGGACTTACCAACTATTGTTTGTTGTGTCTCAGCCACTTGACACCATGGGGTGCATCCTGTGTTTATCCACTATTCTACATTGTGGGATTGACTTGTATATGTCTATTTACAGGCTCAAATACTTATCTTCCCTCAGTTTTATCTCATTTGCATGTGTTTCTATCCTTTTAATCTGCTCTTTACTAATGTGGAAACAGTATACCTGGTCAGAAATGTGGTGATTCACCTCTTCAGATCTCTCACTCTGACTCTTTCATCTACAGAGTTATCTTTCAGGCATTTTGAAGGTTAAGCCTGTTCTTCCCTTGCATCACTTCCTCTTCCTAACCAATGTGGGATTCTAGCTAAATCTTGTGATTGGATGGAAGTACTGTCTCAGAACTTATAATTTTTCTCTACTGAAAATGTATTTCTCATAGGTATTTCCCTCCACTCATGCTCCCTACATTCTTCTGGTGCTTTCCTCTTCTCCCAAACTTTGAAGTGATAGTTTGTTTGAGATGCCTGGAAGGAGTCACACATACCACATCATTATACTATGCTCCTATTGGTGAAGAGGTGATTCATGATTATTTACATGACAAACACACTGGAATAATTTTATTCCAATAGGAGGAGTGAGTAGAAGTCTTATGGCATGCATAAAGAAAAAGTATGCATACAAAAGGGCAGTAAGAAATGAGAATAGCTAATCACATGAGAGAGGGGAAGTACCTATTGGAAATACATTTTTTCATATAGTAAAATTATAACTTTAGAATTAATTCCTAATTTTTATGCTGGTTATGATGTCAGTCAAATAAACCAACCATGTATAGAAATATAGTATTGAAAATACAGATTTAAAATATAAAATTTTTCTGAAAAACAAATTAGATGTTTATTTAGAAGGATTTAGGGATTATACAAATGAAATTGAAAATCTTCAGATGAAGAGAAGTCTTTTTTTTTAACATGAAAGTCACTGTGTACTTGTAGCAGTCAACACTCTGACTCCATGTAATTATAGACAAATCAATTTATTAAAACATCTGACTGTTTCTCTACAAAAGGTATTTAATGTGTACTGACAACTTGCCAAATTTCAGGAAGATACATTGGGTACTTTTAGAATCACAGTGTGTATACCACCATGGTTACAAGGTTGTAAAATACATGAATTCATTGTGGTCAGGTTAATATAGTTTTGCTTTTTTTAAGTAAAGGCTTTTTTTCAATTTAATTTTTATCTTTATTAAATCCTTATCATGAAATATTGCTGTAATTTCACTTCTGGTTTTCTTCTTTGTAAAAGGAGACAAACTCTCTTCTAGAACACCCAGTATTGGTTGTATCACTGGAAGTGCTGGTATTGAAAATTTAGTTCAAGTTGGAGTGGAGAAAGAAAATGGACTGTCTCCAGAATGTAAGATGGTTGTGCTTCATGACTTTACACCTTGAGTTGATGATGAACTAGAAGTCAAAGTAGGTCAGGCTGTTAATGTACTATACCAAGAAAATGACTGCATATATGTAATAGCTAAAGACAACCAGGAAGGCTTTATACCTCATTCTTACTGTGCACCACAACCAGCTGAACTAACATTAAATTTAAATGATAAAAAACTTCCAAGACCTGAAACTGATCAAACTTCATTAAGAGGTACTCTCTCAAGTGACAGTGGGGGTCAACTTTCTGATTAAGAAAGTTTTAGTAGCAAACATCAGTTTAAAAAAATGTAGGCAGTCTTGGGTTGCACAATTCACAGTCATCATTTCAAGTGTCTTTGCCTGATATACACTTATTTTTTAAAGATCCTGCTGGAAGGTACATTGTTTTGTATACATTTATAGCTAGGAATGAAAATGATGTGAGTGTTGAGCGTGGTGAGTTTGTTAAAGCTTTGAATTACGAAGATCCAGACTGGTTTTGGATTGTCCATTCTGATGGTCAAGAAGGCTTTGTGCCAAGTGCTTTTGTCTACCCAGCTGATGCCATACAAGGTAAAATGCTCAAGATGCACACTGGATAATTTCAGTATGAAACTACTTTTTGGAAGATATTTCTTACCTTTGTTAACAATAATAGATAAAAATATTTTTAATATAAAAAGATGAGTAGTAACAAATTGACTCAAACAAAGATAAGTAAAAACAATAATATAACCAAATTTTACATAAAATATATTTTTTGAAAAATAAAGTGTAACTTAAACACTATTTGCCATGTAGGACAACAAGTAGTCAATCCTGCTGACCAAATGCATCCTCCACAGTCTATAAACAACAATAATCATCTTCCATCTTCTGGAGTCACTGAAGATCTTTGGTTTCATGGAAGTGAATCAGTGATGCTGTATGACTATAAGGCACAAGCTCCTGATGACCTGAGTGTACAAAGGGGAGATTGGGTTTATGCAGACTTGAACAACCAGACAGTGGATGGTTGGATTTGGGCCTGTGCCCTCAAGATGAGAAAGTATGGGTTTATTCCTAAGGCTTATGCAAGGCCTCCTGCTATGACATCATTATAGTTGATTGCTAACAGTGTCAAAATACTATAAGCTATGGAAAACATTTCTGTTTTTAAGTGTGTATGCCTTGTATTTATTAAGGAACGGTGAGTACAAAAGCTTTTAACACGTACATAAACCCATAAATAGCTTGTTTGTTATTGAATGGTATTCAATAGAGGCTTATGCAAAACATAATTATGCATACAATTTAATGTTTGGACAGTAATAGTGTAATTCTATTTGTCTAATTGGAAAACCATTTCACTGTACCTTCATACAATCTCCAGACAAAAACTTGTGTGATAAGTTGAGGTATTTATAAGTATTTTTATATTTTCCTTCTACATTCTGTTAAATTATAAAAGTGAGAAACAAAGACTGAATATGACTATAGTTAATTTAAAAATGACTAATATTCTAACATCTAATGGTATCCAGTCCAACATTCTTCAAAACTGGTTATATTTTATAATTTTTTGATACTGCAGTATACTGTAAATATTGTAGGAAAGTGAGAAGTTTACCTTTTTTGTTTTTGATTATTACAACTTATTAAGATTGTGGATCTACTTCACTTTGAAATAGATTACTAACACTGTGGATATTCTTGATCTTATTACAACTCATTAAGAATGTGATCTACCTGACCTGATTACAGATTATTAATTAGTAAAAATAGATGTTAATGGATTCTTCACTCCCCCCCCTCCAGATTTATACTTATGAACATGTGCCATTAATAAGCTTCCTGTTTTAATTTTTTCAAATTACAGTTCTTGATCTGATGTTAAAAGGAAGTTTCATTGAAGTTATTCTTGTGTAAATAGCTTACTTGTTTGATTAGTGCACTTTCATGCACATGTGTTCTAAAGTATCATTAAGTTAAAATTTCAGAATATTCAAATCCTCACCACTAGTTCTTTTTTGTTAATCATTTCTATATGTTAGTGTATAAAGAAAATTTTCTTGTAGCTCATATAGGTATAATTGGGTGGAAGAAATTTGTGTATGATATTTACAGAAATACATCAAAGTATTTTTGTCATACACTTCAGAATATCGTGATATCATAGTTATACATATGTATAGTCCTACCCAAAGGAATGAAATGTTTTAAGTTTTTAAAGCACATAAATAGTTCAGCAAAGATGACAACTTTGGTGTAGTTTGTATTGTAATAATACATTTACATGCAGGAATCCAGTAACATCATCTGAAATTGTAACAAATTTAGATCTGCTTTTAAATACTTGTATATGTAATGTATACTATAGAAAGATGTTACTAATTATATACTTTCCAACTTGTAAATTTTATTCGTATAAAGTAGCTAGTATGTTTCTATGTTGTTGTAGTAGTTGTACAAAGGTATTTTTTGATCAAAAAAGAACTTAAAAGAATTTTGTCTTTTCTTTGACTGCAGGGTTAGACTTAACATGGAATTATATGTATGTATCCATTTATTTGGTTTTCTAAAGATGAGTTATTTTTTTGTTTTTTTTTCTTTTGCTTAAGCCTTTTGTGTTCATGGTGTACTTAGGAACTTGAAATCCAAAATGATTATACTGATTTTTCTTAATATGATAAATACAGTGACAGTTCAATGACAATGCATATTTTTTCCTTTTTTATATTTTATTTTTGGTCAATTAGTATTAATTCCAAAGGACATATTAGATTTTGGTGTACATGGTCAGCAGAGAAAACAGACATTCTAAAAAATGATCATCATGATGTCCTAGAACCAACATTACTGTATTGAGCACTCAAGTCTACCAAATAGGATAAGTATGTTATTCGGTAGTGGGTGTATTTCATCACCTGTAGCAAAGTATCTATTGGTTCTACACTTCATACTGGCTACCAAATATTTGATCTTGTGTTGGGAATTCCCTGCCACTTGTCCTGCAATGTCTGGATCAACTGTTGTCTGTTCTCTGGTTTGGGGTAACTTCTAAACACGTTGCAGCCTAGAGCTCATTCCATGTGCAATGGGGGTTGAGGTTGGGTGAATATGATGGCTATGGCATTACATCAACTTATTCTATTTGGAGATAGTTCATGGTGACACATGTAGACTGTGGACAAACATTGTCCTGCTGTAAAACAATGATATTATGGTAGTTTGTGAGGAAAGGAACCACAGAGGCTTTAAGAAGTTGTTCACATAACAATGTCCATTCGAATTGCCCTCCATGACTGCCACAGATGTTCTGTGTTGTCTGAAATGGATTCCCATATGATGACACTAAGGCTATACTAGCACTTGGTCTGTCTAATGCAACAGTTGCCTTAATGCTCACCCTCTCTTCTGTAGATGTCTGTGAGCCCTGTCAGTATACAAATATGATTTTTCTGTGAAGATAATAGTGTTCCAGTCTCTCTGGGTCATCTCTTATGCTACCAACACCACTGAAGTCTGATTTGAAAACATGTTGGAGTGAAGTCTGGGCCTCTAACAGATCTATGTGCATCAAGCTCCTCGTGGCATAGATAACAACATACAGTCAGACTGCTTGTATATAGTGGTCAAGTAGTCCTGGTGAATCACATGTAGTGCAACTAGCAGTCTACAGTCTGGTACATAGGTGCATAAAATGGATGGCTGTATTTTGACATTGCATAGTGACACATTACTGTTCTGGACACTGTCAGTTATCAGCTAAGCCTGTCAAGCTGTGGTACTGGACCAGCCACATAATGGTCAACTGAATGCATCCCATTCTTTGTGTAACTTCTTGCTTGTTTGTACCACATTCCAGCATCCCAATAGTATAGTGACATTCATTGCATGAAAAAATAAAAAACACATGAGAATCCCTTGTAGCAGACCACAGAAATATGCTGATTTGAATATGGTGATCAGGATTCAATTAAACATGTCAAAAGTGTAAAGGAAAGGTAATTTCACATTTGATGGACCTCAGGAATTCACACAGAGTATGGAAAATTACCTAAAACAGAATATTATGCATTTTCGTTGACTGTTAGTTTAATCAGAGAAACCCAGTATTCAAACCAGTTCTTATTAAAGACTGAACTAACTACCATAAGAGCAATATGTTTTAATTTTATGTAACTAATAGAAGGATTAGGTAAATTCAGTACTCTTTATACTTTATGAAAATGAATACTTATATGACAGTTATATGTTTTTTTGTTCATGAGAAAGAATAGTGATCACAATATGGTCCTTCCTTATCTTAAATTCTGGCTTTTGTGTATATTAGCTTAAGAATATATGAAAGGTATACTAGTTACAGATTTTTCTGTTCTTGACAATTGTTTTGAAACCCATTAGAATTTATTTGAAAGAGAATTACGTACTTAGGAATAAACATGTAGAAAAAAGTATATTTCAAACATACAACAATCCTATTAACTTTATATTGTTAGACAAAAACCACTTAAAGATAATTTACAAGATGTTAATGCTATAAAACAGCATTTTTTTGTAATATTTTAAAAATCTCTTAAAGGACTGGACAGAGATCAGTTTCACTTAATGTTACTAGGTTGTGTTTTATGTCGACTAGTTTTTACATGTTGGTATTATTTTATGTTTTTGTAAAACATAAAATTAAGGACTGCCAATCAGTAATGCCAACAGTTCAGTTTTGTTTGATTTTAACTCAGTTTATCAAGTGTCAGTTCACTAAAATATATTAGATACATATTAAACTCAAAATATTTCAAAACTTCATATCTTTTTGCAACATACATGTAACATGAAAGAAACTGATAGTCATAATTGTGCATTGCTTTGGTTCTCAATGCAGATTAGTGGTATTTTGCTGTCTGAAAGGAGCTACTTTTGCTGCAACATGATTATTTTATTAACTACTGACACCTAAACTGTATGATTAAATATGGACAGCAGATCAATTTCATTTAGTTTTGTTTGGTTTGTTTTGAATTTTGCGCAAAGCTACACGAGGGCTATCTATGCTATTTCATTTAGTATTGTAGTGTGTGATCAAAGTAATAAGCAATGTATTTGATTTATTTTGTTCATTAGTTTTTAATAATTATTTTGAGTGCATAGTTGCAAAACATGCATATATATTTGTTGTACTATATACACTTTTTACAATGTAAACTCTGTGGAACTTGTCCTAAAAATAGTCATTAATAATAAACACTAGTTCCTTGTTAATATTAGTATGCAACATCTTAGTGCTTAAAAGTTTGCAAAATATTTTCATATCTATACTTAATTCTCTTTAAGCAGTGGAAGTGACTGAAATAAATGTGTGTGTGTGTGTGTGTGTGTGTGTTTGTATTTGCATGAAAAACATTTTTTACATACAATTTTTTGTAATATTGCAGATATGTAGGCATACAAAAAATCAATTAGAATACCAATTTCCACTGTATCAGACTGTCATTTGTGTTTAATAGTTTGAGAACCATAGTAGCTAATGTTTTTATACTTGGTTCATGCCTGTTGTTAGTAATGATAATGCAAAATAATATACAATGCTTTGTATAATTCAAATGGTCCTCTGTAAAATACTGTTTAAACATGTGGAAAGTTGGTATGTTTTGAAAATGTATGAGATTAAAAACAGATTATCATTCTTATTACATAAGTGTATAAATTAATTTTCATGTTGTAAAGGATTTGTTGCAACACTTTAAGGAATATATTTT
Organism: Tachypleus tridentatus; assembly: GCF_004210375.1. Lineage (NCBI taxonomy): Eukaryota > Metazoa > Arthropoda > Merostomata > Xiphosura > Limulidae > Tachypleus > Tachypleus tridentatus. The sequence goes on along the minus strand of NC_134832.1, from coordinate 12,201,480 downwards.
GTGAATATTTAAGAAATAAAAATATATTGTCAAAAGATCCTGTGTATAAAAAATAGGTTAGCAAGGAATCCATGTATCATGAAAATTCGACATACTACTAAGATAGAAAGTTTAGCATTTTCTTTATAAAAATGTAAGTTGTAAGAGAAATGTATTTTTAAGATAATTTCAAACAAGAGAAAGTGCAATAATGTAAATAATAATTTTCATATTAATACATCATCACATATAATTGAGGTTCATTTGAACCTGTACCATTTCAAGAACTTTTAAGAGAATTTTAAACACTTTGGAATACTCAACTGAACTAGTTAGTAGAAGATTCTTTTGTACCTTTTTTATTAAATGAGTGAGATATATTTTCCACTTAATGTACAGCTTTTAAAATGTTTGGAAGATTGTGAATTCAAATAAATCTTGATTGTAAATGCAAGTGAAGTATTAATCTTACTTTTTTTTTTACTTGAAATTTATGAAATAGTTATTCTACTGTTTATGTAATTAATATTTGGTAATCAGTATTCCCAAATTAAACAAGTCTTTGTGTATCATTAATTTGTTCTATGTAAATTTTATTTCAATCAAACAACTGAGCTCTTATTTGGTATAGATCAAAAATTATTTTAATGTATTGCAAAATTGTAGAATTTTGTAAATGATTAGTCACTATTTCCTAATAAAGTATTTCAACTAAAACAAAACTTATTTTGTTTGTGATTGCTACATGATAAACTGTGAAACAACTTGTTACATTCCATTTTCACATGTTGTGTATGTGGGTGTATATATATTTTTAAGCAGTTTATACTGTTGATATTTGTTTCCATGTACTTTTATGGGACTTCTATATGGGGAAAGGAGTAAATAAAATATATATTTCATGACAATTGTGTGTTTCTTTTTATTAGCTACTTGTTTTGTATTTTGCAGAAAGAAGTTTTGAGGCTTGAGGTTTCTTTTCTCTTTATGAATCCAATACATTTCATTATTAAGAGAGTTTCTAGGGTATTTTAAAATGTTTTGTTTGTGTACAAGGCTTATTTTAACTGAAACTACAAATGGAAAGTAATTAATATATATTAGCTACTCATTAACACTAATATACAACATTTTGACAGTTAATTTACAGGTATTGATAGGGGTTACACTGTAAAAATAATAGAATACTATAAATTCAGCAGTTTAATTTAGTTCTAAAGAAATAAATAATACTAAAAAAAGTTTTAGCTTCACTACAAATTAGGACATTTATAAATACATTTAAGCATATTATAAATACGTGTATATTTATTTCATAAGCAAAATATGCTGTTTAAACTTGTTTTTCAAAAAATGTACATCTTGTCGATACAAACAAATTTAAACTACTAAACACAAATCCAACAAAAACGCATGAACACCAATTAAACAAAATACTACTACAAATGAAAAAAGCAACACAATTTCAGAAGACATTTATTCCTACCTACGATAGACCGACTCGCACACCACAACGATACGGTACCCCCAAATATCGCAAACTTGATTGTCCATGTAACAACATCGGTAAACATACAGCGTGAGCATCTTCTAAATATGTAACATCAGCAGGCTCCTTTTTCAAAGACTTTTAACTTTAAATATATTTTTAATCAACTAAATCATAAGGTCTTAACTTCTTCAGTTCCGTAGATGAGATAACTCGTCCAAGCCGATCGGTAACACAGTGCCATAGACGAGTTAATTCGTTCTCAATAATACCTAACTTCAACGCTACATGTCAGCACCATACATGCATATGACTTACTTACAAATTGTTTTACTTTCGATCCAAAATTGCGTCACGAAAAAGTTACAAAATGTAAAAGCATTAGAGTTGTATTTTTTAACTTGGTTCGGAGTTTGAAAATAGCAGTGGCGATTCAGAAGATTCTTTGAAAAATACGGAAATACAAGGCTCAGATGTCAGTGAAGATGATGATAATTGGCCATCAACCAGCACTGGTAAACGGGCGATAACACCAGGGAGTAAACGTAAAATTGCAAGTCGTGGTAAGAACAGTTCCAAGAAAAAGTGTCCTAATGACAATGATTGGAATGCTGAATCCTTTGCTGCTCCAGTTATAAACCCCTTCTCAGGAAATCATGGTGTCCAGTACGATGATTTGAGCCAAGACTCAAAGCTCTTTCATTGTTTTCAAAAGTTCTTTCCTCCCACAATTGTCAACCATATTGTAACAGAGACCAATAAATATGCAGAAACTATGATGGCCTGCGCTGATTTGAAGGAACATTCTAGAGTAACATCATGGAAGCCAAGTAATGAGAAGGAAATTTATGAATTTATGGGTCTGATAATGCTAATGGGCATAGAAAGAAAACCAACTATTCCATGTACTTCAGTACTGACCATTTTGGTCAGTGCATGTCAAAAAACTGGTTTCTTTTGCTGCTATCGATGCTACACTTTGCTGAAAATACCCAGGAAAATACTGTTGACCAATGACAGCACAATATACAGCCCATTATTGACCATTTACGGGAAAAATTTAGAACCTCATATGTACCAAACGAACATGCTTGTATTGACCAATCTTTGATACTATGGAAGGGTCGACCGGGGTTTCGAAAGTGCATTCCATCTAAAAGGGCTAGGTTTGGACTCAAAAGTTATGAGCTACACCCTTGTGCAAATTAATTGAAACAAATGGTCATTTTACAGTATATTCAGCAAGGCAGCCGGTGTAGGCTCACTGGACCTGCTGATTTCCTTTAATAGTAATTTTTTAACACAGACGGCGTCATTAGTTGTGCTTTACAGTACGGTCGATCTATTTTTGGGATAAGTGACGAAATTTTAAGGAATATTACGTCATTCGAAATTGCGTTAGAAGGGCAAGGAGACCAGTCAAAAATCAACTTCTTACCAACTCAATGAAGAAAAAACTGTATCAATGAGGTCTGAAATATAAGAACTGGACGCAAGAACAATGGAGCAAGGTGTTATTCAGTGACGAGACTCATTTCTTCGTACAGGGTCAAAGAAGTCCGCATGTTCGCAGATCTCCAGGTGAGAAACTTCGAGAATCTCACATCCATCAGTTTGTAAAACATCCCTTGAAGAAGATGTTTTGGGGCTTTTTCAGGTACTATGGCGTCGGAGGCTTACATATCGTAGAAGGTATAATGCGAGGACCACAGTACATCGAAGTTGTGGAGAGAAGAGTCGTTCCAGAATTGAAAAAGAGATTTCCATATGGATCTGGCATTTTTCAGCAAGATCTGGCTCTGTGCCACACATTGAAATTTGTGAAGAATTTTATGACTACAACGCGAATAGAGGTGTTTGAATGGCCTGGAAATTCTCCAGACTTAAATTCTATTGAAAATCTTTGGGCGATTTGTAAAGAAAGACTTCGGGGAAAAGGCTGAACTACGAAAGATAAGCTAATTGAGGTATGGTACCGCGATCCAAAAATTAGTAAAGATTGCAGTCAACTCGTGGACTCGATGCCAAAGTGGAATAATGATCTTCTGAAAAATAAAGGCGGTCATATCATGTATTAATTTGTGAGTAATTTTTGGATTCTCAGAAATAAAACGCAAAAAAATGAAAAAAAATGTAAATTTTCCGTCTTGTTTCAATTAATTTGCGCAAGGGTGTTTGTGAAAGTATAACAGGCTATGTTTGGGACTTTTTCATTTACACTGGTTACTACAAAGTACAGCACTAAAGAGGGCAGACAGGGCGAACGTGTTGCACCCACATTGATGGAACTATTGTTTGTACAAAATTATAAGCTCTATTTGGATCGTTTTTTTTACAAGTCCCACTTTAGCGAAGTCATTGCTTGATCGTGACACCTATTTGTGTGGGACAGTAATGAAAAATCAAATTGGGATACCGAAATGTTTCACAAATATCCAAAGGGGAGAAATGGAAGTGGCACAAAAAGACAGCATTGGTGTTTTTCACTGGAAGGATAAGAGGGACATTTTCACGTCGCGTACAATGTATGACAATACCATGCAAAACACTAGAAAGATCAACCGTGCTACTGGTGCAGCGATTGTAAAACCAAAATGTGTGATTGATTACAATCGTTATATGGGAGGGGTTGACTTAGGTGACAGTGTGTTGCATGTTTATCCGAGTATGCGCAGGGCTGTCAAGTGGTACAAAAAAGTATTTTTTCACATGATGGATATAGCAGTGTACAATGCTTTGGTAGTTTACAAATCATTGGGAAACAACCTGTTTCTCCTGGAGTTTAGACTCGGTGTCATCCGTATCCTGATTGAAGATTACCACATCCAGCGCCCAAAGTCCATTTTGTGCATTATTGTTTCATATTTTGTACATATTTCTTCATTTTGTGTACTACTATAAGTTTGGCTTAGAGAAAAAATAGTATTTGTTGCTTATTTCCTTTGTTTTAAAAATTACTCAATTTTGCTGAAAAAAACCGGCATAGGTGTTGCTGTAGCAGCTGAAATACTTGACAGTCAACAGGTTAATGGCCTATTTTAATGTAACCTCTCTCTTCACAGAAGTCCCAATAACTGAAGCCTGCAAAATAGCTTTAGAACTTTATATCCAAGACCCCAACCCATTGATACACATCCCTAGCAACTCTTATAAAATTTACTATCACCGAAATGAACTTTATATTTAGTAACCCAAACTACTTACAAATAAATGGCCTAAGTATGGGGAATCCCGTGTCACCAGTTCTAGACAACATTTTTTTATGACACAGATCGAATCACAAGCGATCAATTCGGCCTTACACCCACCACTATACTGGTACAGGTATGATGATGATACAACTGCTTGATTCACATTTACAAAACACACATTTAGTTTTTTTCAATCACGGTAACTCGATACACCCCAACATTAAGTTCACCTGTGAACAGGAAAAACTAACCAAATAGCATTTCTTAACCTCAAAATCACTGGAACTGATACACAATTCAAAACAAATTCACAGAAAAATTACCCATACTAGATTATACATTCCCTGAAACTCAACACATAAAACTAAATAAAAACTCAACATATTAAAAAACCAAATAAACACAGCCACAAAACTATGCTTACCAAATAAAATTGATGATGAAATCAATAAAAGAAAACAACACTTCATCAACATCAACAAACTTCCTTAAAAACTGTGGAAAAAATTATAAACTCACATAAACCAAAAACAATAAATCCCAAGATACAACAAACTACAAAATTTTATACTGCTGCATACGATAAGTTCCCAACATCAGCGAAAAAATAACTAATAACATTTGGAAAAAAAACTTATAACAAAACACAACATTCCAGTAAACACCAAATGTATTCAAAAACCAGGTACAAAACTAAAGTCCATACTATGTAAAAACTACGCTGACGAACACAACACCAACATAATTTATAAAATACAATGAAACAATTAACACGACTTTTATATCGGAGAAGCAAGCAGAAAAATGGAAACTCGATTCAAACAACAACAAAAAAAAACACACCTCAACACATTTTTGAACACTGCAAATCAAATAAACACAACCATTGAAAACACCCAGATATTAAGTATGGAAACAAATATAAACAAACGCAAAATCAAAGAAGCCCTACTTATATAGCAACTAAAACCCAAATTAAACCAATATAAAGAACACCTATATACCCATACTAATTAGTAACCTGACATTCACCAGCAACTGCCCCTACAGTCCGGTACTCCAATTAAAAACTCTCCTAAGACATGTGTCCGGCAACGGTCTATTTCAAACTTTTTCTTTCTTAACCTGAAGATGACCTAGGAAGGTCGAAACGTTTTGATCTTATTATCAATCAAAGTGTTAGTACCCATACCAGCCGTTATGAGATACATTTTTATGGTTGATATTGTTGTCTTCTCTCTTTTCTGTCAGTTCAAAGAGGGGTAGTTATATACAATTATCCCTCTTATGGCTTTAAACAAAAATTAGGCACCAAATTGCTTGTGGGTTTTTAAAATTGTCAGCTACGAGGATCCTAATGATATACGAGTTTCACAAGAATATTATTAAAATTAGCCTCACCAAAGTAAAAGGTTTGTGTGCTCTTGTTTTCACGGTTACTATAAGAAAGAAGTACGATAAATTGTCAGAATGGTGCTTTGCATATAGTTTTGTTGAATGGTTATATGTTGACACGCATTCTCGACAATAGCTGCTTGTTTTTGAATTTATCTCAAAATTATATGAAGGTTATCTGCACTAGCTGTCCCTAATTTAGCAATGTAAGACTAGAGTGAAGACAGCTAGGCATCACCACCCACTGCCAACTCTTTTACCAACAAACAGTGGGCTTGACCGTCACTTATAGTGACCCCATGGCTGAAAGGGTGAGCATGTTTGGTGCGAAGGGGATTCGAACCCTAGATTCTCAGCTCACGAGTCAAGTGACCTAACCACCTGGTCATGCTGGGCCTCGTGAAAGTAAGAACAAAGTTAGAAACTAATATAATAGCATGTAATTTAAATAGAAAGTATTAATTTTACTCAGTTGTTTTAGTCAATTATTTATACTGAGTAATGCAACAAGCAAAAATGTAATGTTACTCAATATGATGCTGGTATATAGCCTGAAAACCAGGTTGGTAATTTGAAAGTTAAATAATGCACGGAATGTGTATATTATTTGATAAATTGGTTGATGGTATTATCAGTTTACTGCTTGATTTTTTTTTAACTTTTTGCATTGAAAACAATAATCATTTAGTGCCTATTATACTTTATGGCCCTGGAGATCTCCTTTAATACCATTATTCTCCAAAACCTCTTATCATTTTGTTTTAATTTGCAAATGCGAAGCCATGCTAGGAATAACTGAGTTAGCCAATAGATTTTGGGTTCAAACAAGCTGCTGCACCTTCTCAGATTTGTGACCAGTAACAACTTAGGTCACTGCTAGTTCAAAGTAGCTGAAGCACCAACAAGCATGGTTTATATTCACCCTTTCTTCTATTGTTTGTAAATTGCTCAGAAATAAGCTTTCTCTCTTTCTATTGCATAACGAGAGAAAGACAATTTCTCTTCCAATGTATTTTCCATCCAAATTAAATGATGAACACAAACCTAGTATCCTAGATGTAGTTTCATTACATCATTGTACAATGAAAGAAAGTGTTCAAGATGTGATTAGCTTCCTTCAACAACATTCAGATAATTCCAATTTCGTTAACTTGTCTATTGATTTATTAAAGTCTACTCTTAGAAGCACGGAACCTTGATACCATGACCAAGAATCTGTTTGATTCTTTATTTCTTACAAAGTTTGTAAACTGTGATTGCGGAAACCTATTTTCTTAGATAACGTCAAATTACAGCACAGAGATGAAAACCGTGTTTTAAGAAAAAACACAATCTCAGAGTGTGGAAAGAAATAGAAGTCCTGTTCTGAATTATCTTGTTAGCTATGCATTGTTATCAGTCTGTCATTAGGACAGAAATGTTGCATATACTTAGTTATATATTATCTTATGATATGTAAAAACACAATTTTCCCTACAAATAACGAATGTAGCTTAAAATAGTGAGATTCATAGGCATGGGTTGGACAAAATAACGAAAACACTTATCTCACTCAAAATTCTGGTATCTCTTATGGTAATTTGACTGTGCACTAACGTATTTTATATAAATGAATTTGTCTGTGCGAATATCATATGGTTGTTTTCTTCAAAGAACGTTTATAACAATTTCAAGCTAAAAAGTCTGTTAGATTTCCAAATAAGTATGATTGTAGGTAAAAGTTTAGAATTAATCTCAATGATACTTACACCTGAAACAATGAGCATATCCTGAGGAACAGTGTCAAAAGTCATGTAAGCGTGGATATTAAAAAGTAAAACCACCATTAGGCAAACATTACAGTGGTATAAAAAGTAAGTTGAAAAATTGTAATGGAGGAGCCATTAACACGAGTAGAGACGCAAAAACAATACTGTATCGTCAAACATTTTTGCAGCAATTAGCGATAGCTTAAAACAACTAATTTCTGCCAAAAAAACAAAAACAGAACTGCAAAGTACCTGCATAAAAATCAGTTACCATAATTGGTTTGTAATTCAGAAAAACATAATAACACCAAAAACGCAAAAAAAATAGAGCAAAATGATGTTAAGAATATAAATATTTGGTCAAATATCAATGAAAAGATGTAGTTAGATATATTATTAATAGTTTATGCTTTTCATATCAAAGGTATATGCTTATGTGTTAAAACAATATGGAAACTCTAACAGCTATGAATGCCTTGTGTTATGAATTAAGCACAACGGAATATCTATGATGATATTGGCAGCTTTTTATGCAAATAGTATAAGTAAAGCCTGTGATTTTACTGAAAAATAAAATGGCAATAAGTGATTACTAAAACCTAACTGCAAATAATATTCATCCTATGATAAATATTGTATGCATAAAAGTAGCTGATCTGTTTCAGGAATACAATACATCAATTCATACTGCTGAAACTGGCTTGGTAAAAAAAATAAAGTTAAAAAAATTTAGAGTTTAAGCTTTTAACTTGACCACTACAGCCACTAAACTTAAATGTTATCAAGTCAAGAGCTCAGTTCTTGAAACCAATTTTTGAATCAGATCTACACCGCCAATATTCCTTCAGTAATTTCAGATGCATTGATAGACAAATGGTAAAAAAAACAATATTGTCTGGTGTACACCATCTTCTTCAATCGGTTTCACGTTATGTTAATACTCTATTATTTTCTTGTTGAGAACCAACTTCATACTATTAAGTAAATTGTAGAAATTAACAGGTGTTTTGATTATTTTGTCCAATGTATGTACCAAACCCTTAAGTAAACAAAGTGTATTTATTCATGATGACGAGAAACCTACTTGAAGGAAAAATATATACCAAAGACGGCTGGTATGGATATTAAAACTGTAATTAGAATAAAGTACAGACAAACGTTTCGCCCTTCTTAGAAAATCGAAGTGTATTTATATTATTCATTACAGTTGTTGATGGTGGAGATTTTACATACTACATTACATTTAGTAATTTTATATAAAAAAATTGGGTGAAATAATTTATTTTCTGTTCAGGTTGGAGAATTTTTCTGAATCTTTTCATATAAAATAAATAAGCATCACAGTAAAAATGATTGGAATTAGTAGAAATAGTGATGTTATTTTAGTCCATGAATTTTATGACTCCTAAATTAATAGTGTACTTGTACTTAAAACATTCGCGAATCTAAAAAAAATTGAAAGAATACATTTAAAAAAGCAAATACAATAGGGGTTCCTATGGACCTCCATCAGTAATTCTTCTGATGTTAATCAGTTTAGGCTGTGTCCGTATAAAGTAATTTATATTTGTTTGTTTTGGGTAAAGCTATACAAATTAAATACCTGCGCTGTTTCCAGCGGGACTTCAAGAAATACTGATCTATGCAGTGTGTGACTAATGTTTCATTGATCTCTAAATGAATTTTTTTGAAAAAAATAATCGAAGCCTAAAGGTTTTCTAGTCCACATTACAATGATTGAAAAATAACATTATTTTATTGCACATGCTCAAGGTGAAAAATAATATTTAAGATCCAACACACTAAACCTAATATACACCAAACAGGCAACAATGTTAGCATTATTAATTATTAAAACAAAAAGCTAGGAAAATGATTAAGGTCTATTGAAAGAAAGAAAAAAACTTTAAAATATCTTTGATAGCTAGCTCACCACAACTTAATATAAACTAACAAGTAAAATTACTTATTTTTTTACTCAAAATAATAAAGTTTTTAGAGCCTGTTAATAATAATAAATAATATTTAGTTCATGTCTTAGCGTTATTTTTCGAAATAGAAGTTATACCAAACTAGTAATAGAAAAATATACTGTACATATAGTTGCTTTTGTTTATTTCTTCTGTACACGTTGCTAAGTAACCGATATGACGAAGACAAATACCATGAGAAACCGTATTTGATTAAACAAACACGAGTATTAGGCATATTTGGAAGGCACTCAGCAATTAATTGTCAATGGTCATTCAATAAAAAAATAAAACTATTAATTTATTATAAGTATCATTTATTTTATATTTTGCAGGAGAAATTTGAACCTATATTGCTACTGCTGGCCTAAGTGGTCTTTATAACAATAAGGACTACTGTTAGCGATTTTATAATTCGCCTGACTTAGAAGTGTTAACCATAAATATAATCTTGTAAATAAGCGCTGTGAGCCTATTACTCATCGTTTGGGTGATCGTTAGCACTTAAAACTTGCTGCCTAAAATCAGGTTTCGCTGATCAACAACATAGTTGTAATTAGATAAATTGTTAACAGTTTACAGTCATATACATTAACAATAACATATGGTAATCAGAATTTAAATGATTTATGGAAGTGGATGTTCTAAGGAAAAAAGAACCCGTACCCATTCGAACAGTTAGTGGATTTGGTGCGCAATCAAAACAGAATTATACTATGGTAGGAAGCTGCTAACTGCATAGTAAAAATATTTATTCAAAGTTTGGTTGCATCGGAGAGGATCTGCCATTATTTAACCATTTTTTCATAGTTACTTAATTTTTCCACGAAAAAAATACTTTAAATTAACCTATAGTATTACTTGAAAGTTAAAGTTGAACTTTTGTAAATAAAAAATATTTAATTTTTTTCAAATATAACTATTTTAATTAGCCTTTTCACCAAAGTTTGAAAGTGAAATCACCAGTTGATTACTTTTTATTTGTGCAAGAAGTGTGTTAAAAATTTATCTGTATAAGTCTAAGCTGAGAAGTTAGTATATATATACATGTATATGTTGCTAAGACAGTAATCTCTAATAAATTTTGCAATTAACTTCCAATCGCTTTTCTGTAGATTTAACATTTGTAGTACAAATTGGAATGTTTTATTTGCCTCATTTGATGAGTAAAATGTTTTGTGACTAAATGAATTAAAAACATCAAACAACCCAGTCAGTTAAGAAAGATGTACTGACTTTTCAGACCAAAGATAAATTATAATTTATTTTTAAGTGCAACTATGAAATCAGTATTTTATAATAAATGGTAAATAATGTAGCAAAAATTGTTTTTTTAACTGTTTATAATATAGACTGTTAAATTTCATATTTTTATCTTACAATTACCCTAGGTTTCAAAGCCACCACGAGCTGGAGCTTTTAAAGAACAATTTACAAAACCAACATCATTTCGGAAATTTTATGAAAGAGGTGATTTCCCAATAGCCCTAGAGCATGATACCAAAGGAAATAAAATAGCATGGAAGGTATTTAATGTACCTTTATTTTGTATCTAAATTGGTTTACTCTGCAGGGAAATATTTTTCTTTATATAAAGCTTTGATGGGAATAATAAACACATATAAATTTTAATATAACTATTCATACACTGTGGTGTTTAAAGTTTTGCTACTAATGTGTTGTACTACTTTTATTAAAGCATTTAAACACAGCAAGATAGGCCATACTGCTGCTTTTCCATCATTTTTCCTCTTTATGAAAAAATGATAAAGTTGCATCAACCCACTGTTTGCCTACTTAAGTATAGATTAGATAAATTTTAGAAAATGGAACTAATTGTCAATAATTGTAACATTAAAGTAAAAAAAGAGTATGTTGGCCCATCAGAATGGTCCTATACACTACACATAACTATACTTAAAGCTAGACTTTACTATTTAAATATTTATTAAGCCTTTCCTTAAATTTGCTGCTATAACCACATTTCATGAAAATCCATTCCAAAGATCAAACACCTTGTTGGAAAAGTAAAAATGTCTTTAGTGAAGATGATTATTACCCTGCCAAGATTTATTGTATTATTTTTACCATTAAGTACAAAAATATATGATTTATGAATAGCATAAATCTCTTAATATTCTTAAACATCTCAATCAGAACCTACAAGCTCCCTTTTTCTTTTTTTACCCACAGCATAGTAGCTCATAGAATGGCTTTGATTTTTTCAAGTACAAACTTTTATCTCATAGCTCCATCTCTAGTCTGGTTTGAGATCTAATTACAGCCATTGCCACTGATAATTTCTTCTTGCCTTTTTCAACATCAAACATTTTCACAGATCTTAACCTTTCCATTCCAGGTATCATTCTAGTATCCTTTCTATGAAACATTTACAAACATTTATTGCACTCCTTAAGGCAAGGAACCCAGAACTGAACACAACATTCCAAATGAGGTCTATATAATGAAATTATATCCCCTTAAACTTATATTCAGTAATTCTCTACATACATCCTGAAATCATCCACCCACGTTTGCTGTGTGTGGCAACCCGAGAAGGGAAGGAGAAGATCCTGGTGGTTGAGGGGTCCAACCCTAACACACCACTTTGGCCTTGAATTCCTGTAGATGAGCAGTCTTGAGGTGGCCCCCCTGGAGTCATTTGGCTGGTCCACTTTGGCCTTAGGCTGGTGTCAACCAAGTATCAGTATTGGATGTTCTCAACAGGTGTTGTGGACATTATATCTGATGCTAGTGTTTGGACATAGTGCTCACAAAACTCTGGCATTGCTGCAGTGTCCTTGTTTGACATTGTAATGCGTCCCCTCGTAGAGCTCCATGGTTGGTGGGGTAAGTGGACACCGAAATTTCTTTCTCTTTATTTTGGATACTGCAATTAAAAATCTTAATAAAATAGTGAAAAAACAGTCTATAGGTAAACGACCACGTCTTGAAGATTCTGAGCAACAATCCTCATCATCTGTACCACCTGTTGTACCTCATTTTCTTACATTGCATTCACTTTCAGACAAGCCTTTAGGACAAATGTCTCCCTTTTTCATTTAGAAGGGACAAGAGGGACTTGCTGGCTCTCCAAAATCAGTAAAGAAGCTTTGATCTGGTGACATATTGGTGGAAACATCCACATCTCAACACAGTGAACTTCTCTTGCATCCAAAGGCAATTGGGGATATTCTTATTGAAGTTACACCTCATGCTACTTTGAATTCATCATGAGTAGTTATTGTTAATAGGGATTTGAAGAACAACCCCGAGTCAGAGATTCTTGCTGGTTTCTCCACCCAAGGAGTTTCTGCAGTGAGGTGTATCTCCACTCACAAAGATGGAATTATGATGCTGGCAAGTATCCTTGTTCTGACATTTACATCACCACATCTTCCTGCCACCACCAAGGCAGGTTATCTTAATTTCAGGGTATGGTCACACATTCTAAAGCCTCTTTCACTGCTCTCACAGAACTTGATCCTACCATCATCTGTGAGCCATCAATAGAGGACTGTGTGGCAGCAGTAACTGACTGTATTATACAAGCAGCTTCTCAGTGTATTCCTAAAACCTTGAAATGCTTTCTGCTATATCCTCGTTTGTGGTGGAATTCTGCCTGCCACATGGCATGGAAGGCTCAAAAATGGGCCTGGGATACTTTCCATAGATATCCCACACTCATGAACCACATTGCTTTCCAGCAGGCCTGTGCACATCCTCGGTGGGTAAGATGTCAAAACCAGAAGGAATCTTGGATTAAGTTCACAACCAGCATATCTTCTAACACCAGTTCCAAAGTTATATGGGACAAGATTCGAAAGGTCAGTGGGCAATATAATTCTGTCCCCTCTTGATCTTGCTTTCTCATGGCCAGGAAGTAGTTGATACCCGGAGCATCGCTGATACTCTAGGTGAAAGCTTTTGCCAGTTATCTAGCACTGTTGCTTCTTTCTCCACCTTCTTAGCCATCAAGACTTAGGTAGAGCGATCACCTATTTCCTTTTGAGCTGACTGTCTCTATGACTATAATCTTCCCTTTACACTGGTGGAACTCAAACTGGCTCTTCATTGGTCTGGCAATACATCAGTTGGACCTGGTGATGTACACTGTGAAATGCTGTGCCATCTATCTCCTGCTTCTCTTGCTATTCTTCTGATTGTTTTAACCAGATCTGGCAGGAGAATGTTTTTCCTGATGCCTAGCACCAGGCTATTCTCCTACCTTCCTCTAAGTCTGGGAAGGATCCCAAGATTCTTTGAAACTGCAGTCAGCTGCTTTGACGAGCTTTCTCTGTAAGACCTTAGAGAGGATGGTTAATGCTCATCTTGTTTGGTTCCTCAAATCAACCAACCCCCTCTTGCCCACCCAGTGTGGGTTCCGACGACAGTGCTCCACCATGGACCACCTGATTCAACTTGAAACGTCAATCAGAGAAGTCTTCCTCAAATGACAACGCCTTGTATAAATATTCTTTGACATTGAGTAGGCTTACAATACAACATGGACATATGGCATTTTGCAAGACCTCCATATATATGGGTTACGTGGCCATTCACCCATTTTTATTAAAAATCTTTTAACGGACAGGAGATTTCAAGTTCGTGTGGGTTCGACACTTTCCCATTCTTTTCTACAGGAACGTGGAGTCCCTCAAGATTGTTTTGACTGTCACACTTTTCAGTATAAAAATTAATGCCACCACTGAACAACTCTCTCTTACTGTTGGAAACGGGCTCTATGTCGACAACTTTCACATCTCATGTTAGTAGTTGAACGTGAGCCTCAATCGTTTACTGAAGTGGACCACAGCAAACGGCTTTAACTTTTCTCTCTCTGAAACCATTTGCATGCACTTTTGCTGCCAACAGGATATTTATCCTGATCCTTAACTCTGTATTGGTGAAGTTGTGCTGCCTGTGGTATCTGAGACAAGAGTTCGTGGGGCTTATCTTTAACTGTAAGCTGACCTTTATACCACACATCAAGCAGCTACGGGTCAAATGTACACGAGCACTGAACATCCTCCATGTCCTCTCTTCCACCACTTGGGGAGCAGATCGATGTTCTATGATGAAGATATATCGTGCTCTTATTTGATCGAAACGTGACTATGGATCACTAGTCTATGGCTCTGCTAGACCCTTGGCCTTAAATATGTTGGACCCCATTCATCATCAAGGACTTTGGCTCTGCACAAGGGCAGACCCTTCCCCTGTTTAGAGTTTATACATAGAGTCTCATTAACATTTTTTTCACCTCTGCTGTTTGCAACTGTTTTTATGCTTTGAAACTTCGTTCCTTACCAAAGCATTCCACCTGGGGTTGTATTTTCCTTCCTCGGTGCATCATACTTTTTGAAAATAGACTGTCTGCCATTGCTCCTTTTAGCCTTTGTATCCAGATCTAGTGTGTACTCTGTGTAACACTCAGGTCACAATAAGCCACATTTTACTTTCATGCCATTGTTACAACTCTTAACGACGGCACCATTTTAAACATATTCTATCCCAAGGTTTGTCCATAACGTTAGACAGTGTTATTGGTGATGGTTTTTAGTTTTTTAAAGGCCATTAATCTTTTAAATGCCATTTAAGTTTTTAATTTATACATTAGACTTTTTTAATGTGGCTCCCTTTTAAAAATCCCAGTTCATCTAGTTCGATTTGAAATTTGAAAATGTCTGTAATGTTAAATAACTCAAAACCAGGACTGGAAAGGCCAACTTCAAGTGACTAATGCTGCTGTTTGCACTACCTGTTAGTTATCCTGGCGAGTTATTGTTAAAATTTTGTGACAAGTCTTTTAAAACTTTTATTACTTTTTGAAAATGGCTATAACATCAAATAACTCGGAATCAGCACTGGAAAGGCCAATTTCAGATGACTGACGGTGGTTTTTGTACTTACCTGTTAGTGTTTCTGGTGAGTTATGATAATTACAACTGCGCTACAGAAAGTCCTATACAACGTTTATTACTGTAGTTTTTCTCTTAATGTTGTAGACTAGATGTAAATATTGGTTTTATGCTATTTATGTTTTTTTTAAACTTTGTTTTGTTTTACCTTAATTTTCTTTTTGAATTTTACTAGACTTTAATTTTAACTTTTTACTGTATGTTTGGCATAGATAGCCTAGCTGCTTTGTTCCATAAAACACTAAATCAACCAACCAACCAACATCCTGAAATCATTTTGGCCCTACCACTAACAACAACAATACTGCTTAGATGCTTGAGAGACTGATAAAGCAAAACAGCAAGGTGCTTGTCTTCCACAACATTGTTAATATTATTAGAAACAAAATTATACCTATAATTTAACTTACACATTCATTATCTTTTATTTATTGTAATGAAAATTTGTCTACTTTTATCGATCAAGTAATCTAAATTCTTTTGTAAAGCAATAACATCTTCATCACATACAGCAAAACCTAATACCTAAATATTATCAACAGCTTTAAGCAAGATGTTGAGAAATCCTTCATTTATCACTGATGCAAATAAAAAAGGTTCTAAAACACCTCTGACGTTCTTCACTAGTAACATTAATCCATTGTGGTTGAACTCTCTGTTTTTTTCTTTCTAGCAATTTTCCATCCAGTGTGTCAACTTATCCTTCACACTTATAGAGAATATTTTTAAAATAATTTTTATGTAACACTTTGTCATGTACCTTTGTAAAATTCATATACACAAAATCCATAACCCCTTAAAAGAATAAAAAAATCAATATGACAAAGTTTTCCCCTTCTGAAACCATATTAACTATCCAACAAAATTTCAAACTTTGTTAAATAAAATGCATCTTTTATAAGGGTTATAAGAACTTTTCCTTTTACTGTAATTACTGGTACAATGTTTAGCACCACCCTTGAAAGGAGGAATAACATTATCCCAGCCATATTATAATCATCCAGAATGAGCTTTCTTTTATCTTGCCTCAAAGGCCTTACTACTGTCCTAACAATTTGTTTACTATATATTTAAACAACCCCTTAGTATTAATTTTTACATATTCAGTCAACTTTTGTGTTTTCATGTATTGTCTTCATTTGCCTAACATCCTGTTTGATCAGCTGTCTTGATCTTTTATAATCCCCTATGTCTCCCACCATAACAGTCAATTTAAATGTCTTAAGGTTTTAATATAATTTTTTCCCTTGCACTTTTTTTTAGTCTAGCTGGTTTTTTACTTTTAGTTACTATTTTGCTTCTCTGTAAGGAACATGTTCTATTTAAAATTATTCTTTTAAAGATTTTCAACAATTGATTAACATCTCCAATTAATTCATTTGCCCAATTCACAATAGATAATTCATATTGCATACCCTCAAAATGTTTTTTTATTGCAGTTTGTAACCAAAACCATTTTACTTTTGATTATTATATGCAATAAAATACTGAATTTTATTAAGCAATAATCAGTTTTACCCAGAAGTTCCTCAGTCTTCACACTCTAATCATTTCTGTTTAGAAAGCTTCTTATAAATGTAAAACAGTATTGCTCCTAGTAAGTTTTCTGCCAGTTAGTGAAAAATCGATCCTGAACAATTTCTAAAATGCCTCATGGTTAGTTTATTACATTTTCTAATGTATATGCTTGAAATTCCAATAATCTATAATTATGACTTCATTAATTGCAAAATATTATTCTCACTTTAAATTTTCAAATTAATTTCACTAGTTTCACTTAGTGTTCTATAACAGATTTTTACTAGAAGCATTTTCCTCCCATATCTGCTAAAATAAACTCAAATATATTCAATCTTATTATCATTGATATTGTTAACTTCAACAGGACATAACTCACATTATAAATATAAAGCCACCATTATCCGTCTTTTTATTACTTTGTGCGTGTTACATAACTATAATCCAGTATTTCAAAGAAATTTCTGTTATCAAAATTGTGTATATTTAATGAAGTTTGAGTTATTCCCATTATATCAAAATTCTCCATTCTGTCTGATACTCTAAAATAACCTATTGACAATAATAACAATTTAACCTATCCTTTAAACTAATTATGTGCTTTGATGGTACACTACACTTTTCTGTACATTTTATTTTTTCTATATTTAGTTTATTGTGGCATTAACCAGAATCTAGCTCTTGGTTGAAGCTATCTTTACAGCTGAGTTAGTAGCCCCTGCAAACAAACCTATTCCTACTCTATTTATGTGTATATCACCCATTACAAAAAGCTTTCTTTCCTATCTCACTTATTTCACAAGTCTAACAAGCCAATCTGTTTGTCCTTACATATGTGGCATGAATATAAATATACTATACATTTCTAACTTTTATTATATTATTGTATTTATTTTCAGTGTATTCTGTATACGTGAAGGTTTCACATAACGTATGGTTATAAAGTCATTTAGTTGATTTGTTCCTTTATTGTTCTGTATATGAATAATACCTTTTTCACCTGGGGAGGATATTGTATAATACTGCACATTGTATAAGAAAGGTGACAGCAATGTCCTTCAATGGTTATTCAGGTGATATATAGAGATTACAACCCCATTTATTTTAAAATGAGAATGACCAGTCATGTGGATGGTGCTGATCACCCTGGATAAGTGTGTATTTTTGCATGCTGAAGAATATTACATTTGGTCAGTATATTCTGGAATATCATTTCAGTTTGTCTAGTCAGGATGAGAGAAAGAACTAACCACTGAAGAGCAACTGTTCGTCATGTTTATGCAAGCAAGTATATACATTGTATTTGTTTCTAAGACTACATGATCAGTCTTGTTGCTTTTTGTTAAATCCATTCATTTAATAAGAGTTCTTTTAGTACTTTGTAATGATGCCTTGATTAATTCTCTGTTATCTAGTAAAACAATTTGATATAATTCTAAAGTTGATAGATAGGAGAAAATTTCACACGTATTAACACAAATCTAGCATTCAGCCATCATGACTCATTTATAATCTTAATTAAGCTTTAGAGTATCTGTGACATAATTAAGGCATGACTCTTTTATTTAAATGCTTTATTAATTTCCGGTATTGATCAATTATTTTCTTTAACCTAAATCGGTCATTAGCCATAACATGTATGATAAAAACAGCATCACTTTAACACTTTACTGTCTCACCTGGTGTATGAGACATGTCCTCCAACTGTGCTCCTGTTTCCCTGTGTATCCCCAACCTATTATATCCACATTCCATATCAAAGAATCACTTGTAATTCTAACTTTCTTGAGCATTGTATCTCAGTCATTGTTTTTCTTTTGTTTCCATGCCATTTACAATTCCTCATTTGCACAAGTTAAATGTTAAAACCTGTTACTTAATACTATGTTGTAATGAGAATGACTATTACAAATAGTCATTATTTACAGCCCTTGTACTCTTTCTTTCTGAAAGTAAGTTTCTAGATAGTGTACCATTGTATACAAAAGCTTAAGTTCCTCTTTAAATCTTTCTATCATTTTTTATTTATATTTCTCCTTTTCTTTACCCTCTCTGTTCTATTTAGGATAGTTTTCAACTTATCCTCTAAACAATAAGCTGTTGAAACAAATTGCACATTTTCATTATTTTTCACTTCTTTATTACAGTCCCACATTCTCAAATAAAATACACTCTTTGCACCTTTTGCATGCCATAAACTGTAAGTCTTTCAGAACTACTACACTCTTAACCATTGTTGTCTAGGAATGAATAATCAAAACTGTAAATACAATAAATACAAGTAACTTATTTACAACACTGTTAAGCTTAATATTCAAAAATTAACATGTTACACTATTTTATCATTACTTTAAATTCACAGTAAGATAATTAAGTTGACCCTTAACGTGTAAAAATAACAAATGAATAGTCTTTAGATGATATTTACATAATAATAGAAATTACTTAGCTTATCTTATAACTTACTAGTAAGGTAAATGGATGGATAAGTTAGTATCTGTTTGTCGTGTCACAAATACAGTTATATTGTTGGAATGTTGTTCTTTCATTAGCAGGTTCTTTTAACTTAAGTGGTTAAAACAATTCAAAGTCTAGTCCATGTAACAGTGAAAAATTATTTCCTCATTAAAATTTATTTACAGCTTTGTACATATTTTAACTCATTCTAGGCCTACATTTACATTCATACTATCTTCATGACACTAATATAAAACTCAAATTATTTGTACAACTCCACAGTTGATCACTCAAATAACTGAAAACAAAACTCTGCCAAGAATAATATGATTGATTTATTTTGTCAGTGCTTCACTCGTTCAATCTGCAAGTTTATTTATCCAATTGACTGGCTCAGTCACCTGTTTTATAATATAATTCTTGTTCAGATATTTCATAGAACCTCTCATTCATAAATATTCCCAAATATTTTAGGACTAATGTGATTTTAATTTAATGCACCCTTTAGCTAACATCTAAATTATAGCATAAAATATATAGCTTATAACAATATTATCATTATTCCTTTATATGAATAGATATAAAAGAGATAGCTTTTTTGTTATGTTACATTTCCTTTTTCAGGTTGAGATAGAGAAGTTAGACTACAATCATTATCTTCCACTGTTTTTTGATGGCCTGTGTGAGACAATACACCCCTACGACTTTTTTGCACGGCAAGGTGTTCATGATATGTTAGAACATGGTGGCTCAAAAATTTTACCTGTTATACCACAACTTATTATTCCTATTAAAAGTAAGTTCAGTGTTCCATCATATATAATACTATATGTTTTCATTTACTCAGTACTGAAAACTAAACTGATTTTGAGAATAATCTAGAAGATCATATCTGCTATTTAATAACAAAATACATTTTGTATTTGCAGTTCATATACATAGATTTAACCTTATGTACAACCTTTTATCAAACACATCCATATGTAGACTATTTTAAAAGTAGCTGAACTTGATTATTCTTTTAATTCTCTGTGAGTATCATTTACAACTCTCAATAAAGTTGCATAAATGTAATTGGTATGTCATGAATTCTGAGTTTGTTAGTGAACTTCCAAAAGATAAAATTATCATTGTAAATAAAACAACTAGAATCAACTTTTATATCACTAATAATCAAATTGGATTTTAAAATGTAAAATTATCTTCAAAATATCTAAACAACATTTTATAAACTGAAAAATAGTGAAATAAAATGCCAGTAAAGAGTAGCAATAAGTATGATTTTAGACTCATAATGTGGAATTAACATAAAAATTAAACATTTTCAAACCTATCTTTTATCATACTATTTATTATTGGCTACATTTGGATTTGTGTGCTGGTGCCTTCAGTGGGCCATATGACACTTTTTAGGGACATAGCAATGAAACAAACAAAATATACAGTCTGTTGTTAAAAAACAAGAACACATTTAAATTTAAAATTACATGAAAATACAATGTTCAGATATGTTTTAACATAAATATATTGATAAATTTTTAAAGATATACAATTGAATGATTACTTTTAAATTAATTTAAATAATATGGATTTATTTCTTCCAGTATTTGTACTGTTTATTGAAATCATGTTATTCCAGGCATTAATAAGTGAAAGTTGATCATGGTTTTAATTTAGTCTTGAAATTTAATTGGAAACCAATTAATAAAATAAATTGATGCAATTTTACTATTAGAAAATAAGGAACTTCAATAAGTAAAACTTGAAGCAAAAGATGAAATTGATTGGAAAGAAAAGAAAATATGATACCCTCTTTGTTATTATGTATCTTATTTTCTGTGATTTAATCTAATTTTAATTAAATGCTTTGAACACTGTAAGTCACAAGTTGGTGTATGTCACATTTTAAGATTCTGCAGCATCTAGTGAGAGCTTTAGAATTGTTGTAGTTCTATCAGTGAGAATTATAATTTTTGTAACTGATTAATTTGATAGCCTATATAATGTTGTATTTGCAATTTATATTCAACCACTTTAAACTTTTGCTTTGGATATTTCTTATTTGACATCCTTAACATTCTAAAACTATAGTTTCTAAAAGTTTTATTTTGAAAGTAGTCTGTTTACAATTAATGAGTGAATTTCTTTCAGTTTTTTTACTTTCCCAGTTTTTCCTTTGTTATAATAACTTTGTTGTTATATTTCTTCTTTTCTATGGCTTCTTTCTGTCTATTTAGATGCTTTGAACACTCGAAACCCCAAGGTGGTGTGTGGTACATTAAAAATTTTGCAACATCTAGTGAGATCTGCTGAATTAGTGGGGCAGGCCTTAGTTCCTTATTACAGGCAGATCCTTCCAATCCTTAATATATTCAAACATAAGAATTGTAGGTATTAAGCAATTTGTTACTGTTTTGTGTAAAAGCCAAATTTAGCATTTGTGTGACTGTATCTTAACTAAATTTATGGTTGTATAATGCATATATTTTAATTATCTGTGTACTTTGTTATTTCAGAATATGTCATTTATGTATAGTAAAGATTACAACTCAAAAGAGTCACATTTTTTAGGTGCAACTATAAAATAACTAAAGTCTGCAACCCATAACAATTTTTACCCCAAGGTTCACTTCTTTTTAAGTTTTTGGCTATACAAAAGCTATAGCAAAAATGTGTGTATCCAGAACATTGCAAGGATATTCCACCATATCCTTAACCCATTTTTCATTCAACAAACAAGCATGTAGACAAATTCACCAATTATTTACCAAAAACCTAAAAGATGTTTACGTGGAAAATCAAAAGCTGTTGTATTTAATGGTATCTTATAATAGGACCAGTTTTACATGTTAATCAGTTTTACAATCTTTATTTGAAACTTAGCAAATCACATTGCTCATTTAATATGTTAAAGAAGAAATTTCCATTGCCTTCAGAAGTTATTATTTTTCCTCTATACAGTAAATACAGGTGATGGGATAGATTACAGCCAGCAGAAGAGAGAAAACATAGGAGATCTCATTCAAGAAACTCTAGAAGTCTTTGAGACAACTGGAGGAGAGCATGCATTTATAAATATAAAATACATGATTCCTACATATGAATCATGTCTTCATAACTAGCTGAGTTTAAAGATTATGTACAAGTTCCAAATTTACATTAGAAAAAATAATTACTAAATTTTACGTGTCCCAAAATATTGTTCTTTCATTTGATGTGTTGAAATACTTGTATGTTTTATGCATATGTTCAACTTTTTTTAAATTAAAGTTTATAAATTAGTTAATTAAGATATATACATTTACAACTTGGGATTTGTAATTTACTTTCTATTCTACCTAAAGAAAAAATTCTGTTTTGCATATCTTGTAAAATATTTTAAAAATTCAGCTACATCTGATTTTTATGAAAAGCTTCAGACATTTTGAAATAAAATACTGTTTATGTTTCCATAATTTTTATTTAAGTCAAATTTATTTAGTTATATGTTGAAAAATGTTTTATTTACATGTGTAATATTCAGATACACTGATTTTCAACATAAAAGTGTCAAATATTTATACACAACACAAGCTATAACAAAAGAAAAGAAACCAATACAAGTTAATAAACATTATTTTATTGCTGGAACTTTACTTGGACTTGTCAGCTTCTATAGTTCTTATAAAGGCTTCAAAAGCTGGAAGCACATTTAACATCAGAATTAGAAAACATCAGGAAGTCCCTAGTGCAACATTGCAAAATCCTAAATTATCATTCTAATTATACACTCAAAGGAAATAAACTCCAAGTCATACTAATTGAAGAAACTTCTATATCACTCCTACAAATAAGTACAATTTCACTTCAAGAGGGCACTATGCATGACAGAGAAACATGTTTAAGTAAGTATAAGCCTATATAGAGTAATAATCTGGGTATGGAACCTGTGTATACACTGAAGGATGAATTCAAATTTACCAGAATATACTTCTTTAATATGATCTTACTAGTTACAGAATGATGAAGCATATCCATTTAACAGTTACAACATTCCTATTTCTTATCTTAGCACCTTCCCATGTCTGAACCTTAAAATTAAACGATAAAAGAATAAAATACAAGTTTAACATATTGAATCATGGTTTTCTTGAATTCAACTCCATAAGCTACATGTACAATTCCATACAAGTTAAACATGCATGACAAAGGCTCACTTTATTCAGCATATTAAAACCTCATTAGCCAATTAAAGTGAACAAAATGAAATAAGCCAATTATACAATTGAATAAAATATTAAATCAAACAACAAAAGTATAAAACAAAGGCTGTGTAAAAAATTAAGATTACTACGTTTTAAATAAAATCACAATAGAGTAACTAAATAAGTAATTTAAACATTATGAAGTAGCAAAACAATACATAAAGTTAAACAAATAAAATTATACAACAGTAAACAAAATCAAAATGAAACTACACATAAGTAACTGCTTGAAACCAATTAAAGTACAAAGTTAAGTAAAACATATTATGAATTAAGTTATATACTTAAAATAGACCCCCACTGGCATTTTTATACATAAAAATCATAAATGTTTTAAACTTGTTTGTAGTTGAGCACAAAGCTACACAAAGGGTTATCTGTGTTCTGTCCTACATGGATATCAAAACTGGTTTAAAACATTTAAAGCTCACAGAAATGCCAGTGGGGTCTATTTTAGTATATAACTTAATTCATAATATGTTTTATTATGAAAAGGAAAAACTGTTTGTTTGTTTTGAATTTCACACAAAGCTGCAGGAGGGCTGACTGTGATGGCCATTCTTGATTTAGCAGTGTAAAACTACAGGGAGAGCAGCTAGTCATCACCATCCACACACCAAATAGTGGGATTGATCATTACAATATAACACCCCCACAGCTACGAGGACAAGCATGTTTGGTGTGACTGGGATTTGAACTCATGACCCTCAGATTACGAGTGGAGCCAAGGAAAAACTAAACAGAGCATTAAATAAACTGTAAAACAAAATATAACCCAGCATTTAGACACTTGCAAAGCAAGAGGAAGACAGAATTACCAAAGAATCATAAACTAAATAAAATTGCAAAGTTGAAAAGTACAAAGTAAATTTATGAACAAAACAAAGAATGTAAATTTAACAAAACTGAATTAGCTAGATATGACATAGAGTACAATTTGGATTCAAGGTAAAACAAATGATAGAAATTAGTCCAATATCATGAAATGGAGAGCCTTAGGTGACTAAATTTCACATAAAATATCGGAAAATATAGTAGTCATAGTTGATAAACATGAACCAACTGGAAACAATAATGGTTAGGTTCTGCCAACTAACATGAGTGACACTAAACAAAAATAAAATAAAATTCAAAGTAGTTAAGGAATATCATCATAAAAATAGAAAGAAATTTAAGACACATTATTTCAAAGGTATAAAGTTAAGGTATAAACTTTTACCAAAGTAAAACATGAAAGACATCATTCCTCTAGAGGGATGAAAAACGGCTTTTTGTCATGTAGCCAATGTCTTTCTCAAGCAAAGCATTGTTCTTCTGTGTTAAATTAGCAATGGAGCTTGTCAACCTTACTCGGTCTAAATGACAGGTTGTATATTACAACACTTCCGCCACTAGTTGACTTCTGAAAGCTCTAAGTCCTTAGAACAGGGTATGGGGGCTATCATAAGTATGAATATGTCATGTGTTAAGGTGGATCTTACAGTTACAGGTAGTAGTGCATCTGGGGCTCAAAAGAAAGAAAATTCCTCTTTCAAATATACTTAAGCTTCAAAAATACGTTTAATGGATTTGACATGTTCTGTTAAGGTTGTAGATGTTTGACAACTTCCATCTTGTGTGATTCAGACATGAAATATTCTTCAATAGAGCAATAATAGGTCTCAGGCCACCTTTACTCATACTAGTGGGACCTCTGTACCAGTGTTTGTTACTGTGGTGCCACAGTAGTTCTTTCTAACATTTACCTCATCCAAAGAGGTTGGGATCAGATTATTGGCTTTTCATCAAGCTTAATAGCCAAACAGGCTTATTTTACTCACTCTTAGGTAAAAGTGATTTTGACTAAAAATGCATAAGATAAGTTTGCAGGATAAGAAAAGATTTAAAAAAATATTTAGAATAAAGTAATTCTGATTTCTGTAAACGTGACTAAGTTCACGAAAGAAAGAGGCTGAACACAAATATGAAATATACTATGGAAACAATTTCTGTTTAACAACAGTGTGTCATTTACCTGAGGTAACATCTTATCTTTTCATGAGAAAGGTAACTGCAAGGTTAACCATACTATGTAACTTTAAATGGTAAATCAGATGATGTATTGAGGTTATTTTGTAATGGGAATAGTCGCATTAGTTTTGTAGGTCACCCTGGGAAAGGAAGACATTATATGTATAAGCACATAAAATGTTTTTCATCAGTCTGGATTAGTAAATACAAGCTCAAAGAAAAGATAGTCTGTTACCTCAGGTAAATGACACAGAACAATAAGTAGCTTTCTTGACTAAAGTATTATGTGAAAAACATACATACTTATCTGAATTTTTTTGAAAAATTATAAATTAATAGAAAAGCCTAGTAAATACATAGTATGTCAGTACAACATATTTTTCATACTATTTAAATTCAATCAAATTTATTCGTGTATAGTTGTTAACAACTCTTTAACAAATGTTACAACATAGAAAAAAATGCCATTTAACATATATACAAACTTAAGAAGGACTATACAGAGTACGACAAAGTCCCTTAAACATGAAATATTGAAAATACCTGTAGCAAAAGTACAAAAAAAGTTAATAATGAATACAAATCCACTCCTTTTAACAAAAAATTAAATTTGGCAAGTTTCTGGAAAGAATAAATCTTTAATACAGATACATTATACCAATATACTTCAAAGATAATTGAAATCATAATCAAAACGATGCTGTAACAAGGATATAATATAAAATAATGACATATGAAATACACTCGAGAACAATAATTCATACAAAAATGCTATAAAAGTGTACATAAATGCCTTATTACAAATGCAATCATAAAATAAAAACATATAAAAAGAAGAAATCTACTTTAACTTCAGTAATAATAAGTAAATAACACATGAATATAACACTTTCAATAAAACAAATAAGAAAAATGTAATAGTACTTTAACAAAAGCAAACACTTATAAACAAAGAAACACATGTAAAAATAACTCTTCATGATACATATTAAACAATTGAAATACAAAATAAACCCTTTAAACATAAAAATGAAATAGTAATTTAGCAAATTCCAAATACAATTCTTAAAATAAAAAGAATATCTATAATGTACAAAAACTTGTGTAGAAGAAGTGTGGATCACCAGGCTTTTGTCAACTTTGTAACAATGTCTAAAAGTGAGTCTTTAGTACTAGAATGGCAGTAGTGGTAGGAGAGGCCATTAGCAGGTCAATCATCATCTGAAAACATAGCTATTCCCAGAACCTCTTGGGTTGTTGTTGCTTTACCACTGCTAAGGTGTATAGGACCTTCACTTTTCTACTTTTCTTTAATTGTGATTCTAGTAACCAACGGTATTACTTGATCAGCTGTCAATGTAGAGGCCATCTTTATTGACTGTAAGCTCTGTTGCAGTTGGCACTAGTGGCAAGGTCACGTTAACCAACATTACTTCAATAGTTGAGATACAGAATGTTAGCACTATTTCTTTGGCATATTGTTTGGGTGGTTTAGGAGATCTTTTCACAAAGATCCTTCCGGAATTTGGTCGACACTTCAGAGGGTCTACTCTCTTGAACATACATTTTCCTTCAGAGATCTACTCTTCTTCTTGGTCATAAATCCTTCTATTCATGGAAAGTATAATTTTTCCTAAAAAACAACAAGCTATTGTGAAGTTAATAATACAACATCAGAAGTAAATCACAAACCTCTGCAATAATATATCCTATGGTAACAATGCTGATATTTTCTCCTTCCTACTTATTCTACTACGATATTAGGTAAATCAGATTTTTTTTAAGGGTGCATAAGATAGACCCACAGAATAACGGAAGATTTAAACAAGGTATTTACTAAAAAGTAATCCTCTGAACCCAGCTGAGCTCGTGAGATAAAGGGTCTTGACAAAAATACAAAATAAACAGTATTTATATATAGTATAAGTAATTGTGTGCATATCTAGCAACATAGAAAGTTGCATTTTTTAAGAGTTCAATATAATATACAGTCATGTGAGAAAGTTAGGACACCCTATGAAAGCCTGTGTATTTCTGTAACATTTTTAGATATATAGATATTTAATCTCAATTTCAACAATACTGAGAGATTATAAGAACATAACTAAAGAATTAAAACTGAAGAAAAGACTTTTCAAGATATTCTGTAAATGTAATTTATTTAAAAATGCATATTCTTACTGAGGAAAAAGTTAGGACACCCTCACATTTATTCCCACTTAAAATAGCTCAACTCACACACAAGTATATTACACCAGGTGCACATGATTAGGAGATCGTTACTCAGCATTTTGAATGAGGCTTGCCCTATTTAAATCTCAGACATTTAGTTTGGTGTGCTCCTGACTGTTGAAGTGAGAGTGAGCACCACAGCGAGAGCAAAAGAGCTGCCTGAGACCTTCAGAAAGAAAATTGTAGCAGCTTATGAGTCTGGTAAGGGATTAAAAAGATCCCAAAATATTTTGAAATCAGCCATTCCACTGTCCGGAAAATAGTCAACAAGTGGAGGGCTTTCAAAACAACTGCCAACATGCTCAGGTCTGGTTGTCCAAGCAAGTTCACCCCGAGAGGAGACCGCAAAATGCCAAAAGAGGTCTCCAAACACCCTAACATGTCATCACGGGACCTACAGCAGGCTCTGGCTACTGTTGATGTGAAATTGCATGCCTCTACAATCAGAAAGAGGCTGCACATGTTTAACTTGCATGGGAGGTGTGCAAGGAGGAAACCTTTGCTCTCTAAGATAAGCATCAAAGCCAGACTGAAGTTTGCCAGAGAGAATGTAGACAAAGACCAGGACTTCTGGAATAATGTTCTTTGGACAGATGATTCCAAATTTGAATTATTTGTACACCAGAACAGAGGACACGCTTGGTGTAAACCAAATACAGCATTCCAGGAAAAGAACCTCATACCAACTGTAAAGCATGGAGATGGAAGTGTCATGGTTTGGGACTGCTTTGCTGCAGCAGGACCTGGACAGCTCACAATCATAGAATCCATCATGAATTCTACTGTGTATCAGAGGGTACTTGAGGATCATGTGAAACCATCTGTACAAAAATTAAAGCTGAAGCAGAACTGGACCCTGTAACACGACAATGACTCAAAACATACCAGTAAATCCACCAAGGACTGGCTGAAAACTAAGAAATGGAGAGTCCTGGAATGGTTGAGTCAAAGCCCAGATCTTAATCCCATTGAGATGCTGTTGGGTGGTTTGAAACGGGTTGTACATGCAAGAAACTCCTCAAACATCTCACAGCTGAAAGAATTCTGCATTGATGAGTGGTGCAAACTTTCTTCAGACCGATGTCAGAGGGTGGTAGATGGCTACAAGAAGCGTCTCACTGCAGTTATTTCAGCCAAAGGGGGTAACACTAGCTATTAGGGGGTAGGGTGTCCTAACTTTTTCCTCAGCATTTTTGTAGAATTATGTTTACAGAAGATCTTGAAAAGTCTTTTCTTCAGTTTTAATTGTTTAGTTATATTCCTATAATCTCTCAGTATTGTTGAAATTGAGGTTAAATATCTATATATCTAAAAATATTACAAAAATACACAGGCTTTCATAGGGTGTCCTAACTTTTTCACGTGACTGTAGGTTGTTACAAGACAATTTTCTTCTTACGACTATATATGTTATTACAGTCAGTCTGAAAAGAACATTTATATACTTAAAACTATAATGTTATTTTTCCAGGATGACCTGTATTACCTACGTGACTGTTGATCATTCTTATTAGAAAAAAAAGGGAAGTTATAGCCTCAAGATATCGTCTGATCTACCACTGACAAGGAATACAATCTAAACCTAGACAATATAGATTACCATACAGTCATTTTCCCACAGTGTCACTTTAGGTAAATGACTCAGAACAATAGCTATCTCGAGCAAAAGGAACTTAATGAGATTTTTATTCAACATATTATGCGAACAACACAAATACGCCTGAATAAGTTTTTGAAACCCATTGTGAATTTTTATACTTAAAAATAAAAAATCAAGATTGTTTTCTTCTTCTTTAAATGCTCCGGCTTGTTTCTGTTTCTTCTGCCTTGCATCGTTAAATAATGTCTACGAGGTTTCTTATCTTATTTTGTGTCTCCCTAGTTGTGGTCTCCTTTTAATTTTCTACAATATTTTTTCTGGGTCTTCTTTAATGAAGATTGGAGCTCAGTCAAAATTCTATTTCTTTTCACCAAAATAATTTCACCTACGAAGCCAGTATTATAACTTTGTTCTTTTATTCGCTCAGTCTTTTAAATTATCTGGAGAAAATAATTTAATGTCCAGTCCATGTAACAATAACAGACTAGTTCATTTAATCTTTTAATGTTTTTACAAGCTTAAACACTGTGTTAACTTTTAAACGGGGCCCGGCATGGCCAAGCGCGTAAGGCGCGCGACTCGTAATCCGAGGGTCGCGGGTTTGCGCCCGCGTCGCGCTAAACATGCTTGCCCTCCCAGCCGTGGGGGCGTTATAATGTGACGGTCAATCCCACTTTTCGTTGGTAAAAGAGTAGCCCAAGAGTTGGCGGTGGGTGGTGATGACTAGCTGCCTTCCCTCTAGTCTTACACTGCTAAATTAGGGACGGCTAGCACAGATAGCCCTCGAGTAGCTTTGTGCGAAATTCCAAAACAAACAAACAAACTTTTAAACGGTATTTACAAATGACACTTTATGCTTTTCTGTTCAGGTATGCACGCTATTTTCTGCTTTTATTTTTGTAATAAAGGTTTTCTACATTATTAACAATCTTTCCAGGCTCTGTAATTCTACATCTAAAAGAGAAAGTTGGCTTAATTATTCCCCTCAAAAGCTCTCACAGATTCTTGAGCAGACATGTTACCAGTGGATTAATTTATCAAACAAGCTAGAAAATCAGGTAAACTGAGAATACAGTCTTAAGAACAAAGGGCTCATGCTAAAATTGAAAATTATGATAGTATGTTAATTATTTAAATTACTGAGGTTTACTGTAGAGCAAGAATCGGGTCTTCTTACTGTTGGTCCCACAGATATATATTTAAAAAACGACGACAGAAACTGGTTCCATTCCGATTGAGTTTGTCTTGATGAAAGAGTCAAAATATAAAGAAGCAGTACCACAACATTTAATAATAAAAAAACAATACACTAAAACAAAAAAGAGAAATAATATCGGTAATGAA
Organism: Tachypleus tridentatus; assembly: GCF_004210375.1. NCBI lineage: Eukaryota > Metazoa > Arthropoda > Merostomata > Xiphosura > Limulidae > Tachypleus > Tachypleus tridentatus. The sequence continues at coordinate 12,170,382 of NC_134832.1, read as the reverse complement.
TGTGTTGGATTGACTTAAGAGAGAATATGTAAGCTCTTAGTGATCTCTCTGTCATCAGTTCAGTTGTTATCTCCGCTCCTTGTAAGATAAATGTTCTTTAAATTACGCTATGAAAATAAAACTCAATTTTATGATAAATTAAGAAAAGGTCTCACACAGAGAAATAAAGTAATATTTAAAACGAAAACGAAGTTATAGCTATAACAAAATCCATATTATAGTTAATCATAAAGTCTTCTCAATGTCTATGTTACGAGGGATTGCTTGGCTTTACATACTAACGTCACTTTTACACAACCAGTTTGCTCAACAATTGTACATCATCCATTTATACTGAAGTGAAAGGATGCAACAGACCCAGCAAAATACACTGATTCACTGGCATAAAATATAGATATCTGTTTTGAGAAATCATGAGCTACCCTTTCTGTAAGAGAACATAGCTAATTAGAAAACTTGCTCCTGACCACAGTTAGAATTGAAAAGTTAGCTGTTTTCCCGAATACATTTTTGCACCCAAATTAACTGAAAGAATATACTATTAATGAAGATATGAATAAAAAGTTGAAGTAGGGAAATATTTGTGAAAGAGTAATCATTGCACGTTAACAAAAAACAAACAAACTAGGTTTTAGTTCCTAATTATCAAAAAGCCAATTCTAAAACCAGAAGCACTGCATTTTTGTATTTATAGTAAAGGTATTGGAGCTATCTCCTGCTATCCCTTATTTTGAAATACTAACCAGAGCCAGTCAGCAGCACTTTACCGTTCACGCAAAGGGATTGTTTGTCATATTTTTAATGCACCCAGACCTTAAAGTGGGAGAAGGAAATATTTTGTAACATCATATAGATTCAAGCCTGACTCACCAGCTCTAAATTCCAAAGATTTGACACAGGACCAACTCATAGTGAGACTATGAGACAATATTTGTTATTAGTGAATTGGGGTAATCAGTTAAAAATGATCTAGAACAGATTTGGAAAATTTTTGAAGAATATAATTATTTTTAGATTCAAGATAAACATGTGTCTTATAAAAGATAAAATGTTAACAGAGAAAATCAAATAATATCGACTAGCTAGGGTCAAAATAGAAATTCGGGGATTAAGAAGTTTAAAGTGAAAGATTTACAGAATTAAAGGAAATCTAGGGATAAGAATCAAATAGAAATTTATAAATTAATACGGGGCTATAAGAAACAGCTCACTGATAGTGTTAAAGCTAAAAGCAAAGGTGTTTTATTTTAAATAAATGATTTTCCTAACTAATATAATAGATAAGATGTAGTACGTGGCATAATTTATCTCCTACAAACCTCCTACATGTATTTATTATGTTTTGTATTACACTTTCAAACAGCCAGAACTGAGTTAAATTGTAATTTTGATTTAGAAGTAATTAAATGTCGATATGTATCATATGTATGATACTTGCCAACAAGATTAATACACGGTTTTTTTTCTTTACACAAGATTGTAAATCATGTTAAGCAAAACAGAAATAGAGCCAGCTAGCACTGCTGTCTCTGTATCAACAGAAAAGTAATTTTCACCTCGTGTGCCTGGACCGTAGATAAAATACCCACTTTCAGACCAAATATAAGACTGAATATTGTTTATCAATTTGCAAAATTGTTGTATATAAATACTTATTTGTAAATACTGTTATTATAAACTGTATTTTTTTTACATTAAAATATATTTGTGGTAAGAAAGAAAATTGTTTACCTCACTTTTGTGGCAAATATCATAAATTTGATAAATATTAACATTTAATTAACTTCTAAATTAAAATTAAAATGTCCGGCTGTTTGAAATCGTAATACGTAACATAATAAATAGGAGACTCGTCTGACAAAAATTATAATATTTAATGAAATAAATATACATTAATAAATCTGTTATACATGTAGCATTTTTTAAAAAATAGTTAACACGTTAGTGAAGGAAGGTTTCCCTTTAGTAAATTCATGTTAAAGGTAAATAAAATGTTAAAATGGAGATTGGACTTTATCAGGATGAGATTGACATGGTTATGTTACACAAAGAAGATGGCTAGCTTTTAACTTTTAATTATGTTCTTTTGTCTAGTATGGCCTGATGATTATGGCCCTCGATTCGTAATCCATGGGTCAAGGATTCGAATCCCTCTTACCAATCACGAGCGCTCTTTAAGCTGTAGGAGATTACAGTCAATCTTCCATTTGTTAATAAAAGAATAGCCCAACAGTTATCAGTAGGTGATGTTGACTAGCTGACTTCCTTCTAGTTTATCACTGCTAAATTATGGAGGCTAGTGCAAATAGTTGTTGAATAACTTAAGGCGAACTTCAAAACAAACCACATAATTAATTTATACAAAAAAGCTGTTAGGAATGCTCCTAACACTGAACATTTTATGAAAAAATAGTTGCAATGACTATAATCATGGAAATATCAATCCATTTATACTAAATATGAAAATTGAAGGTTAAAAGTAGATAAGGCACCAGAACTATACATTTAAAAAAGTAAAATATTAGATATGAAATATTTTCATTTTCTCTCTGTTTCTGTTAGGTTGATAGACAGTGGGCGAGTATCTGATAACTGAAAAATTACAACACTAGTTTGATATTGAAAAGAATGTCATAAAAATTGGGGAAATTATGGACTAGTTTGTCTTATATTGTGGAGAAACCTATAAACTAATGAAACAGGCTTTGATAAATAATTTAATGAAATATGATACTATAAAGAGTTTTACTCATTTTTTGAGGGCTTGTTGTCTGGATGAAGAAAATAACGCAGATTTAATTTTCTCACATTTTCAAAAAAGTTTATAATAAAGTGCTAAAGATATTTGTTAAGAAAACGACATTTTTGAGGTTAGTGAAAACACTAATAAATTGTGTTATAGGATTGCTAAGTGAGAGAAAACAAAAAGTCAAACTATTCCCTTGTAACTAGTTTAGTATCTCAGAGATCAATGCTTAGACTTTTACCTTTTCTTGATACCGACAGAGGCATTATTAGGAAAATAGTAAAGTTTGCAAATGGTCTTAAACTCTTCAGTATTTTTAGTTGTGCTAAATACGTTGTGCTATTATAAAATAAATATCAGTGAAATATTTCCCAAATGACCTTTAATTATAGTAAATGCAAGATAACGTATTTGGTCTATCACAGTTTGGAAACAACTCAAGAACATTATAGAATAAATTAATTTTACCGTAATGATGGATAATTCAGTCGAGCCACAAAAATAGTGTCCTGTTGCAAGTTAAAATATATAGTTGAACTTTAATGTGTGTATTTATAGACGTATTTACTTCAGGTAAAAACAGATAATTATATCTTTAAAAAAATTACCAATCAGACTTCAGTGTTAGTTTCCTTATCCAAGAAGGGATATCGACTTATTCAAGAAGTTTCAGAAAAAGGAAGCCCCTCCCCCTAACTGGCACAGTGGTACGTCTGAGAACTTACATCGCTAGAACATGGTTATCGATACCTGTAATGGGCAAAGCACAGATATCCCAATGTGTTGTTTTGTGCTTAATTTCAAACAAATAAACAATTCAGAAGGCTACTAAGTTGATTCTGTGAATGGAAGTGTTATGGGAAATTATGGGGAAGGTTAAATTTTCTCAACTTATTTTCTCGTGAGGAGAAAGGGGATAATGCAGTGGCACAAAGGTATGTATGCAAATTACAACGCTAGCAACCGCTTGTCGATACCCCTGGCAGGTACATAACAACTAGCTCAGTCTATAGCTGTGAGCTTAATTATACCCAAACATATCGTTTATGAGGTAGCAGTTTCTATTTTATTTTAAGTTATGATTTTGTTTATCACACACGAATTTTCCTTTTATTATTTGGTTCACATATATTTTATTTGTCTTAAACGTTAGCTCGTCTGCTTTCTAGTGAATGTTAAATAATAAAGAAATTATTTCTGTATTAAGACATCAACTCAAGAGTTTCCTGACAATGACTTGAGATGGCAAGTTTATAATTAATTATGTAAAATAAATGTTAAATAATTAGTCCTTTGACAAATATTTTCGTAATTTTCCTGAACGAGTTCTCACTTTTCTAAATTTCGTTTATGTTTCTAATCATCGAAATATCTGTAGTTACATTCCCAGTGACTGCAATCTATAACTACTTCCTCAATACTAGACTCTCATAATCTTGTGGTTTCTCAGTTTCAGTTTTCTGTTTCTTATCGTTTATTGGGGACAGTTGTTCAACACTTGAAAGTTATGTATCAAGTTTGAGTTGTTTTCTATTTCTTCTTCTTTCACTATCCTCCAACACGATGTAGAACCTGCATGAAAAGCATTTCTCCTCAACTATGTCTGAGGTTTTCCATCCCTTTTCTACTTGCGGTTTATTTCATACGTTATTTCTAGATTACAATTCTAACATTGCCTTGTTTTGTTGTCTTTTGCCATAGAAGTATGAACACACGTTTTCTTTACTCTTTTGTCTGTCGTTGCCATTTTTTTACTCATTCTAGACACAAGTTGAGCAGTAGTGAGGAACTATATTTCTTGGCTTTCGATCCATTAGTAACTGTGTTGAGCTTACACTTTTTTGTAGTTCTGTAGCGCAATATTGCTTCAGTTTTTTCTCTCTGTGTTGGCATTGCTCTTTGCACCTCGTCATTTGTTTGGGCAAAATTCAGGTCGGATATTATGTGTTGGAAGTTGTGCATCTTTAAAAATTGTTCGAAATCACCAACTATGAATTGTCATACGTAATCAGGAACTAATTGCTTTGCAATGCCATATTGAACAAAGGTAAACTTTAGTTTGATGTACTTAAGAAATAGTTTACCATCACTAAGTAGTGTTGTTCACAATATTAAGATATCCGCTGTCACATTACGAAAGTCTATGAGATAATGGTGTTATAAACAACATTTTCTTATGTTGTGTCGGTTGGTATTTTCTACAAAACTGACAATACATTACATTGTTATTTATGTTTTTCACAACTTTCGACTATTAAACAGATTGATTGGCCTACTCCCTTCATTTTGTTAGTTCCTAATGTCCTTTGTAGATTATATTTAGCACGTCTCCTATAAAGCCACAACTCTATCTTGGTATACCAACATTCCTTTTGATTCGCTCAATTTTCCTTGAGCAACAATAACTTCTCTAGCTCTTTCATCATCCACCTTTTTGGGTCTTTGGCCACTCATGCTTTGTATACCACGAAACGTTTTGTAGCTATTTATCAACAGCAGTGCCACTTTATATTTTAAGAAGCTTATTACTATTACTACTCAGTGGTCTTTTAGCATCTATTGTATCTACATAAGCCTGTGCCTCACCTACGAGTTCAGAATTATCTTCATATTTTATTGGATTTGTACACTATGTGTCACATATGATAAGAATTTTCTTAAGAATATATTTTACAGAGAATTTGAACTTCATTAGCCTGTTTAGAAGATAACAGCAGTGTGAAAACAGTTATTCAATCTGTTTTTAGTTGAATCTTCAGAGGTTTGTGAACCATAATTACTTTAATTGTAGATAAATTAAAAGTTTTAACAAGTCAACACAAGACTAACACCTTTTCTCTATCCGGACATTTTTTTTGTGATTTTTTCATCATTCAAAATCTTTGAACAGAAAACAATGAATTTCAAATCTATCTCATAAAGCTGAAGCAATACTTCTCCATTTTGAAAGCTGTTGAGGTCTATACTCATTTTATATGGACTATTGACATCATAAAATATCAACACTGGTGATTTTGTAATCATCTTTTATTTTTCAGGAAGTGTCATCTTATGGCTCTTGGAACATCCAAAACAGAATTTTCTCAAGATCGTGTTCGGTGATTGTCAGTCGGGATGTCTTTAGAGTAACTCCCTAAATAGTTCACAAATCTTAATATTTTCTTCAGATCACTACAAAGTGTTGGTTTTCACCTTTCCTGAACTTGGGTTTATTCTTCCTCAATCGTTTGCCAAAAGATGGTTTGTTATTTATGAAACAGATATTTGTTTCTGTTAAATTTAAATCATTATTTCGAGATTATGCTGAATTATTTGCATAAGTGTTTGTCATGATTCTTCACAAATTTGACAAAAAAGTAAGGTATCACCCACAAATACCGCAGTTTCCTCTATATCAAGTAGTATTTTTGATATTTTCTTTAGGAATATTTCAAACGCACTGATGATGCTAAACAAATACTAACAGAAACAAAACATGTCAAAAAGTATGATAAATTTCATCAATCGAGTATATAGAGATGAAAGAGTAATTACAAAAGGCAGAGATACAAATAACATACAAATACGGTAAATCCTGAAAAGAAGTAGGAAAAAATCAAATATATTGGTACAGAACATTATAAGTTCCAAAACTTTATTGACAAGAAACACAGCACGACCAGAGAAAGTATAATAAAAGCCACAAGTAATGTGAAGAAATAATCTGGAAACAAAACATATAAGTCAGAATCATCTTCACAAACATTCAGATAGAATATGTTAAAGGACAGAGCCTTTATCATCAAAAGCTTAGGGGTCAAGGTAGTAAAGAGTAGATGTTTGAGAGCTCCTTGTTGAATAATCTTGGCATGTTCTGAACATTTACACCAGTTCATTACTTTCATAATAGCTGTCACAAATTATAAGAAATGACTGTGGACTCCATTTGATACAGATATTTTATGTTAGTTGCTTGGTGAGTACCAGTAGAACTTGGTCAACATATATAGTTACTTATAGCTGAGAATGACTTTACTATCTGTTCTGGAAGATGTATGAATTAATTGAAAACACCTGAGTATAAGAAGTAGGTTGTAAGTATCCTTTTCGATAATTTTATGCACATCTTTAACCAGTTCAACCTCAATTACCGTTTGATATGTTGAATAGTGTTAAACTCCAGACCAGAGAAATTCTCTACAGTTTTCACACACTAACACTTCAACAGTCAGGTTCTCATGTAATTTTGGTTTACTATAAATAAAACACTATTATTATTATTTGCATATGCCTGTAGCACTTAACACTGATTAGGTTTGGTTTGTAACCTAGTGGAAATAATACTCAAACTCTAAGACAACAGTATCTGTGAAACAAGTTCTATTAAATGTCAATATAACATTCCACAGTTAAGAAACTGAAGACATGTCAACAGGTCGGGTAAGTCATATAAGAACTATAAAGGAGTGCCTCAATGGAAACCCTCTTTGTGTATCTCTTCAACTGTAATTTCTACCAAAACACCATAAACGACTCCACATCTTTCTGTTCAAATCCAAGACTAGTATGTTGAAAATTTCTAGTCATGAAGTTGAATTAAATTTCAAAGTTAATACAATTTCAGAATATTTGATTTATAGAGAACCTCCTCTGCTGATCAATTTTTGAATTTTGATAATCGAGCTGATGAGCATCACATCTCTCAAAGTTTTTACCAACTAAATGTACTAAACCAGAGGTTTTCAAAATGACTAATGGATTTAGTACAGCAGCGGGAGGTTTCATTGTATGTGTATGCAATCGTTTGTTTTCTATAGCGCAGTCACACTGGGTTATTTGTTGTGTCTATTGAGGGGAAACAAGACTATGATTTTAGCATTGTAGCGGGAAGCTCGTGTATAAGGAGGACATTTTAGCTTAAACAAGAAGAAGTAAATGTCTCAGCAGAAGACTTGTAATGCATCTTTAGGTACTATATGAGGGAGAAAGAGAATTTAAAGGAGCAAATGGATTCTCGTCTGTGTGAGGGAATGAAATTTTTCAATATCCATTTCAAAGGTCTGAGTGGTTGATGGGTCAGGTGTAGATAGCCAACTGCATTGCATATGCAATCAGGTAAAAATAATTAAACAAAAGCAACAGGATGTTCAAAATCTAATACAAGTACAAACATTAAGTACAGGCACTGTAACTACTCAGGGCAATGTAAGTGTTTTGAAATAAACTTAGAAAATGTGAGCTTTTTAGATATTTTGCTAAAGTGCTACAAACTTACAACGCCATAGATTAGCTTATACAAGTTCGTAACATATTATATATTTAAAAACGGCTGGTATGGGTAGAGAATGAACTAGTAGAGGAGCGAAACGTTGCCTTCTCTACCAACACCAGTTGTTTTTAAATATATAATTTTCTCTACAAGTGGGTTTTCTCGTCATCACGAATTAAATTCGTAACACAAATATTTAAATAAGGAAATAAATGAATTAATTATAAAACAGTTTAACTTATAATTATAGACATTTTTTTAGCTGTTGTCACGGCCCACGGTTCCAATCTAATTTTTGTTTGGCTAATGTACTGGGTGCTTAGCTTTGAGCAAACTTGAATTGCTTTAAAATTTCCTTTATTCTTACTGAGGGAATCTGTAATTTGCTATAAAGACAACAGGTCTGTTATCTTTATCTATCTATTTATATTTATTTATTAGAGTGGACACAAGAGAGAATTTGTTATAAAGATAAGAGGGTTAACCCAAAACTGGTTAATGCTTTGTTTGATCTTTTCTTTTCTTTTGTACAGTCGTCTAGTAACTCAGTAAAGACCTTGTGAGTGTTACCTACAAAGTGAAGATGGCAAGAAACAATAAAGGAATGACCATAACCATGGATGCTGCTGCTAGAAGAAACAAAATAGAGATGGCCCGGAAAATTAGCCATAAGACGAAAATACTATTTTCATGAATAAACAGTGCACAACTGAGGATCAGTTCTATTTAACAAATGGGTCAAGAGTGCCAGTAGTTATCAGAGCAAGTGACAAGTATTGAGAGGTGACAACAACCAACAACATGGCAGTAGTTGAAAGCTATGTCAGTGACAAGAAAATGAAGGCCCTACGAAATTAAGTGTGCTGTAATAAAGCAGTTAAAACAAGTCTAAGATCAGATGCAAGCAAAATACGTTTGTGTACGCTGGTTGAAAGTTTCCAATAGCAATAATATAACGTGGATTTCAATACTACGTGGATGACCTTTAAGCCGTGTGTATGAAATCTTGGCGATTAAAAATATACTAGGCAGTAGAATTTTGGAGAAACCAGACAGGTTGAAGACTGATAAGCCATCTGCAGTCGTCACAAAAACTCAAGAAAAAAACAGACATGAAGCCTTTACATGTTTTGAAAAATTACGCCCCAATTTAGGCCTATGGATATTGAAGGAAGTGCAAAAGAAAAACCATTCACTGCAAAAAGTTTGGCACAGCACCCGAGAGAAATTCGAGTACAAGACAAAAGAGGAAGAGACTTGCAAAATAGAGAACCATAAAGTAGTACTTTACCAGATCTATCAAAGCAGTTCTACTGGAGAAGCTAAACTCATCAAAAGGAGCTAAAAGCAAATTGAATTACTATATGGAAGAATAATACGAGGTCCAGACAAAGCAAGAATAAAAGTAATTAGAACAAAGAAGAATTAAATGATTTCCTGCACTACCTGTTTATGTAACAACTGAATAGATTGACAGTAAGCGAAAGCTCTTCAAAATCCTTAGGTAGAAGGGCAGAAAACATATAATATGGGTACTTGGGTAGGGAAACACATTATGCTTATATGATAATGAGTTGGCAAACAATTATTTATAGGCATAAGGAAAAGTTTTATTGATAGTGGAACGTGCTACACATGTTTCTTCAGGTATGATCATTATTAGGTAATACAAGTTTCACATATTGTTATAAAGACAAAAAGACACAGAACTGATTGTGGTAGAAATGTTGCCAACATACATAAAGGTCGAGCCTGGGCAAATGTAACATCTGAACTTGCTAAAGCCATTAACATGGTTCAGTGAGAGATCATTTACTTTCATGATTCTATAGTTTATAAACAATTTTTTTCTTATTAGCTTTGGTTTGGTGTAGGAAAAGAATATAATTCGAGAGTATTTTATGACCCGTTTTATATTGGTGATATATTAAGACAGGTATCTGGAATTACTCTACGCATGTGGTTTTGCTGTTTTTTGAACCTTATTTCTATGGAACATAACGTTTGTCCGTGGGATACTATTTTTGTTCCTTTACTAGGAATGTTTTCATGTCAGGCATTTTTCCAATGTTTTGAAATTTCATACAAGTATTATGTATGATGTTGGGATTGAAACCGCTAGATAGTGTAATATTCTTTAATTAATTAGTTCAATTCAATAAGTAAGTCTTCTGTATAGATGTAAAGTTGTATAGCACGATTGAAGTCGGCAAACTAGGAGAATATTTTGTGTGATAGGTGGTGATTATATATTGTGTGTGCGTCGGAATGGGGACAGACTAAACTTGCTTATTTGATTGTAATAAGTACAATCTGTAGATTATATAAAGACACAGATAAACAGATAACACCCAGAAAGATATCTACCATCATATACAAGTTATGAGGTGTTAATAATATTTGAATGAGTAGTTTTGTGCTTAACTGGAAACAAACACTAAAAAGTTTTCGTCCATGGCAGATAAAAATTAAACAAAAAGTTGAGCATTTCGGAAAAAAAAACAATCTAGTAACAGACAGTAAACAGGTATACAAATTTTCTTTAGATCCACTATATAAAGATAGGTGCCTGTCAGTAGGTTAACAGTTGAAGTTCCCCGCAAGTACAGCGGTAAGTTTACCGATTTACAACACTAAAATCAATGGTTCGATTACCCTCGCTAGACTCAGCAGATAGTCCGGTCTGACTTTATTATAAGAAAACACTTACACATTACCAGTTGAATCGTTAAGAATTTGTAGCTGATCCAACTGTTAATGCTAACTCGCACTCAAGTTCTGTTAACAATACTCTTTAATTATTACTTAATATTTTCGTTTTGAGTTTGTTTACTGATTATATTATTATTCAGTTACAAATTACTTTTATTACACTCTTTAAAACAGGTAAAATGTTATGATCATTATAGGGCTATTAGTCTTACACCAGTTGTGGGAAAAGTTTTGCAAAGTCATGTAACAAAGTTTACAATTTTATAGGATAGTTAATATAGTTTTACTAAGGGAGAATATTGCCCTACAAATCTTTTAATAGCATTCGATAAGATTACTGCTTACGCAGATAAGTGTGTGTTTTCTTATAGGAAAGCCACATCGGGTTATCTACTGAGCCCACCCAGGGGAATCAAACCCCTGATTTTAGCGTTGTAAATCTGGAGACATACTGCTGTACTAGCGGGAGGCCTTACGTAGATAAGAGTAAATATGTAGATTTCCGATATATTAATTTTCAAAAAGCCTTTGACAAGGTGCCACATAAAAGCTTATAAAAATACTTTGTAGGTTTAGAGGATAAGTTAACAACTTGGATAGAAGAGTGGCTGCATGGAAGAAAGCAAGCGGTTGCTACAAATGGAGCTCAGTTAAACTGGACCAATGACATCGATGAAAGAATTATCAGTAAGTTACTTAAATTTGCTGATGATATTAAGGTCTTAGATGTTGCTAGCTGTGAAGTGGATGTTGCTGATATACAAAATCATTTATATAATTTGGTGAATTGGACAAATAAATAGCAAATGGGTTTTATCATATTAAATCAAGATAATGCATGTAGATTATCATAATTTGAATTGTAATAATAATATAAATGGGAATAACCTTAACAGTGTTGTAAAAGAAAAGGGTAATTGATTAAGCCATCCAAGCGTTGTGCTGCTCTATTACTGGAGAAAATGGATTTTTAGATTACATTTACAGAAATACTGAATAAAGGTCTAAGAAGGTTACAATTTCATTATATGGGTCACTGGTGAGACCACATTTGGAGTACTGTGTTAAGAATTGCTTTATCTTAGGAAAGACATTGAATTGTTGGAAAAGGCTCGGAGAAAGGTTACTAGAATGGTATTTGTGGTCGAGGGTTTGTAATATGAAGAGAGATTAAGAACTTTAAAATTGTTTTCTCTTGAAAACGAAGAGTTACAGCAGATCTGATTGAGGTGTTTAAAATTGTAAAGTGAATTGACAGTGCTGATGCATCATATTTTCATACTAGTATAGTAGTAGGATCAGAGAACACAAATATAAAATTGGCAGAATGGGAGTCATTTTCAGCTGAGACAGTTTTACTTTTTTAACAGGGTGGTTGCTCTCTGGAATGGAGTTGCTTTGAGATGTTGTGGAGCCAGTAAGTTTAAGTAAGCTTAAAAGAAACCTTGATATCTATATGAATAATAGGGATTGGGTTTAAGATGTTCATTTTTGATGTATAATAATTTCGTTTGGAAAATGTGACAGCCAAGGTGGACCAATATGTCCCTTATTGTTCCTAAACATTATATTATGTTATTCTCAAGTACGCAAGTTTTAAATGTTAAAAGTGTACACTTGAGAATGATCACACCAATAATGGAAACGTCGTACCAGTTTTAAGATATTCTTCCTTACTGTAAAAAAATGTAAATTATAATAAATTAACATTTTATTGTTCTTTGTGATGACTAATAAGCCCAAAGACTTACTGCTGAACCACCAGAAGGCAATATTATTAATATGATGAAATAATTAACACATTGGAACATTGTGATAATATAAAATACTGTTTAGTGTAGATATTATGAATTATTTTATTTTATGAATGAGTATTTTACGATTGTCTAATTGTTGTTTCTATTATTATAAGAGAGTTAAAAGCAGACCATTATGGGAGTTATTTTTGTAACTCATTGATATCAAGAATATAGCGAGCAGACGATTTAGTAATAAACATATAAACAGTATAAGATGAGCAGGAAACAGTAAACAAACAAAAACAGTTGTAGAAAAAAGTGAAGTCACGGCCGATGTAAAGATAACTGCGGTAGAAATGATAGGCCTTACGTTTGATATGTTAGAGTAAGACTAACAGTAGAAAGGATAAGAATAATAATTTATTTGTCACAAGTGTGGTTTTAGAGCATTGGACCCACTTAAGAGTACTTTGACAAAACGGACAGAGGATATTTAGAAGAAAGAGCAGTATACGATTACGGTAAATCTTGCCACATTATAAATGAATTATACACAGAGTATTGGAAACAAGGAAAGATAGTTCGATTTATCAACTGAGATTCTAAAGCAACTGAATAAGCCCAACAGCTATATTTATATATAGCGCTTATGATATACCCATGGTCTCTATAATGTAAATAATTTTACTAGTTCGAATATATATATATCTAATTTGAAAGCAAAAGAAAACGTGCTGTTCATTTACCGTTGAAAATATCTCTAACAAATCACAGACACCTATTATAGAAGAATCTTAAGCCCAGAAACAACACAACTTACACTGTATATATTTATATTATTAAGAAATATAAGTAAAGCCTTCAATTGACAACTGGCTAGCACAACCTTAACAAGAATGTCAACTGGGGAACAACACCCAGGGTTGTAGAGAGGTAAATGGCGATAGAAGAAAATGTGAACAATGGAAATAATCAGGCCTATCTATATACGCACAGCTGTTATAGTAACGAAACTAGATATTACAATCATGTCAACAGATTTTGATAAATGAACAGAAAGAGGAACTCCTCTTGGAATAGAATATAATGAACTATGGAATTTTTTTAAACAACAAAAACTAGAAAAGTAGATTAGACAGAGAAAAGAGGAAGAAAGACTAAAACGTAAGAGATGAAAGGAAAGAGAAGAAAATAGGAATAAATAGAGAAGGAAATAAAGAAAATGAAAATACAAATTAGGAGAAAAGAGAGGAAAGAAAGACTGAAAATAAAAATAACAGCATAAATTGGGATAGCAACACTCGCCCAACTGAAGGAAGAAGGATCCAAGAATGATAATGAAGTTAGAACTGGCCGATCCAAGCTGCCCAAATCTAATGAACATAAGGTCGACATGGATACCTTTCAGGAGAGATATGAAAGATTTGCCTAAACTCAGAACTGGGACAAAGGTGACTTAGCAGTCTTTCTCAACTCACTTCTCACAGGAGAAGGCCTGCAAGTATATGCAGGCATTACATAAGAAGATGGATTATGACAAATTAAAAGTGACTTTAGTGAAACTATATGAACTTACTGAAAAAAAATATTGTTGGAAGTTTAGAAATGTCAAACCAACACTGGAGAAACTGTTTCAGCCTGTGGCACATCTGTGGCGATATTTCGCCAGATGAATTGAATGGCTATATATGAAAACAGTTTTGAGGGACTGGCAGACCTATTAGAGCGAGAACAGTTCATGATCATGTGTTCAACTGACATATCATTATTCTCAAAGGAGATAGCACCAAAAGACGCGCAAGAGATGATCAAGCTGGCAGAACAGTACGTGGAAGAGCGTAGAGATAATATAACTAACAAGTCTAAGAATATCCAGTTAAATTCAAAGTCAGTGATGGCTGACCAGATGTAAGGATTTACTAAAGGTGACCGGAGGTTAAGAGATAAAAGGGGGGAAAAAATGCCATGTTTGCTATAAAATGAAACACATTGCAGAGGAGTGTAAGTCCACCACTAGCATACAAGAGCAGAAATCTCAACATTAAACATCTGGAGCCATTTATAAATACAGTTATGGTAAGAAACAAGAAAACAGTAACTGGTACTATGTATATTGCTCCCAGAAGAAAGATAGTCAAGACACAAATAAAGATAGATACTCTATATTACGCAGAAAACCTTGTGTTTATGTGTACCAAGAAATCACTATATGATCTGGTGGTAGGAAACCTATCAGGTAATAAGAATTTAGAGGAGCTGGACAAAACGAAGGCTGCCGAAACAACTACAATTATCAGAAGAGTTTAAAGGAAAAGGCAGAAGCAGGATGTCAAAACTCCACTGCCAACTCTTAGGCTACTCTTTTACCAACGAATAGTGGGATTGACTGTGACATTATAACACCACCACGGCTGAAAGGGCGAGCATGTTTGGCGCGACGGGGATGCGAACCCGCGACCCTCAGAGCACGAGTCGCACGCCTTAACACACTTGGCCATGCCGGGCCCAAAACTGAGTTGGTTTTTGCAATAAATCATTCGAAAGCATTGTGTTCAACAAATTACTTGAAGTGATATATCACAAATGTTTTTTTAAATATTTTTCTCTTTGTTTCTCGAATTTATTTTGATGTTTAATAATTCATAAAATATTTTAAATTGTGAAATTTCTGGTAGAGATAATCTGTTGTTGGCACTGTGACACTGACTGGTAGCTGTATCACAAAATTGTATCAAGTTTCTGCTCAGTTTGATTATAGAAAGAATTAACTGTGTAAATATCATTCGGGATTACAGTAATGCAAGGTAGTAATTATTATTTATATTTTTTATTACATTATTTCACTTGGCTTACTGTTGAGGGAACATTTTTAGAAACTAAAATTAGCCATTCTAACTAATTTTTGAAAGTGAAATTATCAAGATGGTTTTGGTTTTTTTTCAAATTTCGTCCCAAACAATGTTGCAAGTCCTTTGTTTTAACTATTGATATTGTTAACTTACGTTTTTCACGTAAAGACAGAATAAGTTAAGATAATTTTCGTAACGAATATTTTTCTGTTTCTGGAAATTAAATGATATTGATATGTAACTAACACGCATGTTATAATGGAAATTTTAAGTATTTAGTTCCGTTAGGCGTTATGACATTCTACTCATTACTTCGTTGATACATTTCGTAACAAAATTTTTGATGTTTTTGTGGTAGTGCTGGAGAGTTTTAATTAAATTAGAAACTTAATAAAACATTTCAGATTGTCGTACTCGTAGAACTAAACTTGAAGTAAAAGTCCATGTCAGAGGCCTTTATAAAACCCTATCTCAGCGTTCTATAAAGTCCCTGAATCTTTTAATAAAAAGTTTTAGTGTTCTAGATTTCCAGCATTTGTTAGCAAAAAATAAACAGAGTAAAAGTTTAGCACTTTTTAATTGTCCATAGTAATTCTAAACTACCTATTTTTCAATAAATAAGTATATTTTTTTCTTACTGCAATAAATACACAAGTTTAATTGTCAAGCTGTTTTGATGGTTACAGTGTAATTTTGTAATCCACATAAAATTAGAGTGAATAATCTGTCTAGGAATATCTCTTTTTCTCATTTATTTAGCATATGGGCTAGTAAATTCATCTAGTTATTAGGAAATAATCCAGCACTGTAAACTCCAAATCATTTAAGTGAAGTATAAAGGGTATACTCTCCGACAAACAGGTTATGTTGTGAAATTATATAGAACGTTGAAAATATAATGTTTTATAACTAATGTTCTTTGAAAAATATGGATTTTGGTATATTTGGCAGAAGTATATATTTTGATGATAATTATTTGTATCTATTAACCTTTAAGCAGTGGTCAAAATCAATTGATTCTTCTACCTACAACACTTCTGCTGTTTAAGGGTTAACATTAAATTTTGAAAGGTTTTAAAACCTTGAATTATTATGCAACTGAGTCATTCCATGTCAAATCATTTAGAAGGCTGCAGGTGACCCCCCACAGAAGCCTTGAAAAAATTCACATGTGCTCATCTACCCATATAATGAAAAATTGCCAAAGATTAGATCAGTATGTATAATAGTTTTAATAATAATTTTGTTTTTTAATTTCCTATAACATATCAGTTGATAAATCAGCAATTGTTGTAATTAAAAGTCTACTAGATCTCCTGTAAAAAAAATTTAGCTGCATGCAACGTTTTATGACTTAGCTAAAAATAGCCCTACTTCAGGCCACAGTTTGACCATGTCACCAGTTATTCAGCCTTTTCAGATTTTTACCATATATTCTTACATGTCTGAATATGATCTACAAAGAAAATCAGTTCAACCTACTTTTTGAGTTATAATTTTTTAAACTATCCTCTGACCATATGTTGTTTACTTGAAAAAAAACAACTTCAATTCAGGTGTGTAACTGTGTGCAAATATATCTATACAATTTTTAAATAATTTATGAATCCCAATTGAAATATTCTAATCAGTCTTTACCATATATTCTTACATCTCTGAACATGATCTTCAAAATATTCAAGGTTGTGTAAAATAATAAATTATCAAATTTTAAGTGTCTTTGGTATGTACCATTAGGCAAAGGACCACATTCAGGGCATTCAGTTCTTTCTTGTCAATCAGGAAGCAGTCCTGCAGAATTGTGTAAAGTTTGATCTACTTGAGCTCTATGAAAAATGCAAAACTGTGGCAGGTTTTAGGTCACATCATAGCTTTATTCCCCACTCTACCAACAAATTGTATATGAGAAGGCTATCAGATGATGATGTGTACACAGCTGTAACTGTTGGTAGTAACAGTGAAAGTGATGCTGCAGCAGCTCAAATAGGGTCTAATGATAGGGAAATATGTGGCATGCATATACGATCATGAATGGTATGCGAAAAATGTAAAAGATAGATCAGATGAACATTCCAATGTGTTGGTGTCATTTATGAAGAAATCTAGAAATGAACTGTTCTCATGGCCTGCAAGGTCACGTAAAGATGAAAGTTAGATCCTTTCCAACATATTCTTTGTCTGATAAGTGCACCTACCATGCAAGGCAGTAGTGCTCGCCACTATGTTCTAAGTCAAAGTGATCTCAACATAACAAACTCAAATTTCAGAAATTTATTCAAGCTGTCTGAACAAAGCAATGTTTATTTGATGTTGTTAAGGCTAATTCATTGCTAAAGCAGTTTTTTGAAACATTTCATTGTCATGATTATTGCAGTTTATGTGACTATAATCTTTCTCACTTATCCCCTGTTGTAGTTGTAGAACTGAGCTTTTTGTGTCTGATTTACCTTTGTATTTATTATATTATGAATCTTAAATGCAGCCATATCTGCATAACTGTAATGCATACACAGTATATTTGCATTGCCATGTGATCTAACTAGTTATGCCAATAAACTTGTTCAGAAATGAATTAATTCTTTTTTGTTTCTTACAACTTCATTATTTAATATTATTTTACATTATGGTAAAAATCTGAAAAGGCTGAATAACTGGTGACATGGTCAAACTGTGGCCTGAAGTAGGGCTATTTTTAGCTAAGTCATAAAACGTTGCATGCAGCTAAATTTTTTTTACAGGAGATCTAGTAGACTTTTAATTACAACAATTGCTGATTTATCAACTGATATGTTATAGGAAATTAGAAAAGAAAATTCAGCTTTGTATCATATTAAGTCTTAGAACTATGGCTTATTACATAAACCAATGTTTTTTTTACGATTTTGGGTTTTTCAGGTGATTTTACTGCCTCACTATGCAAATCCTAAGGGAGATAAACAAACTTGGTTTGAGATCAATTTTGAATTCTGGGAGATTAATTCGGTCAGTGTAGCAAATTTTAGTCTTCTACCACCATTACTCTTGCAGCTTTAAGCAGCCAAAGTTGCCCGAAAATGAATTCACCAAAAATAAAAAGAAATTAACTAAATTTTACAGCGCTGTAAATCAGAAACTATTAGAGATATTGATCTAATCTTTCACAATTTTTCATTATATGGGTAGATGAGCACATGTAAATTTTTTCAAGGCATTCTGAGGGGGGTCACCTGGAAAATTTTCCAAAATCTGTGTGATTTAACATGGAATGACCCAACTATATTATGTATGCTAATTATAATCTTTACAGTGACTAAGAGCAGAATTGGTGTGTTATTTTTATAGAAATAACAATATTTTTAAAGCTAAAATAAAGAAGAGAATTTTAATTTACATACTTTTTTTTTCTTCCAGAAATGGTAATAACACTGAAAAGTATTCACATTTTCAAGTATCCAATAGAATTAGTGGCTGAGATACATCTAAATAAGGTAAACTTGAAACATTTTGTATTACAGCACAAATAGGTTTTGTTAGTTAGTGCTTTTTTAAGTATCAGAGTATCTTAACAAATAAACAAATGTTATAAAATAAGCAATTATCATTATGGCATAATTATCCTTAAACTGGTAAGGCCAAGTTAAAAAAAACAAATTTATCATTCCTTCCTCCTTCCTGTTTTGTTGGGTTTTTTACTTTTTTTATTATCATTTTTCTATCAAACAAAGAAGACTTCTAAGCAAAATATAAGATGAGCACAGTTGATTTATTTTGCCATTTTTCTTTATTTTATGCTAAATTTTTGTTTTTTTTTACTTGGCTTAAAACTTATTAAGCCTGATAAGGGCAATGAGTATCATATTTGACTACAGGTGTTATCACATCCTTCATACTTAGCCCACAACACAAATTATGGAAGTAACACATCAAATCTACTTTCAGTCTGTTACAGGTCATTACTCAGCATTTTATTATGTCTCACATTAGTTAAGCTGGACGTGTAGTAGTTAAGTCTACCTAAAATCTGTGTGTGTGTGCACAAAACATAAACCAGTTCATTAGACAGAACAGTTATAGTTTTGATGAAAATTTCATTGTTTTAAAATGTTTTTATTTTTCTCTGTAGTAGTTGATTCTGGAATTTAGTCATTGATTCTCTAACCTTTTTCATTTCATTTTGTAAACTTTCACAATCAGGATAGACATGTTCTAAAAAAGATGAAAAGGATAAAAAGGAAAATCCAACTTAATTTAGTTACTGAAGGCATGAAAGTAGAAAATCAATGATAAATACCACAACTTCAAGAAGTTTAAAATGGAAGATAAGATGAAATGTTTTTAGAACTATAAGAATTGGGGGATTTGGCTGTAATATGAATTTGGAAATCAAATATGGGTTATGACAGCTAGCTCAGTATGTTAAAGGTAATCAAAATGTTAAAATGGAGATTGGACCCTCAAAGGATGGTGGCAAGGTTTTTGCTAAGACTATTAAATGGCTAAACTTTTAAAGGTTCTTTTTTGTTTTTAGAAAAAGGGAATGGTGGTGGTGTTTCTGACACTGTACATTCTTTAGGAAATACTGAAATTTACTTGAATCATATAAAATTAACTAACTGATAATAAGTAAACATACTAAAGGGTTAAAATGGATAAAGCAGCATCGTGAGACATTTTTTCCGGGATTTTAGAAAAAGACAAAAATTAACTTTTTAATTCTCACTGTCTTTCTCACTTTTCATAGGTCAGTAGACAGTAGGTAGGAGTTTAAGGATTGGAGAGATGTTGATGTTGCTGTTATTTTTCAAGGAATCAGTAGGACTTGCTTCGGAAATCACAGAGCAGTTACTCTTATGTATTAGAAAAAATCTATAGCTTATGAATGAAAACTTTGTAAAATCATTCAATGAAAAAAGAGAGAGAGACCCAATATAACATCTGAGGGACAGAGTTACCCTCAGCCAACTACAGCTATCTCATTCACTATTAAACATTGTCTATATTCTAAAGTACTCTTTAGTCTTCTTTCCTCAAACTCTTATATTCCTGTTGCATCTATCTTGTCTGAAGTAATCTGTTCTAATGATTAACAACCATTTCGAAAATAAAATTGACTGTTTTTGCACTTCATTCCAAGAGGCCCTCTGTTGAACTTTTTTTCAATAATTCAATGTTTTTCTGAGGTAAATATTCCAAGACTGAACCTAATGCTCTAAGTGATTTCTAAAAAAGAGTGATAACTTCTTTTTTTGTAAATTCAGTATTTTTGTAGATGTAATCCAAAATCCTGTATGGTTTCATACTGGCACCACTGCACTGTTTAGAAGGCTTAACCCTTTCCATTTTCACTCCAGGCTCATTGTTAACTTCCGATAAATAAATTATTTGATAGGGTAGAGATTGGGGAACATCTGGGTGCATGTGATCATTGCCCAGTTTGATGTTTTATTTCATATGGAGTTAATTTAAAAGATTAAAATCTGATCCTACAGGTATGAAAGAAAGAAATCTACAGAATTATTTGTTACACAGTTACAAAGAAGGCCTAATATCTGATGTCATCTGTAATGAAATTAGACCAGTTGATTCTCATTATGGAATATTTTACAAGTTACCTAAAATACATGAATTGTGCCATTAGACCAAATGTAGGTGGCTGTATGATTAAGTTCTATTTTCCCCTCGGTGTGGATTTCTGTATGTAGTGAGGGGACCTCCTAGAGAAGGTTCTGATCTTTCAGTTTACCTCCTCTGGAATCTAAACATTCACCCATGTATTTGTCATGCATGTTGACCCGTGAAAGGGAGGAGAGGATGCTGGTGGTTGAGGGGTCCAACCTTAACACACCACTTTGGCCTTTAATTCCTGTAGACGGGTAGCCTTGGGATGGCCCTCCTTGGGTCAGTCGGCTGGTCCACTCAGGCAAGGGTCAACCAACTACCAGTATTGGATGTTCTCAACAGGTGTTGTGGACATTATATCTGATGCTGGTGTTTGGGTATAGTGCTCACGAAACCCTGGCATTGCTGCAGTATCCTTGTTTGACATTGTAGTGCATCCCCTCGTAGGGCTCCATGGTGGGTGGGGTCAGTGGGCACTGAAAAATTCCTTTTTTATTATGGATCCTCCAAATAAAAATATAAATAAAATAGTGAAAAACAGTCCATAAGTAAACAACCATGTCTTGAAGATTCTGAGCAGCAATATTCAACATCTGTAACACTTATACCTCATTTTCTTATACTACATTCTCTTTCAGACAAACCTTCAGGGCAAATGTCCCCCTTTTTTATACAGAAGGGACAAGAAGGACTTGCTGGCTTTCCAAGGTCAGTAAAGAAGCTTCAATCTGGTGACATATTGGTGGAAACATCCACATCTCAACTCAGTAAACTCTTCTTGAATTCAAACGCAATTGGGGATATACCTATTTAGGTTACACCTAATGCTACTTTGAATTCATCATAAGGACTTATTGTTGAAAGGAATTTGAAGAACATCCCCGAGTCAGAGATCCTTACTGGTTTATCCATTCAAGGAGTTTCTGCAGTGAGGCATATCTCCACTTGCAAAGATGGAATTATGATGCTGACCAATATCCTTGTTCTGACATTCACATCACTGCGCCCACCTGCCACCATCAAGGTAGGTTATCTTAATTGCATGGTACGGCCATGCGTTCCAAACCCTCTCTGATTTTTCCAGTGTAAGAGGTTTGGTCACTCAAAGACATCATGTTGTGATTCCCTGACGTGCTCGTTGATATGGCAAGGACCATGATGCCTATGAATGTGAAACAGACCCTCATTGTGTCGATTGCAATGGTTGTCACCCATTCTACTTTCGTTCTTGCCATAAATGGTTGGAAGAAAAAGAGGTGCAGCATTTGAAAATGATTCATAACATTACTTATCCTGAAGCTTAAAAATTGCTGTCCACCACTTCATCTCAAATGTATTCTGATGCACTTCATTTCATAACTACAGTGGGAGTGCAGACAGATCTCTCTGTGCCTCCAAAATAATCGTTCTTAAAACAAATGAAAACTCTTTTGACCTCGATGGTTAAAAAAGTTGATGAATCAACTTCAACACCCATCTCTGTCCCTTATATTCCAACAAACTCCAAGATCTACATCCTTTGGTTTAGGGTACAAGCATTTCCTTGGATCAATATCTTCTCCCACCCCAAGATGCAAAACAATCATTGATTCATGTCCTCAGTCACTGGAATCCCCTTCCAACAACAAAAACCTGCCAAGTCAACCCAGGGCAGGATCTGTGGAGGTCGATAGACCTCCCTTGAATAAGGACAATAAGGAAAAAAGATGTGGTAGTAAACAGAAGGGTTCTCCACCCAATTTGCCAACACCTTATCAAAAATGGCAACCTTGATACAATGGAACTGTCGATGGTTTACGTTCTAATCTGGATGACATCAAAACACTGCTTCCTACCATCCTGTATGTCTTTCTTTACAGGAAATATTTCTGAAAGCTGCCAA
Organism: Tachypleus tridentatus; assembly: GCF_004210375.1. Classification (NCBI taxonomy): domain Eukaryota; kingdom Metazoa; phylum Arthropoda; class Merostomata; order Xiphosura; family Limulidae; genus Tachypleus; species Tachypleus tridentatus. Next base: position 12,147,608 of record NC_134832.1, on the reverse strand, counting down.
TACAGTCACCTTTCAGCAGTCTTCTTTGTACAAAAATGACAGGCTGTGTGATGATCGAGTGCATTTAAGGGTGGCACTGTTGATTGATTGTCAGGTGCCCACCCTGTCTTTGCCCTTTGACACACCCGTTGAGGCCACAGCCATCCATGTTTCCTTGGATCATATCATCACTGCTTGTTCTCTCTACCTGTTGCTTGGAGAGACCTATGATCAGTCAGACCTTGATGGTCTCACTGAACAGTTGCTGTCTCTCTTTTTAATCCCTGGGGACTTTAATGGACATCATCCCCTCTGGGAATGTTCTGATCAATATCAGGAGGGGTTGCTTTCTGATCACAACCTTTCTCTTTTTAATACCAGTTCTTCTACTTATTTTCATACACCTAGTCAGTCCTTTACTGCTATTGATCTCTCCATTTGATCCCCTTCATTAATCTCCCATTTTTCATGGAGGGTTGACAATAATCCACGAGGCGATGATCGTTTTCCTATAATTTTGAGAGAGACTAGCCATGGTAGATGTCACCTGATGCCCCGGTGGAAGCTGAATTAGGCAAACTGGCCCTCTTTCACTGCTATCACAGAACTTGATCCTGCTCTCATCTGTAAGCCATCAATAGACAACTGTGTGGCAGCAGTAACTGACTGTATTATACAAGCAGCTGCTGAATGTATTCCTAAAACCTTGACATGTTTTCCACTATATCCTCATCTATAGTGGAATCCTGCCTGCCACGTGGCATGGAAGGCTCAAAAATGGGCCTGGGATACTTTCTGTAGATATCCCACACTCTCGAACCTCATTGCTTTCCAGCTGGCCTGTGCACGTGCTCGGTGAGAAAGACGTCAAAGCCAGTAGCAATCTGGGATTAAGTTCAGAACCAGCATATCATCTACCACCAGTTCCAAAGTCATATGGCCAGTGTGCAAAATAATTCTGTCCCCTTCTCGATCTCGCTATCTGGTGGCCAGGAAGTAGCTGATACCCGGAGCACCACCAATACTCTAGGTGAAAGCTTTTGCCGGGTATCTAGCACTTGTATTTCTTCCTCCACCTTCTGAGCCATCAAGACTCGGGCAGAGTAATCACCTCTTTTCTTTCAGGCTGATTGTTTCTATGAATATAATCATCCCTTTACACTAGCTGAATTGAAACTGGCCCTTCATTGGTCTGGCAGTACGTTGGTTGGACCTGATGATGTACACTATGAGATGCTGTGCCATCTATCTCCTGCTTGTCATGTTGTTCTTCTGATTGTTTTTAACTGGATCTGGCAGGAGAATATTTTTGCTGGTGTCTGGTATCAGGCTATTGTCCTACCTTTCTTTAAGCCTGGGAAGGATCTAAAGATTCCTTCAACCTACTGCCCAATTGCTTTGACGAGCTGTTCCTGTAAGACCTTAGAGAGGATGGTTAATGCTTGTCTTTTTTGGTTTCTCAAATCAATCTACTCTCGTCCACCCAGTGTGGGTTCCGACAACAGCGCTCCATCCATGGACCACCTGGTTCAACTTGAAACATCGATGAGAGAAGCTTTTCTCAAACAACATGTTACATCAATATTCTTTGACATTGAGAAGGCTTATGGCATTTCACAGGTATGGCATTTTGTGAGACCTCCATATATATGGGCTATGTGGCCATTTCCCCATTTTTATTAAAAATTAATGGACAGGAGATTCCAAGTTCATGTAGGTTTGACATTTTTCCATTCTTTTCTACAGGAACTTGGAGTTCCTTAGAGCTCTGTTTTGAGTGTCACACTTTTAAGTATAAAAATTAATGCCATCACTGAACAACTCCCTCTTACTGTTGCAATCGGGCTCTATGTCGACAACCTTCACATCTCACGTCAGTCTTCAAACATGAAGCATATAGAGCGGCAGTTACAGACTGCCCTCAATCCTTTGCTGAAGTGGACCTCAGTAAACAGCTTTAATTTCTCTTTCTCTGAAACTGTTCGCATGCACTTTTGCCACCAACAAGGTATTCATCCTGATCATCAACTTTGTATCAGTGAAATTGTGCTGCCTGTGGTCCCTGAGACAAAGTTTTTTGGGCTTATCTTTGACCGTAAGCTGACCTATATACCACACATCAAGCAGCTATGTGTCAAATGTACAAGAGCACTGAACATCCTCCATGTCCTCTCTTTCACCACTTCGGGAGCAGATCAACGTTCTATATTGAAGATGTATCATGCTCTTATTCGATCAAAACTCGACTATGGATCATTGGTCTATGGCTCTGCCAGAAACTTGGCCTTAAAGACTCCATTCATCATCAAGGAATTCGGCTCTGCACTGGGGCTTTCCACACATCCTCAGTTCAGAGCTTATGCATAGTCTCATGAACCTTTTTTGCATCTCTGTCATTAGCAACTGTCTTTACTGTATGCTTCAAAACTTCATTCCTCACCAAAGCATCCCACCTGGGGTTGTGTTTTTCTTTCTCGGTGGGACATGCTTTTCAGAACAGAAGGTCTGCCATTGCTCCTTTTGGGCTTCGTAACCAGGTGCAGTTGGATGAATTGGGTTTGTCTTTGGATAACATTTCTGTATCCACTGGTCAGTCCATCCCATCATGGCTTATTACAATCCCAAAATGTGACCTTTCTTTTAGTCACCTGAGAAAAGCAGATACTCCTGATTGGAAATACTGTCTGTTAATTGCTGAACACCTTTTGAACCATCCTTCCATTCCTATTTATACAGATGGTTCGAAATCAGGTGACTGTGTGTGCTCTGCCATGGTTTGTTGTGGCTGGGTGGTTGCATGCAGAATTCCCTCTACAGCTTCTGTGTTCACTGCTGAACTGTACGTCATTTCTCCTGCCCTTGATCATATAGAAGCTAAGCAGTATTCAAACTGCACTATTTATACTGATTCACTTAGTTCTTTACTGGCCCTGGAATTGCTTCACATTAGTACACATCCTGTTCTCACTGATATTCAAAATCGACTGGCCCATTTCTGTTTAACATCTACTTATATCCAGTTTTTCTCGATACCGGGCCACTTTGGTATTCGTGGAAATGAGCTCGCTGACACTGCAGCTAAGTCTATCTGGTCTCGCACTGTTACCATTGTGCCTGTTCCATACATGGACTATGGTCCTGTATTCAAGGCTTGGCTCCATGCCAGCTGGCAGTCGACTTGAAGTGAGCAACGCGAAAATGAGCTTTTCCAAACAAAACCTAATATTAGACTTTGGCTGTCTTACTTTTGTAAGGATAGGAAAGAAGTTGTTCTAACTAAACTATGCATTGGTCACAGTTTTTTTTTCTTTTATCTGGAAGTAATGTACCAGTGTGTAGTTTGTGTAACACTCAGATTACTATAAGCCACATTTTACTTTCTTGTCGTCGTTATGACTCTCAAAGACGGCACCATATTCTGTTCCAAGGTTTGTCCATAACATTAGACAGTGTTATTGGTGATGGTGACATTCTCCACCTTGGTAATGTTTTTAGTTTTTTAAAGGCCATTAATCTTTTAAATTCCATTTAAGTTTTTTAATTTATACATTACACCTTTTTAATATGGCTTCCTTTTAAAAATCCCAGTTCATCTAGTTTGATTTGAAATTTGAAAATGGCAGTACCTTTAAATAACTTGAAACCAAGACTGAAAAAGCCAACTTCAGGTGACTGACGCTACTGTTTGAACTACCCATTAGTCATCCTGGTGAGTTATTATTAAAATTTTGTAACACGTCTTTTAAAACTTTTATTACTTTACTCTTCAAAAATGGCCATAACGTCAAATAACTCGAAACCAGGACTGGAAAGGCCAACTTTGGGTGGCTGACAGTGGTTTTTGTATTTACCTGGTAGTCTTCCTGGCAGGTTATGATAATTACAATTATGTTACAGAAAGTCCGTTATGACTTCTCTTAATGTTGTAGACTAGATGTAAACATTGGTTTTATGCTTTTTATGTTTTTTTAAACTTTGTTTTGTTTTACCTTAATTTTCTTTTATGAATTTTACTAAATTTACTTTAATTTTACCTTTTAACCGGATGGTTGACTCAAATAGCCTTGCTGCTTGTGCCATAAAACACTAAATCAACCAACCAACCAAATAACGAAGTGCTGTTTTTTCATCAGTTTTATGAATGAAGATTTAAGGCAGTATTCCTCATCCTGAATAGTTGCTAGATGGAAATAAAATTTACCAAGATGGCCACATTATTTCTGAAGTTGTTAAGACAAAATTGGGAAGTTTAAAAAGGATAAAGTTTTTTGCCAGATAACCCAAGGGTTTTGAAAGAGGTGATGGATTGGATATGTGAACTGTTTTCTACATTTTTTTTTTTAAATACTTGAATGGTAGCAGATGTCACAAAATGGAAAGTTTGATGATGTTACTCCTCTTTTCAAGGAACATGATGACAATTATCCCCCAAATTATAGGCTTTTTTGTCTTGCATCAGTAATGGGAAAAGTTTCTGAGAGAGTGAAGAAAGATGCTTTGCTAAGTCATTTAACACAGTTTAATATATTTTGTTGGATAGTCAGTGCAGTTTCATTAGAGGAAAAATCTTACTTTATTGATTTTTTGATATTCCTTAAAGAAGTTGCTGATTATGTAGATGAGGATACAGGTGTGTATTTGATGTGTTAGTATTTTCTGAAAACACATGATAAGGTGCCACATAAAAGGATTGTTAACAAAATTATCTTGTGTGTATGGGTTAGGTTGGTTCATTGGATAGAAAACTGGCTACATGGAATGTTCATTGTATTCTGTGGCAAGTGGTGCCTGACCAGGTATTCCTTAACTGTTCAAATCTGCACTTTTGAGTTATGTTTTGAGTTATGGATTGATCTATCAAAATATTGTATTCACATGTGTCTGTTCATGAGTCAAGGGTATTAGATTCCTTATGGTCTCAAAAATTGGAGATGAAGATGAAATGATCCTCTTTCCTATCCTTTCATTGATGTCAGTACCCAGTGACCAGGTTTTGGTTTGTAGTTGACTTACTGATGGTATGATCCTCATCCTACACCTTTGTGAATGTCTATTCTGAGCAGCATGAGTTTCAGATGCAGTTGACTTTCCACATACAATCTGTCATGCCCTAGCTACTCTACACCTAGGGGCATGTTATTTTCATTTTACTCACTTTTATAAATTGTAGAATTGAGTTTTATAAATATTGCATGGTTGAAATCACTTTCTGACCATAGTTTCTTCAAATTGGATGTGCTCCTCTGTTTTCTACCCAAATATGTGACATTTTTCTATGATGGGCAAAGAGTATACGTGGTTCTGAAGTGGTGTGGTTCCCTATCAAGTCTTAGAATCTGACTGTCTCATCTTATGGAGAGTCCTTTGGATGCTTTCAAAGGATAATTATTTCTATCCTTTGCATCAACCTCTCCATGTATTCAATGTGGGATTCTATTTACTTGAGAAGAGATAATGTACCATATTGGAAGTTATCATTTTCTTACCCTGTGAATGTGTTATTATCCACAGGTAGTTATTACACTTTCATTTATAACTTTCCTCTCCAATAAAAACCAGTGCTTCTGCCAAATTTTAAAGTGATAATTAGGTAAAATTCATAGAGGGGAGTCTATGTCTCATGAGAGTATGTCACTCTCTTATTGGTGGAAGGTTGATGCATGATGATTTGCATAGGAAATACATTGGAATCAGTCAATTCAAATGGTAGGAAGATATAAGGCTTGTGGTATGGGGAAAAAAAAACTTGTTTTCATTATAGAGGGCAGCACTGAATGAGAAAAATCTATTTATGTGCAAAATATGCATTAAGACTATCTTATTTATGGATGAGACTCAAAAGTAATTTCATGCTATAAAATTGTATGTTTCTGAGATTGTTTTTGTTTAATAGTTAAATTCTTAGTGGTTTAAGTTGCAAAGCAGTACCTTCAGTTTTAAGTAGGTTAGTACTGTCTAAAATACTTTGTATAGAATCCTAATGCATACAGATTTGTTTCCCTTATATTTAGTTACTGGCATTTTAAGGATAAATTAATAAAATGAAAAGTTAAAAAAATATCAGAAGAGTTTAAAGTTTGCCTTTTTTTTTCTAAAATTTCCAACAAGCTTGTTATATGATATATATATATATATATATATATGGTGAGGGTGGATTATATATATAGAGAGAGAGAGAGAGAGAGAGATATAGATATAAAACTAAATTCAACAGATAATTTTACTCACTTTATTGGAAGGACTTCATTTTATCCTGGTATTTAAGAGGTTTTGTTTGTGTGTGTATAGTTGAATGAAAAATTAATAGTGTTTAAATATACAGTTTTTCTTTATTCTGAAGGGGTTGTATTTAATGCAAAAAAATTCTGTATACTTCATATAAAAAATAAAAATATATCCTTTTATGGATGGTCTGTACAATTAATATACAATTTTTTTTTACTTTACTGTACTTAACTGTATATGCTCAGTACTTTGTTAACCTAACTAATCTTACCTAATACCTTCATGTTAAATAAACTTTCAAAATCAATGCAACAACATCTGGAAACACATGAAATTAGGTGGGAGACTCAAGACTAGTGGTAAGAAAAAAAACTGCATAAAGAGGGAAGCATTTAATTAGGAAAGCTGTGTATGAGAAGTCGTTCTCTGTTCCTGTGACACACAACAGTAGAAGAGAGATATAATAATTAATTTCATTTGATATGCACCATCTTAATGCTATTTAGAGTTCATAATAACATAGAAGTTTGTTTCCTTTGTGTTACCGTTAGAAGTTTGTCTTGTTTTTGTTTATTACTTATTTTTACTCTTGAACTTCAGCTTTTTTATTTTTCAGAATTGAGTTTTGATTACAAAGTACTGAAAATAAAAATTCAAGATGACATAATATTACCTTTTTCATTATTTAATTCAGAAAGTTGTTTTACAGATATTAAAACAATCAGTTTACAGCTGATACAATACACACACACATTTATTCAAATTTAAAAATAAATGTGAGAATTAAGAAATTAAAAATATTTTAATGAAACCACTTCTGAAGTGTACACACACACAAATAAAACTTGATACGTTTTTATCTTAAATTAATGGCCCGACATGGCCAGGACGTTAAGGCACTCAACTCGTAATCCGAGGTTTGAGGTTTCAAATCCCTTTCACACAAAATGTCCTTTCAGCTGTGGAGGCGCTATAAAGTGACGGTCATTCCTACTATTCATTAGTAAAAGAGTAGCCCAAGAGTTGTTGAGGATGACTAGCTGCCTTCCCTCTAGTCTTAAAATGCTAAATTAGGGATGGCTGGAGCAGATAACCCTTGTGTAGCTTTGCACGAAATTCAAAACAAACTAAACCTAAACAAAAGTTTAATATTTCATATTCAAAATGAGTTTTAAAAATGTATAATTTTTATGAAAAGAGTAGTTAAACAAGTTACAAATCAAGACACGTTTGTGTCAATTTATGTTTTAAACATTTTCCATGAGTTGTGGATGTTATTTAGTCTATATCTACTTATGCCACTAATGAATGCTGTCATATGCATTTTTCAGAACATTATGTATTTGTAATACTTAGAGTTGCTCTTATGTGTAAAAACTAGAATCTGCAGAAAAGGTATTTTAGTTATATTTAAGTCTATATATTTAGACCTACTGTAATCTATAGCAGCATAAGGTTTGTTTAAACCTTTATTTAAACTAATTTCATTGTACCATTTGATAGTATCCAAATGACAAAGAGAAGAATGTGCTTGCTGTAGAAACAGTAGAAAAAATGCAAAGTAAGTTTTTATGAGTAAAATAATCTAATGAAGGGAGTAGTTCTTACATGTTCTATATAAATATATGATTAAGAAAATACATTCTCACTTGCTAGAGTACTCATCCATTGGATGTGTAAAGTAACTCATTTGTAGAGAAGGATAGGAAATTTGCTCTTATTTTTTTTTCCTTAACACAATAAACACAAAAAGTGCAATAAAAATACATAAAAGTAACAATGCTAAAACGAAATTTCAATTCTGTCAATGGTTACATGGTTAATTGTAATGCTGAGGAATGTACAACATTGGTATTTTTCCAAAATTAGATATGGAATTACAGGGGAGTCCAACCTCTCCACCCCACTCATGATTTTCCTCGTCATCTTGTATCATTGTGTTGCATTTGGTGCTGGTTGATCAACAAATGTGGAAACATGTAATGAAGAGATACACACACACATTTGGTGTCTATTTAGGTAGATTTATTGTAACCTAAACCATTAGAACAAGATTATTTAATGTAAGTGGACTTGCTTCTGTTTGAGGTTGAACACATTCTATCTCTAAACGTGACTCAGAATCTCTGAATGATCTTTATTCATTGCAGAATGTCTGTCACCAATAATTTTACACTCTCCTACCTTACATGTGACTTATTACACAAGTATCAAGGTATCTTATTTGCTTTCTAACCATAACTTATATTTTCTTGTTGACAGTTCTGCATTTCAATTTCCTATGGTATTCCTTCTGATAGAGCTATTTCCACCATCCCCTTGGTATAGATTCATTTACGTGGTAGGCTTCTCTTCTTTCAGTTTACGTCCTCCGGGATCTAAACATCCACCCATGTGTTTGTCATGCGTGGTGACCTGTGAAGGGGAGGAGAGGATTCTGGTGGTTGGGGGGTCCAACCCTAACACACCACTTTGACCTTGAATTCCTGTAGACAAGTGACCTTGGGGCAGCCCTCCTAGGATCAATAGGCTGGTCCATTTGGGCTAGGGTCAACCAAGTACCAGTGTTGGATGTTCTCTGATGCTGGTGTTTGGGTATTATGCTTACAAAACACTGGCGTTCATGCAGTGTCCTTGTTTGGCGTTGTAGTGTATCCCCTTGTAGGGCTCCATGGTGGGTGGGATCAATGGGCACCAAAAAATATTCTTTTTTTTATTATGGATCATCCAAATTAAAAACTTAAATAAGATAATGAAAAAACAGTCCATAGGTAAACAACCACATCTTGAAGATTCTGAGCAGCAATCTTCAACATCTATAACACCTATACCACATTTTCTTATATTACATTTTCTTTCAAACAAATGTTTAGAGCAGATGTCTCCATTTTTCATTCAGAAGGGACTAGAGGGACTTGCTGGCTCTCCAAAGTCAGTAAAGAAGCTTTGATCTGGTGACATATTGGTGGGAACATTCACATCTCAACATAGTGAACTTCTCCTTTTGCATTCAAAGGCAATTTGGGATATACCTATTAAGATTACACCTCATGCTACTTTGAATTCATCACAAGGAGTTATTGTAGAGAGGGGATTTCAAGAACATCTCCGAGACAGAGAATCTTACTGGTTTCTCCACCCAAGGTGTTTCTGCAGTGAGGCATATCTCCACTCGCAAAGATGGAATTATGATGTCAACCAGTGTCTTCATTCTCACATTTACGTCACCACATCTGCCTGCCACCATCAAGGCAGGTTATCGTAATTGCAGGATACGGCCATACATTCTAAATACTCTCTGATGTTTCCAGTATTAGTTGTTCGGTCACTCGAAGACATAATGTCGTGGGTCCTTGACGTGTGCTTGTTGTGGTAGCAGGGACCATGGTGCCTTTGAGTGTGAAATGGACTCTCATTGCATCAATTGCAATGGCTCTCACCCATCCTATTTTCGTTCTTACCCTAAATGGTTGGAAGAAAAAGAGGTGCAGTGTTTGAAAACAATTCAAAATATTACTTACCCTGAGGCTCGAAAGTTCTTGTCCACCATTTCATTTCGGATGTATGCTGCTGTACTTCATTCCACTATTACAGTGGGAATTCAGATGGATCTCTTTGTGCCTCTGAAAGAATCATTCTCAAACCAAATGAAAAGTCTTTAGACCTGCAAGGTTGAAAAAGTTGATGAATCAACCTCAACACCCATCTCTGTTCCTAACATACATTCCAGCAAACCCGAAGATCCACTTTCTTTGGTTCTAGGTACAGGCATTTCCTCGGATACATCTTCTCCCATCTTAAGATGCAAAACAATCATTTATTCATGTATTCAGTCACTGGAATCCTCTTCCAACAGCAAAGACCTGCCCAATCGACCCAGGGCGCAATCCATGGAGGTCAACAGACTTCCCTCGAATAAAGACAACAAAGAAAAGAGCAGTGGTCAAAAACAGATAGGCTCTCAACCCAGTTCACCTACACATAAATAAAAATGGCAACCCTGATACAGTGGAACTATCAAGTTTTACATTCTAGTTTGGATGACATCAAAACATTGATTGCTTCCTACTATCCTGTATGTCTTTCCTTACAGGAAACATTTGTGAAACCTGCTGATACAGTCACCTTTTGGTGGTTTACTTTGTACAGAAATTACAGGCTGTGTGATGGCATGGAGGGGTGCCACTGTTGATTCATCAGCATGTGCTCACCCCGTCTTTGCCACTTGACACTCCCTTGGAGGCGGTAGCCATCCATGTTTCCTTGGGTTGTACCATCACTGTTTATTCTCTCTACCTATCACCTGGAGAGACATATGATCAATCAGACCTAGATGCTCTCATTAAACAGTTTCTGTCTCCCTTTATCATCCTGAGGGACTTTAATGGACATCATCCTCTCTGGGGAGGTGCTGATATTGATAGGAGGGGTTGCTCTGTAGAGCATACGCTCTCTGGTCACAACCTTTCTCTTTTCAATTCTGGTTCTTCTACTTATTTCCATGCACCTAGTCAGTCCTTTACTGCTATTGATCTCTCAATTTGCTCCCCTTCATTATTCTCCCATTTTTCATGGAGGGTTGACAATAATCCACGAGGCACTGATCATTTTTCTATAATTTTGAGAGAGACTGGCTGTGGTCAATGCCATTTAACCTGTGTGTCCCAGTGTAAGCTGGATCAGACAGACCTGTCCACTTCCACTGCTTTTGCAGAACTTGATCTAGCCTTCATCTGTCAGCCATCAATAGAGGGTTGTGTGGTGGAATCCTGCTTGCCACGTGTCACGGAAGGCTCAAAAACATGCCTGGGATACTTTACATAGAAATTCCACACTTTCAAACCACGTTGCTTTCCAGCATATCTTCTACCACCAGTTCCAAAGTCATATGGGACAAGATTTGAAAGGTCAGTGGGCAATATAATTCTGTCCCCCCTCTCGATCTTGCTCTCTGATGGCCAGGAAGTAGCTGATACCTGGAGCATTTCTGATACTCTAGGTGAAAGCTTTTGCTGGGTATCTAGCACTTCTGCTTCTTCTTCCACCTTCTTAGCCATCAAGACTCAGGCAGAGTGATCACCTCTTTCCTTTCGAGCTGATTGTTTCTATGGCTATAATCATCCCTTTACACTGATGGAACTCAAACTAGCTCTTCATGGGTCTGGCAGTACATTGGTTTGACCTGGTGATGTACACTATGACATGCTGCACCATCTATCTCCTGCTTCTCTTGATATTTTTCTGAATGTTTGAACCAGATATGGCAGCACAACGCTTCTCTTTTCAATACTGGATCTGCTACTTATTTCCATGCACCTAATCAGTCCTTTACTGCTATTGATCTCTCCATTTGCTCCTCTTTACTATTCTCCCACTTTTCATGGAGGGTTGACAATAATTCATGAGGCAGTGAACATTTTCCTATAATTTTTAGAGAGACTGGCCATGGTCAATGCCACCTGACCTGCATGCCTCAGTGGAAGCTGGATCAAGCACACTGGCCCTCTTTCACTGCTCTCGCAGAACTTGATCCTGCCATCAATATACAACTATGTGGGAGCAGAAACTGACTGTATTATACAGGCAGCTCCTCAATGTATTTCTTAAACCTCAGCACCTTTTCCATGATATCCTCATCCGTGGTGGCACGGAAGGCTCAAAAACAGGCCTGGGATACTTTTCGTAGATATTCCACACTCTTTCATCAAAGCCAGAAGGACTCATGGATTAAGTTCAGAACTGGCATATCTTCTACCATCAGTTCCAAAGTCATAAGACCAGTGGGCAATATAATTTTGTCCTCCTCTTGATCATGCTCTCTGATGGCCAGGAAGTAACTGATACCCGGAACATTGCTGATACTCTAGGTGATAGCTTTTGCTGGGTATCTAGCACTTTTCCTTTTTCCTCCACCTTCTTAGCTATAAAGACTCGGGCAGAGCGATCAGCTATTTCCTTTCGAGCTGATTGTCTCTATGACAGTAATTGTCCCTTTACACCAGTGGAACTCAAACTGGCCCTTCATTAGTCTGGCAGTACATTGGTTGGAGCTGATGATGTACATTATGACATGCTGTGCCATCTATTTCCTGCTTCTCTTGCTGTTCTTCTGATTGTTTTTAACTGGATCTAGCAGGAGAATGTTTTTCCTGATGCCTAGCACCAGGCTATTGTCCTACCTTCCTCTAAGCCTGGGAAGGATCCAAAGGTTTTTTCAAACAACTGCCTAATTGCTTTGATGAGCTGTCTCTGTAAGATCTTAGAGAGGATGGTTAATGCTTGTCTTGTTTGGTTTTTGGAATCAAACAACCTCCTCTTGTTCATCCAGTGTGGGTTCTGACGACAGAGCTCCACCATGGACCTCCTGATTTGACTTGAAACGTTAGTCAGAGAAACCTTTCTCAAATGACATCATGTGTCAAGATTCTTGGACATTGAGAAGGCTTATGATACAACATGGAGGTATGGCGTTTTGCAAGACCTCCATATATATTGGTTACATGGCCATTTGCCCAATTTTCTTTAAAAATTTTTAATGGACTGGAGATTCCTAGTTTGTGTGGGTTTGACACTTTCCTGTTATTTTCTACAGGAACTTGGAGTCCCTTAGGATGGTGTTCTGAGTGTCACACTTTTCAGTATAAAAATTAATGCCATCACTGAAGAACTCCCTCTCACTGTTGCAAACGGGCTCTGTGTTGACGACTTTTGCATTTCATATTAGTCATTGATCATGAGGTATGTTGAGTGGCATCTACAGACTGCCCTCAATCATTTGCTGAAGTAGACCACAGCAAACAGCTTTAACCTCTCTCTCTATAAAATCATTTACATGTACTTTTAATGCCAATGGGGTATTCACCCTGATCCTGAACTCCATATCAATGAAGTTGAGCTGTCTGTGGTCCCTGAGACAAAGTTCTTGGGGCTTATCTTTAACCATAAGCTAACCTTTATACTACACATAAAGGAGCTACAGGTCAAATGTACGAGAGCACTGAACATCCTGTGTCCTATCTTCCACCACACGGGGAGTGGATCAATGTTCTATGTTAAAAATATATCATGCTCTTATTCGATCAAAACTCCATTATAGATCACTGGTCTATGGCTTCGCCAGACAATCGGCCTGAAAGATGCTGAACCCTATTCATCATCAAAGGCTTCAGCTCTGCACTGGGGCTTTCTGCACTTCCCCAGTTCAGAGCTTATACATAGTCTCATGAATCTTCTTTGCACCTCTGCTGTTTGCAACTGTCTTCATTATATGGTGCAAAACATCATTCCTTACCAAGCCTTCCTATACCTTTTCAGAACAGATAGTCTGCTATTGCTCCTTTTGGCCTTTGTATCCAGGTGCAGTTGGATGAATTGGGTCTGTCCTTAGACAACATTGCTGTATCCACTGGTCAGCCCATCCCACCATGGCTTCTTACACTCCCTAATTGTGCCCTATCTTTAAGTCATCTGAGAAAAGTAAACACTCGATTGGTAATCCTGTATGTTATTTGCTGAACATCTTTCGAACCATCCTTCCATTCCTGTTTATACAGATGGTTCAAAATCAGGTGACTGTGTGGGCTCTGCCATGGTTTGTTGTGGTTTGGTGGTTGTGTGCAGAATCCCCTCTACAGCTCCTGTGTTCACTGCTGAACTGTATGCTATTTCTCTTGCCCTGGATCACATAGAACCTAAGCATTACTCAAAGTGCACTATTTGTTCTCACTCGCTTAGTTCTCTACTGGCCTTGGAATTGCTTCACGTTGGTTCACACCCTGTTCTTGCTGATATTCAAAACCAACTGACCCATTTCTCTTTAACATGTACTTCTATCTAGTTTTTCTGGATACTGGACCACGTTGGTATTCATGGGAACGAGCTTGCAGACACTGCAGCTAAGTCTATCTGCTTTGGCACTATCACTGCTGTGCCTGTTCCATACATGGACTATGGTTGTGTATTCAAGGCTAAGCTCTGTGCCAGCTGGCAGTCGAATTGGAGTGAGCAACACAAAAACAAGCTTTTTCAAATAAAACCCGACATTGGACTTTGACCGTCTTGCTTCCATAAGGATCAGAAAGAGGAAGTTGTTCTAACTAGACTACGCTTTGGTCACTGTTTTTCTCCCCCTTTTTTTTTATGTAACTGATGCACCAGTGTGTAGTTTTTGTAACACTCAGATCACAATAAGTCACATTTTACTTTCTTGCCATTGTTACAACTCTCTATGACGGCAACATTTTAAACATGTTCTGTCCCAAGGTTTGTCCATACGTTAGACAGTGTTATTGGTGATGGTGACACTGAACACCTTGGTTATGTTTTTAGTTTTTTAAAGGCCATTAATCTTTTTAATGCCAACTTCAGGTGACTTTGCTGCTGTTTGAGCTACCTGTTAGTCATCCTGGCAAGTTATTATTATAATTTTGCTACACGTCTTTTAAAATCTTTTTATTACTTTTTGAAAATGGCCATAACGTCAAATGACTCGGAACCAGGACTGGAAAGCCAACTTCAGGTGACTGACGGTGGTTTTTGTACTTACATGTTAGTCTTCCTGGTGAGTTATAATAATTAGTTACCCTACAGAAAGTCCTTTACAACTTGAATTAATGTAGTTTTTCTCTTAACGTTGTAGACTAGATGTAAACATTGGTTTTATGCTATTTATGTGTTTTTTTAACTTTGTTTTGTTTTACCTTAACCTCCTTTTATGAATTTTACTAAATTTACTTTTAACTTTTCACCAGATGTTTGGTGCAGATAGCCTAGCTGTTTTGTGCTATAAAACAGTAAATCAACCAACTAACCAAACAAGTGGAGTATGGAAGACCCTTGCTACTTACCAGTTTCTAATTACTAGAGAGACGGCACCTTGAAGAAATCCTTATTGGTTGTTTATAGTGCAATATAGTGGTAAATAGAGTGGCAGTGGCATTGTTTGTGTAGTGTAGGTTTCCCCTCAAACAGCTGGTGTGCCCTCTTCCTGCAATGGGAATCTGGCTTTCCAGCTGAATCAAGATGATAAAAATATCATAATATCTGATCGTGCTCTAATTATATTACATTCTTGGCTTAATGACTACTTATGTGTGGGTGCTTAATTGGTCGTAATAAAATTCCACCCACTTGGGTTTTTTTTTCCTTTTCTTCCAGGTAAAGATTATACCTGTTTGAGATGTGATATAGTCTCCCACAAGTATGCCCTCACCACCAGGTACCATTTCATGGTCTTTCTCTTTGGGTGTTTTCTGAAGATAACTTATCTCGGTTTATTGTTTGTACTGGTCTTGTCCTACAGATCTTTCTTCAGCCACGTTAATGAATTGGCTTGTGTAGTGAGTTTTTCTTGTTTATTGTGATGTTCTTGACTACATAACATGTATTTGAGGTTACATCTTTTTACATTTGCAATTAGGCTATGTCTTTATCCTCCTGGTCACTACTCTTGAGCAGAAATATAGGCTGGCAAGAGGATGGACCTGCTTACTTTTTTTTTGCTAATTTACCTACATCACATAAAAGTATCTTCAAATTTGGAATTCCATTTACCACCTGTGGTTTTTCTCTAGCTTCGATGTAATTTGTATATTGTTTGATTCTTGAATATTCTACCACCAAATTCTTATTGTTAACCATTTTCAGTTGATTTTTGGATGTGTTGCTTCTGGTGGCTGATGATGCCTCAGCACTTACTTTTCACACATAATCTTGCATAGCATTAGTTATATTGGAACAGGATTATTATTATAACTAAATGTCTTAACCCCAACTAGGATGAGGGTAGTTTGTGTTTTTATATTTATTAATTTGTTTTCATGTTTCCATTACACTGTTCATATGTTATTTTGCTCATCTTTGAGGACTGTTGGGTCTTTAGTTTTTCTTGAGTGCCCACTAATCTGGCTGTTTATACAAGTCATTGGCCATTTTTTGATATTGATAAAGAGGAGCTACTGTCTGTAAAGTATGTTCATTTGGGCTTTTCTCCTTTCACTGCTAAGGTAGGACATAATAGTCCTCTTACATGTTTATACCATTACCTCTGTCCTATTTTTGACTTCACAAGTTTGTTACACTGTTACTGCTTGCAAAAACTGTGTTCTTTTTCTAAATTAAAGGGAATAATGAGCAAAGAGGTATACTGTTGAGAAAGATAATTCCTCTTCAATAAAATCTCAATTCTGGCAGAAAAGCATAGCTTATGTAAGATCCACTGATGTTTGTGCAATAAGACATGAGGCAGTGGAAAATTATGGATAAGTAATAGATTGATCTGCAGTGTGTAAAGAACATTTAAAAAATTTTGAGTCTCATATTTTGTTGACAGCTTGGGTTCAAACTCAACAAGGAAAAACTTTCAGTATTTAAGAAGTAAACATCTGTCTTAAATAGATTTTAATAATTTTAAATATGTAAAGTTATGTTCATTCTCTGCGAATGGTAGAAATATTTTGAAGTCATTTGATACCTTTAATACAAATGCTTTACAATCAAATAATGTGAAATTGTAAAATAGGCTCCAGACCTCTTAAATTAATAGTTTTTAACATAGCAAAGAAAACTGTTATCTAACCATTAAATAAATAAAGGCAAAATTTGTATATATGTTTTAACTTTTCTAGATAAAGATGGAACTTTGTACATAAAGAGGATAGCTTACTGCAATAACATTGTCCCATTTGTGTTTCGGCAGGTAAGTTAAAGTAGAAGAGTTGTTAAATAAAAGAACTATGACCTAACGTATTCTCAAATCAGCTGGTATGACTATTAAAACTTTAATTAAAATAAAGTACAGAACAGTGTTTCAACAGTGTTACTTCAAGTGGATTTCTCGTCATCACATATGACTTAATGTTGAATTTACCTTTTCATGTTAATGTGCAAATACTAAATTAATTTATTTAAAAACATAGTCAATAAAATGTGAACATACTAGTTTTTCAGTTTTCACTTGTGTGTGAATATTTCAAGTTTTTCTTTAACAAAATATTCCTGTTTATATTATCAGTTTTTAAATGAAAAACTGAAAATGAAAAGAAAAAAATTCTGTTACATTAACAAAGTATTTTCTAGCATATATTCACATAAATGTATTTGTATTTCTGTATATTAGTATATTATAATTTCTAAAATTATAAACTGATAGTTTTACCTCTGAAATACTGTAAGCCTTTCCTTGTTGAGTTTGCTTTTATGTTGTCAACACTTATGACTTAAAATTCTGAATATCTTCTATATATTGTAGACTTTGTATCATTTACCCATAACTGTGCAATCTCCAATTTATTGCACATATTTTAGAAAATCTTGCATAAGACCTCCTTTCCCTCCATGATTCAGACTTCATTATTGCCATTTCACATCTTATGCATTTGTTTTCTTTTAAAGTTCACATTAAAGTTAGTTATGCACTGCTCACAACATTTCACCCTTCTTATTCACTTAATTTTCAATCCTTTTAACTTGCAAAGTTCAAAGCAAGTGGGGTGCCTTTTTGACCCAGGCAATGACTTGATTCTTTTCTGAGCAGCCCCTCCTCTGTCTTTTAGGAGGCCATCTAGGGTCCTGCATTCATCTGTGAAACTTGAGCTTATTTGATTGTATAATTTCACTTTTTATCTGATAAACACTTCTGTTGTGATGGCCTGTGTCAAAAATCAGACTATAACTTGATTTCACACCTTCATTTTCTGAAGTTTTTTTTACTTCTGTGGCTAAGTTCACATTACATATATCTCTGAGTTTGTCATGTACCAGATGTTATTAACACATTTGTTGATTCTCTTTTCAGAGGTCATTAGTTTCTTTCAATAGAGTTTATCCTTCATAGTTTCAGCAGTAGTTCCATAAACGAGTTCATCTACTGATCATTGCATCTGCTACTAGTCAGTCATCATCTTCCACTTTAGTGGTCCCCAGTTGTAGTTTTCCTAGTGGTTGACACCTTGAACCAGTCTTGGAAGAGCTTTTTTCTCTCCCTGTTCCTTCACTCTTCTTTTTCAGGCATTGATCACTATAAGTTTGTGAAATTCTTATACTTTTACATTGTTTTTTTCAACCATGGCTTAAAATATTATTGCGTGTCTCAAAATGATGCTATTCTGTTACATCTTTAAAAACATTTATGGTGGTCTTGAACATATCTTCCCCAATTTTCATTGTCTGTATCTTTGACCGATAGTTATGCAGTCCTTTGAGCATAGCTCAAATTTTGTCCTATTATTGCCATACATTAATTGGTGGCCATATACCAATCTTCTTGGTCTTTTTTCTGGACTTTATGCTTTCAAAATTCTGTTTCTTGTCTTTCTTTTCTTTTTTAACTCCTCAGCAGATTGCCTTATTTTTCATGATTATGGCTTATATTTTTCTTTTATTTCAGGCTACAGAGCTGCCCTCTCTGCCATTTATAAATGCCACAAAAAGATTTTTTCATACTTATTTAGTATACTTTGTGTTATTTTTGCATAATTTTTCCATGAGTACTTAGATGATGCATTCAGTCAGAGTTGAATCTTTGCGTAATATATTTTGCTTTTTCTTCTCCTTTAGAAGTTTCAGCAACTTGTTTGCTCTACCAACTAGTTGGTACCAAATGTATTTTCAGTTATTCTCACTTCAGATATACACTATCAGGACTTTTTGTTTTTTTCTGTAGATGCTTCTCTTACGTTTTTTAATTAAGTGTCTTTACTTACATTGTGATAGAGCTTTCTCATCAAGTACTCAAGTTGCAAGAGAAGGTTGGTTTGCTATTCTCCAGTTATGTTACCTACACTGACTGACACAGATTTTTATTTAGAAAAGTGTTTTCTATGTCCTGTCAAGGCTATTTACTGCTACATGGCATTAAAAAAATCTTTCAAAGACTATTAATGTTAGTTATTTACCATATTACCTCTAATTAACACCCCTACAGTACTTTCATAAAGCTTACCTTGTGTGACAAGAATAGTAATCCAACATACAATCCACATTTATTACAGTAATTTAGATTTGGGAAAAAAAGAAAAACAGATACACACATATATATTAGTATTGAAATCATATTGCATGTGAAAAATTGAACTTGGAGCTGCAAAAATACTATAATGAGCAACACCCCTTTTCCATTTGCAGTACCCCCAGGGGTAATAAAGTTTGCGTGTAGCATCATCCATATTACTAAATTGACTTACACAGCTGGTTCATTTTATTTATCAAGATGCATTAAAACATACTTTCAGAGTGAATTTTGCATTACACTTTGTAAGATTTGCCATTTAGCTTCTTGGTACCCTTTAGAGGATATCTTGCAGGCAGACAAATTTGAACAAATTATTATTTTTTTCCATTTTGCCTTCATTACGCTGTTATCTTTTCAGTTTCATGATTCTATGTATTTGCCACCTGTACTTACTTTCTAAGCCAAATGGAATTCTCAGAAAATGAGTTATTCTCTCTTCAGTACTTCTGACATTTGTTATAGTGAACATTTCTGTTTTGCCCAACATGCTGCCTGAATAATTTCCAGAGTGTCAGGGATTGTGAAAAATATCCAAATAAACAGGTTTCTTTTTTTAGCAGATTATGTATCAGATCATTCCATAAGTAATGTCCAAAAATTTAATACAAAAAGTGCATCATCATTTCTATTTTTGTAGAAGGCTTTAATGGCTAAAATATATAGTAAGACATGTATAAAAATGTTCAGACAACTAAACGAGACTAATCCAACTCCACTTTTTCAGATCATCAATCAATTAAACCCTTATGAAATGGATGTGTTTGAGGAGCACATTAGGCATATAATGCTTTATGAGTTTAGAAAAGGCAATAGTGCAGCAGAAACTACACGAAACATTCAAGATGTTTATGATCCAGAGTCTTTCGATGAAAGAAAATGTCGAAGGTGGTTTCAGAAGTTCAGATCAGGTGACTACAGCTTGAGTTTAATGATGACTTGCTGCTAGCTGCACTTGATCAAGATTGTGCTGTAACAGGTGAAGAACTAACACAAAAGCTTAATTCAACCAATTTAACAGTCCGTCATCATTTGCACAACTTGGAAAGGTGTCAAAACTTGGAAAATGGGTCCCCCATGACTTGTCAGAAGCCAACCTTAGAGCAAGAGTTGATATTTGCAGTTCTCTGCACTCTCGTGAATGTAATTCACATTTTATGGACAGGTTAGTGACTGGAGATGAAAAATAGATATTTATAAAAATGTTAAGTGCCACAGACAATGAGTCAGTGTAGGTAAACTGGCTAAAGTACAGCCCAAAATGGGCCTCCATCCTAGGAAAGTCTTGTTAAGCATTTGGTGGGATATTGTTGGCGTGGTCCACTTTGAGTTGCTGCCACTCAATGTAATGATTACATCAGACTTCTATTGTCAACAGTTAGAGCACTTGAATACTACACTGAAAGCAAAGAGGCCTGCCTTGATCAATCTTAAAGGCGTTTTGTTACTCCAGGATAATGCACAACCCTATGCAGCAAGGATCACATCTGCAAAGATTGAAGAGCTGGACTGGGAGAAACTTCCACATCCTACTTATTCTGCAAACCTTGCCCCATCTGATTATCATCTATTCTAAAGTTTGCAGAACTATCTTGATAGAGAAGAGCTTGGAATGCATGACAATGTCAAAACTATGCTTTCTACATTTTTTTCCTCCAAACCCCAAGAATTTTATAGAAGTGACATTCAGAAGCTTTTGATTCATTGACAAGAAATAATTAATAATAATGGAACATACATTATTGATTAAATAACATTAAAAGCATTTGAAATTCTTTCTCATTTTCTGAACCTGAAATCAGACATTACTTAAGGGATGACCTGATATTTCTATGAATTTATTCAATAAGAATAATTGTATGTTCATTAACCTCTATATATTTCTTAGATACAAATCCACCTTCTTTGTTTAGACACCATGAGGGGGTGTTGCCTTCTGGAAGTGTACAGTGTGTAGTTGATGAAGCTTTGCTGGATTCCTTTCCCAACTCCATATGCACATCTTTGCATGACATTAGATATTCAAGGTGGATGCCTGTTTTCAATAAATATTTCAGCTACAATCAGAATGGTGATAACCTGTATTTTTATTATTGTTTGTTTCTGTTTTGTTGTTTATGTTTCCATTGTATTGCCTTCAACTTGTTAAGTCCCATTCCTGCATGTTTATCAAGTTCTTCCTGAGAGCACAGTAATTTGGCTAATTTCATGCCCTTGAAGTAAATTCCTACATGCAGTGAGAGGGCTTCCCAGAGAAGGTTCTGTATACTCAGTTTATCTCCTCTGGAATCTGAACCATCCATCCAAGTGTTTACTGTGCATGATGATCCTTGAAAGCTAGGAGAGGATCCTGGTGGCTGAAGGGTTTCACCCCAACATGCTACTTTGACCTTGAATTCCTATTTATAGGCAGTTTTGGAGTGCAACCCCTGTTGGGTAGTGTCAATTGAGAACCAGTGTTGAACATTTTCAGTGGGTGTTGAGGACATTCTGTTTGATGCTTATGTTAGGGAATAGTGCTCATGAAACCCTGGATACTGCAGTATACTTGCATGGTATTGTAGTGCTTCCTCTTATAGGGCTTCATGGTGGGTTGGGTCGATGGACACTGAAATTTCTTCTGTTTGTTATGGATATCTCAATCCATAAAAAATAAAATAATAATGTAAAATAAGAGCTAATTGGAAAACAACCAAAACAAAACTGTCGGTTTCCAATACCCACTTGAATTCTAGGTTCCAGGTGTTGGTCACCTTTTCCTAATCCTTTGGCTGTAGTGGTTGATGTCCTAGTCAGGTGGGGAGGATACCTTTTAATTCCACTACATTGAGAGAAGGGTGGTGATCTGTTGGTGAAGATGGTGTATAGACACTTCTCCTACTACCACCTGCTTAAGAAGTGGACACCTTCTGCCATAATGCATTTAATCTTTCTCACTGATAATTTTCCTTCCTACTGTCATCATTTCAAGGTGTTATATGTGATAATGGGATCTCCCAGAGAAGGTTCTGTATTTTCATTTTACCTCCTCTGGGATTTGAACATCCACCCACATGTTTACTCTGCATGGCGACCCGTGTAAAGGGAGGAGAGGATCCTGGTGGTTGAGGGGTCAAACTCTAACACACCACTTTGGCCTTGAATTCCTGTAGACAGGTATCCTTAGGGTGGCATCCCCTAGGGTCAGTCAACTGGCCTACTTAGGCTAGGGTCAACCAAGCACCAGTGTTGGATATTCTCAACAAGTGTTGTGGACATTGTATCTGATGCTGGTGTTTGAGTATACTGCTCACGAAACTCTGGCATTGCTGCAGTGTCCTTTTTGGCACTGTAGTGCATCCCCTTATAGGGTTTCATGGTGGGTGGGGTCAATGGGCACTGAAATGTAACTTCTTTATTATGGATACCCCTCTTTCTAACAAAATAAATAAAAATGAAAGAATTGGAAAAAAAAACAGTACATTGGAAAACAGCTACTCGCATGGAGGACCATGTTGTACAGTCAGTATTACAGCCAGATTTTATACCTCAAGTTCTGATTCTCCATTCCTTATTTGAGAAATCCTTGGTGCACATGTCTCTATTTTTCATTTAGAAGGGATTAATGGGACTTGCTGACTCCCAAAAATCAGTAAAGAAGTTGCATTCTGGAGACATTTTAGTGGAAACATCTTCACCACAACATACCAAACTCCTCTTCAAATCAAAGGCTAATAGGGATATACCCATTGAAGTTACTCCCCGCTAATAGGGATATACCCATTGAAGTTACTCCCCATGCACTTTGAATTCTTTGAAAATGGACCTCCATGGTGATAATCTGTGTTTTTATTATCGTTTGTTTCTGTTTTGTTGTTTGTTTCCATCATACTGCATTCAACTGTAGATAAACCTTGAGACAAAACACGTCTAAAAGTGCCATTGTTGATAGTCGTAATGATAGCAAGACAGTAAAATATGTCTGAGTGCTACACAGACAACACATTGGTGCACCAGTCCAAGATAAAAGAAAATAATGAGTTAAAAAACTGTGACCAATGAGTAGTCTAGTTAGGAAAACTTCCTCTTTCTGATTCTTATGAAAAGAAGAGGGCCAAAGTCCAATTGAGGATTTTATTTGGAAAAGTTTATTTTCACATTGCTTACTCCAAGTCAACTGCCAACTGGCATAGAGCCAAGCCTTGAATACAAGACAATAGTCCATGTATGGAACAAGCACAGCAGTGATATTGCCAGAACAGACAGACTTAACTGCAGTGTCTGAGAACTTATTCCCATGAATACAAACACGGTCTGGTATCCAGAATAACTGGATAGAAGTACATATTAAAGAGAAATACACCAGTCAGTTTTGAATATCAGTGAGAATAGTGTGAGAACTAGCATGAAACGATTCCAGGGCCAGTAGAGAACTAAGCAAGTCAGTTTAAATAGTGCAATTCAAGTACTGCTTAGCATATATGTGATCCAGGGCAAGGGAAATGGCATACAGTTCAGCAGTGAACACAGAAACTGGTGTAGAAGGGATTCTGTCCACAACAACCGAATCATGGCAAACAATGGCAGAGCTCACAGTGTAATTGATTTCAAACCATCTGTATAAATGGGAATAGAAGGATGGTTCGAAAGATGTTTGGCAAATAGCAGGCAATACTTCTAATCAGGAGCATCTGCGTTCTTCAGATGATCCAAAGAAAGGTCACATTTGGGGATGGTAATTAGCCATGGTGCTGTGAACTGATCTGTGGGCTCTGTTATGTCATCCAAAGATAGACCCATTTCATCCAACTGCACCTGAAGACAAGGGCTAAAAGGAACAATGGTAGACCTTCTATTACGAAAACGTGTGGCCTGCTGAAGAAGGAAAAACAACCCCATGTGAGATGCTGTGGTAAAGATCAAAGTTTTGATGCATGCATTAAAAACAGTTGCAAATGAGGAAGGTGTAGAGGAAATTCATGAGAATCCATGTATAAACTTTGGACTGGAAAAGTGTGGAAGGCCCCTGTGCAAAGCCAAAGCCCCTGATGGTGAACAGGGTCCAACATTATCAAGGCTGAAGTCCTGGCAGAGTCATAGACCAGAGACCCATAGTCTAGTTTTGATTGAATAAGAGTACAATAGATATTTAGCATGGAACATTGATCTGCCCCACAAGAGGTGGAAAAGAGGACATGGAGGATGTTCAGTGCCCTTACACACTTGACACGTAGCTGCTTGATGTGTAGAATAAAGGTCAGTTTAAGATCAAATGTAAGCCCCAAAAACTTTACCTCAGGAGCCACAAGAAGCACAGCTTCACCAATGTGGAGTTCAGGATCAGGGTGAATACCTTGTTGACAACAAATGTGCACGCAAACAGTTTTGGAGAGAGAAAGGTTGAAACTGTTTGATGTGGTTCACATCAGTAAATGATTGAAGGCAGTCTGTTGACAACAAAAGTGCACGCAAAACAGTTTTGGAGAGAGAAAGGTTGAAACTGTTTGATGTGGTTCACATCAGTAAATGATTGAAGGCAGTCTGTAGCTGCCTCTCAACATACCTTATATTTGATGACTGACACGAGATGTGGAAGTCGTTGACAAAGAGACCATTTGCAACTGTAGGGATAGATGTTCACTGATGCCAATTCCATTTATAATGAAAAGAGTGACATTCAAGACACAATTCTGAGGGGAGTCTTTCAT
The DNA here is from genome assembly GCF_004210375.1 of Tachypleus tridentatus. Taxonomy (NCBI): domain Eukaryota; kingdom Metazoa; phylum Arthropoda; class Merostomata; order Xiphosura; family Limulidae; genus Tachypleus; species Tachypleus tridentatus. The sequence continues at coordinate 12,122,711 of NC_134832.1, read as the reverse complement.
AAGCAACAACATCTTGTTTCAATATTCTTTGACCTTGAAAAGGCTCGTGGCACTACGTGGAGGTATGTCATTTTGTGAGATCTCCACTCATATAGGTTGTTTGGCCATTTACCCACTTTTATCCAGCATGTTTTAACAGATTCCAAGTCCATGTGGACTTTATACTTTCCCTTTATTTTCCACAGGAACTTGGAATCCCACAGGCCTGTGTCTTGAGTGTCACGATTTTCAGTGTAAAGAGTAATGCTGCCACTGCACAGCTTTCACAAACTTCTGCTAATAGGCTCTATGTTAATGACTTCCTCATTTTGTTTCAGTCATTCAGCATGAGGTTTATTGAGCAGCAGCTTCAGACTGTCCTCAATCATTTGTTGAAGTGGACCACAACAAACGGTCTTATTTTTTAAATCTTCAAAATCATTTGCATGCATTTTTGCTGCCAATGGGGTATTTATCCCAAGTTTATCTCAGCAAAGTTGTTCTTGAGGCAACATTTTCGGGGCTTATCTTTGTCCGTAAGCTGACCTGCATTCCTTACATCAAGCAGCTACGTGTCAAGTGTACAAGGACACCGAATATCCTCTATGCCCTTTCTTCCATTTCTTGGGGAATAGACTGATGTTCTGTGCTCATGATCTATTGTGCCCTCATTTGATCCAAACTGGACTATGGATCTCTGGTCTATGGTTCTGCCAGGACCTCAGCTTTGAAGATGTTTGATTGATTTCACCATCTGGGGCTTTGGCTATGCACAGGGGCTTTCCACACTTCTCCAGTCCAGAGTTTGTATACCAGATCCCATGAACCTTCTCTTCACTTCCTCTGCATGTAACTTTCTTTACCGTATCATTGAAAACTACAATCCTTAGCACAGCATCCTACTTGGGATTGTGTCTTTTTTCTTAAGTGGACTGTGCTCTTTTGGAATGGATGGTCTGACATTCTTCCTTTACATCTTCATGTCCAGGTGCAGCTGTCTGAATTAGTTCTGTCCTTGGATGACATTGCTGTCTCTTCTGGTCATCCCATCCCATTATGGCTTATTACCATCCCCACCTGTGACCTTTCTCTGAGTCATCCGAGGAAGGTGGATACTCCTGATTGGAAGTACCATCTTCTGTTTCAAACCATTCTTCTATTCTTGGTTGTACAGATAGTTCAAAATCAGGTGACTCTGTGGGGACTGCCATGGTTTGTTGGGTGCTCACAGAATCCCCTTCTGCAGTTTGTGTTCATTGCTGAGTTGTATGCCATTTTTCTTGCCCTTGATCATGTAGAAGCTATGCAGAACACAAATTGTACTATTTATACTGACTCTCTTGGCTCTCTACTGGTTCTAGAATTGCTTCACGTCAGTTCTTACACTGTTCTTGTTGATATTCAAAATCAACTGACCTATTTTTCTTTATCTTTTGTTTCTGTCCATTTTCTCTGAATATCATGCTATGTCAGTATTAACAGGAATAAGCTCTCTGACAGTCTTGTATTCAAGGCTTGGCTCCATATCTGTTGGTAGTCGACTTAAAGTGAACAACACGGTAACAAGGTTTTCGAGATCAAACCTTCCGTTTCCATAAGAATTGGATGGAGGAAGTTATCCTGGGTAGGCTACACATTTGTCACAGTTTTTAAACTCTTTGTTTTCTTTTCTCTGATGCTGATACACCAATGTGTAGCCTTTGTGACACTCAGGTCAGAATAACCCATGTTTCACTTTGGTGCTGCCAGTATGATTCTAAATTACAACATCATTTTAGACATGTTTTCTCATTGGTTTACCCTCTGTTACTGGACAGTGTCATTGGTGATGGTGAAGCTGTCCACCTTGTTTGCAATTTTTAATTTTTAAGGGCTATTGGTCTTTTTGATTCAATTTTTTTTACCTGCATTTTGAACTTTCTTTGGTTTTTACCTTGATTCATTTTTACATTTTACAATGATTTTACTTTTCACTTTTTTTACCTAGTTCCTTTGTGCCATGAATACCAAATGCCAATCAATCTAATTTATGTGGTTCTTTCTAGAATTTCTTATGACTGCATGATTACATCTTTACTATTACAGTCTAGGTTATCTTCCTGTCCTGTAATTTATAGAATTATAATTACTTCTATATCATTTTCAATTTTTTAGGTTATTACTACCTTTTTTGTTGTTGGGTATTTTGGCATACAGTATATACCACATAAGACTTTCTAATTTAAAATTTATATTTTCAGAATTTTTAAACAAATTTCAAATAGATTCTTTCCCTTTGTAACCTATTCCCCCTCTTTCCTAAATTGACTTGTGCAGGGTTTTCATTATGTGTGCAACTTTTAAAAATCTTAATTGTGGTGGGAAAGTAGAACTAGTGTAAGATCTCTTAATACATGTTCAATAACATACATGAAAGGAGTGAAAGTGAAGAATTATGGATACATGAAGCATTTTTTGAAATTGAGTTAGAGACTCAGAATTTTCAGTTGTAAGTTTAAAGAAACCATAAGAATAAACAAATGACAAGGAAAGAGCTATGGTATTTTAGACATGAGAAATTTATTTCAGTTTTGAAAATATGCATGGTTCATTATAATAATTAACAATTGTCTTAGTGTCATGCAAGTGTTTCTTTTTTCTCTTTAATATTCTTAAAATGAACTGTTTTGAAGTAGCTAAATAGTTTAAATATTGATGATACTGAGAAAGAAACTTAGTTTTCTTTATTTAGCTTGGTGATTTGAACAAGTCTGTAGTTCACGTGGAAGAACAATGCTGGTTGAATTATTTACGACGTAGTTTACTCATTCAATCTCGCAACCTCACCTGGACAAATTATGCTCGTCTTTCTGAGGAGTCTTATTTTCAGCCTGTTAGAGAAAACCCTCAATGGTATGTCTAGTGGAACTGTTTAAATAGAATATTTTTGTTGTATCAACTACTGGAAAATTTGAAAACTTAAAAACAGTACAGTAGAGCTCATCACACTACCTAATGAAATTGAGACACACAATGCTGGCTCTTAAAAGTTTGCGTAAATTGAGTTTTTCGGAGGTTTTGTCTGTATGTCAAGTATGTTGTATTATCCATTAAATAAGGCATACTGCTGTTTTTTCTATTATTATCAATAAATAAATATAGTTTTTTTTTAATGTATTATTTGTCATCACTGTTGTTTTTATATAGAGACAATCTCACCGGTAGCTTCCTGTACCTAATGATTACTAGAACTTCAGTATTTTAACTTTATTTGGCTCAGCCTATCAATGTATTGTTGTAAATAGACAGATTTTTGTTACTGAGAAATTAAGTCACTGTTTTAGAGCTTAATTACAAAATTATACATTTATTATTAGTAAATTCAAACAAGCAAGAAGATTTTTAGTAAATTTTGTTATGACCCAAGTTGCATTTGATGAACTATTTTCTGCATGTTGCAAGGCTGTAAGGGCTACCATACTGATCAGAGGTATTCACTGTTCATTGGTATGCTAAATTGTTTTGTTGTTAAACAAACAGTATAATTCAGTCAGTGCAAACCAACTTTCTTTTGTCCAATTTTGTTAACAAAGAATTGAGATACAGCATTAGTTTATTAACAGCATAGCCAACCCTTATGGTGGGTAACACATACTTTTGCTCATGGTACACCCACATCCATTTCAAGGAGTGCCAAAATTTACATTACATTTGTTCTTAAAGAACTGTGGATTAAAACCCAGATGCCATTTGTTATTCAAAATGGGTATATTCATTACCATACAGAGGAATAAAATCATTCATTAATTGGTCACATAAAAGTGGCAGCTACCAGACATGGTACTTACCAACTTGTAGATTTTTTGTAAAGGATCACATAAGAAATGTCAGAGCTCTGTGAAACTGTTATCAACTTGCTCTCCTAAAACAAAGAAATCAACCTTGCTGTTGTACAGTGTGTAGTCAAACTGGTAAAGCAGTTGACAAATTCTAACAGATTTTAGTGTTTAGAGAGCAAGAACTTGGTATGATAAGAAAAAAAAACTGAATCAAGAGATTCAACTTTAGCCTTTCCACAGTTGTCTAAAGAATGTTGTTTGGGTGTATTCAAATTAAAAACAGGTGGTAACTTAAACATCTGTATACGGTGGGATTATATATCATGTTAGGTAAGTAGTGAAATGAATGGCCTTTTCTCTATGCATGGATTTAATCTCACAATTTTTTAGATAAGGTGTATTGTCTCTGGATTTAGCATGAAAGGTTGATTTATTTATATTAGCCTGGTATTGCCTTTGTTGTGCATACAATGTCAGTAATGTGGTTCATGAGATTCAAATGGCACAAGAAATGTAAGCTCACAAGACCAGAAATTATATGTTTTGTGAATTTGATGTGTGAAAAATGAATTTTTCACGAGAGTGGAAAGCTATAGAGAAAATTAAAATTTCTTTTTGACAATTTATTTTTGTGTGGTCTTCAAATTTTGTAAAATAAAGAAGTTCAGAAAATGGGCAAAATTCCTGTCATAAAGACACCTGTCCTTGTTTCAACTGACTAGTATTGCATTTAGTTATCTTTGTTTTTTAATGTATTTTTGTAAGGAATTTTGTTATTCATATCTTGAAGGCAACCATAGGTATTACATGTTTCAAAAATCAAAGTATTAGTGCATAAGATTAAAAATATATATATATATATACTTTCTTACCTTTATATGTATTGTCATTTAAATGTTTGTTCTTTTCTCATCTAGGACCTACTTTGAACAGAATGGAATAATAGATATTCATGGATTAGGTTACTTAGGTTGCATAATAGAGAACTTTGCTCAGAAGTTTCTTCAAAAAGGAATTAGAAAAGTAAGTTAACTGAAAAAAAGCTTATAATCAAAATATTTAATTGTTAAGATCTGTTTAAAAATTATTTGTTAAGGAAGTGGTCATTGTAAGTTTTTACTGTCAATTAAATCTATAGTTATTTTGTTGATGAATTTTCTAAGTTAGATTATGTCACATAGTATACAGTTAAAATATTCCAAAAGCACAAGAGTTCTACATTCTGAAAACTGGAAATACGGTACAATAATATTATAACGAAATTATTGAAGTCAAAGTGTAAGTAGAGTATTTCTAATGGCAAGCACTTTTTAATAATAATAATAATATTTTTTACAATAATATTATAACGAAATTATTGAAGTCAAAGTGTAAGTAGAGTATTTCTAATGGCAAGCACTTTTTAAATTATTATTTCGCTATTAGTATACTGCTCATAGATGTAAAATATTATGGAAGACCATTACAGAGTTAAAGGTTCTGGGTTAGCAGTATTTATGGTTGGTAAGTATTATTACTTATGATTGGGTTTTTTTTCAGAGTCTTTGGATAATGGAAGAGTTGCTTGCTGAGAAGGCTTCAAAGTTTAGATATACAAATGCTGAGGAGTAATGGAACAGGATATCTACACAACTTCAGAATTTTGATCACTCTTAGGTTCATGTTCCAAAAAAAAGTAAAGTACAAGTTGAGATGTATAACCTGAAAGTGCCTCATTTTTCAGAATATTTTTACATTAAAACACTTGTACATGTTTTCATGGAAGGAATTTTGTTTTTCTTTAATTTCACTGTTTCATTGATATTCTGTGATTTTTATTTTGATATAATGCATCAATAAATTTTACCCTTCAGTTTCTTTTGTAAGAAGTAATAATACAAAATAGCTGTAACAACTTAACAGTTCTTAAAGATTAATTCAATACACTGTACTTCCAGCTTAGAAAAACAGCCATGTAAATTATATTTTTTATCATATTCAGTGTGTACATTGTGAGTAATTTACCATTAAAACTTTAATTATGCATTACAAAAACATAGTTTAGTACCTTGCTATCAAAACAAAGGGATTAAGTGTAATATTTTGTAGAAAAAAAAAGATACTTAGACAAAATTTAAGTCCTACTGATAGCTGATTCAACTTTTGTTTTCTGCAAGGTAATTAGTTTATATGCCTGATGTTCTAAGAAAGATAATGATAAACTAGAAGTGTAACGGTCCAAAACACAAATCATTTTCTTTTAAACAAGTGTGAAATTTTTTTGTCAGTAAAGTTTTGGTGTTTTAAATAATTATCATATTTTAGTATATGTTAGCAAAATTAATTTATACCAACTTCAAATGTCTGTCTCAATATATGTTGTTTTGCGCTTACATCTCTGACTTTTTGAGGAACACAACACAAAATTTCCCCACACACAACTTATGGAGTTCATAATCTTTTACTTGGTTCAACTTAATTCACTGAACATAGGCTTCGTTTATTTGACAGACCATGTGACCTCTTTATACTTATTTAATATCTTTATAGTTTTACTACTTATAACTTTCAGTGTAGTGTGTATATCTTTATAAAATTTCTTGGTCTTTCACATACAACAAAATCATACTTTCTGATCGTCAATAACTTTCAACCCTATACTAATGATAGTATGGGCACGTAATCTGAGGATCATGGGTTTGCATCCCCGTCACACCAAACATGCTCGCTCTTTCAACCGTGGGGGCATTATAATGTGACGGTCAATCCCACTATTTGTTGGTAAAAGAGTAACCCAAGAGTTGGCGGTGGGTGGTGATGACAAGCTGCCTTCCCTCTAGTCTTACACTACTAAATTACGGATGGCTAGCGCAGATAGCCCTCGAGTAGCTTTGTGCGAAATTAAAAAAACTCGCCCTTTCAGCCGTGGGGGCGTTATAATGTTACGGTCAATCCCACTATTCGTTGGTAAAAGAGTAGCCAAGAGTTGGCAGTGGGTGGTGATGACTAGCTGCCTTCCCTCTAGTCTTACACTGCTAAATTAGGGACGGCTAGCACAGATAGCCCTCGAGTAGCTTTGTGCGAAATTCAAAAAACAATCAAAACTAATGATAGTAATGCAACAAATAATTTTTATTTAATTAATTTATGCACCAAAAAACATAGAGTAATCACATGCAAAAATAGACAACTTCAAATTTTGATTTTTTTTTCAAACTCTGCAACAAGAGCTGTAACATTCATCCAAGCTAGGTGTTAACTTTTAAGTGGGAATGAATCATGCATTATAAGTGAATTTGATGCTTATCTGTTCAGAACACAGTATGTCATATTATAGACAGAAACCTTGTCTTATTATTGCTTGTTTATATAATCCTAAATGTAAAAGAGAACTACTGACAAATTTTGAAAGAGATAATATGAAAGGTGGGGTATGATTTTCTATTTGATAGCTCTGTAACCAAACTGAATTGAAGGCTAAAAAATTGTTTTTTCTAAGTTATGGTCCCTCTTCAATACAAATATTTCATTGTTCCTTATGGGAACATAGGCAATATTTTTGCTCATATGGTACCTATTTCTCTCATTTCTTGTTGTTGTGGATGAAAATTCCCCATTATACATTATTTCATTATAACTTGCAACTTTCTGGTCTCTCACTCCATTGTATAAGGACACCCTGTACATTAAATTGAGTTTCCAGTAATATAAATATCCAACGAAATAAACTGTTAAACAAACTCCTTTATGTTTACATGACAAAATTACAATTGTATTTGATCTTTTCTAGAAAATTAAACCAACTTTATAAATTCTTAATTTCAAATTAATTTATTTAAAATAAAAATATAAGGGAGAAAGAACAATATAGTAAATTGAGAAATTATTAAAAGTGTACTGAATATTTAACTTATTAGGTTTGTAAGGCTCAAGTTTGTTTTTTGGCAAGGTTTTACATAAAAAAAATTAAGTAATTTTTCTGTAAGTCTTAAGATATCTTGTTCATTCAGTCTTGGAGAAGACATCACTCTACAAAATAAATGTTTTAGTTTTATCACCTGGTTTCTTATAAAAGTGTAGCTAGTAGGGTACAAGCATGTTGTTCAAACTACTGTATAAATAAATTAACTGATATTTGAGATACTGAAAGGTGTATATGAAAGGCATTTTGTCAGAATTTTTATGGTGAATAGTTGCAAGTGCCCTGTATTATTTATAGGAAAGAAGCAAAATCATGAAATATTTTTTATAATGTAGATAGTATAAAACATGCTATTCCTGTATTTAAGACATGTTTATCGAAATCATGTCGTTAAAGTGTTAATTTTCTTTATGTAATGCTATTTTCTAATAAAAAATATGTTTGTGAAATTATACACTGTTTTACATTCATAGGTGTGTTTTAATCACACATTTTTACAAAAATGAATAATATTGGTTATTTGACGATTGAAACTTTGATCAATCTATAAAAAATTTTTTATTTAGTAACCTGGTATAATTAGCAAATACATTCATTTTCTTAAAATACTATAATGCTAAAGTAAAAATAATCTTTTAATCATTAGACACCTTACTGTAAAATATTCAAGGGTTAAAACAATGGGTAATAAATTTTTTTCTTAGGTTTAATATCTTGCAACAGTACTAACATTTAGTATTTATCATGATAACTTGTGTGTTATTTTAAGATTTCTTGCCTCAAGAAGTTTAGTAACTTCATAAACCATGGGGAGAAAAAGTTTATTTGTAAAAGATCATTACTGAAGAACTGCAGCTTTATACCACTATTCACATTATTTTACTTTTATATAGTTTCAGAGATTGAGGAGCTTAAACTTGCTACGGTAATGCTTCATATGAAACATTTAGCAAAATAAGGATGGTAAAGTTTAACTACTTTTGGGCTATGAATAACAGAAAATTAAGAAACATTATGTGAAATATAGTTGAGTTACTACATGGCAGTATGCACACAGTATGGTTAGATATGACATGTGGAAAAATAGATCAAATACTGAAACAATGTTAAAAGACCAAGTAAATAATAATTTTTCTCCACCTTGTTTCTGTTTAGGGCACTGTAATACGTCAACCACATTAGTAAACAAATATTATTTTTATTACAAGGTTGCATAAAACATTTGTAGTTGTTAATATTTTCTATGAAAGAAATACAAGGATAATTATTTGAAAATTAAAATTATCTCAGGGTTTACCTACATATTCAGCTCCAAAATGTAAACAACCTTACTTTCTGCACATACAAATGAATAATACATGTGACTTGTGAACCATTGAGACAGTCAACATTAGATGGTTCATATGGTGTTTGAGTTTATTTGTGAAGGCAGTTTTTAAATTACAAGAAGAAAACTAAGTAATTGTTAAGGTTAAGTTGTTTTTTTATAAAAGTCCAGACAATAATACCAATATTATAATATATATTTAATTTTAAATCATCTGACTAGTCTGTTTATGTAGTATAATAAGAGAAAAACATTTATGTTCACAGATTTATTCCAACTGGCAAAACACTTGACACTTTGAGTTAAACTTATAATCAAGGATACTTAAAATGAAATATGCTCTTACAATTTAATGAGCAGGCTCAAATAAACCTTGTTACAACAAAAGCTTGTAATATTTTTTTTTTTAGTTTAATGATCAAATATACTTAAACTTGGGACCTAAATCATTTGTTAGGATCTTTTCTCTCTTATACGATGGTGCCTGTTATGGAGATAAATCATTATCTGTAGATATCTAATTTTTGGCAAAAAGATGTACACCCTCATTTGACAGTGATATAACACCATATGCCATATTTTTGTTGACTATTGGATGGAATATCTATCTATAATGTTTTTATTCTTTTTATGAAAGTGATTGATACACAATTAGATAGTCTTTGACTTTTCATTTCTTATGATATCAGTACCAAAGAAAAGAACTTGTTCAAAAGTTACTACCCTCTTCAGCACACATAGTTATTTATTCTGTGATTTAAGGTATAAAGTTACAGGTTAGTACAATTTATTGTTGTTTTTTATCACCTTTCTGAAGTTACCTTATGGAGCTGTTTATGTTAATACTATGAAATATTACCTCAACAGTTATCCACTCTATTATGTGTACTGTACAAAATCAGATATTATTCAAAATTGAAAAACCTTCCAATTTTGTAACTTCCACTTTCTTCTAAAGTATAAAAACTAGTCATTAAATTTTATTTTTATTTAGTTTTCTCATGGACAAATGTTACAAATTTAGAACTAAATTAATGATTCAAACTAATTCAAATATTTTTTTAATTTTGGATGATGTTGATAATTTTATACAGTTTTACACATGTAAACATCCAACTGACAATAGCACAGGCCTGTGATGGTTTTATTGTCTTAAAATTGTTGCATGTTTTACAGTAATTCCTGTACACTTAATTTGAAAATAGCCATTTTTCTCCATCCTGTACAGATTTTTCACAGAATCTCATTTATACTTTTACATAAATGGATCATTTTCCGTGAAATAGGTCACATTTTGTTGTGCTTAAAATGTTGACAACCACTGGGTATAGATTTCTTTAGACTAATTTGGTGAGGGTTATTGAGTGTTTGAGAATCCAAGCACAGCAAACATTGTAATAAAAGATGTTAATTGTGGTAAATGAAATAACAATTTGATTTAAGTTTATTCTTTCCAATTTGTAAAAAATCCTTATGTGATAGAAAAAAAAATTTAAATCTGTATAACTAAATTATAGAAAATTATTATTAAAACCTAAATAACCTTTGCGAAGTTTTAGTTTCCAGGCTTGTGTAATTAATGCTGATCTAAAGTAAATCAACATACTGCATTAGGACAGAACAAAGTTGCTGTTCGTTTATTGTGTTTATCTGTCATAGTTTGTTGCAGTCTTCCATGATTCTGAATATATTTCTTGTAGAAAAAGAAAGGATATTTATTGGCATATATAATTTACTTAAGCTGAGTTATAACCTTATGATGCCTTTGTATAACTCTATGATTAAAGAGGTAGTATATTTCCCATAGTGATGTTAGTATCGTTCAAGGTAACTCACTTGATGTATATAGGACTTGCATACTGGTAATGATAACTAATATAGTAATTTAATGAAGTATCTGCTGGATCAAGAGAACGATTCTTGTTTGTATGTAAAGTTACAGCCACACAGCTTGGCCTTCCTGCATAACTTGGGTAGCTGATACCCAAGTCCATAATTACCTATGGACAGCAACAAAACACACTTGCATCTGTCCTGTGGAGAGAAGAGAAATCATTAAGTTGAATATATTTATGTTATGTATGCAAACATTACTTTTGCACAAAATGTTTGACTTTGAAATCCACTTAATTTTTAAATACAGCTATAATTATAAAAGTACTTGCCTTATTAGTTATTGAATGATTTAGTACTACTATTATTAACTTTTTGTTTACTACATATGCATTATATTTCAGAATTAGTAACTGAATGCAGTATGACATAAGTGCTAGTATGAAAGAGAATTGCATAATTTGTATTACTTAATAACTTACACTTTATACACATCTGTCTGTTCTCTGAACAAACAATACCAGTCAGGACGACTTTGCCAAACTTTGTGTACCAGACTAGGATATTTTCCTAAAATGTTAAGTGCAAATAAAATAATTAGTTAAAAAAGCTTTATTTTCAGGGATTACAAAATATAACGGAAACAAATTTAGAGTTTAACAGATATAATAAATGTTTTCATCCTTACTAAAACATGTGACTAAAACATCAGGAGGAATATTTAACTTCCAACAAGGTATGTTACTTCCACTCCCAAATATAGCTATTCTCATACAGTGTTGCCTTCTATTTGCAAAACGTTTTTTCATTACTATAATTTCTCGTTTAATTGTGCTTGCATTAAGATGTTTTTTTAATACTCTTTCAAATCAAATTTGAATATTTGTAGTGATCTTTCATTTTTTAAACCTAGTTATGGAAATTAATCTTCATATTTGTCTTTGTATACCAGCACAGTTGTGTTTTGTTTACATTATGAAATGCAAAATAAATTTTACTGTGTCAGAGGTTGTACCTTCTACCTGCACATTTAATCAAGATTCAAAGGGGACATAACTCGACTTTGGAATTATCATCAATTGTTCATTAAAAGACTGATCATTACTGAAGCAAGTCTTATGCTTCTGATGTTGCCTAACTTCTTCCTCAATGAGCTGAACCTGTTTGGAACCAAGATGGTTTTGACAGCTTTTTTCTTCTACCTGAATTTGTTGTTGATTCTGTTAGGCCTGATACAACATGATTTCATATGGCTGTTCCATTTTTTCCCATTCCCTGATTTCTTATATTCCTCTACCTTCCTTGTTACAGGATACATTTGGTTACATTTTCCTCTCAGTATTTTGTATTTTCACCCTTTTCTGAGCATTTGAATCTTGGTTATGTGATGGTTCTAGGATGCCTTGCTCTCCATAAACTCTGGACCAGTTTGTTTTGACCTACCATCAAGCATTTTTCCATTCATGGATTTGCAACACTTGGAATCTATTTTACCCATTTGGGGCTGGAGTTTGATTGTCTTGTTCTTCTGTCCCATGCCTAATTGTTTTGCCTGTGTCTTACCCTCATGTCTATCCTGTGGTAGTTGCCCACCATCCACCGTGATTTTGATGGTTTCATGGGAGATTTGTTTGCCTTAATTACCTTCTTTTTGACATGTTTATTGACTTTGGCTCTTTCTTTACATGTGTGGTTCCTCTGTTGTTCAGCACTTTTGAGGAAAGACAGTTTTGTTTCATGTTCTTTTACCATCCTCTTATATTTGACATTTAATACCTCACATCAGTCAGTTCTTAGAATCACAGGTAGAATCTGTGAGATCGCAATCAATTTCTCTCAGTGGTTGATCACTTACCTCTTACAGCCTTAGCAATCCCTTTTATCTGTTCCCCATCCTGCTCCTTCCATAAGGAGATCTTCATCTCATTGTTTTCTGCAGTGATGAGTGTTACTTCACTGATAGTATCAAGTTCCAGTCTGGTGAAAGTTATTTATTCAAGTTTATTTATCTATTGTGAGATTTCACCAGGGATCTAAGGGTCTTTCAGATTCTGTCAGAGGGACTTTCCATTTATTTTCTTAGGATTTTCCCACATTTCAGCATATGTATGAGGCAGTACAAAGTCTCCATCAACATGCCATCAAACCTATAGTTTGTCATTCTCAAAAGTTTTATTCCAGGGTGTTTGTAATCCCCAAGAAAACAAGAGACTGGTAGCCAGTGACAAATGTCATGCCTCAGGTGCTTTTTGGTGTGATCTCATTTTACCGCAGAATCATTTCTCACTCTCAAGTAGACTTTTTCTTTGTGTTTATGGAAAGACCAAGGTCAGTGTCTTCAATGCTTACCTCCATATTCCCTTATCAAGACACTACCTTTGGGTTGTTCATACAGGGTGGTTTATCAATTTCATGCAGCCTAGCAGGTAATTAAGGCATTCAACTCGCAATCCGAGGGTCGCGAGTTCGAATCCCATCACACCAAACATGCTTGCCCTTTCAACCATGAGGGCATTATAATGCCACAGTCAATCCCACTATTCATTGGTAAATGAGTAGCCCAAGATTTGGCAGTGAGTGATGATGACTAGCTATCTTCCTTCTAGTCTTATACTGCCAAATTAGAGATGGCTAGTGTAGATAGCCCTCGTGTAGCTTTGCACAAAATTCAAAACAAACCAAACCAGTTTCATTCTCTTCATTTTAGGCTTGCTTCAGCAGTATATGTCTTTTATTGGGTGGTTAAGGCTTTTGCAGGTTTTATGCACACTCAAGGATTATGCTTCCACCACTACATGGATGACAGTTGTTTGTTTGTTTTTTGAAGCAACTCGGGTGGGTTTGTTGATCACATTGGAGAAATTCTTTCTAGCTCCTACCTAATATATTATCCATTTGGGTTTTTGTCAACATTCAACTCAGTTGGGCCCAACATTTTTCCTTTTTTACTCTGTTCAGTGGAACTGATGGTCATCAATACCCTTACTGCTTGCAAGATTCTATCTCTTTTGATGATGTGGGCCTCTATGGTGGCACTTATTCTTGTGGGTCATGCTCATGCGTGATGTCTTCATCATCAATGGAATCTTGTAGGATGGCCAGATGGTTAAGGCACTCGACTCGTAATCTGAGGGTCGTGGATTTGAATCCCTGTCACACCAAACATGCTTCCCCTATCAGCTGTGGGGGCATTATAATTCAAGAGTCAATCCCACTATTCGTTGGTAAAAGAGTTGGTGGTGAGTGGTGATGACTAGCTGCCTTCCCTCTAGTCTTACACTGCTAAATTTGGGATGGCTAGTGCAGATAGCCCTCATGTAGCTTTGCACGAAATTCAAAACAAACCAAACCCTTGAATGTTCTTATTACCCTTTCTTCTTCCCTTTTTGATGATTTGCACTGACAATTGGACAGGGCTAAAACTTACGTGAGAGCTCAATTCTAATCTGGATTTAATCTTTTCACAAATGCTTCGTTTAATAGTGGGTGGTGTTGATCGAGCAGCAAGTCAAGGTATATAAGAAATGTGTCTTACCATATTAATATGGAACTGCTTTGTCTACAGTGGACTTTGGATCGTTTTCTTCCTCTTGCCATCAATCAATTAGTTACAATTTATGCAATCAATTCTATGGTGGTGGTCTGTTTTAATCACCATGGAGGAACCTATTTTTATTCCCTTTGTTCTTGAACATTGAATATCCTGTTTTGGGCACACCCACAAGATATTCATCTCCTGCATGTCATTTTTTGAGTGTTTTCAACCTAGTTGTGAGATTGTTTTTCCTGGCTGGACAAGGGAGTAGTTTTCTAGTGGTTGTACACTTAGGTTGGTACTCCCACCTGGATACATTTCCCTCTATCCTCAATACCAAGTTACCTCTGTTTTGGTCTCCAGTACCTTATATACTTTCTCTGCTGCCAATGCATTCAGTTAGGATTGGACAAACAAATTCCTTTATGTTCGTCCTCCTATCCAACTCATTCTCAAGGAAATTTCTATCATCCATCCATCAGGTCCTTTTGGTTGCCCCATATTGCGAGCTCAACCATGGTTTCTGCAGTTGCTTCAAAACAAATCTGCTCGCCATTACCTTTTTCCAATATTATATCCCTTCTACAGCAGCCTCAGTCCTGGGTAGTTTATCCAACCATTTCTACTCTTTGTCTTCACATCTGGTTTTTATTTGTATATCAGCTTTGAAATCCAGGTTACCACAGTAAGTAGCTTCATTGTTGGCACATTCTCTTCAACCTTCCTCCAGAGAGGTTTATTAGTGTGAGTGGAATGTCTTCTGCCATTGGTCTTTAGGCCAGGGTTTCTCTCCTGCTTGCCCCACTTTTCCTGTTATTAGAGATTTTTCACTTGGTTATTTGATCAGGTGTCTTCGTTTCCTTAATCATTGACTTATCCCATACCTATCATTTTTCCCAGTATCGTAAACTTTTTGCTACCATACCTTGTTGCTCCAGTTACATTCTTTTTATGTTAGATGCCATCCATGGCATACAGCTCTTTCATATTGAGATGTTAATGCAGTGCTTCATCGTTTATTTTACCTCCATTTGAACTTTTTTTATTCTTTTTCTATGTTTCATTTCTCCTTTAAAGTGTATTTCCTCCTCATTTTGACTTGTGGATGTCATCAATTGGGTTTGTTTGCCATCTACCTTTCACTACTTTGTATTATTTTTCTTATTTTTATTTTAATCTGCTTGACCCTTACTTCCCTAAACGTCAGCACTTAAAGAGAATAATTCCTCCTCCTTGCCAGTTTTCCATATCTATTCCTGGTCTCATTTGGATAGACGTCTTTGTCCTGTTCATACTCTTTGTTGTTACGTCATACACATAGCTTCTTTCCATCATAACTGTTCCTGTCTATTCAACCCTTGGCAACTATCCTCTGTTTGCAACCTGTCTATTTCTACCAGTTTGATTTGCGTTTAATGCAATTGGCTTATTCTTTCTTGTATCCTTTTTCCCGTCATTTATTCTGGATATCTTCCCACCAGATCAGGCACCTCACTTTTCCTGGTGTTTCATATGCATTGTTTATAAGAGGAAATTCTACTAGTGGGAATTTGGCCATCTGCATACATTCTTCTTTCACTATCTGCATTGTGTTCCTGTTTCTTCATTATCAAGACAGCATCTTATGCCTTCTGCCATTCTTCAGACCTTGTTGTTTCTAGACCTGTTTTTTATTCTTTACCTTATCCAAAGGCCTATACCATGTTTTTATCTGGATATTACTCTGTAGTGAGTGGTGCATGGTCACATGTACTTCACTTAGGTTGGTACAATAGATAAGGTTTTCTACAAGATTACTAGTAGGCTTATTCCTGACAACATGCTTCTTAAATATACCCATTCTCGACTGTACTCACCAAAGGACTTCATGGGCAAAGCAAAAGGGAATACCTGCTCATCCCTGCTATTACTTATATTGAATAAATCAAGTTTGATCAGCTTTTTAATACAGGGTTTTATGATCACCCATTGCACTGTTTCAAGTTTTGTCATTAATCTAGATTCTCCATCACTTTTCAATCCCAAGCTGCTGGGTTGGTGGACATGTAGATTTCCTCCTAAATGTAAAATATACAATATAGAAATAATGGATCTATTCAGTTGAGAGAAGGGTGGTGATGGTGTTTTGCTGGTGTAGAAATAATTGGGATCCCTTGTCCTACCACCACATTGGTTACTAGTGGTAATGTTTTGAATTTAGAGGTGAACCAATGAACATACTGACCACCCTGTTTAAAAAATAATACTGTCTAAATTGCAAATGACTTGAACTGCCACAATTTTAATTTATGCCCCTTTGCCCTATTGTTTTCATTGTTAAACACAAAAATGTTTGAGGAAGCTATACTTCAGTCAGCTCTGACCCTTCTACTCTCCAGAGAAAACAAGTGTAGAGATTTTAATTTCTCCTCATAGGACAATCCCAGATTTCATTGAAGTGGACCTTCTCTGAATCTTCTCCAATAAAGTCAATTCTTTCTTGAGGAAGGAAACCCAAAACTGTTTATAATACTCTAGATGAGGCTTTGCAAGTGATCTATTGCTAAGTACAGTGCACTGCATAGATGACTCAAGTGATTTTTCTAATCACAACATCAACATATTTTTCTTCAACCATAATATTTAATGTATTTCCATTTGAATTATGGAAACCAACATGCATCACCTGACCTTTTGGATAGTTAAACATAACACTATGTAACACAAATTTTGTTCCTGGATAGTATGTTATTTCTTAATTGCTTACATTCTAAAAGTACAGAAAATGGCCATTATTTACTTCAAACTTTGCTTTTGTAACTTGAATAATGAAATTTATAAATTGACCTATCTTCTATATAAAAACGGACAAATTTGCACATTTTCATTTACAAGTTCTGAATAAATCAACATACGAATCAAGATTTACATGCATTTATATTAAAGTTATATAAAAATGTTTAGTAGTGAGTAGTTTTTCGAGATTTGCGACTGTAATCTAAATCACTTTCACGTATCAGCCCCTAAATATGGTCTCCTATCATGTTTTTGTTATATACTCCTTGGTAGCGGCATTCAAAGCCCAATATATCTTAGTGTAAGTGCTCGCGTTGCTCTTCTTAGTATGCTCCCATATTCTCCTTGAATTTATCAAGATGAGCATCACGGATGTGGACTTTCAGGGATATCCTGCAACCCATTTTGCCGTAGTTCTTCACCAGAGTCTCAACCAGTTCCACATAATTTTCGGTCTTGTAATTGCCCAAGAAGCCCCGAACCACTGCAACAAAGCTGCCCCAATCTTTTTTTCCTTCCTACTGAGCTTCTTGGGGAATTCTGTGCACTCCAGGAACTTCTTTATTTGTGGCCCAATGAAGACACCAGCTTTGACCTTTGCCTCAGACAGCTTAAAGAAGTCTCAAAGGTGCTTGAAGGCTGCAGACTCCTTATCAAGAGCTGTGACAAATTGTTCCATAAGACCCAATTTTATGTACAATGGTGGGAACAACACTTTCAGAAGGTCCACTAGTGGCTTACACTTGACATTGTGCCTGCCTCTCCACAGAGAACTCAGCCCACTGTGGTCAATGCTTGTTGTTATAGTGTGCTGCAGTGTCCCTGCTGTCTTAAAGCAGAGACAACAAGGAAAATTGGTATAGTCATCTTGGAAACACATCAGGAATGTCACTATTTTGAAGTCTCCGATAACCTCCCAGTCATACTCATCATACTTCAAAGCTTCTAGCAAGGTCTTGACACTGTTGTATTCCTCGTTGAGGTGCACCAATTGAGCCAGGGGAAGAGATGGATACTTATTCCCATTATGGAGCAGCACAGCTTTGAGGATTCTGGATGAGCTATCAATGAAGAGGCACCACTCGTTTGGGTTACAGGCAATTCCAATTTCCTGACACAAACTAGATACATTGTGGCAGAAGCAGAGCCCATCTTGACAAGTGAAGAAGCTTGAAAAATATCGGTGACACTTCCTCTTACTTGAACACTTTCATCTAACAAATCCCACTCCTTGAGCCTAGATATCAAAAGCTTAGCATTCAACTTTGTTAGACCAAGATCTTTAATCAAGTCATTGAGGTCTCTCTGGATGGGATATTATGGGTCTCTCTCACTAGCTGCTTCTTGAAATTGTAATCTGGATTTTCATCATCTACCTTCTCTTCTGATTTGCTACTCTCTTCTGAGGATGACTACTTTTTGTACGTTATCTGCTCGTATAGCAGAATGTGTACAGGGAGCTCAGGGTAGTGTGGCACTGGGGTGACGGATGATGGAAGGTCTGGGTACATAATGGCAGATGCATTTTTCCAGCCCGACATTTGGAAGGGTCCACCATGCAGAAGTAGCAATTGCTTGAATGGTCAGTGGGTTCATGCCAAATTCTTAGAATAGCGAACTTCATGGCTCTCTTTTCCCCTCTATACCATCCTGCAAAAGAGCAAAATAAAATTGTTGTTATGAAGAATAAATTTATTTTATCCACAACTAATATGTAATAGGTTCATACAAGATATTTTATACGTGATATTTTTCTATTCTAAAAATTAAAATATATTTAAATTTTAAAAGGTATAAAATTTGTATTATATAAAATCTTACTATTCAAGCAACAAAAAATTAACCATTTTATCTTTTTTTTTTTTTTGCAGTGCTCGTAGGTAAAATGAGGTGCCCAGAGTTTTTCTTGATCTCCAACAGGCATGCTGAAATGTGCCATGTAGGCTTCACACATTTTAGCAGATGCTATCACAGGGTATTTTTTCCCTCTTGTCTTGATGAATTGGCCACATTAATAGCAGAATGCGTCTGGAGAATGCTTGCAGCTCCTTGATGTCATCTCTAATAAAATCAGATAGGTCTATGTGTTCACTAAGGTACCTAAATTAAACTGAAGTGGTGAGTGGTGAGCCCCTGTATATATATATTGCTATGGAAAGTTCTAGAAAATTCTAAAAGGTTCTTGAAAATTCTTGTAAGTTCGAGAAAATTGTCTCTCAGCTACTCAGCACTTAATCTACCTGGAATATTCTGAAAAATGGGTAAATTTGAAAATTTCATTACCCAGGTCACAAAAGCAAAGTTTGAAGAGAAAAATAGGTCTTTTCCATTTACTTTATGCATAAGCAATTGGGAAATAACACTTTCTACCCAGGAACAAGAAAAAGTAAAAATTTTGTTACATAGTGTTATTCGTTCCAGTATTTTTCCTATTGTGCTGGTCATACTGATTGGGTGGTAACTATTTGGTTTATTGTCTGGCTTACCCTCTTTATGGACTATTGAAATATTCACTTGTTTCCAAGAAATTGGGATACATCTTGATTTTAATATTAAATTAAATAGTTGTTTTTATCGCTTCTGTCACTGTTATTTCTTTATTCATATTTTCTGTTGTATTGTCTTTATTTGTTTCGTCTTTGTTGTTTTAATGTTATTTATATTTATTGGGAAAGGTGGTTTGCACATTTCTTTGTTTTTGTTACAAATAGATTTACTTTCTTGTAGATGTGAGTATTCATGTTGGGTTCGTAACGTGCTCAGCAATTGTTCTATGAAAGCTCTGCTTTATCTTTTTATGTGCTACTATATTATTGATTTATAGTGGTGGATATTTTTCAATGTGGAATGGAATCCCTCAAGAGCATCTTGCATCTCGGTGGGACCTCTATCATTAATAAGGTTTAAGTACCATGTTAATAAAAAAAAAAACTTAAGTGGTCCCGTGGTTTAATGGTTATAACTCTGGACTCTAAATCCAGCAATTCGAGTTCAAATCTCGGTAGGATCTGTATTTTTACTTGAGGTTCCACGCTAGTCGCAGAGCAAGCAGGACGTGCTGATATCTCTGCCATTATACTTTTCAAGACGAAAGGATAAACTACGCCAGCTATACCGCCAGTATCGCCGGTAATTGTCGACGGTCTACCGTCGCACCTAACGCTGCTACAAGTCGCTACGTTCATCGCCCACGCCAATCCAGGGGCAACCACCGAACCTTCTAGGATCCAAATCCTGTGCCAGCCATGGAACACTGAAATTAAAGTAAGTTGTTCCCCTGTCAGTCTTTTCTCAGTATTCCTCAAGGGCGTCGACCCAACCATACAACCAGAAGAAATCAAACTAGCCATAGAATCTCAAATCCAGGCCAAGTTACATGCTGTACATCGAATTTTCTCCAGAAACACCAATCTACCTACGTACTTCATGAAGATAGTGACAACGTCGAAGTACAGTGCTGACTGTATTTTATGTGACGGGTGTTACTATCACATATTTCACTTTAGAGCCGAAAGCTCGCATCGCCACCCTTCAACTCGTGGTCAAGCAAAGTGTCCAGACAACCAACGGACAACTTTCAACGGAAATACCGCTGAGTCCAGAACCAGCCAGAAAAAACACGAATGCAGATACAGGCAACTCAACCCTGAAGATGACAACTCCCACTGGTAACAACACGCCAAGATTTAACAATCCAAGGAAGACAAGTGATAGTTTATGCCAGACCTCAGTTTCAGTTTCACGGAATTCAGCCACCAGCCAGACTCAGACCATTCACAAGACAACTATCAGTTCAAACAGAAAAACAGACTACAATCACTCGGAAGACACAAACGAAAATTACAAGAAGAACAATTCAATGAAGAAGAACAGCCAGTTGATTGACCACCAAGCTCACGTTTTTGTCTATCGCCACTGGGCATCAGGTGTGAACGCAAGTTCAACTTGAAGTTCCTCCCTGTTCCACATGACTGCAGCTAGCAGTTTTCCTAGTCACCAGACAACCAGCCACTTGTATATCACTGCCACAATCCATCAGTTTTCTTTGAAAGTGGGTTTTCTCGGGGTACTCCCGTTTCCCTCACCCCCAGCTAAAACTCTGACATTGTATCTATAGATCACAGCCAAGGCAACATTTTTGCCTAGTCCTGAAAAGAGCCGTTTTAGTCAATTTTAAATCAATCTCTAGTCAGTGTGTAGTAATCGCTAGCCGTCAGGTTATTCTGACGATGGGCTCAGGCCTGACTCACTTCCCTTATGCCGCCCTCGTCCAAATGTCCCTTCTCTCGTGTCATTTTCACATACCCCACCTCACTTCTTCACCTTAAAGAAATTAAAACAAAATAAAGACAAACTTCCATGAAAATTTCAACAATCTTTCACGTGAGTGGATGAAGAAGAACCACAACGTTCCTGACCACCCCAGTTGGAGAGAGAATTCTTCAGACTTCTCTCTCTCTAAACTAAACCCCTGCCGCGTTCGTTTGCGTTTTTGCACACAAACTCACTTGAAGACAAAAGGTGGAAGACTTTCAAAACGTCGTCCTCTACACTTGTGTCTCCACAACAGGCAGTTGCCGTCCATTCTACAGAGGATCTGCAACTTGTTTTATCACTCAATCGCGGTTGGTCAGTGAAAACACTAGAATATTCCCTTAAGCATCATTAGCTAGCATTTCACTAATACATTCGTAAGTTAATGTTTACTAATAGATATCTTAATCTCTAATTTTTAAACCTATGGAAATTTCAAGCACTTTGCTTGATCTCGAAATCAAGAAAATCTCGATAATCAGACATGATCAGATCTTGTTAGCACTAATAAATATAAATTAAATTATTATTTGAATTTAAATTTAGAACGAATTTGTCTCTGATTTAGATCTAGAACACGAGCCCCTAATTTATTATGTTACGTGCATTTCTAAATATAAATTTAACTTAAACAAACACTGATATTAAAATAAATATATGATAGTAAATCCGTCACACTACACACCCTAATCTTGAGTTATTTCGAGTATCTTTTATCTCAATATCCTCTGAGAAAAGCTTTAGAAATGGCGTTGAGCATGTTTTGTTTTCTGTCAAAAACTTTTCTTAAAATGCTCCAAATACTTTGAAGATATCATTCATATAACTTACCTATAAAAGGTTTCAGCCCATTTCTTACCAACAATATACGGCTTCGTTCTACCTCATTACTATTATCATTATTAATGTTCTTTACTAGAATATAAAACATTTTACACAACTATCTTCATTTCAACAAAATTTCATAATACAAGTATATGTTGATAATACTAACAACAACAGAAAAACCATTTGCAATTCAAGTAATATGTAGAATCTGAAAAAATGGCCAAGAGATATAAACTTTCTAGATCTCTGTTTGGGATCTGTAAAAACTTATCTTTATACCAAATCCTATGTAAATTGGCTGAAATACAGCAGAGTGACTGTTAAAAAACCCCTCAAGGTATGCTTTCTGTGAACCCCTATAATTACTCAAAATGGGTAAGTCTATTTTTTAGTTTGTCAATGTGTGGGACTTCTCGAAAAGCATCTTTTTACCAAACACCATGTAAGTTGGTCAAAATGCCGCCGAGTAATTGACAAAAACAAGATTATTATAGGTTTCTCGTGATCTCTGACCTCCTCTAAAACGAATTGAAACTGCAATCCTTCTTTATGTCAATGTATTGGGCGCAACAAAAATTTGTTTCTGTCAATTTTCATCTTGATTGCTGTAAATAGAACCCCACAGTAGCCCAAAACATACATTCTTGAGTTGTGTGATACTTTGATCCTTAACCCCATAAAATCCTTAAACATCTAACTCAAAAATAAAAATGGCGTCAGGGAATACAGTAAGAAGGTGTGACTCTATTAAGTTTCAAGTCAGTCCGCCAAGAAATTAAGAAATAGTCGTCGATGGAAGGTATTTGGAAGAAGAAAAATAGCATGTTTCTCTGCGGAGACGTAGAAAAGATGTAAACAGTTGTTTAATATTTCATATGGGAAGTACACCTTATATTAGTTTCAGATTGCTATTTCAAACTACTTGTTAAACATTAAAATAATAAAAACTTAAGAAATACAGTAATATATATGTGTGTGTGTGTGTTTTCTTATAACAAAGCCCTTTTGGGCTATCTGCTGAGTCCACCGAAGATACAGTAATGACTTGCAATCTTACCTAAGAGGATGGAGAACCAAAAATGCCGTAAAAATCGGTGGCTGTACCAAAACACGTTGTAGCATATTTCCCTTTATTAAGAAAAAAAAAAAAGAAGATAAAAAGGCAGTTATTTTATTGGTTTAATTTAGCCTCACATTCAAGTTAAGTGACAAGTTTATTTCAGCAGTTTTAGGTTGTAGCAAAACAAATTTCTCTCTGTGTTATATCTCTCACTATGCAAGCCAAATTCAATGCATTACTCTACAGAACTAAACATCGCACTACAATTTTGATGTAAACATTCATGTTTTCCAGTGGCTCAGCAGTTATTGTCAAGGTTTATAATGTTAAAAGCGAACTTTCAATACCCATGATGCGCACAGCACAGCTTTGCTCTTATCTACAAACAAAGCAAACATTTACTTTGTATTAAATACCCACTTTCAACATATTCAATTCGTTTTTTACTTTTCATTTTATCCCCTCTGCATAATCTAATATTCTTGAAAAAGTGACCGTTTTAAACAGAATTATTGGTCCGGCATGGCCAGGTGGTTAAGACACTCGACTTGTAATCTGAGAGTTGCGGGTTCGAATCCCTTTCACAGCAGACATGCTCGCTTTTTCAGCCGTGGGGGCGTTATAAAGTGTCCATCAATCCCACTATTCGCTGGTAAAATAGTAGCTCAAGAGGTGCCTTCTCTCTAGTCTTACACTGCTAAATTAGTGATGGTTAGCGCAGATAGCCCTCATGTAGCTTTGCGCGAAATTCAAATTAAACTAATCAAGATTATTATTTGAAGACCTAGGGTTAACAAACAAAAAAATTAAAACCGAATGACACGACATGATAGGAATAGTTTGAATCAACTAGTAATGAATTTGTCAATATAACAGTTTTTCAGAAATAAATGACAGGCAGTTTTATTTAACTTTTAAAAGGCAAACTTTGTTATCCGTTACTAAATGTTGTTGTTTTGACTTAAGCACAAAGCCACACAATGGGCTATCTGTGCTCTGCTCACCACGGGTATCGAAACCCGGTTTTTAGCGTTTAAGTCCGCAGAATAAATGAAGAATGTTATAATGTATACATATCCATGGGCGCCAACAGAAATATTTTCAGTGGGGAGAAGGCAAAATATATATCTAGGAGATCAGCTTTTACAGTAAAGTCAACAGACTAAAATAATATGTGTTATATGTGCTTAAACTAAGTGATACATTTACAATTTTATTAACAATTAAGAAAAATATGTAGTTTAACGTAATGGGCAGTTGTCTCCTCTTATATCCTTATGTGAATATGTTTTAAACTTACATCTATGCATCAGTCAAGCTGCTATAACTTATGCTCTTATGGTATACGAGGGCTGTTCAAAAAATACGCGGACTGACGTCATAAAACAAAATGTACTTTATTTAGAAGTTACAGGTCTGGGACTCCTTCAAAGTACTCTCCTCCCCAACGCACACACTTATCCCAACGGTGTTTCCACTTGTTGAAACAGTCTTGGTACGCTTCTTTTGTAATGTCCTCCACCTCCTTCGTCGCATTTGCCTTAATCTCGGGAATCGTCTCAAATCTTCTTCCTTTCAAGGGTCTTTTGAGTTTGGGGAACAAGAAAAAATCGTAAGGAGCAAGGTCAGGTGCGTAGGGGGAGTGGGGAAGAACAGTGATCGAGTGTTTGGCCAAAAACTCACGAGTTCTGAGGGCTGAATTTCGCAGCAACGCAGTGCATCTTCAATTTTTCGGTCAAAATCTCGTAACAAGATCCAACTGATATCCCACACTCTTCAGCAAGCTCCATGACAGTCAGACGTCGATTTGCCCGCACCAGGGTGTTGATTTTGTCGACGTGTGAATCGTCAGTTAACGTGGAAGGAGTCCAGGACGCTCATCATCTTCAATGGACTGTCGACCATCCGTAAAACGTTCATGTTACTTGAAACATGCCGTACGCTTCATAGCAACATCACCGTAAGCCGTGTTAAGCATAGCAAAAGTTTCAGTCGCAGATTTTCCAAGTTTAACACAAAATTTCACAGCAAGTCGTTGCTCCTTCAGGTCATTCATTCTGAAATCCGCCAAACGAAAAAATCGCACTTCACTTAAAACCGCGTAGCTAATACACAAATGAAGATATCTGCAATCGGGAAATGGCGTCGTAATCAGCTGATTTGTGCAAACCTAGCGACACCAAGCGGATTCCCCTGGAACCAACTGGAGCCGCGCAATTCAAACAGTCCGCGTATTTTTTGAACAGCCCTCGTATGTGAGTGTTTGGTTTATGGCTGTCTTGCTAATGTCCCTAATTCTGATCTGTCAACCATAGAGAATAGGAAAGTGGCCGGCATCACTCACTACCAATGCTTGGGCTGTTATTTTATCACTGAATAGTGTGTTTGGCTGGCACTTTATAAATTCCCCAGGCAGA
Organism: Tachypleus tridentatus; assembly: GCF_004210375.1. NCBI lineage: Eukaryota > Metazoa > Arthropoda > Merostomata > Xiphosura > Limulidae > Tachypleus > Tachypleus tridentatus. The sequence continues at coordinate 12,096,924 of NC_134832.1, read as the reverse complement.
ATAAAAACGAGCATATTCAGCTCGTTTACAAATTAAGCGTTCTAGCCAGCAGGCTATACTATGCCCTATCTGTGATAGTAAAATGCAATGGTTGAAATCTTATGTCCGCACAAATAATTAGACGTTTAAGGCCTACTCAGATCTGCAGTTACAGAATTCGATATCACACGAGGGAAGATCCCAACCATTAAAAACCCAGCCATCAAGAACTATAAAAAACATACAAAATATCAAATACAAAGCAACACGTTAAAAATAAAACTATTATATTCAACAAAATATTAATTAACTTTTTAATGTCTGTTTGGGTTCTTTGTGGCACTTTGGAGCAGAGCCTATCTTTTGTCTAAATTCAGTTCAATTAACGTTATTGGATATAACAGTAGATCTTCCTTTGAACCCCACAGCTCCTGAGCAACCAACTTGTTCCAAACAAACCTGAAATATGGCATTGAATAAGAATATAACAAATAAAGGACAACGACCGTTGCAGTCCCTGTCACACAAGGAACTGTAATACAAAATAGTAGACACTACTTGACTTGTCTAACACCGGGTGTGGAATGTAAAAATTGTACTGTTTTAATGTGAAGGCATATGGTTAATCATTATTGTGTAAGAAAGTGTGCATGAATAGCTTTAATTATGTAAGATTAATAGTTAAATCACTAGCACCAGTACACTAAGTATCATTTTCAACAATTCAATACATATTTGATTTAATTTATAAATACCCTGACACAAAACTGTCAGTTTACTGTATAACACTTTGCTAATTCAAAATTAGACAAAGAATCCTTTATCTTTGCTCTAAAAACTTCAGATGATTAATCTGATAAAAAACAAAAACATCTTCGCAGGGTCACCTATTATATTTTATTATTAGGTAACAACATACAGTGCCATTAACTTAATTTAGCAGTGACAGGTCGGATAGTTTGTTTTTTAATTTTGCGCAAAGCTACACGAGAGCTATCTGCACTAGCCGTCCCTAATTTAGAAGTGTAAGACCAGAGTGAATTCATCACTACCAACTCTTGGGCTCCTTTTTTATCAAAAAATAGTGGGATTGACAGTTATTTATAACGTCCCCAGAGGTGAAAGAGCGAACATGTTTGGTGTAACGGAGATTCGAACCCGCGACCCTCAAATTACGAAGCGATTGCTTTAACCATCTCGTTAGAGAAAGCAGCTAGTTAACACCACCCACTGCCAATTCTCCGTTACTTTCTTATTAACGAATAGTGAGATTGACAATCAAATTATAACGTTCCCACGACTAACGGGATGAGCGTATTGGGTATAGGGATTGGAACCCGCAACCCACAGACAACGAGTCAAGTGTTTGAGCCCCCAAGCTGTTTATTCAGGAATAGATGTGATTTAGTAAATACTTGTAAAAATAAGCAGACAGATATGCGGCTGAGTTCTTGTGTTGCTAGTATATCAAAAATTCTGAAGGAAAACATCTTTCCTATCAGATAACAGTACCTTCACCATAGTATCAAAAATAAGCAAATAAGCACAATTCCATTTTGTTAGTGGTGCTGTTTCATATAGAATGAAAGAAAGGTTTGGGTGTTAGTTCGAGCATTAATATCTTGGGGAAGGAGCTTATTGCAGAAATTAGCACCAAGTATGTCTTGTGATACATTGAAATCAAGGTGAGAAATCACCAAATCCCAACCTGAAGGGCACAAATAGTAGCCTGTGCAATCACAAATTTGGAAAGGAGTCATAGTACATCCAAAGCAATAAGTTATCTTTCATGTAACTTATAAGAGTTCAGTTTGGTGTTGCTACTGTTTCTGTAGTAGTGGAACCAGTGCACAAAACAATGTTTTCTTTGTACAAATATTGTTGTACTTGCTTGGACAACTATTGGTCAAAGTACTCGCTTTGTGCTAGTGCTCATTTGCAATTATGGATAAATGTCCATTCAGCTTTCAGCTTGAATGGTTAGTGGTGTTGTGGGTAAAGCAGACGTGATTCCAACTGCATAACTATTGCTATCTCAGCTGCACTATATCTGGAGGTATATTTCGAGACTCGTCCAGATAACCCAAACTTCAAAAAATACAATAAACTGAATAGACTGGTCGTAGAATTTGCTGATGTGTTGTTTGTTAATGGTATTCTTGGTAAAATAATAGTAATATTACATCACACAGAAACAGGATGATGCAAGTCTAATAAAAAGAACAACAAAGCCTTTAGAAAAGCCAGATAGTCATTGTCAGTGCAGAAATACAATGTGAAAAAGGTACACATACATAGTTGAGAGTGTTTAGTAATCTTAAGTAGTAATTGTGAAGAATGAAATACTTCCAAGCAGAAACATAACATCCATTGAAAAAATTTGAGGCCATGCTGTAAAGCCTAAATATTGTGTAGGGTTTTAAAATATTTTAATCACGTATGTTCCTTTCACGAATGCACTGTTTAAACCTCTCGCTAATTGTAGCACGTTGCTGAACACACTTGTGCATCTTAAGCTAAGGCAGGGCTCATATACTATATTTTTTAAGTGAAATCAAGGATCTGAAAACTTTATATGACAATACATATAAAACAGTATTATGCAATGACATAAAATCGTTAGAAACCACAAATTCTATGACTTGTGATGAAAATCACTAAACTGCAATTTTCCCCACAGTCAATTTATTGAGTCTCCATCCCCACTTTCTATTACGTTAGAAAAATAACTATTTTTTACATAATGTAAGAAAGTAGGAGTTAAGGATGAAACATATTTTTATAAATATTGTATCACTCGCAGTGCTTGAAGGATTGCCAGATTTTTTCAATAGCAGCAAGCCCAAAGCTGACAAAGCCAATTACACTTTAACTAACTCATGTTAATAAATGTAATTCTGTTAAAACATACATTAGAACAAATTAGTAACAATTAACTTAGCGGTAGAATAATATAACACATTACAGGTGCATTGTGTACTTCTTTATTTAATTCTGCTATCAGGAGACATGCTCTTTTTGATGTAATTTTTAACTATTAGTTTTAGTAGCTATTATAAAGTGACAGATTTACATTTTAGTTATTTGTCATTTTGAAATGGTCTAAATATGATGCAGCAGTTAAGTTTATTGATAAGTAAAAGTCAAATATGTGCTCATTACTAGTACTGTTCTGATGAAAAACTATCTTCACTACAATTCAAACAATGTCCATACTACTATCTCAGTCTGAACTTGGTTCCTACTCCTTCTTTTGCTTGTGCACTATACATCCATCCGCTGTAGAATTTTTTTTTTTTTGGTTGGAAGTCCTTACAGCACATTTCAAGTTTTCTCAAACAAATTTATAAAATACTAGCTAGTTTTATTGACAACTGGTTTCTCAGATTTGATTTAACAATGCTCGTCAGAGAGAATACATCTACACTGCTTAGAAACTTTACCAACAAATTTACAGCAAACTCTAGAAGTTCCCTTAAACAGTTATCACTGTTTGGACAGGTTTTTAAACACCGTAGTAGTTAGGGTGCTACCCACACAACGTATCGCTAGAAGGCGCCACACGTATGTGAACATTAGGCTATGGGGAAGAGAACATGTAGAGATGATGACGTCATAGTTCCAAGAAATCTTACTAGATAACGCTGGTGTAATGTTTGTTTGTTTTTGAATTTCGCACAAAGCTACTCGAGAGCTATCTGTGCTAGATAGTCATAACCACCTTCCGCCAACTCTTGGGCTACTCTTTTACCAACGAATAGTGGGATTGACCGTCACATTATAATGCCCCCACGGCTGAAAGGGCGAGCATGTTTGGCGCGACGGGGATGCGAACCCGCGACCCTCAGAGTACGAGTTGAACGTCTTAACCCACCTGACTATGCCGGGCCTGGTGTGAAACAATGATGTCAACAGAAAGAATGGTGTCATAGCACCATGAATGCATTATTTGGGATGTGTTGTTAGACTGTTATGACAGACAGACAGTAGATCATATTTCTAACAATGGAACCACAATTATGATTAGATCATCATAAATGTCTTAACATGTAATCAATGGCTAGATTTAATTATGTCCTACAATCGGTTTATATACAACACACTAATTCGTTAGTTGTACATTCAATTACACCTTTTTACATTTCCTGATCTTTTATATGTGCATCACTTATGTCTTGAAAAGGACAGTTATTTAACATGCAAACTAATAACAAACTTATTGGTTCACTAATTTGTCTTTATCCATATAATTATGTTATTGACAAAATATTATTTCTTGACAAGAAAGTACACAACCCATTTTGATTAAATATACTGATTATAGTTTTAATATCTATATTTAAGCACACTTTTTACAATCATTATCCTTAAAATAATGCAGACAATATATGTTTTACAAAAACACTAGAATATTGTTGAGCGAAGTGAATTTTCGAGATATATAATAGTTATATACATTGTCGGTTTGATACAGTTTGTTTCCTATACACCTTGGAAGCTACAACTATGATAAACGCCTATAATTTGGAAAACTAAAATTATCTTACCCAGGACGTCTATAGATTTCGAATATTACAAACCATTTAACTGCAGTGAATTACCTTCTAACGTAACTTGAGCGGAAATATTCACGTGTGAAGGGATAGCTAGCCAGCCGTAAGTGTTCTGTACTGATATAAACTCGAAAGTAATTCGATCATCGTGAACCGATGATAAAATATTCAGTTCCAAACCAGAGAAAAGACTCCATAGTATTTGTAAATTTGTAAAACTTTTGTATATAAATCGTTATTTGTAATAACCGTTATTTTAACTTGCATTATTGTTTATATATTAAAATATATTTGTGTTAAGAAAGAAAACTGTGTGTATCAATCTTATTGGCAAATGTAATAAATTACCTGCCTGCAATTTTTGTAAACAAAATAACTGGTCATGTTATGACTGTTTTGGTGTTTGAAAAAGAAGAAAAGGTAGCAACACCCAGAGCATTTGTATCTATATAAGAACGTAGTTTCACAAGATAGCCCGACGTTGTTGATTCAGCCACTGATATAAGGGCTGATGAAATTACGGAGGAATTTAGACTTTTTGTGTTTGTTGGTTCTACGTCTTTGACAAATACCCATAACTATTCTACGTGATACTGGGGCGACTCAGTCATTGTTGTTCGAAGGTATACTGCCTTTAGATTCGTATTCTGCCACTGGTGAATTTGTTATTGCTCGGGGTACTGAGGATGGCTTTGTTAATGTTTGTCTACACATCATTTATTTAGCATTAGACCTTGCTTCGTGACCAGTATGGTTTTGAGGGAAAAGTTGCCAAACTCAAAACGGTTACGTAATCGCTTTTTCATTTAAGTCTGACGTTTTTGTTGAGAAGAATCTGAATATGTTTTCCTCGAGCTCAAAATCAGAAATTAAACCAAAACAAATAATAAACATGTATTCAGAGGATAATATTATAGATTTCTCTCAGACATTTTTTTTTATCCGATGAGAATATTGTGAATAACTGTCCTTCTGACAATTCTTAAATGAGTGGCAATGATAAACGTAATGGATCTGATTCTCCTGAAGTTGTATTTGTTAGAAGTAAACTGAACGCCGAGCAAAAATATAATCCACATATTTCTTCATTAGCTAAATATACACTCCTAGAGATGAACTGGAAAAAGTTCCAAATGGTTACTTTTTCAAAAATGGTGTGCTCATGAAAAAAATGAAGACCACCATCGTTGTTCCAAAAGCATATCATTCTGAAATATTGAAAGTTGCCCATAAATTCCTCATGCGAGGTTATTTAGGTGGCAACAAGACATGTGACAAAACCATGAAACATTTATTTAGGTCAAAATTAGGCAAGATTTTTCTCAATTTGTAAAACTTCTTATACATGCCAATTGGTTTGAAAACCTAACCACAAAATTTCTGTTGCTCCTTTTAAACCTATACCAGCTTTCAAAGAACACCTCAGTCATGTGATTTTTTACTGTATTAACCAAAATGGGTAACATTTGTTTTTAAGCATTTTCACGTGTTGTGTATTTCTATGATCATAAGGTTATTTGTATTGATTATGTTGGTATTATTGAATTATTATAATTTTTTGACAATGTGTTACATTTAATGTTTTGTTGCCAATATGTTTCTATGTGTGTGTATATATACGTATGTATGTGTGTATATATATATATATCTTAGTTAATAATTGTCTAACATCCTAAAAATAGAGATGTTACAGATTTATCAATATATATTTATTTTAATATCAACGTTTGTTTTAGTTAAATGTGTATTCAGAAATGAATTATTCTTTGTAAGTTTGCAAAATTTTGTGTATAAATCATTGGTTGTATTAACCGTTATGATAAATTCTATTGTTGTTTGTATATTAAAATATATTTATATTAAGGTACAAAAATGTATATATTAATTTTGTTGGCAAGTATCGAAATAAACTTCTGAATTCAAATCGTAATAAGTTACAAATATCAGTGTACCCGTACAGAACAAAACCGAACCATTTTTTTTTCTTTAAGGAAAAACTCGTGTAATTCGTGTTGTATGTGTTAATAATTTTATTATTATAGGGTCCTCTATTTTATCTACATATCAATTAGAAAGGTAGATTTATGTGCACAAATTTCTTATTTTTGAACTTACTTAAATACTATATTTCATGCTGAAAAGTTATTGAATAATGAGATTAAATCACCTTATAAATACATACACTAAACAAGTGCATCTTCTCTTACAAGTGCTGAAGGAAGATCACTGTAAACCATGTGAAATCGACAAATTTACGATAGAATCCCATTCTTGTAACATGTTAAATCATGATTAATGTGTATGATTATATATGTGATCTGTAGAACCAAGAATGAGTAAATTTATTGTTCAATATATGTTTAATCAAAGAGCAACAATTAAATTTATATGGTCTTAATAATGAAACTTTCTGGGAAAGTGTTGAGAAAGACAACTTTATCTACGATCTTTAAAATATAGGGTGCATATCATACCTTTCAAGATTTTAAGTACAAATAAAATGTGTAAAATAAGTGGATAGAAAGAAAAAACTTTCTTGAGAACGTATTTCAATTTGTTGTTTCTTATGTGTGTGTTTTTGCTTACAGCAAAGCAATGTCTGGCTATCGTATCAACTGAGAAGAATCGAACCCCTGATTTTAGCATTGTAAATTCAAAAACTTACCGCTGTCCCGCTGCGGGGACTATTGCTTCCTCTAATAAAAGACAATAAAATAGGGATACTTTTATTCGCATTTTAAACGTCTATCATGTTTACTGTCTCTAATTACCGAATAAACTTCAGAACCAAAACAAACTGTGTACATACTATACTTTAACAATGAAGAACTACATGTAACGATATACTAATGATTAAAGATTGCTATCTCATTCTTTCTTCCATGTAGTATATTTGCATCAATCTAATTAGTAGTAGTAATGAAAGGAACTGGAAATTTGTAATTGAAAAGTGACCCAGCTTTAACTGAACATTAGACTGTTTTGTAGACAAGTATTAAAAATCAGAATATGTCTGAATTTATATAACCATGCTTATCAACACTAATCAGCCAATTTTGTCACGATTCGAGTACATGTAAATATAATTCATTGTATTGTATAATAAAATCGTAAGACTAATACATTTCAGAGACAAAACTAATTAAAGCATGGTGAACATTAAATGTATGCAGAAAATACATAATTAAATAGGCTAACTGGAATAAGAAGATCTAAGAAACTATAGCAGGTGCACAACACTTTTTATGATAAAATGTAACTAATGTTATGAAAAGTTCAGGTACTTACGAAAGCCAGCGTTAAAATTAGGGTTTGAGACGTATTCAAACAGATCTCGTCAAGTACGTTCTAAAAACATATAGTTTTACATATTTAATATCATTATAATGTTTAAACTTAGCTGCCGTATAAAGTAATCCTTTGGCCATAGCGAAGCATGAAAAACGCCAGAAAAAAAAGATAAATAAACAAGGTAATTTAAACACTTGCAACTAGGTATCGGAAAAAAAGGTAAGCAAACAAGGCTGGAGATATTCGTGATGACGAGAAACCCACTTGAAGTAAAAATGTATCATCCTTGCGAACCTGATGATGACCTAAGAAGGTCGAAACGTTGTTCTCTGCTTTATTTTGATAAAAGTACTTATACCCATACCAACCGCTCTAAGATACAAGGCTAAAGATACTGTAGACATTATTTACTAAAACTGTAAATCCCTATTTTGTCTCCATCAAATGTAATTCTAAACATGGAACCAAAATAAGGGTTTGTCATTTGAGTAAACAATGCTTACAGTATCTCCAGCTTTACTCACTTTTCACGATCCCTAGCTGCAAGTGTTTAAATTTTCAATTTTGTATTTACTTTGTTTATTGCGCTTGATCTTGTATAGTTTTATGGTTGTAGTAAAACATTCATGTATATGTGGGTAACACATTATCCTTCAAAGTTTCATGACATCTGATGTCTAGATATAGTATCATGGTTCTGTTGAGTCAAATTGATCATGATTTAAATCATGATTTGACTTAAAATTTAAACTCGTAGATTCAAAAATGGGCTGAATATATAAGAAAGGAATATTTTGATTGCAAATATCATAAACACCTCTATAACTCAAAATAAGATATTATTCGTCCACATTTTTATTATTTTAATATAGATTCGTGAAATTACAAGTTGTAGATAAACAGAATAAACTCAATTCTGAACCATTACTCTTGCAGTTAGGTGAACCAGTCTAGATGCTAGTTTTTCTACACATGAGATCACATGTGATTAGGTTTCAGTGGTCACCTGACATGTTAGTCACGTAAATATTGCTTTCTCTTTCTGTAATGATTGCTGTTAGATGATATGACATTCCAAAAAAATTTAGACAGACTTAGAATTGAATACAGTTCTAAAAGAAGTTCTCACACTTCCACTCAGATCACCCACTCTTGGTCTTTATTATTATTATTATTTAGTAACTACTCACAAAGAAACTGACCAAGGAGTTAAGGGTGCTCGTTGTACCGTAAGCGAATCTTTCACGTCTTATGTTTCGTAAAAGGTTTCTTTTTTGCACGTCGGAATTAAACTTTTTATCGAATCTCTACTCATCGTCAAAAATTACCCTTAGCATTCTTCTAACACGTGGTTTAAACAAATAACTGATCAAGGGCATCTTCCATACACGTTATTCAAAATTTATATGCAGTTTTTTTTCTTCTTCCTTTTTATTTATATAAGACAATTATTTATGTAATGCCAGCAGCTTTGAATAAGATAAAATGAATCTGCACTATTAATTTTTGTACAGTACAATACATTCAGCAATTTGATTTCTAGTTCGATACACAAGTTGAAATGATTTCGTTTTTCACTGTTCTTTGTCTGACGTGAAACATTAAATGATTTCATATATCACTGCCCTTGGTTCCAAGAAAAAAATAACCTTTTTATTTAATTAGTTTTGATTTATACGACGAAACTGTATAACTTATGCAACTTTTTTTTATTCCTGACAAAGGTAAAACAAGTAATATATGTAACAATTTTAAGAGTTACATAAAACAAACTTTTTGGGTTGGCCCGAAAATGAAAACGACTACTGTATTTTCATAATATTCATGGTAAAAAGGTCACATTCCATAGAATTTTAATACCGCTAAAAGTACAAGCATACCATAAACGGTTTTTAACTATTTAATTATGAGTTGTTTCACGTTGGATGTTGCTGAGAAATAGGTCGTCTGTGGTTGTACAATCCATTCATCATTGGGCTCGCACGACCAGGTGGTTCAGGCGCTCGAGTCATATCTGAGGGTCGCGGTTTCGGATCTCTATCACACCAAACATGCTCGCCCTATCATCTGTGATGGTGTTATACTGTGACGATCAAAGCTATTCGTTGGTAAAAGAGTAACCGAAGAGTTGGAGGCGGGTGGTGATGACTAGCTGCCTTACCCCTAGTTTGACATTGCTAAGTTAGAAACAACTAGCGCCAATAGCCCTCGTATAGCTTTGGGTGAAATTAGAAAACAAACAAACAAGCAAACCATTGATCAATTTGTGATGTTTTTTGTCGTTATATTTCACCAGTTATGTTAATTAAATAGGAAAAAACTGTCGGGCAAACATTCTTTCACATAGATATTTTCATTTCTCTTGTGTTTATGTAATTTATTCCTTGAATATTTTTCACTTCTAAATTACATTATTTTCTTTTATACTGAAAACAAATAGCACGAAATAAGGTTAGTTAAGTTAATACAGTTACGTAAATACTAATTTAAAGAAAAAACATTTTGTAACTTCTTTTCGATATTCGTTATTGAAAAGTTGTGATAATTGTAATTCTCACGGCATTTACAATTATTATCCCCGTAAAGTAAAATGACTTGACCGTCTGGGACTTACAAAAAAGATCAGTATAAGAAGAAAGTGTTTTAACATTCTCTTGCAGTCTTAGAACTATGAGTACGATGTGGGAATAAAATGAATTTTAGACGCTATACTTTACATTGAAGTTTAAAGAAAAAGTTACAGATCTTTGGGAAACTCTAATTTCACTAGTCTTCCTGACCCACATTCTCCGATTTCTATATCATTTTATCAGAATAAACATTAAAATTATAGTTCAGAGCTATCTGACACCTTCTGGTATTATGATACAGTTATATTAGCTGTAACTTCTACGATTATTAAAAGCACTACGTTTTCCTAATGTCCCTCTTCTAATGGATTTGCTCACGTTATTCTTTCTTTCAGAAAGTAGCTAATTTGTTTTATGTTGTTCTAATGTGGCCTAAAATAAATATCAAAGTTCAAAATGGGCGTACTTATGTATACACGTGTTTGGGTGTGAGAATATAAATATAATGAATGTGATAACACATATAACAAATTATTTCGACCATGATTTATCCAATGAGACGTATACATAACGTCCCAAAATACAATCAAGATTTCTAGCGTGTCGCCTAAACTTGCTTTGAAGAAAAGAAAATGTGTATTTAAATATGTATGATGTTAGCTTACTTTACATTAATGAAGCAGTTGAACTTAACGTAGTAATGCACGACACACAATTCAGCCCGAGCACTTGTGGGTGCAGAAGATATTAAGCAGTGCCCCTGACTCATTCATCTAAACTATAAACATATTTATAAAGTGCTATAAATTAAGTCAGTACTGTGTAACGTTTACTGTTATACATATATTGTAATATATACGTTTGTTTCAGATTAATGCGTGTAGCATATATATTGTTAAATGTGTATTGCTGTTCTCTACATTTGTAGAAGATTCGTGAGTGTAATAATCAAAAATATGTTTTACGAAAGTACTTGTCTCTCCGCATGTTGCGATGGCTAGCGTTTATACTCGTTGGGTGAGATTCTAGAAAATTCACTTTGCAACAGTATTTTAAGATACACTAGTGCAGGAGTGGGCAATTTATTTTTCATAGTGGCCACAACTGTGACTAATGAAAACAATGTTGGACACGCTATTAAAAAAAAAAATGTTAGTTTAATCAAAATAATTGCATTTCAACTAACCTCCAAGTGAAAACTGATGCGAGATTTCATCAAGAAGTTTCGTGAAATTTGGCTAAATATCTATGCTCTACTTAACCATCTTACATTTGCAAAATCAGTAAGATAATCAAAAGTACAGTCACTGCTTTTCTTCAAAGACTCAATAAACTGTTGATGGATGAGAGAGCTTCCACTTCTAATATAATTCACAATTTTTACAATAATGTTCATTAAACTTTTCAATTCATCACTTTTAGACATCTGAGCATATAAATTTTCCTGATGCAAAATGCAATGAAAAGACGGCAGCGTGGACTTCACATTATTTTCAATTAGATGCTGCTTCAAAAGAAAAACAAATCCTAATTTCGCTCCTGTCATGGCGGGAACACCGTCTGCTGTGATAGAAACCAGTTTCTAAAATCCAGCTTGAATTTTTTTTGACATTTCAAGATATTTTTCAAAGATGTTTTTTCCACGTTCGATCTCGTAATCCACAAAGGCCAAACATTTCTTCCCTCACTTGAAGATCTGAAGTTACATATCGAACCCAAAATATTAACTGTGCAGTGTCACTAACATCTGTTGACTCATCTAGTGCTAAAGAAAAATACAAAGTCTTTTGTTGTTCAAGCAACTGATTTTCTATGTCTTTCGCTAACTCTAGCATTCTGTGGACAATTGTTCTTCGACTTAATTGCAAATTATTTGCCTATTGAAGAATATCGTCTTTTATTTTTGAATCATAACTCTCCAACAGAGTTTCAATGACACCAATCAACATTTCTTTTACTAGTTCAGCATCAGATGATTTCTTTTCTTGAGCTAGAATGCAAGCTACTTTATAGCTAGCTAATCTATCTAGTTCTATCGATGATAAAAATATTTTTAAACCTTCCTTTTGTTCATAAAGTTGTGTTTTCAGATGGCTAATTTCGTTCGTACGATTTTTGCTATCAGTTGGAAATTTTACTTTAAATTCCTTGTGAAAATTGTTAGTGTTGCTTATCTTATTCCTAAAAACGTTGTTACACAAAAGACACACTGGCTTATTATTTGTTTCAATCACTGCTAAGTTAACGTTTTGAATCACCAAAATATTTCATAATCTGAAAGTAATGACAAGATGCGCTGTATATAAAAGTCTATAGAAAGTTTAAAAACACAAACTCAAAAAAGATGTATTCAAGCGACATTGTCAGAAGCACTGAGCAAGTGTTATAGTTATTCATGGTATGAATGTTGAATGATCAATATTCATGATGATTTATTGGAAAGATTTGTTTTGTTTTCTATTCCTTTTTCTTTGAAAATATGAAAACAAATATGAAGATGTGGAATATTTTATGTGAAATAATTTCTGTAAAATTAGGATGCCTTGAGAAATAACAATTAGACTTTTTCCAACTTCTATATTTCTGTTTATTTATTAGAAGCAGCACATCTGAATTCATGGTGAGATTTACCACAATATGATGTTATCTACAATAGCAACCCAGTGGCACAGTGGAGTGTCTGAGAACCTACATCATTAGAAATCGGATTTTGATACTCTTGGTGGGTAGCACACAGATAGCCCATCGTGTAGCTTTGTATATAACTTCAAAACAAACATACTGTACAATAAACCAAGCAAAAGCTTATTTCTCATATAATGTGCAAAAAAGTGTTTTTCTTTTCATTTTTATTAATTTTTTCTCCATAAAGAAGTGAAGATGTTTAGATAAAACGAAAAAGTGAACAACAAGCGTTTTTAACAATGGTTTTATTAAAGTTGTACAGTGAGGTAATTTCTTAAGATAACAAAATTGTCCTATGACAGAAATGGAATTAAATAAGTCCAGGAAATTGCAGACTTGTTAATTTCATTTTTATTATTACATACAATTGGAAGAATTATACCAAAATTTAGAAATTAGAAGGCAGCTAGTCATCACCACCCACCGCCAACTCTTGGGCTACTCTTTTACCAACGAATAGTGGTATAGACCGTCACATTATAACGCCCTCACGGCTGAAAGGGCATATTTGGCGCGACGGGGATTCGAACCCACGACCCTCAGATTACGAGTCGCACGCCTTAACACGCTTGGCCATGCCGGGCGCTGTCTCCTTTATCTTAATTACTTCCACATCTATCCCAATGCACTAATTCTTTAACTGATTTTTCTTTTGCAATTTTCTGAACTCAAACCAGTTCAGCTCTTTTTAAAAGCAAATAGTTTTACTTCAGTTTTTCTTGTGTTTTTATTTGAATTTTTTTCCACTCTTCAAATTCTCTGCTGCTGTTTCCAAAACTTAATTCATTTCAACTGTTTTACTTCTCATATTTATATTGAAAATCGAGTATTTAGCAGGAGACATCCATATATTGGTATTCATTCCGTAAGTGACAAAAAAAAATATTTTCTATATACCTTCCTGAAACAGAATAAAAGCTTAAGAGCTATAGCGCAAAAACAAAAATGGTCATTCGTGATAACGAGAAAACCCATTTGTAGAGAAAAATATACATGTAAAAACGGCTGGTACGAGTTGAGAAAATTTTATGTAGAGGAGCAAACAATGTTTCGACCTTCTCCTCTACATTAAAAAAATTCTCAACCCATATCAGCTGTTTTTACACATATATAAACCTGGCCATTTTTAAAATTGAATCTAAAATGTTATACCCAAGTGCACACCAACAGTACGCCCTTACTGTTTGTGCAAAGTTTTAGGTCTAAGTTCTTTCCTCTTAGCGATTACACACACACTGCCTAAACAATCTAGCAAAGAATATTTTAATCTTACTTTAGATTGAAAGTACTTTTTTCTTAAAATTTTAGATACATATTTGTTGTTAGAAAGCTGTTTGATAAGTTAAACGTAGAAAAACGATGCATTGATGAAGATGAAGATTTGAAAATGTAGAACACGTGTTTAAGAAAATAAAACTTGAATTAAAGGAAATATTAAAGAAATAGTAAAGACGTTAAAACTGCTACTGGAAATGGCCACTGATAGACAATATTCAATAATACCTTAAGTTGATCAATAACATTTTAAACATGTATATGAATGGTGAAGAGCATTATGCAAAATATAATAGTTGGTAGGCAAGCAACGATTGATATATATAGACAAGTTTTACTGATGGCAGAAAATACCAAATATTTAGACAAACCATTAGACTTCCACTTCTTAAGAAAACAGACCAATGTTTTGCTGAAACATGTGATACCTTCCATCATCAATAAACCTCCTGTTTATTAAAGATATAGATAAGCAAACAATGTATTACAAGATTTTGTAGAATTAAGAAATATATTGTTTCAACAAGGTTAGTGAATATTGGAAGCGAATATTTTAAAATTGGGGAAAAGGCTATCTGCAGAGTGTAAAAAGGGTTTGTGAGCAAAAAAAATAATAATACACATTTTTTTACTTTTTGGTTTGTTACGTTATAAATGAATATAGTGATAAAATGGCAATGACATATAGAAGCTGTATCAAAATACAGTTAAGACTATTTTCTGTAATACAAACTAAAAAAAAAAGAAGTTGACTGAAGTTATGATTACAAAATAATTAAACTGTAAGTAAATATTTCAGCAACTTAGATTAAATTATAAAAATAAGTGCTTCTATAATATAAAAATATAAATATATAACCAAGTAATTTTCATACTTTTGTAACAAAATGTTTATTTTTAAGCATGAACAATTTCTATTCATTCACCTTTATGATACCTATAAATATTCAGTTATTGTATATTAATTAAAAGTAAACAAAAATGTTTGTTTTGTGTATTTTCAACTTATTTGAAAACAATAAAACAGTTTGTAAGAAAATTGAAAATATTTACATACTGGTGACTGTGTCTCTCCTGCATCAAATGCACCTACACAGAATGAAGAATTACCAACATTAGTTTTTACCTCTTACAGTGAAGTTACACAGGATTTAATAATGCCTCCACAAATAAATAATAAAAAATTGAAAAGCCCCATTATCATGAGCATCTACAAGGTGCTAGTGACAGTATGGTGTCTGTGTACTGCTTAAATAGTTTTTTTTGTTTTTTTTTGCTTTTGAATAACTATTTGTCTATGTATGCAATTTACTATGTAATCTGGGTTAATTCCCAAATTATTTTATATATACATAAAAACATCTCATTACCTTTATCAGTTCAGGTTACCAACTTATTCTTATAAAAGATAATGTCTGTGGTAATAGAACCCAAATGCATTAGATATATCCCATCTATCAGTGAAAATCCAAATGCCAATGTTAATCTAATCAATGTTAAACTTCATAAAAAATCAAATACAAATATCATAGTAGGGTATATTGTTCTACTTAATATCTGAAAATTCCATTTAGTTCTATTCAGTATTTTACAGTTCTTTTTAATATGTTTTTTTTTGTAATGGTGGAGGTTGGGAGTTTAATTAGTACAAATATTAGGGTGCCTTCATTTCATTTCTACTTTAAGGTATTTAAAGCTTTGTACTATTATTTGATATTTGAGTTGACTTTTTTATGATTTTTCATGATGGCTGACTAGATTGACAATGACATTTGGATTTTGACTGGAATATCCTTAATACATTTGGGTGCTTTTACCACAGACATTATCCATTATGACTAAGTTGAAAATTTGAACTGATAAGAGTAATAAGATACTTAATTCATAATAGTTTTACATTGCTGATTTAACTACCTATTAACAACTGATATAATCAATAGTTTGTAAGTTATATACATATAGTGCAACAATAATGTAATTTAAAATAACTTATATTCCCTTCTAATTCATTAAATTTTATTATTGCATAATACATAATACATAACACAGACCTCCAAATTTAAATTCACTGAAGTTTCATTTTATGAAAAGGGAAAAAGTTCCAGGAATTGTTCATGGGTTTTTCTATCAAGTAATGCCATTTTACAAATTGCAATAAAAAAAAAAAGTCCAACTTAGATAAATTATTTTCCTTACCATAATTAAGATTTTTATTATTATGTTTGTTGATGAAACATTTCCCCTTGTTCTTCTATGAAGGCACCAAGATTTTCAGGAAAATAGTATGTTAGTTTAAGAAGTGAACTTTCAAACTCATATTTCAGTCCATGTATTTATCAAACATATTATTGTAATTTGTCTCCTTGTTGTTCCTAAAGCCAATTCCCTAATCTCAGGCTCAACAAAACCCATTCTTCAAGTTTCACTTCTGAAAAAGCTGAAAATTACCTACATAGATACTTGAAACAGTTGTCATTTTTGTCTAAGAAGAGAAAATTTAAATAATATTAAAATTTGAATTAAAAACTACATTTTGATTCCAAGGTAGCATACATTAGTAAGAAAGCTGTTTTAAGTTTTGAATGTAATTCTATAAAAGGTTGTAACATGCATACTTTAACACACACACCCATCCACATAAGGAAAAGATAAAAAGTTGTATCAAAAATATTTTACAAACTCATTATAATTTACTGTGATCTAGCTCATGAAAACAGACTGATTCTTTTGTGTTTTATGAAATGTGTTATCTGGTTAATAACACTTAATAATACTTATAGTAATAACACTTAAAAAATACTGGAACCGCATGAAAATGTTGTAGATAAATTGTCCTGCATATTGGCTGAAATATCTTGTAAAGTTTTTTGTAACAAAAAGGTGTAGCTAGTAGCCACATGCAACAACCAGATATGAAGAACCACATTCATCAGATAGAGGCAGAAAATTTGCAATTTGGCAGTAACTATTTCTTCTTCTATGAAAATAAAGTTTACAGTGATTTATATCTTTCAAAATCCATGGTAAACATGACAAGTTTAAGTGTAAACAGAGTATATATGCTGCAGGGGACTCGGTGAAGGATGGCATGTTGTGAAAGTTGCAAATAATAATTGTGAATGTCACTATTCTATTTAAGAATAGGCATACTCAAGAATTCTGCTGCATTCCAAATGTTGCTCAAAATTCCAGATATTCTCCAGATACTGGTGTAGCTGTTCTGTGTATCCATCTTGAAAGACAATTAGAGAGCTCAGAACTTTGATGTTTGCACAAGTGTTAAAGGGTCCCTTTTACTATATTCCAAAGCATACATTACCAGTTATCTTGGGACAACCTGTCTACCATCACTCTACTGATTAACAGGTGGTAATTTCTCAAGCAGTCTTCCTGGCATCTAAGTGAAAAAGGCAATACAGTCTGCAGCATAATATTAAGGCACTTAAAAATGTGTGCGAGTCTGCTGTTTTTAAAGAAGATCATGAAAAACTATTAAAAATTCTGTTTGTTTGCTCATTGTATGCAAATGACCTCAAACTACAGGAAGAACAACTACTTACAGCAAAAGGTCCTGGATATTTTATCAGAAACAACTAAGGAATGAAAACCTAGCATTTACATCAAAGTGACATGTAAATATGGCTAGGGTAACTTATAAATCTTACACATGAAAGAAATCATTTGAAGCTTTACTCAACTTACCTCACCATAATCACCATGTTTAGATTGAAAAAGAACAACAGACCAAGTTCCTAAATTATTTTTAAATGATCTCAGTTACTGTCAACTCCATGATCTCCCTTGCAGAGAATGTTGCATATGAATGAAGCATGAACATTGTAAGAACCCAAACACTTCACAAGTAAATACTGTTAAAAATGAAAAACAGCAGATATAAATATTAACCTTAACTGAGAAAAAGATTTACTGTAATATGTCATGAGAAAGGCTTGATATATCACATCAATGATCTGTTGACACAAGGACCTTATTCCTGATAAATGTATGATTTTGTTTCATTATAATTTATTACAAGATGCTCCTTTATCAAATACTGTAAAGTTCAATAAGACAAGTCTTGTGACAATCCAAGTCAACCAAAGATGCTGTTCACACAAGAAACAATCATTAACAGTAGCAAGTTCTCATTATATCAGTGATGCATATAGGTAAAGTCAATGGAAAGTTATTGCCAGAGTATGTGGTATAAAAATCAGCTCAAATGTAGATACTCTGACAAAAGGTGATCATCAAAAGGTGTACTATAAATGATTCACCAAACTCTAAACACCTCTGAATCTTGAATTTTATTGTTCATTGCCAATACAGCAAAGAAATATAACAAACCAATGGTATAAAAAAAGTAATGATCTCTTAAGTCAGAATTTCTACAGTTTATAACAAAAAACTGATATCCAACATGGTAGAAAACACCACTCAATCTCAAATGTGCTTTTCAGGCCACACTTATCTTTCCTACAAATTGACAGAAATTCCTTTACAAACTGTTAAAGAAAGAAATTGAGAATACTGTACAAGCACAAGTATCAGATGCAGTTCTGGAGATTCTACAACAAAACTGCTGAAAGCCAATAAAACAAAAAAAAAAGTAGATGCAGAGCCTGCAAAAGGAGTATTTTCAGCATATATCTGTGCTGTGAAGAAGAGTAAAGTTTCAAATAAATACCACTAGAAAAAAGTGAAGCTTAACCAAGTAGTATATTATCTAAAAAACCAGTGTACAACAGAGAAAAGACAATTCTTTAGTGAGAGCAGTGATAAAGAAAGAGCAATATTTCATATTCTGAATGATGATGATGATGACACTCTAAACATCACAAAAAATGTTTAGGATTTTCAGGTGTGTGTGTGTGTGTGTTTCTCCCCAAAATTGTTAAAATTTGATGCAGATGCATACATAAAGAATGACAAAAAGTGAAATAATAACTACTTTTTCTTCTGGGTTATCAGAAAGTTCAGGCTTGACTATCAGCCAACTTTCCAGTACAGCAGGAATGGGAAATGCCTATCACTTAAATGAGGTTAAACTGAAAATAAATAAGCCAATCAGAATAAATAAAGGTAGGTTGTGAGTGCAGTACTGATATTATTTTCCAAATGGCAGCCTCCTGTTAGTGCCAATTTTGTTGTTTTTGTAGAGATATTTGCTAATTTTTTACCATAAAGTGCAACTCTCTGGAACCAAGCACTTCAAATTTGAAAAGATAAAGGCCTAGGATGTTTAAAACTGCTGACATATTACAAAAATTAGATAAATCAGATGAACAGGAATTCAATCAAACATGTCTTGAGGATGACTTGGAATCATTTGAAAATGGAGAAAGTTTAGAAGAATCTTAAATTTATGACGATATGCCTCAAGCCAGAGGGTATAGTCTTTGAATGGCTGACGGCAGGGGTGATGCAGGTTAGAGAATTTTTTCTGCACCAGACTGATTTACAGTTTGATGGTAACAATGCAGGCACAGCTGGAATTCATGTGTTGTGTGCAGTGAAAAACACCTTGAATATAAAATAAACTGCCCTAGAGTGCCACACAAGGGCATTCATTTTAAACTGGTCAATAGCTCAATTTGGTGCTCCCCCTGCAAGAAATATCTCTGCATCAAACACAGGTCAATGTGCTGGGAAGACTGGCACACCAAGGTCCAGTTTTAATACTAGATTAAAGGTAAACATATTACAGATAATATTCTCAAATTTTATGCATTTCAATGTAGTAGTTTTCATGTAATCTCTATTTCTGTGACACATGTTTTTATGCATTTTTGTTGTGGAGCTCAGGCCAAGGAACAGTTTGGCTCCCTTGCATCAGGGTTAATAGGGTTGAAATTCAAATAAAAATAAACTTTTTATATGCTATTTAAAAAAATTTATATTTATGATCATATTTAAGAAATTGCCAACAGAAAATATAAAGAAATTTTAAATTATCCCAAAACATTTAAAACAAAATCCTCGACTTATTAATCAAAATTTCTTTAAAGTTCACCAATTTGTCACCTTTTTTAGTAGTGTTATTCACCATTCAATAACATGCAAGTTATAGTATTATATACAAGTTATAATAATGTACTGGAAATTTACTATTTATAAAAAGTCTAGTTACACAACTGCACTTAAAGAATTCTATCAATAAAATCCCAAGCTGCAACATTATACTCAGAGAATTACCATTAATAAAACCTGAAGTCAACATATTATACTAAAATTTGTTACAACACTGAATTTTAGTTAGTTTTCAGCCTTTCATACTTATTATTTATACACATACATAAAAGAAAAGCATTGTGATTGTCTTCTGAAAAAGAGAAGTACAGTTTCCTTACATTGCTTTTTATGCTGTTAATTCAACTATAATTTTATAATTAAAAAGTTAAAGTACTTGAATCAATTCAACTTACAGAAGTCAAATTTTGTATACACTTTAGACTTATCTGTATCTTCATAAAAATATTTTTAAAAAATATCAATAAACCTAAATACAGCATTTTCAATCCTATCAAATTTCACACTTTTTAAAGTTACAATGATCTAAAAAGGAAATACAGTCAAAGTGATGCCAAGACGTTCCTATGAGAAAAAGGTTCTTACAACCCCAGTAACCTCTCTTTGACAGAGTGGGCAATGTTTTAGAGAAGGAGCACATTGAAAACAAGCCAATAGGTAACCACAGGGGAGAAAAACAGTTCCCAGCTCTTGATCCATACAAATTTTGCATATTTGCTGATCCCTAAGTTTCTCATTTTCTTCTTCCAAACTGACATCTACATGCAACAAAGAAATACTACCAATAAGAATAATATTAATATATAAATTAACATCTCTAAACATCAACAGAGATATAAATATAGCAACATGTAAATACAAAATAACTTTCATTTCTGGGTGCAAAACATCTAACATTCCTATCGAGACAGGTAAATGTTAGACGGTATATCAAACATTTGTAGATTATTTTATACATGTACGTCAATACGTTTGGTATTAAACTATAGATAATTCAAATTTCAATATTAGTTTTTTTATTTGAAAGTTAATATGAAAAAAGGCTAAATATCAATTTTTTGTATGTCACGTGGTATGTGGCCTGCTAGGTTTGGTCAGATTACATTTTATGATGCCCACAATACAATGTGTACAGTTTCACACAAATTAGAAACTCAGATGTTCCATAGTGGCAGGCCAGAATATAAATTAATAACCTCCTACCTTTTCTATTTGCCGAGATATCATGATGTTTAGTAAATCTACCACACTTGCTCTACCAACCACTTCATCATTTGAAAAGACTTGTTTAGCTATGCTTTCTTTTACATACTAGTAATATAACCAGTTGAAAGCTCTACATTATTCTGTAACGCTTCTTTAGTTACTTGTAAAAGAAAGACTCTTATGCTATTGGAAATTTTGAAATATTATAATCAAGGGTATTTTGTGAATACAAGTTATATTTCTTTTTACCCAAATATAAGTTAGTTATGAAGCCTGATTATAGTATATTTTTGTGGTATTGGCTATAGTTTGTAATTTTTTGTGTATTCCAAAATGTTTATATAAATTCTACAAAAGAATATTTTTCAATCTTCACATGAATTTTGATGAGGTTTAGCATTTATGGCTTATGACTGCAAGCAAGGACTTTGTACTATCATAAGCGATAGAGATCATAGTTTTCCAAATATTCTTTTTATTTACTGTTCTATGCTTGAATGACATTTCTTCACCTTATAATTTTCCCATTTTTCTTGTGTGTAATCAATGTATAAGATGAGGATGAAATGCAAGTTATCATGTGCAGTGTCATAGAAAATGCAGGTTCAGGTTTAAGGAGTCTACGGTGAGGTCTGTCATATAAAATTCAAAGTAATTAATACATTAATATAAGTACCTAAATCTTCAGATGCAAAATTACTAATCTCAGTATTATCACATAAGGAAGACAAATTTTTGATGTTGAAGTAGATTTTTAATATCTATATATACTTATTACTTATAAATGCTTCAAAATATCATGTTGATCTGAGCACTTTCTCTTGGTATGTTTTGAAACACCCTTACATAACCCTAAATTTATCTCTATACTTTTTCTGGCTGGAATGCTTGAATTATGTATACTTTTTTAAATTTAATTTAGATCCTTAATTTTTGATGTATTATTTAAAGCTATCAAATGTCTCTATTCTTTATAGGTAAAACAAGACTAATGCTTTTTGCATATGCACACTTAATTAAATTTTGAGTGCAACACTGAACAGTTTTAACATGTGCATTTTGACCTACCTGTAACAAGAGAGTTAACTTTCTTGCTAATTGCTCAGTTGAACCAACTCAATTTGTGACCCCAAATTGACCTTTATATAGTTTCTATAAGTTCTAATATATTTTGTGTATCTTCATGAAATTTCAAACACTTTCAGTTAACTCTTTTGCAACAGGATCAGTATAAAATACTGAGTCCATTTATGCATTTGCATAGGTTAAGTATCTGTACTATAGCTTTTAATAAAATACAGCAGACTCTTTGGATAAAAGTCTTCAGTACACAAAAATCACTTTTTTTTTTTAATGAAGCAAGTTTATTAAATATTTATTTGTGAATATATCAAGTGTTTCATTACAACTTTTACTGCAAAGTGATTTTCATGTTATGATTAAAAATACATTTCTGTAATCTCTAAAGCTTCCTAAATAAATATAACTTGTTTTCTTAGCAAAACTTTATATTTTATCTGTTTTTACTTTCTCCATAACAATATACTTGATTCTGCACACTGTAGACAAGCCATTCAAATATACTGAAAAGAAAAATTGTGAAATGTGAAATAAAATGGATAGCTCTGTCCAATTATTTTTGTTATTGATCATGAAGTCTGAAGTGCTTATTTTGGGTTTTGAATTTAAAAATTTTCAAATCTATTTTCTATGTTTATTTTACTATCAGCAACAGAAGTAGAAATAATGCAATAAACAACCACTTGTCTCTTTAGACTGTTTACATGACAATGTAATATGACACCACTGAGTGTAAAGAAACAGGCACTGAGCAACTAACTTATGTTTAGCTCCGAGAACAAAATAAGTGTACTTACGTATCCTACATCGTTTGAAACCAAAATTCTACAGAGTAAGAAAACAGCACTTTGAATATGTTAAAACATTTATGATACAGTTCTGAATACATCACACAACAATCAGCACACTTGCACAAATTTTACACTGGGACAAAGACGGACAATTTTATCATCGAATCCCCCCAACCACTATTTTGTAACTATATGATGAAAGATCCAAATACTAATCCTGTATTTTTAGGTTGTTTATACTTACAAACTGACAAATAAGAAATAAATTTCTGGTTTTGGTTTGCAAGTTTTGTTTTTGGTTTTACTATAGATTCTACTTCAACTTCCCAAGTTTTCACAATTATTTTACATTTAGTAACCAAATGCAGCTCTCTCTTACACAGCAGTAAGTAATGATTATTTATATGTGAAATCTCTGTTTAATAGTTTTAATACACAGCTGTTGATAAAAATCAAGTATAGCTGTTTCTTTATTTTAGCATATCATGTACTACTTCTGAAATTATGCTACACATCACAGAATATATACATACATATAAAGGAAATATACACAATTACATATAATTGACATGTAATGTTTTTTTCTTCTATAAATACATAAACAAAAATGAGGCAAAAAGTAGAGAAGTTTAAGAAGAAAAAATGTATTCCAGAGGAACAAATTCAGTTCCTTTTAGATCTAGCTTTCTCATCAGAAGAAGAATCTACTCAGTCAGAGGAATTAGATGTTAAAGTACCTGATGCTTCCATTTTAATGTCTCTGACAGATCTTTCTATAAGCCCAGATGGCCATAAAATGTACAGCCAGCTCTTCTTAACTCTGTCTTGTAGACAGAACAAGTTGTAGCTGGTGAAACTCATTTGAATGAGAATGTTCTGGACTCAATCAGGCCAGGTAGATCAACACAAACATCACCAGCACACAAAAAAGAGGTAGAGCTAAGAGCAGTAAAGGAAAGTGTAGAGCTCCTAGTAGATATTGTATGGAGTTCAAGATTTAAACAAGCAAGAAGGGAAAAATGTCAGCCAGAGGTTTAGCAGACAACACTGTAATGGACCTGAGACAGAATAGGATTATTTTCATGGACAACTCTTCCACTTTTCCTCATTTATGTGATAAACTGTTGGCTTTTAGAACTTATGCCTGTGGAATATGCAGGAAGGACAGACTACATTTCCTACAGGAATTGGTTGCAACAACCCTACAAAGAGGGGAAACACAAATATTTATATGTGCAATACTGACAGCAGTGAAGTAGATGGACAAAGAAGATATCTATGCCTTTTTTATTTTAGACTAGTACCATGACAACTATAAGAAAATATAAGCTAATTATATACACAGATTTCTGGGAGAAGTGGATCTCAATAACCTCAGTTACTATTCAACTGGATGAAGGGCAGTGAGATGGCACAAATTACCATTTCTCCATCTTTTGGATTTGATCATAGTCAATGTTTTTATTCTCTATAAGACAAAGACCAATAAGTCAGAATTATCACAGAAGTCCTTCAGAATGGAGCTGGTCATTTCTTTTGTTAAGTCTTTATTTCAGAGTAGACCCAGTCCTTCTGATATTTCACTTACACAAACAAGAGTAAATTCTTTTGTCCCAAGACTCACTCCTGACGGCATGTTCCAACACTTTTAAAAATTATAAAAAATGCAGACTGTGCCTTATAGACAACAGGATATTCACAAGTGTACACTGTGATGTGTATGATTGAAATACTTTGCAGAGTACCATACCAGTAACTCTAAAAAAACATTAAGCTTTTTACTTAGTATGTAGCCAAAACTGAACATTTGTATAGAATTCTGCATATCAGTGTTTGTATAACTTTCATACTTTTGTAGTTTTCTTTTTATACAATTGTATGTATGTGCATTTTGTAAAATATAAATATTTCAATTTAGTTATGTGAAATATATGTATAGTTCCTGTGCAAAGTTTAATGCGTGTAATTTTCTGAAAGTTATTCACATTCTTGAACAACTTTGTGTTACTTTACATTTGTTTCAGTTTCAAATGCACGAGTAAATATTTGCATACATGACTTTGTAACAACTTTTCATTGCTTCCTTTTACTGCAACATTCTAACTGTTATGAATAAATACAAGTTGTAAAGTTTCTAATATTGTATCATTTGTTTTTACGATACCTCAATTTAGACAATTAGAAAAACACAATCTCAGTAGGCATAATTACATAGCCCTACAACGTACAAATCGAACTATATCAAAATTTTGCAAATTACACTAGTATTTCAGTTATCAGAGACTACATATATATTTATTAATAAATGCTTAAATTTTAGTTACTTTTCTTAATGCATGGTACAATGAATAAAAATTTAAAAAATGATGTTTAGTAATTACCTGAAGTTAGTGATACAAAAATATTTTGCCCTTATGCACTTGTAGCACAAAGCATTGTTTATTCTTTGGAGTAGAAGGTGAAAAAATAACCTTTTTGTAGATTTCAAATATATATATTAGAAAGAAAATTAAATTACTCTACTAGTATACACACAAAATCTGTAACTTATCTTGGTATATAAATATAGTGTTATAAAAATCTAATCTCTGTTTACAGCAACATCATTGTCAAAAAATTTCAACAGTCTTAGTGAAATTATTTTCTACTATAAAAAATTTTATAAACAACTGCCAGAATCACATGAAGCACAATTTGTTTTTTCTATTGGTTATTAACAGGCCCTTAAAAAAAAAAAAGTAGGTTACATGCACATTTAGACTGCCTATGGCAAAAGGAGTTAATTATTAAGTGATCTGTGGCCAAAAAATTAGAATTTCTCCTGCAGTACTTCACTAAAAATTTCATGAATATACATAGTTAGTGTTGAAAATCACTCTGCACTCAAAGCAATCATATTAAGATTAAAAATACTTTTCTTCATCTTAAAGATCTCAAATTTCATTTGTATAATTTCTAAAATCTCCTTAATAAATTTCAAGCCTTTTTTTAGTAAGACCTTTTATTTTGTCTGTTACTTTCTTGTCCTAGCTTTATACAAGATTGGTCTGTTTGTCTAATCTTGTAAATACCAAAACAAAAATTTGAAAAAATCTAAATTACTCTCTCTCTCTAGAATGACTTCAAATTGTAACATGAAACTACATTTGTTTATCCTAAATAGCTTTACACTTAATAACAGTATATACCTATTTATACTTAAATCTCACTGTTTCATTTCTCCTTAACTTGCAACAAACTGATACTCCCATAATAAAATTTTTCAATCACTTTGGCAAATATGCAGTTCTAATCATCATCGATTTACATAATGCATAAACTATTTGCGAGATTCTCACAAGTATACCTTGTGAAAACATTTTACTAATATTATCATTATTTTATCTAATATAACCTAAAATGTTTCTAACTTTTATATTTTAGTTACTTTAATAATAACAAATACATGAAAAACAAGAATTATAATACCTACCCATTACCTCTTGTTTTTTGCTGTCAGTTGCTGATGAAAGTTAAACCTACTTTTCTTTTTATATTAATGGTATTAGTACAATACATTTTTATATAATAAAATAATGCACTTAAGAACATAGAATAATCATATGCAAAAATCAGACAACATTCCTTAACTTTCACAATTTTTCTGGCTTTTTAATTATTCAACAATGGCCATTAAAAGTTTCAGTTAAGTTCATTAACATGTCTACCATAGGAATAATGTTTGAACTGGAAGCAAAATAAACATTGTTTTCCACATAAAACAACATATGTTACTTGATAAATTAAAACCTTGGCTTTCTATTCACTATAAGTAATATAGTATTAAATATCAGAGAGAGCTATTGGCATTTCTGAAAGGAAGGATGCAACAGGTGAGCATGGCAAGAAGAGTCTGATTTTCTATTTGATGGCTCTGTAATTAAGCAAAATTGAAGGCTATAAAAATTACGCTTTGCCTGAGTGATGAGAACATTATAATAAGTAATTTAATCTACATTACATTTTGCAATTTTTGGAGGGGTGGTAAATAATTTAAAAAATGAGAGGATGTCTACAGAGAAAGTGTCACAATTCTTATTAGCAACAAGTTAATACAAATAAAATATTTGAATTCAGCTATTTAATAAAATTTTTTGCATTTACTACAAAATACAAATACAGGTAATACTTCAATTTTGTTTATTATTCTGAGCAAAAGCATTACTATTAAAAAAATCAGTGTCAAGACCATTCATTGTTTTCTTGATGTAATATTTATTTGTTTTCCTTACATGCAAACTTACTCCCAATCAAATAATCTTCAATAGTCAACACTAATCAGTTTGCTTCAGAATACGTAACTTGTTGGTTTTTGTCATCTTTTTAAATAGTTCATCATTCTCTATATTTTTTATAACAGAAAGAATATGGAAACTGATAGTTTGGTAATTGCAATGGGATGAATTCACAAGTCATTAAGTTTTGTTTTATAAATTAAGATTTTTTTTCTGTTATATAATGTAGTTTTCTAGACATGTTCCCCTTACTACACTGTAGAAAAACATTATTGTGGCTTCTCCCAAATATAAAAAACTTGGATATGTGGATATCCCTGCTCCAGAGAGACCCAGAAATCATCTGCCTGGTGAAAACTTTCATTCAAGACCGAGCAAAAGTGTCTGATACAAACACATATCATCCACGCTGGGAAAAGCTCCAGCCATAAACCTGTGGGGCTCATCTGACGAACAAAGCAAGAACTGCATCCACTGTCAACACTATGCTGGGGACGAGATGGAACTTGGATGAAGCAAACATTTGAAGGGTAAAAGGATATATGACTGACTTCCTGATTGTCATCACAAAACTAACAAAGAAGTCCCTTTGCCTCCCATCAGAAAACTTTTTATTCAGGGCTATAGATCATGCCTTTGCAAGGAAAATCCTGTTGAAGCCCAAGAATACTGAAATGATGTTGTTTCTAATATGTTTAAACTAATATGTTTGTTGCTCCAATTAACTTGTTATCTTAACACAAGTTACCATTATCTGAACTATCAAAATATTTATTCTGTATAACATTACTGTTTATATTCTTCATAGATGGCTTCATATTTTGGACTACATTTTGATACTTTTTTCAAGTCCACTTAAAGTAAGCATCTCAAAACAGCTGGTATGGATATTAAAACTTTTATCAAAATAAAGTAGGAAACAATATTTTGACCTTCTTAGGTTATCTTCAAACTTGAAGATAGCCTAAGAAGGTTGGTTGACTGGTTTGGCATTTTATGGCACAAAGCAACTAGGCTATCTGCACCAAATATCTGGTAAAAAGTTAAAATTAAAATCAAATTATTAAAGTTCATAAAAGGAAATTAAGGTAAAAGAAAACAAAGTTTAATATTTGAATTAAAAACTTAAATAGTATTAAATCCAATTTTTGTATCTAGTTTGCAGCAGTAAGAAAGAAAGTACAGTAATACAAGTTTTAAAGGACTTTCTATAACATAATTTTAATAATCATAATTCACCAGGATGACTAATGGGTAAGTTCAAACATTGGCGTTAATCACCTGAAGTTGGCGTCTCCAGTCATGGTTTCAAATTATTTGACATCATGGCTGTCCTTAAAAAATTAAAGTAATACAAGTTTTAAAAGACTTTCTGCAGCATAATTTTAATTATTATAACTTGCCAGGATGACTAATGGGTAAGTTCAAACATCAGCATCAGTCACCTGAAGTTGGCCTTTCCAGTCCTGGTTTCGAGTTATTTGACATTACGGCCATTTTCTAATTTCATCTTGAACTAGTTGTACTTCAATTTGTAAAAAGGAATCATATTAAAAAAAGGTCTAATTTATGAAGTAAAAACTTAAATAGCATTAAAAAGGTCAATTGCCTTTAAAAAACTAAAAATATT
The DNA here is from genome assembly GCF_004210375.1 of Tachypleus tridentatus. Classification (NCBI taxonomy): domain Eukaryota; kingdom Metazoa; phylum Arthropoda; class Merostomata; order Xiphosura; family Limulidae; genus Tachypleus; species Tachypleus tridentatus. The sequence goes on along the minus strand of NC_134832.1, from coordinate 12,067,560 downwards.
TGCAAGGTGGACAGTGTAACCATCATCAATGACAATGTTCAACATTATGGGTAAACCTTGGGACAAAACATGTCTAAAATGGTGCCTCTGTTGAGAGTCATAACTATGGCAAGATAGTAAAATTTGGTTTATTATGATCTAAGCGTCACACAGACAACACATTGCTGCATCAGTCACAGAAAAAAGAAAATGAGTTAAAAAACTTTGACCAATGAGAAGTCTAGTTAGGACAACTTCCTCTTTCTGATCCTTATGGAAACAAGAGGGCCAAAGTCCAATAGAGGATTTTATTTGGAAAAGCTTGTTTTCATATTGCTCTCTCCAAGTCGACTGCCAACTTGAATACAACGCCATAGTCCATGTATGCAACAGGCACAACAATAATAGTGCCAGAGCAGACAGACTTAGCTGCAGTGTCTGCAAGCTCATTCCAGCAAATACCGACATGGCCTGGTATCCAGAAGAACTGGATAGAAGTAGATATTAAAGAGAAATAGGCCAGTCAGTTTTGAATATCAGCGAGAATAGCATGAAAACTAATGTGAAACAATTCCAGGGACAGTAAAGAACTAAGCAAGTCAGTACGAATAGTGCAATTTGAGTGCTGCTTAGCTTTTACGTGGTTCAGGGCAAGAGAAATGGCATACTGTTCAGCAGTGAACACAGAAACTATAGAGGGGGTTTTGTGCACAACTACCAAACCACAACAAACCATGGCAGAGTCACCTGATTTCAAACCATCCGTATAAATTGGAATGGAAGGATGGTTTGAAAGATGTTCAGCAAATAAAAAGATGGTACTTCCAATCAGGAGTATCTGCTTTTCTCAGATGACTTAAAAAAGGTCACATTTGGAGATTGCAATAAGCCATGGTGGGATGGGCTGTCCAGTGGATACAGCAATGTAATTCAAGGACAGATCCACTTCATCCATCTGTGCCTGGATACAAAGGCCAAAAGGAACAATGGCAAATAGTCTGTTTGAAAAAGAATGGCCTACTGAAGAAGGAAAACACAACCCCAGGTAGGATGCTGTGGTAAGAATCAAAGTTTCAATGTATACAGTAAAGTTGCAAACAGCAGAGGTGTAGAGGAAGTTCATAAGACTCTGTTTACAAGCTCTGGACTAGGGAAGTGCAGAAAGCCCCGTTGCAGAGCCAAAGTCTCTGATGATGAATGGGGCCCAGCATCTTCAAGGATGAGGTTCTGACAGAGCCATAGACCAGACATTCACAGTCTAGTTTCAATTGAATAACAGCACAATATATATCTTTAGTAAAGAATATCAATCTGCTCCACAAGTGGTAGAAGAGAGGACATGGAGGATGTTCAGTACCTTTGTATACTTAACAGTTAGCTGCTTGATGTGTGGAATAAAAGTCAGTTTACAGTCAAAGATAAGCCCCAAGAACTCAGGGGCCACAGGTAGCACAACTTTACCGACACGGAGTTCAGGTTCAGTGTGAATACCCCACTTGTGGAAAAAGTGCATGCAAACAGATTTAGAGAGAAAGAAATTAAAAGCCTGTCCATTAACACATTTTTAGTAAAAATGGTCAAATGACCATGTAACCCACATAAGTGGAGGTCTTGCAAAATGCAATACCTCCATATATTGTCATTAGCCTTCTCAAGGTCAAAGAATATTGATACAAGATGATGATGTTTGAGAAAGACTTCTGTGATTATGTTTCAAGTCAAATCAGGTGGTCTATGGTAGAGTGCTGTTGTTGGAACCCACACTGGGTGGGCAAGAGGAGGTTGTTTGAATTGAGGAACCAAACAAGATGAGCATTAACCATTCTCTTTAAGTTCTTACAGAGACAGCTCGTAAAAACAATTGGACGGTAGTTTAAAGGAATCTTGGGAATCTTCCCAGGCTTAGAGAAAGGTAGGACAACAGCCTGGTGCCAGGCATGAGGAAAAACATTCTTCTGCTAGATCTCATTAAAAACAATCAGAAGAATAGTGAGGGAAGCAGGAGATAGAAATCATAGTATATATCATCAGGTGTGACCAATGTACTGCCAGACCGATAAAGGGCCAGTTTGAGTTCCACCAGTGTAAAGTGGCAATTATAGGCATAAAGACAATAAGCCCAAAAAGAAACAGGTGATCACCTTTATTTTATTTATTTGAGGAAGGTCTGTCAACCTCCATGAAACCTGCCTTGGGTCAGTTGGACAGATCTCTGTTGTTGGAAGAGGACTCCAGTGACTAAGGACGTGAACAAATGATTGTTTTGCATCTTGGGACAGGAGAAGATGATGTACCTGAGGAAATACCTGTACCTGGAACCAAAGTAAGTGGATCTTGGGGTTTGCTGGAATGAATGTTAGGGACAGAGATTGGTGTTGATGTTGATTCACCAACTTTCTTAACCATGGAAGTCAAAAGACTTTTCATTTGGTTTGAGAATGATTCTTTTGGAGGCACAGAGAGATCCATCTGTACTCCCACTGTAGCAGTGGAACGAAGTGCAGTAGCATACATCCGAGGTGAAGTGGTAGACAGTAACTTTCAAGCCTCAGGGTAAGTAATGTTTTGAATTGTCTTTAAACACTGCACCTCTTTCTTCCAACCGCTTAGGACAAGAACAAAAATGGGATAGAAGAGAGCCATTACAATTAATGCAATGAGGGTATGTTTCACATTCATAGGTATCGTGATCCTTGCAACCACAATAAGCACACGTCAAGGGGCTACAACATGATGTCTTTGAGTGACCAAACTGCTGACACTGGAAACATCTGAGAGGGTTTGAAATATATGGCTGTACTTTGCAACTAAGACAACCTGCCTTGATGGTGGCAGGTGGATATGGTGACGTACACATTAAAATGAGATCATTAGTTGTCATCATAATTCCATCTTTGCGAGTGGAGATGTGCCTCACTGCAGAAACTCCTTGGGTGGAGAAACCAGAGAGAATCTCTGACTTGGAGATGTCATCAAATCCCTCTCAACAATAACTCCTCATGATGAATTCAAAGTAGCATGGGGAGTACCTTCAATGGATATATCCCCAATTGCTTTAGAATGTAACAAGAGTTCACTGTGTTTAGATGTGGATGTTTCCACCAACATGTCACCAAAGCAAAGTTTTTGACTGACTTTAGAGAGCCATCAAATCCTTCTAGTCCCTTATGAATAAAAAAGGGAGTCATTTGCCCTCACGGTTTGTCTGAGAGAGAATGTAATATAAGACAATGAGGTACAGGTGCCACAGATGTTGAAGATTGCTGCTCAGAATCTTCAAAATGTGTTTGTTTACCTATGAACTGTTTTTTTTTTTTCACTACTTAAGTTTTATTTGGGAGATCCATAATAAAGAAAATGTTTTGGTGCCCACTGACCACACCCATCATGGTGCCCTTCAAGGGTATGCACTACAATGTCAAACATGGACATTACAGCAATGCCAGGAATTCAGGAGCACTATACCCAAACACCAGCATCAGATACAATGTCCAAACCACCTGCTGAGATCTTCCAAAACTAGTACTTAGTTGACCCTAGCCCGAGTGGACCAGCCGACTAACCCTAGGAATGCCACCCCAAGGCTGCCCGTTTACAGGAATTCAAGGTCAAAGTGGTGTGTTAGGGTTGGACCCATCAACCACAAGGATCCTCTCCTCCCCTTCACGGGTCGCCAAGCATGGCAAACACATGGGTGGATGTTTAAATCCCAGAGGAGGTAAATTGAAAGAACAGAACCTTCTCTGGGAGGTCCATTCACTATGTACAGGAATCCACACTGAGAAGACCTTAGAAGATCGAAACATTATTCTCTATTTTATTTTAATAAAACTTTTAATACCATTTCAGCCAGCTTTAGATACATTTTTACTTCAAGTGGGTTTCTTGTCATCAGAAACCACTCAAAGTATGTATAGTAATTGTATATTTTGTTTTAAATCTTAATGTTACTAATAAATTTAGAATAAACACTGTTATTCACCAACTGATAAATTTCTTGTAGAGATGTTAAAAATCACATAATATAGAAGTTATCTGAAATATGGAGAAACTTTAAAACAATAATACTGTGCACTTAAGAGTTAAAAGATGAAAAGTATTTTAACCCTTTCTCACTCCATGCAACAAAGTATATTTTTTTCTACTAATGGGGAAAAGTTTAACTATCAATTTCATCTAAGTCCTGAAAATAACCATTTAATAACTTCTTTAAATATTTAATAATACATAGATTGCATGTATGTATGTAAGAAAAATTAAAAGTGCAGAATACTTTCTTTCCCTGAAAATTCACAGTTTCTCTTTTAGAATACATCTTTTATATGAATAATCCAAAATAAATTAATGAAATGGATATTAACTTACCACAGCTTGAATGATGCAACACACACTCTTTCTCCTTACTATTCAATTTCATATTTTGTCCCGATACTGTTACATCAGGAGAAGTGGGTACAGAAGAGGCAGTAAAATCTGTTTCCTTTCTACTTGAAGACTATTGTTTCAGTGCAAAAACACTAAATTAATAAAAACCTGCAATTAAATTTTAAAATTAAATCTGTAATAGTCATGAACATAATTCCATATTCACTTTAACAAATTTTAGTGAGTAGCTAAATTTAATAATAAAATTCTCTGCAAATTACTTAATAAAAATATATATGCATGATTTATAAGATCAAAATAAATGAATACAAGGTTAGCAAACCAGTAAATTAACCAAATACTATCCAATGACAGACCATTACCTGACTGCAGTCATATTGTATCAAATGTTTCAATTCTCTAAAACAATGTTAAACTGAACTTAACTCTTAAGTGGGTCACTCAAACTTAACTTACAGTTACATCAACCACGCATGCATGTGTGTGTGTGTGTGTGTGTGTGGCAAATATACTTGCATGGGACAACACATTTTAGGAAGAGAAATACTGTTTTTATCGTGACAAAATACTGTTTATTTTTTGTTACTCAGTTACATGGTGGCAACACTTGGTCTCACATACTAACAGAAAAGCAATATGAAAAATACATAATACTTTCATAATAATCAACAGCTTCATACCAAAATACGTTATCATGAAACAAGAACCAAATGTGTGAAATTTACATAAGTTTACATTCAACTTTCAGGAAACTTGAACTGACTATTATGCTTGCATAAAATATAGAATGTTTCAAGCCTCAAAGTTTTATGAAAACCAACAAATGACTTTCAAATTTAACTATAGTGGTTAAGTATTATTTCATGATTATGTTAAACAATTAGTTGAATCAAACAAACAGGCAGGCAGTAACCTATCTAATTAACATATTTTTCCATAGTCACTAAATAGGATAGGTATAATGATTGTAGGTTGCAAATATAGTTTTATTATTATTACTACTTTATAATGTACAAAATGTACCTTATATTAGTTTCATATTAGAAACAGCAGTGTTATCAAGAGATTACTTCAAACTTATGTTGTTTGCTACTTTCAGTTGTAAAAGATGATTCAACAGAAGTGTAGTGGCATTATGAGCCACTTCCTTTTATTCTGCTTCTCAAACAACAATTAAGTCACTGAAGAAACAAATAAAGATGAAACTGGATGAAACTGATAGTATGAGTATATAAGATAAAATATGTCCATTCCAAACATGTCAATTTCTCAGTGTAAACCACCAAGTGCCAGAAGCATTATTGTGCTACTAGGTAGAATATTTCCTTTCCAGAAATAACATGCACACCTATATGCTCATGCTATTTATATAAACACCAATTTAAAATTCCCTATATGCAAAACTTTCTTCACAAGTTATGTTGCTTACTTTAAACTTCAAATCATGGCTTTCCATTATTTAACATTTTGTTTCACAACAATTATTAACTAAAATACAATAAATCAAAAACAGAATTTTATCAAATATTTATAGAAGTTAAATCTTGATATATATATAAAACTACTTTTAGAAACTTTCCTTTTTTGTCATAATTTACTTTAAAATTTCACAGTATCACTTTTTTTTTCTAATGCAAAAGGATCAAATACCTATATTCAAAGCTGTATATAAAAAAGCCTCATACAATAAGTACTTTAATATATATACTTCAATAACACAACCGAGCCACAATTAGAGAATTAGAGCTGGGCAACTTTTAATCATGCTTTCAAGTAACTAGTGTTGTATAGTTAAGTGATGTAAACAACAAAAATAATATAATTTGTGATGATGAGACACCCACTTGAAGTAAAAATGTATTCTCAAGACAGCTGGTAGGGGTGTTAGTGCTTTATTTTAACTAAAGTTCTAATACCCATACCAGTCATCTTAAGAATACAAAAGTAATATAAATTTATAAGTAGTGTTAGCAGAAGTCTTGTTGGGCCCAACTCTTATAACATCTTGGATCCATCCATGATCTGAACAACGGTTTCTCAAAGTATGAATCTCTAACAATTAGAGATTAAAATATAATTTGAAACATGCATGAATCATATTTTTGAAAAATGTTTAATATTCGTACTCCAGTAGCAAATTTTGAAATTAAATGTTTTCTGTTAGCATCAATATTGTTTGGGAACTCTTATGTATTCATTTTTGCAAGTGTTTTGAAAAAACCTTTTTCCCAACAACAAAATAAATATTTGGCTAATTAGCACAAGATGAGGCCTATATCCGATTTTTTTTTTTATTTTACTGCTGATTCTAGGGCAATGAGGCTGATTAACCTTGTATAGTAATTTGTTGTTTGAAAATATCAAAGTAATAAGTTTATTTATTAATTATTAATTTATTACTTATTTATTACTTCATTTATTATGTTTTCAGGTTCTTACAGATTTTGTATATCATACATTTTCATGTACAACGACTTAAGATAAACAAAGTAACTTACTCCTAATTCACTGTGCCTCAATGCAGGATTTTCTCTAACTTTTCAGACTTTTTCCAACAAATTTTTAAGGCAACTCGATACATTAATTTTAACTATGTTTAAACATAATTTCAACTCATAAATATTTTAGAACCAATATTTTGATATTGGTGGATACTTACTTAAATCATATTTTCATTTCAAAACAGCTGCAGTTTTGCCTGTTAACAAAATAATCCCACTTGATTTGTTTTATAACATTTCTTCCCATCCCAAAGAACAGCTATTTTGATAAGAACCTACCATCCTTGAAAACTATTACCTATTTCTTGGTTTTCTAGCATTTTCCTTACATTTTATAAAGGATTTCATTCCACATCAGTGGCATAATCATTTACTAAGGAAATGCAACTTTGAAAACAGCTATAGAGTACATTTAAATAAGATTAGATAAAGCAAGAATTAGACTATCACATAATAGTGCAATATTTATATATAGGATAATGTTTTTTTTAAGTTTTCTGTAAACATTTCTCTCACTTCTTTTCATTGTGAGTTTTAAAATTATGTGTGCTGAATTATACAGATATTTTCTTCAAAAAACATCACATAACTTGAGATAAGGGTTAAATAGATAAAAATATTTAACATTTAATACATTAATGATCATACAGTGTTTGAAAGAGTTTTATTGTCATCACGTAAAAGTAGTTCACTTTGACAAGACTATATGCACATGCAAATATTTTTTAGTCCTGAGCACAAATATTTTTTGTTAATTTTGTAAACATATCCTTCCAGGCAGATAAAAGTCATCAATAGTCACATTAAGGTTGTTGGCTAAAACTTTCATTGAAATAATTAAATAACAGAAAAGTGGTAATGGAGAAGGAAAGTGATAAAACAAAGCACCTACACCACAAAACCAGTAACTGGATTTATTTTTCAATAAAAAGGAAATTAACAGTAGTTCCCTTAGTTAAATAACAAAAAATTAAAGTACAACAATGTAGAAGCTTGGCAATTTCATAGATGCATGTAACATAGACAAAAAATCCTCACTAGAACTTTGATTAGTCTCATTTTACTTTTGTGAAATTCTAATTAACAATGTAACTTGTTTTTAGATACAATGTTATACTTTTCAAGCTTTTGTAAATTCTTACTTGCATTAAGTCACTTACTAAATATACAAGTAACAGCTTCATAATCATTGTAAATCTCACTTTATATCAAACATTAGCAGCTGCAATGGATGACAGATCACATAATTTTGTAACTATTATTTTTTGACAGAAATAAAATCTTTTCAGCAGTTACATTTTTTATTTATCTACTTTTGATAATTTTCTTTGTAAGTGGGTAATAGGAAATGTTTTCTTCTTTCTTCTTTGAAGGTTTCAGAAACAAGTTAGTTCATTACAATTGCAAAAGATACAGAAAAATATAAAAATTTTGATGACCAATTAACTTCCTAAAAATCTTATCGTTGAATAGTTGAAGTAATTATGCCAAACTGCATCTGTTTTTGCACAATGACATTTTCACAACTGCTATCACCATTTGGATAACCAAAATTCTAATATATCTGTAGTGAGATAATGAAACTATTAAGTTGCAAACTTTCTAATAATTATATATAGTAATAATAATAATAAAATAAAAAAATCCCTCTACTGATTCTACACTTTCAAGACTTAACACAAACAAATGCATTGCTCAGAACTGTTTACCATTACAACATAATGTACAACCAGAAGAAATGGAAATCCTCATGATAAAAATATCTATAACATTAATTAATGAAAGTATAAATGAAAATTACAAGCAACAAGCTCTGACTGAATGCTAACACCTGAATCTTGAATTCAATTTTTTTTATAATATCAGCTTACAATCCTTTTCTCAACATCATTTTAATGAAATGGTGATAACTGTAAATTGTGTATACACATATGTATATATAAATGCATGCACGCAAAAAAAAAAACTTTCATGACTGATGACCTTAAAACAAATTATCTAAGAAATAATAGCTTGTAAGATGATTTTAAACAAACCTTTTTAGACCATTTTTATTGTTGTAGTTTATCTTCATAATATTTAGTTCACTTAAATATGGGTTACCAAGGCAATTAATAAAAGTGAACATTTGGTAGAATAAGGAATGAATAAAAAACTTCTTCAGAATAAAGCTGGTCCAATTGACCATCTTCATAACCACTTTTGTACTTGTTATAGTTTTTATTTGCTAAAAGTTAGTCCATTTTTGTGAAGATATAAAGTGTATTAAAAATTATAGTATGGAAACTATAATTTTAATACACTTGATACATCTTCACAAAACTGGACTAACTTTTAGCAAATATTAAGTTTCTGTACACAAAAAAATCTAACTTTCTAATGAAATATTTTTACTAAAGACTTTTTTTGTGAATATAGATAGCATTTCTACATACCAGTCCAAGTGATAAGTGATTTACATTTTAATATTAAAAATACATTTTTGCCTCAAATGTTATTTGCATAATCTCTAAACCCTCCTAAATATATTTCAAATGTTTTATCTTTTAATTTTTCTACCATAATTTTATAGAAAGTTGGTGAATTGACTGACCTTGTAACAATATAAAAAATCTAAATAAATTTAAAAGTACCCTTTTTCTCTTCCTGGAAATAAAGAAAAGGAAAGCAATATTTTCAAAGTTTCTTTCACAAACTTATCACAATGTTTTCTATGCAACAAGCATAGTTAGATTTATCTGAGCTAGTCAATATGTTTTCCATGAGAATAAAGCTTGAGCTGCAAGTGAAATTAAAAATTTTCTGTACAGAAAACAATGTAATATAATAAAGTAGTGGAGGGTAATATCATCACCTGTGACATAAATAATTTATTAACCAATGCAAATTCAATGTACGAGTTGAATAGCATGGGAAACTTTCGGAGCAAAAGTTTTGCTTACCAACGATTGTGTTTGTCAATGGCAAGTGATAATACATCAAGGTGAGTATTATGGTTTATATATAATTCTTTACCTATTGATGATACATGGGAAATATCTTGATAAGCAGTGTTCATAAGGGGCACAGTAAAGGAAAAAACTTGTATTCCACTAAAACTGAGAAGTAGAACAACAAACTTCAGCTATTATTCATTTAAGAAAATGCAAAACAAATTGTTGGAGGCTGCCATGTCAAATGACCTTGAAAGGTGACAGAACCAGGCATTACAATATTACCTACCTAAAAATTCAATGTTCAGGTAATGCCAACACTTTGCAGATCAAAGGAAAATCCTGGAAATTCTCAATTTACAATCTAATTGTTCCACATAAATAAATGAAACATCACATGTGAACATGGAATTTAAGTTACAGTATCAATTCTGGGGAGCGATTATTTTCACATATAGCATGTTTGTAGCAGCAATCATGCATGGTGTATGAGCAACCTGGGAGGGAATGACAAATCAATGCTCTATATGATTCAATCTACAATCCCTATTCTGAATTTAATAGATGTCATCTCAATTAGTTATCAGGAAAAAGAGGCAGCAGTACAATGAAGGGCAAATGGCATGAGTCATTGCAGCCTTTAGGGGTGGTATGTCAAAGATGGGTACTGTAAAGTGGTTCAATGTTCCCCCGCATGACCCTCTCTGAGAAGGTTTGTCCTTTGGGTCAGCTGCCAATTCTGCATATAGCAGAAGAAAATGTATTAGTTAAATACTTAATCAGCAGAGCCAAGACCTTTGTATGGAGGTAACAAAAAATTCTTCTGAGAGATGGGAGGAAAAAACCATTCAAAGACAACTTGCCAGGTATGTTAAACTTCAGCAAGACATACAATTTCACTTCATTGAAAAAGGTGCAAGATATGAGAAATAGCCATTTTTATTTCTTCTAGGAAAAGACTGGTATTTGGCTTTTGTGAAATGACACCAGGAACTGTCTGAGAGCAAGCCATAAAAGCTGGGGAGAGAGAGAACAATGGTCACCTGGGTAAAGCCACAGAAGTGGTTCTCAAAATGCTGCCAATATCTACAAGAGGATGTCCCAGATCATGTGGAAATGTTGGCAGATCCAAGACAGGTGTCCAATGCAGATGAGAGCGGATTTCAACTAAGCATATCATCAGACAGGGTTTTATCACCTCGTGGTGCAAGGCATATCTACCTGGTTGTATCCAGATTAGTGCCAACATTGCTTCTTCCTGACAACGGTATTTTATAAAAAAATGATACAACAATCCACAGTTAACTGTTTTAATTCAAAATGATATGATACAATAAATTGATGGAAATAATGAACACACTCAACAAAAATAATTTCAGTGACAATATTAACTTCCCTATGACGATATTACCCTACTTTGACCCAATGTTTCATTTGAAAAATAATGCTCCCTCATTTCATTGTATTCAGTAAAACATATATCAGATTTAATAATCAGTGATGTCGAGAAAACCCACTTGTAGAGAAATATATATGCAAAAACGGCTCGTTTGGGTTGAGAAAATATTTTACATAGTAAGTCAAAACGTTGTTCGCTCTTCCATGAAAAATATTTTCTCAACCCAAACAAGCCGTTTTTTGCATATATATATATCAGATTTATTCATCACTCATAAGGCTCCTGCCATAAAGCACCATGAACAAAACAATTTGTATGTATAATACTTTTCCTTTAAAGTAACAATATTACCCTCCACTGCTATATTGTCATACTAAAAAAAAAAGCAAAACTTCTGATTATGAAATGTTTATTTGTACATTCATACAAAACCTCTACCTACCCTACTAGACATTTTTACTTTCAAATAGTCAAGCAAAATAGTTCATGCTACAATTTACTTGCATTGTGATAATTTTTTTTTTCAGAAAACTACAATTAGTAAAAAGACAATAACTTAATAACAGATAACACTTTAGAATTAGTTACACTTATTTCTTAAATGCAACAAAAATTCCCCAGTCTCATGATTTCACCCTCCCATTCATAACTTCTGCAATTGAAAATTATTTTCAAACATGTGACTTTCAACATGAACTTGTTAGCAATGATGTTACAAACTTCAAAGCCATTATACATACATACATTTGTAAACTTGCAATCTCCAGTAGTATACTTTTTCTAGGTAATAAAAAAAAGGTTTTTTTAGTGCCTGGAACAAAAGAATATTTTTGAATTATGAACAGAAGTTTATAGTATTTATTTTCAAGCACAATTATTAAACTCAAATCATTCTTTAGCTGTTATTAATCAGCCAACCTAATGGTGGTGTTAAGGCAGTATGGAATCTGAATGAGGATTCAACTTTGTAAACCACAGTATGTTTACTTATATATATTTGTATACGTATAAAACTCACTGGGGATTGAAAAGCCTCTTGTTCTTCAAAACATTTCCTGATAAATTCATCCCCTTTGTTTATTTTAACAAAACCACAATTTCAGAACCATCTGGCATGTTCTACCCAAGGATCATCACCCAGCTTCCAACTGCTAAGTCCATCACCACAGTAGAAATATTTTGTGTGATCTTGAACTCCTAAAATAAAAAGTTTAAAAGATTTAAAAGATATTTTATGACATTATCACACAAATGAAGTGTGTGTGTGTGTGTGTGTATATATATCAAATTTCAAGTAATAGTTAAAACATACTAAATTATCACTCTATGATGTATAACTAACACACCTAAAAATACCCTTTCAGACTATAAAAGTTTTATACAGAGAGTTATGTTAAAAGCTACAGAGCAGGTAAAAAGCCTGGATACCCCCTACTGATGTGTAATAATTAACTGGGGGATGACATTGTCAAACTGTGTGGCAAACAACTGATGCTTTGAAACAAAAAAATACTAAAAATTTCACTACAATCACCCCTAATATAGTAAGAAATGTCACACTGCACATAGAAAAGTATCATCTTCTGTCATGAAAATGAAGGCCATCAGACATTTTGGATTATTAAATTAACCATATAATGGAGTTACTGTTGTACATTTGTCTTAGTGTCTACATTTGTTTCTGTATACTTTTCCTTTTTGCATGCAATGTATATTCTTCACTGTATTACACAAGTCCTGCCTATTCTTGAGATTTGTAGAACGTTCTTGAGCATAAAAATCAACAGTACTTATTTAACAAAAGCATGCTAGAATACTTTCAAAATTTCTACAAATTTGTGTGATTCCTATAAAAAGCAGCTAGCCAAGAGACAGAAGAGAAAAATATTATTGGACAGCTACAGTCAGTATGTTATAGGCCTAAGAAGTTATAACTGTGATTAACACATATTAATCAGAGAACTACAGAATTTAACCAGAAACATTTATAGATTTCAAACAGTTCAACTTTAGTGAATTACTTCGGATGTTAGAATTTTCACATGGACATTAAATATCTCCCTCCATAAGAAGTACACTTCTAACCAGTGAGAGACCAGCTGAAGTAGCTAGCTTAAGCAAGGTGTGACAATATCAACTCAGAATTAATTTTCTAATCATGGATCTGGATCTTCAAAAAAATATTCAGTTTTAGACCAGATACAAACTCAGTACTATTTGTAAGTTTGTAACCTCTGCATATAAACCATCATTTGTAATAACTATTAGAAATAACTGTTATTATAAATTGTATTGTTTTTATGTTTATATATATTAAAATATATTTGCATTAAAAAAGGAAATTGTTTCAACTTTGTTGGCAAATACCAACTTTATAATCTGACTTAATAATTTAATTAACTACTAGAATCAAATTAAAATTTTGGTTATTTAGAATAATAATACATAGGATATGTAACATAATAAATCAAAAACTTGTCCAAAATAAAGTATACGTTAAAACTGTCTTGTTAGTCTGGGTCACTTTGAGATATGTAACTAAGTCAGTATGCAATAAATTCTTTCTTTAATGTACACTATCTTTGTTTGAGGGTAAATGTGGGAATCCAGAATGTTTGTCCACCCTGTACTTCAAATTTACTCATACTCTGAACACCCATTTTGAAAGAAACCATACAAAGTAAATGTTTTAGCCAACTTACATATACCTTGTATTATTTGTTGGCTTATTCAAGTATCATTCCTATTAAGGTAAAAAGTCAAAAGCTCTTGAGATAGCTAGTATTTGGGTTCCCAAATTTTTCAAATTCTAAATGCCATATTTCCATATTAATTTATACACTCTTACAAAAACAATATGTTACACTTAACCTTCTCATTAGAATTAGGTCAAACTGCATCTGTCACAACCTTTTAGTTACATTCAAAATTTAGCTATTTGATTATCAATGTATACCAATGAACTTGGCATCAAAGCAAAAATACAAAATCAAGTTTTAATACCATGTAACTTTTAAGTTCTTAATTTTATAACAATATATTTAAAAAATACCCAAACTTCTATAACATGATAAATGTAACAGGTTTTGTATGGAATTTAGAATTACTCATTATGATACAGATATTACTAAGGTGAAGTCTAATTTATTACAACCTTCCTTCTTAATCAACTAAAAAACCAACCTTATTGGCCATGTCCACCTGTCACATTCTCTCTTTCACAAATTGCGAGTAATTCTCTGTAACATTTCATACTCATTTACAACCAGTAAAAAGGCAAAAATCTTAATATATCAAATGGCATACAATACTACATTATTTTTATCACTGAGTAGTGTCAATTCCATCTTCAGTCTCAAAGTTTACCTTGTGGTATTCAGATTGAACAATAAAGAAAATCAAGCCTCTCTTGTGTTAGTTACAAATCCAGTCAAATTATAATAGTTATAGGACACTGTTTGCTTAGTGTGTGTGTGTGTGTGTATAAAGTAATTAAAATGTAGAAATAGGAAATTTATTAGGTGGTAATATAATGAAAAAAAAATTCAAGTTTCAAGAGGTATTGCATGTTTGTAAGCAGTTCATCTTTATGTCGTTCAAAATTAGGATAGAGAAAAAATATATAGATTTACAAAAGAAACATTTGATATTTGTTTAGGTTTTAGGGGTTAGCAAATAAAATCTGAAAATGTTCAGGTGGAAAAGTATTTTAAATCTCAACATAAAAAAATTACTTTATACACAGAACATTCAACAATCTGACTTTATGTAGTTACTGATAAATGTTTAATAAATAATACTTGAAAATCTGATGTTCAGTGTACAAACAATAATGTTTACTGTAAGCTTACTAAATTTCATGAAGGTACACAAAACATGGTAAAAGTTATATTATTGAAAGTCTTACTGTTACCTTTGTGGTTAAAAGGTCAGGCACATTGACAAATCCCATATGAAAAAGAGTATATTATTACAAATATGCATTTGCTCCCTTAAATCTACTACATACATACCTAACACTATATAAAATATCCAAATGATACCACAGACTAGTAACAATCTGATGAAAACTTCAAAAAGTATAACTGGAATAAATTTTAAGTAAACAGATAAACACAGAAGTAAGATAAAGACCAACAGAAATAGATTTCTAATGATAGTTTAAAATTAATATAAATTCCAAATTTTTATGTGGGAGTGTCATAATTTTGATTAAAAATGTTTTTCTCAAAATAGATTATTTATTTAAATAAAATGTTAATATTTAAAATAATTTACAAGACTACATTTTAGGCAATACACAATTATCCAACTATCTTCTAAGTGGTTTGTCACTTTTCTCCCACCTAATTAAATGCAAGACAGCCAGATTTATAGATTAATATTATTAATTTTAAAGGGATGCTCTGATCAGTGATACATGTCAGTTTTATGACTATAACAGCTGTGAAAATCAGCAAGAACATGATTGTGATCCTCAAAGTTCAGAAAAGGTTTAAGTAATAAGGTAGATGTGTTACTCTGTCAAGGAGAAATCATCAGCAGTGAGTAGATGTGGAAATGAATTAAAGATACATACAATATTCAAACAAGGAAAGAAATAAAACATTTACTACAGCATGCTTTAAAGAATGTATGATTGACTACTGTATATATATTCTACCTGCAGTAAATATGTCATTCAAAGGTTCTGTAGTTGTATATTTTCATAGTTTTCATAACAATAAAGCTTATTTGCAACACAGATATGGTACCATTCCTAAAATTTGCATTTTAATGCACAAACACTGTGCTTAACAGATGAAAATAACAGCAAAGAAATCCACTTCATGCTATTTCCCTTCAATTAATATACTATTTTATTTTTTAAAGATTTTGATCTCTTGTACAAACAACATGTTTAGGGCTAAAACCTCCTTTGAATAAATTCTACACCATAAACTTGGAAATAATTACACACAAATTTTAAGCATATTCTTAAGGGAACTAAAGAGCTCAATTACTATTAGGAAAATGCTTCCGACAGTTTCTCACAACCTCTAGTAATTTGTACCTCTAGAATGTTGAAAAAAAAAAGTACTTGGTAAGGTTTTGCTTGTTTTATTTTATATACTATCTTCAGTAAAGATAAGGCCAAATTGTTATATGTCAGATCATATTACATGCTTTTAGTAATTTTCTGTCTGAAGTGTATTTTAAGCATCACTGAAGATATTCATTTTAACTGAACACCACTTGCTACACGATATGATATTAATATCTTTTGGATTTTTTTTTGTGGTTTGACAGTCAGTTTAGTCAAAATTAATCAGATGAAACTCTGTAGAATTGACGGCAACTACCTGTTGTGAAGACACAAGTGTAGGGGATGACATTTCAAAAGTCTTCTGTCTTTTATCTGTCAAAGAAAATTAATCAGTGTTAAAATAGTCATTTAGGACCCATTCTAACCTCTGCTGCACCAAATAAACTGAAGAAATTACCTTTTCTGTAGTTTCTGATACATTTATTTTGACTACTGTTGCTTCTATGCTATGACAGACAGCCAAAGAAAGAGTCTTGGACAACAATGTTTCTGCTAAATAGATACCTGCTGAGATGAGTTGATGTTATTACTTAGTGTTGGTTGATCATTAAAACTGTAAAGGATTTCTTTAATACAGAATTTGTTATTCCAGCAGGGATTTTAAAATTTTCAAGCAAAAGAGTCGGCTATTATTTTCACTATGCAATAAGATACAAGACTCAAATGGATTTATTAGTTTATATCTGCTACCAGTTGAAGTTCTCATATATTCACATGCATGTATTTTCAGATGATATGTAGATTTATCACTACAAGCAGTTTTTGCAACCACCACAATTTATTTGCAACACACACAGACACAGAAGGTTGGGCAGCCTTTGGTTTTAAGCTAGTTTTAAATTTTTAAATATTACCTTAAGCTGCAGGTAATATGCCTAAATTATTCTTTCAGTTAAAGATCTGAGTTTAAATTTTTGTTCAAGAAACAAGTGATAAAAACTAACAAGTACCTTGGAACATGTTATGGTTCTTGGTATATTCTATTTTATGTTAAAAAATGTTCATGTGATAGTATAAGAAATTAAGGATATATTATGAATTTTGAAAATTTCAGGGTGAAGATGTAAGTAGTCAGAAAATAAATTGCATGCTCTTTTCAGGAGATTTAAAACAGAACTGCATTTGACAGAAAGTGGTATGAAACTGTAGTCTAATATGAGATCATTAATCAAACTTAGTCTTTCACCAATTACATAATGAGGAACAGCAACCATCCCATCCTTCTTGAAAACTTAAACTAAACTCTGGAACAACAGATTACAAACTTTTTATTAAATGAAGCTTTTATACTTCAACAATCACCTCATACTAAATAATTATCTCAACTCCTCTCTGCTATCATTAATTTAATAATTTCCCAATTTTAACTTTATTTTTTAAAGACACAATCTTTATAATTTTCCCTCTTAATAGTAATATTAAACATACATATATCTCATTAAAATGTGTATCTTGTTACACTGTCACTATTTAAATCTGCTTTGTTTTTTTAACTTTTGGTTGTATCAATACCTTAATAGCTGTTGTTGCTTTTTGTAATTATAAAACAGAACTGCATTTGACAGAAAGTGGTATGAAACTGTAGTCTAATATGAGATCATTAATCAAACTTAGTCTTTCACCAATTACATAATGAGGAACAGCAACCATCCCATCCTTCTTGAAAACTTAAACTAAACTCTGGAACAACAGATTACAAACTTTTTATTAAATGAAGCTTTTATACTTCAACAATCACCTCATACTAAATAATTATCTCAACTCCTCTCTGCTATCATTAATTTAATAATTTCCCAATTTTAACTTTATTTTTTAAAGACACAATCTTTATAATTTTCCCTCTTAATAGTAATATTAAACATACATATATCTCATTAAAATGTGTATCTTGTTACACTGTCACTATTTAAATCTGCTTTGTTTTTTTAACTTTTGGTTGTATCAATACCTTAATAGCTGTTGTTGCTTTTTGTAATTATAAAATTGTAAATTAATTTTTGAAGTTTTATTGCTGATGATAGAATTTAAAATGGTATTTTTGCAAGGTAATTATTATTTTACACCTCAAAGAAGCATGATTCCCTGGAAAAAAGAACAAAACAGTGCAACCCAAATCTCTATTTGCATTGAGGAAAGAAAGCAGTATAACTAAAAAAAAAGGTAACACTATTCAATTTTAAAAACACTAAAACACAAGATGGTAGCTTAATAAAACTCTGAAAGCATGTAAAACATTGAGTTCAATTGAACAGATATTAATTCAATCCAAGCACTTTCAGAAAGCATTATGTGTATTTAATTGATAATTTTCTTGTTTTAGGTTTTTACTCTTTACTTTTAACTTTTGTTTTAGTAGTCATGTGTAGTGATGGCTCATTCATAATGATACGTGAAATTTGGTCTCCTTATTCTAGGCAAGACTTATGCATACTAAAAATACAACAGAAATTTTAAGAAGTTTAATCTGTGAAGAAACCAACTAGAATTTCAGAAAAAAAAAGAAGAGGTAATACAGATGTTATAAACTTTTTAATAGCTTAAACCAGAGTATCCCAAACTTTCTCAGTTCATGGCACTCTTAGTGTCTCAGCAATATTTTCACAGTACCCCCAAGCAAAAAGAAAAACCTAACAATTCCATTTATTAAGTAGTTAGATCCAAACAACTTAGCTGTTTAAAATAATAATACATGTAAATACAAAGTAAAAGCAATATTTTTATTTCATTTTTAAATAACCACAATTACTGAAGCAATGCATGCACCTGTTTGACAATGCACAACTTCTCAAACTTTAGAATCAGATTTGATACCACCCACACTCATTCCCTGTTCCACATTGATTTTTGTACAGTACTTGCTTTTCTATCACAGCAACCTCCAAAAACCCAGCTCTGCAGAGATATGGCATCACAAATGGAATTAAGATTCGCTGAGCTTTAACACTTAGCAGCAGATATTCATCTTTTACTGATATCCAAAACTCTGTTCCATGCTGCTAAATTTTGTTTTTAAAGTCTTCTAACAAGACAGTTGAATAAGATTTTCTTCTTCTGCAGAGGTAATTTTAGATGGGGCCTTACCCTTGAATGGGTCTTTGATCCATGCAAACTTCTCTGTAGCTTCTGGAAAGTAATTTTCAAGTCAGTCTCTAAGCTGCACCAAGTGCTCTTCAAAAACAAATTTTAGTTCTTAGGTCAAACCAACTTCATTGGATGTAACAAACAGTTGCAACAGGAGAAAGACTTTGCCACCATCTTCATTTATTCTTCTTCTCCATAGCAGTAATGTTTTTCAGAAGACTGTAAGTTTCAGAATGTGTATGTGTTGCAATCCTACAGAGATATTCAATGCATTCAGTTTTTCAAAAATATTAATCATGTATGCTAATTTTGACAAAAAATCAGTATCCAAGAAATTTTTATCACAGTGTTCTTCTTCTTTGAGATAAGAGTAGAGTTCCTGTCATAATTCAAACACACAGGGCAGTACATTCCCACAGAAAATCCATCATGAGCTACAATAGTACAACAAAGATGTGTGCTCAGATCCCATATCCTCACACAGTTTTTTAAAAAAACTCACCTTCTGTGGCTGAGTCTTTATAAAGTTCACCACTTTCAACACACTTTCCAGGACTAGGTACAGTGGAAGACTCGGGTGCTTTGAGACAAGAGCTTCCCTGTGAATTATGCAGTGGGTTCACAGTGCATCAAGAGTGTTCCTTCCTGTGATTGCCTGCAACCCTCCATAACAGCCAGACATAGAGTGACCAACATCAGTTCAGACTCAAAAGCACTTAGTCCAGTCTAAGTTTATTTCACATATAAAGGTGTGAAGGATCTCAAACAAGTCTTGAATCTTTGTACCAGCAGTAATGTGTAGCAAATCAAATGAGCATCCTTGTTACTATCCATCACCTCATCTAGCTGCAACCCGAATTCCTTCTCTTTCATTTTTTCAATTACTTGATTGTTGAGGTCTTCAACCATGTGTTGAATTCTACAACAGATAGTACTGTTGCATAAAGGCACCTTTGAAAGCAGTTTTCCTGCAGATTCACCAACCATAATGTTCACCATATCTGCTGCAGCCAGTAAAATCAGTTCTTCTGTGATGGTGTGAGGCTTTTCACATTTCACAACTCTATATGCCACCTTGTGGGATGCTAGTGAAGCATTGCTTGGTATTGATGCTTGTTTCAAAAATGTCCCTTTTTGTTCTTTCAATTATTTTAACTTTCTGGTAAAATAATCACAGAATTTACTAGCCATGTTTGGAAGATTGGTCTCTAAGTGGTGTTTTGGTTCACTTGGAAGCATGCATTCTGAAGCCAAAACTTTTATACATAATATACACTGCAGACACTCTTCATGATTGACATCTACAAAAGTAAAACCAAAATCTAGATAACTATCATATTTCAATATTTCTGTTTCTTCACAACTTTGCCACTGATCTATGGTTTGCTCTCCTTTTATTCACTCCCATGCTTCTTATTAATGTTAAAAATCTCCATTTCTATGCACAAGGACCAAAAATCAACAAAATAATTCAATGAACTTCATTAGACCTTGCAGATACTTGATCACAACACCCTTTGGATATTTCAATTACTGATGGACCCAGAGAGTCAATAGGTATTTATATACAAAATCTAAGGAAAAAGAAAGTTTGAGAAGTTACTGGCATAGCCAAAAGTACAAGTAAACAAAAACATATCTCAAACACTCGGGAACATGAAAGGAAAGTAGCTCGATCTAATGTTAAAATTGTAAACTATCTCGAGCTAGTAGTTTGCATGGTATTCCAACAGACATTGATATCACTGCATTTCCCTTGAAAATTTGAAATATCCTACAGTGCCCCTGTGAGTTCGCTGCTGTGCACGTTTTGGGAACCACTAGCTTAAACACTGCTTATGGAAGGTCTGGTTCAATATGGGAACATAAGTATTAAAAAATGGAACTTTGGCATTATGGACTATAGTAGCTATTGAAACAAAGTTCCAAGGAGCTTATTTAGCAAAATCACATGTACTTCTACGTATATTACAAACTGGTGGTATTGTTCACTTAGTTATGTAATATTCTATTATAACAAATTTATCTATAACTATTGCTGGACATGTCAATAATTGTAAAAAAGTACATTACATATGGTTTGAATGTTTTGTTTTTTTGTTGTTGTTTTTCAGGTGAGTAAACTCAGAGTGATGAATGATCTTTTTGTCTCCTTATGTTCTATGTTGCTTACTGTACACCTCAAATATATTATTTTTTTTTTCTTTTAAAATCTTTTAATGCCCTATTTTTGTCCTTTAACCTATTCATTGCAGCTGGGATGTAATTTCCCAGTGCTCCATCCCCTCATATTGTGACTGGGACAAATGGTTCCCATTGTCAATGCTGTTTATGTCTTTCTTTGCTAGGTCCAGTTTCATCATCAGATGGAGAGTTAGCATCAATGTCTCATTGCCTCTTCATCACCATGCATTTCAAAACCACTCGACTCACTTTTACTATCTTCTATGCTGTCTGAGTCAAGTGCATTAACCCTTAAATGGCAGCTATCATCAACTGATACTGCTACCTACAATATTCCCACTGTTTAGGGGTCAAACAAATCACTACTTGCCACTCTAGTGTTAAGGGCACACAGATGTCATACATTCTGCTTAGGCATCTTGTTAGTAACTAAAGGGTTGAGTGGGAAGCATAGAGGGAAACCATATATCAACATTAAGTGTAATGCAATAAATACTTTCCTTTTAACTCATTTTACTCCTATATGTCACACAGAACAGTTTTGAATGACAATGGGGACCATATGTCCCAGTCAGGGTGAAAGTATGGAAACATTTGGAAATATGTCCCACCTGAACTGAAAATGTTTTCTCTCACCCACCCACCACCTCTACTCCTATTCTCTTCTTGCTCTATACCTATAATCAATACAGCACTCAGTAACTTGATATAGCAGATACAGTGAGTTACATATTTGCTTTGCTTTCATTCATGAATTTTAATGAATATCACTACACATTATGCCACAGCATAAAACATACAGTTTCACATTGGCAGGATAAGCTACCAAAACATTCCATTATACCAGTGAAAATTCCAAACACTAATTTTTTTTACATCTACATGTTACCAGCAACAAAAATTCATCTTCAATAAACTGTCACGGTTTTTCATTTTATTCTAGATGTTACCAATATATTTCAGAAAAACTATAGACTAGAAAGTTATATATTCTAAAGTATGGCTTGATTGGTTAAAAGTTTTGCAATTACTAACATTTTTCTACTTATGTATACACATGTTTCTGGCTCAAAAAGAGGCATTTTTTTACAAGTCGCCAAGAAAATAAAAACAACAAACAATTATTTTAAAGAAATTTATCTCCAAAAGTATAATCTTATATATTACACTTAATCAGCACAAAGATTTTGTAATTTTTTCTAGAGAATAGGGTAATTTTTAATCAAAGACTAATGTAACATAGGCATGATGTTCAAAGGTGTTCTATACATACGTCCATGAACATGATCTGAATGTATTTTCCAAGAATTTTTACAACTATGTCTAAAATGGTACAGTTTCAAGAGTACTTAGCTTTTTCACTCTAAAAGTATACAGAAATAAAAACCCTCACATTTGCAAATTATGTACTGGGAAAACTTCTTTATGGAAAGAAAATTCCTGGGTTACTGTTCATTAATTTAATTTCTGGTTATAAAAAGCAATGACTTAAAAAAAGGATTTGCTTTCTTTCTAGATATATACAATTCATTATCAAATCTTTTTTTTTTGTACATTCTGGTATCTGGAACTTGCCCCAAAGAACTGATATTATCATCATTAGATAAATTTCATGTTCATTTCACATTCTGCATACTTTCATCTAATCTTTTCAAAAGCTTTACTGTGTGTTGTTAACTCTTTCAGTACACAAGTGTAACAATACAAAAAATTTCAAGTTGAAGGAAAAAAATGTTATGCTGCAGAAGTAACTTAAGAAGTTATTAAATTTTAAAATTCTAATAACTGACATTATGAAAAGACAAAATTAAATTTCTAAGTTAGAATTTGTTTCATGATTTAAGATGAATTATCCAAAACACTACTACTGCTATTCACATTTAATTATACACCACAAAAAACAAACACTAAAACTGCAAGGTTTTTAACTACAAATATATATGTCCTAATAATATCAGACAAAACTATAGAACACAAATAAAATACTATGGAAAACTATTATATGCAAATGAAAAATGGAAACATGCACTCACCTACACAAAAGAAACCTGCTTCTGCTAAAACTTCAGGTTGCACAGGGGAACCTTCTGACCACATGGCAAATGACCTCAATCTTGCAGCTAAACTTGCCTGGGACAGATGTTTACGTCCCCTTTGAACACTTATACCAAGCTTTTCTAGCTTAAGATATTTCTGCTTCACTTTTAAAAGTTTAGAAACCACCATATCTTGTACACTTTCACTTATACTTGCTTTATAGTTTCAACATACATCCTCTCCATTTGAAGAATAAGAAATCCTAGAATTTGAAATTCTTTTATCTTGACACCCTTTCTCAAACACAAATGAACAATATGGAAAATGACGAGCATGTTCTTTCAAAGCATCATTTGCTTCTTCCCAAGAAGACACAATACCTTGACAAAATGGACACTGTACTTCATCACTAATTCCTAAGTAAAAAATCCTGCCTTTGCCAAATCTTCAGGCTTTACAAATGATAATGGCCAACCCTTCTGAAATGTTTTTAGCCTTTTACTCTTAACTCTCATCCTTTAAGGAGAAAAAAGCATTTAATTTTAACATGCAATTATTTACACTTTCAGAGTTATTCAAATCCAATGCATTTCAATGATTATTTTGTTGTGAAACATAACAAAAATCTTTCTTTTGTGAAATATGATTCATATAATTGTGATAGAAATCATGCTGATAACCATTTTAATGAGAAATATCAGTTATAACATTCTGCTGCAGTCCACCATTTGGTTTTGAAACATGAATTCCATTTTATAGTTTGAGTTATTCAACATGTTTTCTTCAGAAAAAATACATACTGGTACTCCAGAGGATTCAATGTTCCCAGAGTCATTCTGGCAGTATTTGGGTTAGGTCTTTGAGACAGACGAACTGGAATTATTAGTGTGTAGACAACTGTCCAGAAAGAAATTTGCTGAAGTGCATAATACAAACCTACAGTGCAGAAAAGCCTGACTATGTCTTGAAGCAGGTGAGTCATTGCAGTCCCAGTGTTTCAAATGTAGTCCACAACTAAAACAAACAAGTTCATCTTCTTGACCTGTGTAATAAAATCCTGCTTTTGCTAAAGAAAATTTATCTACTAGTGAATTTTCTGGCCAGGTGTCAAAGGTATCAAGACAATCTTGTTCATGGCTGAAGTAGTTTCCACTATACACTTTCTTCAATACTGGTACCTCAACTGTGTCCGTTTGAAATTGAACAGACGTCATTACTTTTGTACGTCAATAACTTCTATGAGAAATGTATTCCCAAGGTCCCTTAAAAAGCTATTTTGAAATAACAAATTATGATTTCAATATAACCAATATAATACAAGTTGTAAGTCAAACACTAATTTGTATAAAATGTTTTCTTAATCAAATGAACAGGAAACTAGCTCACTAAAGAAAATGTACAGTAACAATGTTGGTGTCAGCATTTGTGGCATTAAGAGAAGATATAGCGACTAGAAGACCTGAATGAAATGAAGAAAGAAGACATTGAATGATTGTCATATGATGGTCTTCAATTTGATGTAATAATTAAATTATATTAACCTAGTTATGAGATAGTATGTCAATTCTTATGGCTTATTACATGTAGTAACTAAGTAAATACAAGTGATATAACGAGGAAGAAGAATATTACTGATTACTGTGATTATGATATTGTACTTATTACAGAATGTATTAACTACTGTTAGACAATAATGAGAAAAGTATATACGATTAATGTTTAGAGTTGCTAGTAGAAATGAATAGAGTATATATGTATATTAAAGTTCAATTTATTTATGAGGATAGTTAAAGAGAAATGGAGTAAAAGTAGTAGTCTGTTACTCAGCTAAAGACTGACTAAAAAGTAGAATATCAGAGAAAGTCTTGTAAACATTGCCCAATGTATAAGTGGAAAAGTGGAAACAAAGGTTTGGTGATGAAATTTTCATTGAGGATAAAAATTTGTGAAGGAAAGAGGAATGAAGTATTTGTGGCTTTCTGGGCATTTCAAATACTTCAAGTA
Organism: Tachypleus tridentatus; assembly: GCF_004210375.1. Classification (NCBI taxonomy): domain Eukaryota; kingdom Metazoa; phylum Arthropoda; class Merostomata; order Xiphosura; family Limulidae; genus Tachypleus; species Tachypleus tridentatus. The sequence continues at coordinate 12,041,970 of NC_134832.1, read as the reverse complement.
TAGAGCAAATAGATGCAGTAAGAAGTGTGATATATATACATGCACAAAAGCATAAACAATTATATAACAAAGATTGACTAAGAAGAAAAATATATTGAGAAATTTTCTGTTCATGCTAACTACAAATAATGCTATCAAGCTCATTAAAAGGATTACTAAAGCATCATTAGACAGATATGAAATAAGACTTATCTGAAGACTGGCACCACCACAGCAGTGAAAAAGCTACAGTGAATGTTTCCATTATCTTGCACAAAGTTGCCAAAAAAGGGAATAAGCTGGAACTTTGATGTAGTATCTATTTCAAAACTGTGTGTGTATGGATAAAAGTAAGAAGGCTGTTGATTTAGTGACTTTATCTGCAACCAATGACCAAATGGTTTTGTTCCCAGTTTTGAGAACTGTGAAACAATCAAGGAAAACAACCAATTAAGTATCAGACTTATCTAGAATATCATAAGAATACCAGAAAGAGTTTGTACAAAAAGTCATTTCAAGTTCGAAAGTTATTTGTCATCAAATCACCAAGAAGTTGCAGTCATCACCAATAGTCTCCAAGGCTGGTGGAAAAATCATAACTACCCTTGTTATGAATTTGCCCATAGTTTCTCACCTAAGCTCTCTGAAAGTAACTTATTACCTTTTTTCCCAGCATCAAATAACATAGCTAAAATATAGTTGAGTTAACATAGTGTAATGATTTAATAATGTTATAAAAAACGTATTTAAAGAGCATTTGTTATACTGAAAGAGTTTTGTTAGCTAATTCAAAGTATTCCACCAAATTGATTGTAACAAAGAATATTCTGATAAACATATTAAAAGTATTTTATTGTGAAAATCTTAGTCTCAAAGTCAAACTGTTTACTCTATTTATAAATTTCCTCCAGTTAGTGCTTATACATTCACTCACCACTGTATTCCTCAATTTAATAAAATAATTTGTGAATGGCAGTAATACAATAAACTTATAATAAAGATATATATAAGGTTAAAATGGAAATATATCCTTTCCGGTACGACAAAGGAAACATTACTACAGAATAATATAGGATGATTAAGAGAGTTAAATTTTTTTCTTCAGTTTGCAAAAAGATTGTAAAAATATTATAGGTCTGGAGAGCAAGTGTGTGTGTGTGCGTGCATGCATATTATATATATATATATATAGAGAGAGAGAGAGAGAGAGAAAGAAATATGATAAATGTATATGAATTTAATATTTGCCCTGAAGTTGTGAAGAAAAATTTTGGCTTGGATATTTTCCAAGGGTACTAAAACTGCTTAAAGACTGCATTACTAAACCTTCTCAGTAAAACTTAAGGGTCTTTGTGTAGTTTACAGTGCCAAAAAATTAAAGCTAGCTAACATCTCAGACCATTTAAATATTTAAACATTCTACAGGGTGGCCCATAAGTCCCTACTCATATATATATCTTATGTATCCAGTGTATCTGTGTGCTGTCCCTCATTCTTGCTTCATAATATTATGCACAATATGCTCTCCAAGTGTAAATGGGCTTACATCAGCCATTTTTCTCTTAAAAAAAGAAAAATTTATAATACATGCATAATTGAATATAACATAATAACATATGGATAGGTAGGGGCTTACAGGTCACCCTGTAGCATTCCCCTCATATCTTCTTAACTTATAAAACATGCATATGGCATACATTATTTCATTGTTTATTTTTTATTCATTACACAAAGAGTAAATATATATATATACCTTCACAGCAATATCTGCAATGTAAATTTCATCTAAATGCTTAACACTAGTTAGTTACAGAGCACCTTGTTTAATCAGTCTTTGGCTTGTTAATGCTAAAAACTCTGACAAGCTAGGTAGGTCTACCACTAGCTCTGTTTATCTGTGGCACATGTATCAGTGTTAAAAAATTAAGTTTCAACAATTAAGGAAGTATCTTGTAATATTTTCTTACATGGTGGGTAAAGAATGCTTTACCACAAGGTGTCCTTTTAGATGCAAGTTTAATTTAATCAAAACATTTATATAATACAGTAACGCCTGTCTAAGGGATATTTGCAAAGAGCCGAGTAAACGAAGAAGGTCACAAATGCTAGTATGTATCGTGTGATGCAAATATACTACTATTTCATTCACCATAGCTCTTAGTGTCATATTGGTTTCTGGTTTGTTGTTAATATCATATGTATAATGATAATGTATAAATAGAAACAATAAATTTATAGTTCCTGGAGGTAGAACCATAGGGCGCCACATATAGGGGGAAGGTCACATAACATTACTATTACACAACTGTACGTAACATTCGTAAGACCTATAGTGTTAATACTACTCACCATAGGGCGCCACTATCTTCAAGCCACAGAATGGCGTAAAACAATTCGATACCAGAGGGTTTGATACTATAGGACAGTGGTGCACAAACTTTTTTAGTCAGGGGCCACAAAAAAGTGAAGATTAAAATCGTCCCACAGTTGTTTCACACAAGATGGACATCACATTTAAGAACATATAAATAACGATTACATTAGAGTTTGCACATTATTCTAAGAAATGTTATGATACGTCAACTGTCACAAAGTCAATGTGATGGATGGTTCTGCGTGTCATCTACGAGCTTAGAAATGTCCGGCTTGATGTTTGACGTTGAAAGACACAAGACTTCTTCCAGATGATCATCAGTCAGCTAATTGCGAGTGTTGTTTTTGTTCAGTTTCATATACGAGAAAGACTGTTTGCAGCAGTACGTGCTGCCAAACATGTTGTCTTTCAGATTAGCAAATGTATCAGGCAACGTTTTGTAAAAGTCAAGCACATTGTTTTCTCGGTAAATAGCACGCAGTTCATCAGATGCCTAGAGATCAGTAAGTTCGAGCTGATATTCTGCTGACAAGTCATCCACTGACACACTGAACGGATCAGCAAAAAGTTTCATCAACAATCAGCATTGGTCAAAGTCATGAAACCATGAGATGAAGAATTGAATCAAGGTATCTAGCTTCCCAACATAAACTTGTGTGTCAATATCCTGATTCTTCTGTAGCTGTGACTGAAAAGTGGGAAAGTGCACACAGTTGCCTGATGCTGCTTGCTGCCAGAGCAACTGCAACTTTGTCCTGAAAGCTGAGATGTGATTTGCAAGCTGACAACAAGCTGATTTTTGCCTTGCAACTTCAAATTCAGATCATTCAAGTGTTGTGTCATGTCGACCAGGAAGGTCAAATCAGCTTTCCATGCTGGAACAGTCATGGAAATCATTTCTGTGTCTTTGTTCTTGCTTCTGAGAAATTCTATCACCTCATCAATCAACTCCCAAAATCTTCTGAGCATATTCCCTCGACTCAGCCAGCGTTCTTCACAGTGATACACAAGGTCATCATAGTCTGAATCAATTTCTTCAAGAAGACTTCGAAACTGACAGTGATTGAGCCCTCGTGATTTGATGAAATTAATGGTTTTCGTCACTAATGCCATCGGTGCCTGAAAACCAAGTTCTTTACTGCACAGGTTCTATTGGTGAATAATACATTGCAACTTCACCAACTGTTTGTTCTGCTTTCCTCGATGCTTCATCAACAGTGGCTGCTTTATTTGTAAGCTGTTTTGTCACGTCTGATGAGAGGTGTGAAATTCTTCGTTGAACTGTCATACAATTCAAAACCACCGTCTGTAGCTTGTGAACTGCTTTCGGACACAACTTTTCCGATGCAGTAATCATACATTGCTTGACAAAATCACCATCAGTGAACGGTCGGCCAGATTTCGCTATCATCAACGAAAAATCGTAAGTGACCTCACATGCTGCACGTAAATCTGCTGACTGCTTTGAGAAAACGTTCTGCTAGTGATTCAGCGACCGCCGCAGAGATTCAATGCGAGCTGTTCGTTCATCACCGACAACGTTGTGGAAATCTTTATGCTTCGACTCATAATGACGCTTTGCTTTATATTGGATACCTTGCCACTGCTACTGTCGAATGACAGAGTAGACAAATCACGTTCTTCTGTTGTTGAACAAAACAATATTGCGCAATCCAATCATCATGAAACTGCCGGTTTTCTCGTCAACTTTTCTTTTACGATGAGCTGCCATTTTTGTTACGAAATAATATCAAAATAGGGCTGGTAAGTAAATCTCGAAGAACAATTGGAACGCGTGAGATTTCATAATTTCGGAAATATTACGTCATTGCGACAATGATTAAATGCCTATGCATTAACGAGATTTGCTCATTAAATTTTCTTTATTGCTCGACACAAATATAAATCCATCCAGTATCTAATCTAATGCATATTCTTCTATAGTGCTTAATCTTCGCGCAGGCGCCAACTCTGAGCGCGCGAACTCTCTATGTTTGACTTTCCCGTTGGACATCGCGGGCCGGACTTTGTGTACCACTACTATAGAAGAATAGTGTTGCTTAGGCCTGACTATGTTTCTACATTAAGTGTGATTTGGTTTGGATTTCACACAAAGTTACAAGAGGGCTATCTGCGCTAGCCATCCCTAATTTAGCAGGGTAAGACTAGAGGAAAGGCTGCTAGTCATCACCACCCACCGCAAAGTCTTGGGCTACTCTTTTACCAATGAATCGTGGGATTGACTGTAACATTCCATAGCTTCCACGATTGAAAGGACGAGCACGTTTGGTGTGACGGGGATTTGAAACCGAGACCCTCAGATTACGAGTCGAGTGCCTTAATTACCTGGCCATGCCGAGCCACGAAGTATGATATCAGATGTTACTATAGGTGGATGATGTTACTAGTCAGATTGCACACAGATTTCAACTTGTTTTTATATTTATATTTAATTGCATACGTTTCACAAAGGTAGACTGTTTTACAGCCTATTTTGGTTGTAATGTATATTCTTCAATTATAGACATTGTAGAGTAAATATGATGGATTTATAAAATGTGAAAGTCACTATCAGTGTTCTGTGTCGTTATACATCAGACGAAATGATTTCCAGAAAGCGTTTGATAAGGCGCTTCACAGAATAGTTGTTACAAAAAATTAAATCTGTGGGTGTGGAAGAAACGTGTTATTAAATTGGGCACAAAATTCACTGTAGAGTAAAAAGCAGAAAGTACTAATAAATGGAGTTAGATCTAACTAGATCACAATTACAAGCAGTGCTGAGACTTCTGATATTTGTGATTTATATTAATGATAACTATAGAATGATCCATAAACTTTTGGAGTTTCTAGGTAACATTAAAATTGTTGGGGTGTATAACTGTATCAAAGATGCTGTATACTTACAAAGAGATTTAGATTATTTTATGCATTGGGCCAATACATGACAGGTGATGTTTAACTTTTCAAGATGTTAGGTGATGCATGTAGGTTTTTCACAATTAAAATTATTGTTACAATTTAAATGGGAATACATTAAATACTGTGTTTGAAGAAGATTCTGGTGTTGTGATTGAAAAATTATTATCATTATATCACTGTACAGGTTACTTGTAAGGCCTCATTTAGAGTACTGTGTAAAGTGTTGAACATTGAATTGTTGGAGAAGGTTCAGAGAAAAGCCACTAGGATAACATCTACGATGGTGGGGTTGTTCTATGAGGAGAGACTAAAATATCTAAACTTGTCTCTGGAAAGGAGAAAGGCCAGAGGGGATTTCAATGATGTATTCAAGATTGTTAAAAATATTGATAATATATATATCTATCAAACTTTTGGTTTTTAGCATTGAAACGATAGGACAAGGGGCATAAATTCAAATTTTGGCAGCATAGGATTTGTCTGCAGTTTAGACTGTATTACTTTTTCAAACAGGGTGGTTGGCCTTTAGAATAAGTTGCACTAACTTCAAGAGTGGTGGGAAGTGTAAAACTTAAATGAATTCAAGAAAAGATTGGATGGATATATGCGTAGTAAGGGGTGGTTATAGTTGAGAGCAAGAAGGCACATCCTTGATGGGCAAATAAGCCTCTTTTTGTCCATTTTAAAATTCATGGCATTTGTGAAATTAGTTCTCGTTTTCATTACATGACAGAGAACTGATTGTTTATCAAGTAGTGGTTATATAACGTATACAATTAAATACAAAAAATAAGTTGACATCTGTAAGCAATTTGATTTTATAAAACATATTTAATTCATCTAGTAACACCATTCACTTATATTAGCAGGTCCTCTGCTGGTATCACATTCCATGTAAAAACTGGTGTCATCCAATTAATAGAATTGTAGTTAGAGTCAACTTTGTATCATTAAGTAAAAAATCAATTTGATCATAGAATACCTTAACATATTTGACAAAAACACAAGTTAACTAAATTAATTCAGAATACACAAACCAGAAATTAAGTGGCAGGAAAGAATAAAGATAATTGTAGTTTATGGAACAACTACCTCCAAACGCAAAGTAAAGATACAACCAAAGAATTTGTTACAAAAGCAGGAACTATGCACAAACCACATCATATCAGATCTTTCAAAAAGTTCACAACCTTTAAATTTTTTTTTGCCATTTTATATTTAAGGTGATGAGCTACATCATCAAAAACAAGTCCAAGGCTTCATGTTTCATTTTTATGCATGTGGCATGTATTTTTTGATATACATTGCACAATATATATTGTTCTCTAAATTTGTAGAAGGTTCTTAAGAGTACGAATCAACATACTTGTCTTATGAAAATGCTAGAATGTTCGAACATTGTTGAACGTTCTAGAAACTCATCTTAAATTATGTAAACAAACGTGCCAAGAAACAGCATTATTATTATTAGTCAGCTGAACTCAATGTGCTACAGGCCACGGAAGCTGTAATTCCAATTAAAGCTTATTAATCGGAAAACTACATAATTGACTAGAAACATTTATAGATTTTGAGTATTACAAACAGTTCAACTTCAGTGAATTACTTCTGATCTTATTATTTCTACGAGACCATTAAATATCTTCCTCCATAAGAATTGAGCTTGTAACTGGTGTGAGGCCAACCAAGCTAGCTAGCTTAATCAAGATGTGATAATACCAACTCAGAATTAACTTACTCATCGATAAAATATTCAGTTCTAGACCAGATATAAGACTCAGTATTATCTGCAAGTGTGTAAAACTGTTGTATATAAACCATCATTTGTAATAACTATTATTAATAACTGTTATTATAAATTGTATTGTTGTTTATGTGCTAAAATATATTTGTTTTAATAAAGAAAATTGTGTATATCAATCTTGCTAGCAAATATAATAAACTGAATACTCATTAACATGTAATTAACTTCTAAATTCATATTCATATTTCTGGCTGTTTGAAATTTTAACATGCAGTAGTATACCCAACAATAAATCAAAGATCTGTCAGAGAAAAAGTATAACATGTAAAACAACTTTTGCCTAGATATTGCATGTAAGAAATGACACTTCTTGGAAGCATTTACACCTTGTAAATTCCTAGTAAATAATGAAACCTTACACTCAATAAAAATACTTCTTCTCTCAACAACTCAGCCTCTTATCAACCCTAGATGTGCTCAGTGACGGTGAATTATGCATTTCAAATTATCCTAGTTCATTGTCTTAATCTTAATGTTTAATTATTACATTTAAACACATTTCACAAGTATATCCAAGAATATGAATTTATTTCTTCTGCATATAAAATTATTTTGCTAAATAAAAACACATATAATAAGCTAACTATATTTTCAACAAAACTCTAAACAATAATTGAAACAAATTTTAGCAAAACATCAGCTTGTGTTTCATTTGCAATAATAAAATTGAAATACTAATACAAAATTAAATATCCAAAATATTTTTTATAACTCACCCAAATTCAGATACTTTTTGTCTAAAATGTGCTTCTGTATTTGTTCCTTGCATTGTTGTTGTTTTGAAGATATAACTCAAATACATACGTTTCAATTAAAAAAGCATAAAATGTTTTTAAAGGCACCGAATTATTATTATTGTTTGAGTACTTAAATAACATTCACTTAAATATGTTGTGTCAAACTTGAATTTTGTCATGTATCATGCAACTTAATTTTAAATTGAAAATTGATTTGAGGATATTATGAAAATCAGAACTGTATTTCTTTTTCTGCAAAAGAACTACTAACAAAGCAAGATATCTGTATACAGAAAGTGATAATACATCGCCTTTAAAATTCAAAACCTAATATAAAATATAAATGAGTCAACAGTGATTAATATCTATATAATTTCACAATAACAATTCTATATATACTAGAATTTAAAAAAAATTAAAGAAAATAGCTTAATATTTAAAATTGTAAAGTACACAACATGCATCATTTAAGCAGCTGCTCACTTTGATTTGAAAATAATGTTATAATGGCAGCTCCATGATTTATGAGTTCTAACTAAACTATTTTGTTAAAAGTTATTTAGTAAAAGTACATATGTCAAAAGTTAGGTATCGTGACCAAACATTTTATTTTTATATCACCAGTTAAAATAGATAAAATCTATAAGTCCTTACTACAAAGTTAACTAGTTTCTAGTATGCACTCAAGAACTAGAAAACATTACAGGAACTAATTATGAAACTACCCTATTTTATCATCTGTTACAATATTAGATAGTTTACAATTTGATCACAAATGAGAACCTACATTTAGACATTCTAAACATGTACAAAAACTATTCTAATTTAACAGGTATGGCAACTGATTACTACTTAGTTAATGTGAACTTAGACTGACCACATAATGATAAACAAGACTTAGGACAAAACCAGACTTGTATCTTTCTGATTATGTTTCAGTAATCAGTATACGAAATCATAAAAGATCCTTAGATGACAGAAACAATACACAATTTTTAGCATTCCTACTATAGGACAAAAGGTATAACAATCCCAGTATCAGAAAACCATCAGTTCAAAAAAGTAGCAAAATGTTGCAAATATTAAACAGAGAATAACGCTCACAATCAATGTGATAGCTTTACAAAATATTATCAGTGTACCATGCCAAAGAATTAATCAAAAACTCTACCAAATATTAATACTAAACAATGATAAAAATTAATATGGTAATGTTATGCAGAAAAACAAAATATACATAAGAGCCTCTAATGGATTAAGAAGATAACTTTGTTAAGGGAATAAAATAAAAATATTTCTCTGAATTAACATTATAACAGAAATTAAGATTGTAATAGAAAAATCAAACAGTTAAAACCTATGAAGGATTAAGGAAATATGCCAAAATTAACATCATAATATTAAACAGTTTGTTGTACAAACACTTTTAAAAAAGCTTGTCAATAAAACATCATGATGATTAAAATAAAAATACTGAAAAATATTATTAAAACCACTACAACTTTATATTTTATCTACTCTATCACTATACAAAGCTGGTCAATTTAACTGACCTCATAACCACCAAAAACATTAGCTAAATAAACATAAGTTACTCTTTTCTTTTTCTAGAATGACTTCAAGTCATAACATAAAACTACATTTGTTAATTCTAAATAGCTTTAAGCTCATACAACTGTATATCTATTTATACTTAAAATTCATTGTTTTATTGCTCTTTTACCCATATCTAACCACTATTTGTGCAATTATAAGATGTGAATTACTTGATGAAAATGCAGCTCATGCTACAATGTCAAATTACATTATGTCAAACTACTCATAGTTGCTTACAAGCATGTCTTGTAAAAAGCTTTTGTTATTATTTATTTTAAATAATCTAACCTCAACTAACTTCAAAGGTTTCCTATATTTGGCATTTCAGTTTCTTTCATAACAATACATAAAGAACACAGAAGAAAAACAAGAAATAAAATAATTACATGGGCCTCCTTGTTTTTTGCAGTCAACTGATTATAACACTTAACCCTATTTTTTATAATAATGGTTGTACTAAACAATTTTTATTTAATAAATTATGTATTAAAGAACACAGAAAAATAACATGCAAAATCAGATAATTTCTCATCACTAACATAATTTTTCTGGGTTTCTAACTATGCAACAAGAGCCATTACAAATTCATCCTAGCTACTGACTATGTTTCCAGTAGGAATAAAGCTTGAACTGAAAGTAAAACTTCTGAAAGGAATGATGTGACAGGTGGGCATGGCAAGAGAAATCTAATTTTCTATTTGATGACTTTTTGACCAAATAAGACCAAATGCTATGAAAGTTATAGTTTGTTTGAGCAATGGTAAGACTATAATGAGTAATTTATGTCAAATTTTGTACTTCTTGGAAGGGTGGTAAATAAATTAGAGAAGAGAGGATGCCTAGAGAGAACATATCACAATTCTCAAACTAGGGGTATTTGAGAATTTTTTTCAAATATTGTCTTTTAAAATTAAGAACTTAAAACTTATATGCTATTAAAATATGGATTATTAGCTACATTTTTATGCTAAGTTAGTGGTGTATCATTAAAAAGTAATTTAATTAAATTTGAAGTAACTCACTAAAACCTCCAGGTGTGCAGGAAAAAATGCTGTTTAGAGAGGGTGAATGATATGATTGTGCATACAGTGAAAATAATTGTAGAGAGGAAATTAGATCTATGTCACTGCAAGTGCACTCAAAGACATTAAAGTGTCACAACACTTGTGATACTACCATACAAATGATGGAAAAAGCCATGATTCTGCAGACTGAGGATCAAACACAGAAAAATTTCTATTGGAAGGGGCATTGATAACAGAGAAAGTGATTATATGACCATTATAACATGAAGATCCATTAACCTGAAGGGAAAGTAGGGCAGCCAAGGAAACCTTTTTTCTTGTCAAAAAGGACTGGTTCAATAAATTCAAGAAGAGATACATCCTGTATAATGGTAAGATGCATGATGAAGCAGCATCTACAGATCATGAGGTCACAAAGAAGTTTCCTCTGGAGGTGGCCGAATGCATCAATGAAAAGGGGTACAAACCAGAACAAGTCTTAAATGCTGATGAGACTGGTTTGTTCTGGAAGAAAATACCAAAGAGAAGATTTCTTTCTAAAGAAGAGAAACATACTCCAAGATTTAAAGATTTCAGATTATGAAAGAGAGATTGACCCTTCTTTATGTGGAAATGCATGAGGAGATTTTAAGGTAAAGATGATGTTTACCAAGCCCTGAGCCCCCATGTACTCAAGGGAAAGAACAAATATCAGTACATAAATCACTGAAAAAGTTTCTTGAACTGGTTCCACAATTATATTGTCCAAGAAGTGAAATGTTAACTGGCATCCAATAACCTTGCATTTAAGGTCACACTGATCCTAGATAATGTGCCACACCACCATGCAAGCCTTCAAGCTGCACATCCAAAATAGGAAGTGGTCTTCCTGCTTGCCAAGAACATATCAGTCCTGCAGCCATTTGACCATGGTATCACAGCAACCTTCAAAGCATACCTTTTGCTGCATCTTGAATGCTATGGAAAATGATCATATTTTAACAGTGAGCCAGTACTGAAAGGACTACATGATAGTAAATTTATTAACATATAGAAGGATCACTGGATAAAATAAAGCCTTCTATTCTCAACATACATTGGAAAAATTTGTGGTGAGGCAGTGAATGTTGTTTCCTGGTAGTGTTATATGAGGTAGACAAAATAGTGGAAATGGGTCATTGTGTTGGAAGGGATGCATTTGATGATCTTCAGGCAAAGAAGATAGTGGATCTTCTTCAGTTCCACAACACCAAGTTGAATAAAGAAGAGCTAAAGGAGCTGATTCAGTCAAGCATCAATGACAAAGAAAATGAGACAAAGTGATGGTGGTTTCAAAGCCACAGCTGACAACAAAGAGCCTGGATACAAGTTTCCAATTGGCTAAATAATTGAGAGACCTGTGTTTTGCTTGGGATTCAGTCATGGAGCACAGCTTGAAGTTCAAGAGAGAAACTGTAGATGCTTTGGTTCCATACAGGGAAGTATACAACTCTTTTAAGGTATAACACTTGTTTTTATAATAAAAACCCTTTTCCAACACTCACTTAAAAACTTACTAAACAAATATATGTAATGATAATTAACACAAGCTTCCAGTATCTTGTAAGATGCATATTTCCTAGATGGATATTACAGAGTTATCATGTGACCCTAGAACCTAACACCCTTATTTTCCATAGAGCTTTAGTATCTTTTTACATGATTCAAGTTATACAGTGTTTTCCAGGAACAAAACCATCATGTAAATGGAGGACTGATTTGATTAGTTTTAATTCCAATATTATACATATCTAATAATTATAAAAACTAATGTCCTAGAATTTCTAAATACAAAAATGAGATATGATATTGTTAGCTGCTTTAGGGAAAAATAATCATAAATATACAAAATATTTTGTACCTTAATCCTATTTAGAGGATTCTGAGCAAAGTTTCCTATTTAGTATTAAACTAGTTAGTAGATTTTCCAATATGACAAGCAATAACATTCTTACAGTAACAGTAATGTACATTTACACATGTTAATATGAATGTCAGGATCATTCATAAATAAAGCAAAAAAAAACATAAAAGTATTCTTATTACAATGACTAGTAGGGCTATTTTAATAAAAGTGATGTGCAGTTGTTTCTACTAATGCACATGTTTGTTAAAGTTACTTGTCACTAATGTATAGACGTTTTCTTGCAAATTGGTTTTGGGGGGTTACTTACAGGAAAGTTATTCCTGCTACAATGACTGTTAGAGGTAGGTGTATCTAATTGTTAGAGTTAACTTGCCACTAATGTTCAGACTATTTTTGTAACCATGAATGTTGGGTTTAATTACAGGTAAGTTACTCCTATAACAGTGACTGTTAAAGAGTACAAGTGACATGTAATACTCTTTCTTATTAAGGTCATTACAGTAACATAAGTGTTGTATGGAGTCATTCTTGCAACTGTTTGTTGTTAAAGTTATTTACAAAAGATGAAATGTTATCCCTGCTATCATAAGCATTACAAACACTTTCAAGTGATTATCAATTTTTTTTCTACTATCAAGTTTGTTATGGTTACTTCTTTAATAATGGTTGTTAAGTTATTTATAATTACTCCTACAACTATATTTATTAGGTTACTTAAAGAAGATCTTCAAATTTTGAATGATCAAAGGTTATGTAAAAACTCAAGAAAGAAATACATAAAAACAGTTAAGTGTTCCACTTTGAAATAAAGTATGATAGAAAGTAAAACAGATAAGTATGAGTGCTTGTTTACAAAAGAACCTGGAAGGACTGTGAAGAAGAAAAGATATTCTTCTACTAATTATTTTAACTAATACCTACAGTGTTATAAATGACATATTAAGCTGGTGTTTGATTAATTCTTTCATCTAGATTATTTGGTACTTCAATGTATATCACATTAATCTAAGGTAAATAACATACTGAATATATGCTGTAGCACAATGTACACTTACATACCTTAACTAATATAAAGGCAATGATTTATTATTATTTTTTATTCTCAACATAATCTCAATTTACTATTATGTATACCATAAAATATTAATCATAAGGTTGAAATTTGTTAAAAAAATTAATGAAATGCTTTACTCAAGAAGCTATTTTTTCTGAAACTGGTTGAGATATGGCCTTCAAGTGCATAGTGAAGAAAAACAGATGACAGATTTATAAAAGCTATAAAGTAGGCTGTAAATGAGATTATTTTAAACAAAAAGACTAACAGCTGTATGTGGAAATTGTATCCAGATGACGAAATGCTCAGTCACAGAACACTTGGTGATATAAGTTATAAGCAGATTAGCATTATATTTTTTTGCACAGATTAACAGAAAATGTCTGTAAAAATAATATATAATTTATATTATATAATATATAATACAAAACAGTGAAACTTATGAAACTTCAATAAGTTTTTTGTTGGTTTTTAAATTTCTACAATGTTCTAAGTTCAAAACTGAATACTGAGAAACCAAGTTCTTATCAATAAAACTTGGAAAAAGTGATGTCTGTCCACTGGGTTGCACTTAATTAAGCCAATTTTTTCTCACAGTCAGTTGTATGTAGATCTAACCAAGATGCAGCCATTCAAATGATTAAGGAAGTTTTGTAAACAAATTTTCCAATTTATATTGAACAGTTCTTAGTTTTAGAGTGTGGCTTGAGCTACTACAACTATATATTTTGTTGAATTTTGACACATTCTATTAGCAAAATAATATCACTTGGGGAAATGGATGTCTTTCCATACACTGCATATGAAGAAGATAAAGTAAATATGTAAAAAAACAAACAATCATACGTATAGATGTGACACGTACTAAAAGTTACTCTTATAGATGCATGTTAATTTCTATATGCATGTGTTGTTAAAATTTAACTAAAACATTTTCCTAAAGAAAAATTTTTAAATCATAATATCCACATAATTCTATAGAACCACAGAACCCAACAGATTTTTTAAAAGCCAATTTTCTGGGTACTGTTTATCATTATGTGCTTTTAAAAAATATGCTCTTTTTTATGTTTGAGCATGTTTTGTTTTTTAAGCTATTCAATTTTCTAAAATTGCATTCATTAACTAATGTTTAGTTACATTCTGAGAATTCTGTTAACAAGTACAAAAGCATGAATCATTTAATTCACACTTTTAAAGGAAGTATTTTACAAAGTCTTTTGGCTGTTAATAAGTGCATAAATAAGGTAAAAACTAATGAAAACGTTTGAAGGTGCAAAGAGCAATTTCTGTATCAATATAGCTGGAGTTAATTTTTAGCTTTGAAAGTATTTTTAGAAAAACATATCTTAGTTGTCAAATATTTAATTTTGTGTAGTTGCATAAGAATGTGGATTAAGAGAAATATCATAGTTATATATTTTTTGCCAAATTTTGAATTTTTTTACATAGGAATTACTCTTAAGTACATTACATGCACATCTTCAATAAAACTTAAACACTGGATTCTTTTTCTATCATATTTTGTGAAAGCTTGTCTTTTTCATCAGAACAATGGGTTTGTAACTGGGATTCATGCTGCTTTATCTCATTTTGCATAAGTTTGGTAATATAATGCAATGTTTTCTGTGTAGATTCCTTTTGAGTGTTCAGACAGCTTGGACTAAATTTTTCCCAAACTCCTATTTCTTCTGTCAGCTCTAGAGGTGTATCTGGGAAATAAAACAAAAATGGTACTGGAACATACTAACTGTATAATGAGGGGTTATATATAATAAATAACAAATTCCCATAGCACACCCATGTAAAGAATATTGAAACAGAAACAGAAGTTAATAAAATCAAATCACTATATGCGGAGATTTTAAATAAATTATCCATGGAAGTAGCTAGAGAAAGCAAAATAAAACCAAATAATCTCTACAGATTAGAAAGTTATAGATATGACTAAAGACTTATTTTTAGATGATTATAATATGTAATAAATGTATTTTTTTTTCTTACTAAATGCAGATAAATACTAAAATTCAAATACCTATGTTCACCTTATCTTTATGGCTACAGCTAAATAGATTAGTATTTCTGCTAGTCATTAAATCTTCATAATAGTAGCTAAATGGAATGATGTGTTTGGTAGCTGTAATACTTTGATGTGATAAATTTAAATGGAATGGTATTGTAATAACACTATGTAACAAAATTTTTACTTTTTCTTGTTCTTGGGCAGAAAGTGTTATTTTCCAATTGCTTATGCCTAAAGTAAATGGAAAAGATTTATTTTTCTCTTCAAACTTTGCTTTTGTGACCTGGGAGCATATAATAAAAACATGATGGAAGACTATATTTGGGGGCTGATACATGAAAGTGATTTACATTACAGTTGCAAATCTCAAAAAACTACTCACTTCTAAACATTTTTGTACAACTTTAGTACAAATACATGCAAATCTTGATTCATATGTTGTTTTATTTAGACCTTATGTAAATGAAAATGTGCAAATTTGCCCGTTTCTACACAGAAAATAGGGTAATTTATAGATTTCATTATTCAGATCACAAAAGCAAAGTTTGAAGGGAAAAATGGCCACTTTCTGTACTTTTACAACATAAGCAAATTAAGAAATAACACATACTATCCAGGAATAAAATCTGTGTTACATAGTGTAATTTATCTTCATGGTAACAGCTAAGCAGAGTGATGTTTCTGGTGGCCAATTTGTCTTTATATAAAAAGGTAGCTGATTGAAGTGGTAAAAAAATGTATTCTAAATGCATTCTATTGCAAACTCTCTTTGTTAACTTAAAGCTAACCTAGAAGGTCAAAACATTGTTATGTACTTTATATTTTAATTAAAGTTTTTAATAACCATACCAGCCATCTTTAGAATGCATTTTTACTTCAAGTGGGTTTCTCATCATCATGATTAGAGTGGTGTTTCTAGTGGCCATTTTATCTTTATGTAACAACTGTAAGTTGAATGATATTGTAATAACTTCATCTCAGTGGTGGTAGTCAAGTAGTGGTGTTTCTTATGATCATTCTATCACTTCAGAGTGATAGTCAAGCGTAGTGCTGTTCCTGGTAGTTTTTTCATCTTCCTGGTAATAGCTAAGTGGAGTTTTGTTTCTGGTAACAATTTCATCTTCAGAAAAGTAGCTAAATGGAATGATGTTTTTGATGACTGTTTTACTTTGATACAGTAAAGTAAGTGGATTAGCATTATAATGATTTCATTTTAACAGTAGCAGCTAATTTGCATGATGTTTCTGGTGGCCATTTATCTTGATTTAATAACTAAGTGTAATTATTTCATCTAGAGTGGTGTTTCTTATAGATACTTTATCTTCATGGTAATAGCTAAGTATAGTAATGTTTGGGTTAGATATTTCATCTTCATGGTTGTATCTAATTGGAATGGTATTTCTGTTTACCATTTTACCTTCATAATAAGTTTTTAAAAGGATATCCTTTATGCTGCCCACTACACTTATTTTTGCAGTACTTTTAAAGGAAAGTTGTCCTCCATTAAAGTCAGTGAAAAATCTTCTATGTGGCAACTTTATGCAAGTTTTAATAACCAATGTCAATGATTACTGCATGCATGTGTAGTATTCAGCTTCCATAGGTAGCTATTTAGTAGCAAACAGTTAAAAATATAATGATTTTTAAATTGTGATTGATGTTTATAAGTGCTGTGGTTTATTGTTGTGGCATTTTATCTGTGGAACTGAATCATACGGTTAAATACTTCAGATTGGTAAATATTTTTGACACAAAAATAATGTCATTATTAATGACTTACACTACAGCAGTGACATATGCATATTTTCATTATGTGAATATATTTGTGTTTACTTGTGAGCATGTAAAAATTGTGAAAGAGGTTAGATGTGAAATATTTTAGCTTAGTAAACTGTGATTTGACCTATAAAATTATGGTAAGTCAGTAGACTTGCATCATTTTGTTTCAGTAAAAAACCAGGAATAATTATGAATTGACTGTCTAAATTATTCTCTTATGAGTAACTTATTCAATTATATAAAGTGTTAAAAGTTAGATTTTTGAAAATTTAAATATATAGAGCTGATGTTTAATTAACAAAATATTACAGTATAATGTGTAAAGTAAGTGCAAACAGTTACAGTGTTCCAAGAGAAAGTTAAAATTTTACAATGCTGAAAATGCATTTTCAATAGATGTTTACCTCCACTAACAACATTAGCTATTCCTGTTCAGTGCTGCTCTATATACACAAAATTTTTCTTTACTCATACCACAAGCCTTCCACTCTTCCTATTGGAATTGCAAGATTCCAATATGTCTCTCATGCAAATCATCATGCATTACCTACTCTATCAACCTATCATTTTGAAATTTGACATAAAATTTTAGCACCAGAAAAAAGTTGGGATGAAGGATGGGAAGTGTGAGAGAAAGTAAGCACCTATTGAAAATAAATTTTCAGTATATGAAAATTATAGTTTCCAATGTGGTACCTACCTCCTTAGCTACTTAGTTACTTAGCTAGAAGGAACCAGTGCAATGGAACAACAGAAGTACCCCACAAAAGCATTCAAAGGATAACCCTAAAAATTAAAGATTCATACCTGGAGATAAGAAGAGGAGAACTATACTAGTTTATAGCCAAACATACTCTTTGCCCTTTTGTGAAATGTGTAAGATATAGGGGCTAAAAATGAAACGAGCACATCCAAGTGGGAGAGAAGGTGGCAGGAGAGTGATCTTAACCTTGAAAGAATGATAGTATCAATAAAACTTAGCAGTTTGAGTCACACCAAAGTCTGAAGAACAGCCACAGGTGGTAGATGAAACTTGACAAAGAAAGTGTGATAGTATGGAGATAGTGGGAGATAAACGTACTGAGAGTGGTTTATATACCTGCTTGCAAAATCACCTTTATTGGGCAATGAAAAGAAAAAGCAGATGTTGAACAAAGTCCAAGGGGAAGATGGTAGGAAGGAATAAACCAATCTAATCTAAAGGCGGACTCCCACTTGGTAAGGATAAAACGTGAAAGATCATGAGGGAAGAGGACTGCCAGAGGATAAAGAGATGGAAACATGCACCCTAGAAGGAAGCAGTATGGGCTACATTACAATGAAGAGCCCTGACTAGACATAGAAGCCTATCTAGATCTGATCAAGGATAAAGATGGGAAATAGAAGGAAGTGAAATAAGAGAAAAGGAGAAACCATCCTCCTGAGCAAACAGGATGGGTAAGAGCTGGAAAAGGGTAGGAGAGGAAATGGAGGCATATAAGGATCTGATTGAGACAAATGGGTTACAATAATCATATGGGTGGATTGTTGGTGGACCGATGTCCACTAAGCTTCATAGTTTCTGGGACTGTATCAAAGACTTAATGTCTCAGAATGGGGCTATTTGTAAAAACCTAATATTTGTTAAGGGTGAATGAACCTGAGCTAATATGACATCATGACCTATAAGGTCTCAACAACAAATGTAGCAGAGCTGAAAGTAACATGCAAGCTAAAGTGAAGAAAAAAGGCCAAGAATATTTGTAAAAAATCCCTCAAGATTTCTTTAAAGAGCCTAGATAGCAGGTGTAAGGAAGAAAAATACCATAAGAAGTTATTTAAGAAAAAATACAAGCAAGATTACTGGGCATTGGTAAGACTGATATTTTATTCAGGGGCTGACCCCCAAATTGGTAATTAGGAATCTAATAACTGCTGAATCAAAAATGGATAATAGGAAAGGGTAAACTGGACAGAAGTTCTTGTGAGAAGGCAAGGAATACTAATTGCAGAGCAAAGTGATCTTTCAGGGGAAGAAAAAAAATCAAAAATGGTTGGGAAGATTGCTCATGTAGTAAGGAAGGATAAGTTATATAAAAATTAGAGGAAAGGGATAAAATGTCACAAACCTGAGACTCAAAACCCAGAAAGACTGAATTAGGTCTAAAAAACCCATCAAGTTGAGAATGGGAAAGAATGATAATCTATGAAAATGGAAAATGATGATCAAAGTCCTCTTCAGTCTGCACAGACTCAACCAGTCCAGGAAAAGCCTAGGAATTTATGAGGACAAAGGTTGTTTCATGTAACGTTCAATATCCTGACATATAAAAGCAGATAAATTCACCATCAGGTTGCCTGCACCTGCAGCCTAAGAAAAAATGATAATCACTGGAGCAATTCCTAAAGTGATAATACCAGCTTCAGAATTCATTGTCACAGAAAGGTTCACCAAATTTGAATGCAGCAAAGAAGTGACTATAATTAACTGGTAAATACTAATATATGAATCAGGTTGAATGAAAGAAAATTAATTTGAAGAACTACTACTTCATTGGTACAACAAAGTCAAACATGAAGAATTAACAAACAAAAAAAATGTCTGAACTCAAACACTGCCAAATGGGAAGGTAGGGGAGTGTACAGGAAGGTACATCCATCATGTAAGCATATGTCTTGCTCATATTGGTGAGGAGGTGATGTATGATGATTTGTGTGAGAGATGTTGGAATTTTGGAATTCCAATAGGGGAAGCAGAAAGCTTGTGGCATATTTAAAGAAACAGTTTGCATGTAGAGGGCAACAATGAATGGAAATAGCTAATTTTGTGAGTAGAAGTAAGTACTGTATCAGAATTCACAAGTATTGTTAGTTGTTTGTAATGTTTCAAATGTAAACTGTATTATATCTACATATATGTATGAAAGTATAATTTTCGTTTTATATTTACTTCCATGGTGGACTGTTTTTTTTATGTTTGATGCAATTATCTGTAGTGGTCATTATATGAGATATAAATATTCAAGCAGGTAAATCTTAACACTTTATGTGAAATATCTCTGTGTTGAACCACTTTGTAGTAAGCTAAGATTTAAATATCATCAATTAAAACCACTCCAAGTGCATAAACTGGAATACAAACAATATAATAGAGGGAATACTCTAAAGTATACATTAAATCTCCCAGGCATTTTCTCTGCTAAACAAACTTCTGTGGAAGCAAAAAAAAAAACAATATTAATGATAAATAATTGTGGTTTAAATATCTTAAAAAGGATTAAGGAATGTTTAAGTGACATATAAGGACTTAACACAACATTAAATTATTTTATTGTAAGATATTAGGCCCAATAACAGATTATCTGATGGACAAATAAACAAAAACCAATGATACCATACTACATGCCAACTGACATATATTAATTAATGTGTTGTTGCTTATTAAAAACTCCAATAATAAAGTTTAAAAGTTTACAGTAAATAGAAATAATGAAGGTCACAAAGCCCTAATATACCATATAAAAAAAAAAAAAAAAATTGCAACAATAGTGATACCGTTATGCTATATCATAGCTATTCATACTTGTACTCATTGTAGTTTACATTCAGAATACTTGAGTATTATGTGATGAGAGTTTAAACTTGAAACATTGATAAATCATATTTTTTGCAATGAAATCCATTGTTTTAGTGTACTGTTTATTTTATGTCACTGAAAATAGTATAATAACCCAACTGGTGTTTGTTATAAATCATAATCATCTTACTATTACAGCAGTTTCTAATTTAAATTGTCATCACTCCAAGACTTGTTAATCCAAGACTTGTTCATATTACTTTTTATCCAAATCTATTTACTGTCAGAAGAAAATTTCTACATCTAAATTAACTTACTGTTATAACTTTCTTCATCACCACTGGTTGTTTCAACTGCTGCTTCTTCTACTAGTTGCTCTGCAGCATGGCTTGGGTATTGCTATAAGTAGAGAAATTAAGGCTGAGAAAAGATAGTTCCAAGTTCACCCAGTTCCTTTGTTTTATTGCATTGTAGAAAGATAGTACTGGATGAAATATTTTGAATAAGTAACCAATCAACAGCTTAGAATGTTCCCTAGTGACTTTTTCAGCCATTTTTATCTATAAAGAGGCTATCACGTTCTTTCAAACAACAATTTCATGAAGGTAAGTTGTGTATTTAATCTGCTCAAAGTTCCATATTATTTAAAACCTAAATACATCCTAGTTACTAAGCTTAATAAATTACAGTGTTATTCTATGGTATCATTACAGTTATTTACAATTTATTAGTTATTCACCTATGTATATGAAACCTAAAAGATATTTGTTTCATATCCTACACATGAGAAATTTTAAAAGACTTAGCAAACTATGTCCAGCAGCAATCAAATTCAAAGGTCAATATGAGTAAAGAAGAGATAATTATTTGCTTTACTTTTTGATTTATTGTTTTAAATAATAATAATCTATATACAGTAACTGAAATGTTACTGTACATTACAAAATACTAGTTCACTAAAAGACAGGGAAGATGAAAGGTCAATTTTATATAATTGGATACATAACATGTACAGATCAATATAATAACAATTAATACACACACACACAAACAAACATATATAAATTTTCATGTTATAATATGTAGTCATTCTAGCATGTAAAGAGCATCATTTATATTACCTAATTTTTTATGATTACAAGGTTGGTCAATTGACAGACCCCAAAAATATTTCATTAAAGAAATTTGATTTTTTGTACACAAAAAACTTGTAATCTTTACTAAAAGTCTACTAATTTTTGTAAAGATACATATGCTGCATAAAAAGTTATAGTGTAAATACTTAATGTGTGCAAATGTGCACATGAACTCATGCATATTATACCGAGCCTATTGCCTTAATACTGTATAAAATAATTTAATAAGATCATGTCATACAAGTTTTTTTTATCGGTCCTAAATATAACCTCATTTACCTTATTAATTTGAATTCTCGTTAAGTGTTCAATGAATAAATCTCGCTCAACAATCTTATTAAAAAATAAAACCATATACATCTCAGTTGACTAATCTTATAAGAGAAAGTCTGACAAAAAACTTTTTTAGAAAATTTGTCTTGAGACATGCTGTTCAGAAAAACTTCTTTTATACCAATCTTCCCCTTTGTAAAATTTCATTAGAAAAAGAAAAAAAGAGAGAGAAAGATTCATTAAATCTCACCTGAGAAATCCTACTTGTAATACACAAGAGTGAAGCTCCAATTAATGGGGGTACACCAGCTGAGAGGAAAGCTGCCTTATAATTTCCCAAATGATCATACAAAATCCCTAGGAACATTTAATAAATACTGTATCAATGTAAATGCCTCATAAGTTATAAAGAATTGAGGCTGTATTGAAACATAAAAGTATGTAACCAAAGGAAAGATAAAAAGGAAATACTTTCTATTATTTCCACAAATTTTAGCAACATATACTGAAACATTTCCAAGAAAAAAAGTTCTTTTTTACAACACTTGAAATAAATTTTATATAGTCTGGCTACTTACTGATCTATGGGCTTTTTTTTTTTTTAAAAGGGGAATAAATCTTGGCATAACTTCACAAGTGGTTTTTAAAAAAACGCTTTCAAGCATCAAACAAACAAATTGAAAAATACATACAAATCAGAGAGGCTGGACAAATTAATGGAAACATCAATTTCTGCTTTTCATTTATTAATACAGGATCAGTCAATCATAAGCAGATAATAAAACATTAATACCACATGCAATCGATGCGAGTAAGTATTTGCATCAAACAATTATATTTTTGAACAATGTCAAACAAACCTTTGAATTATTGAAGAAATATTAATAGTGTAAATCTATTTCAAATATTAGTTATAAAAATTGACAAGAGAGAGTGAACAGTATCTAAATCTAATGGCTGTGGTGACCAAGTTAAGTGTCCAAACTCATCCTCATATTCTTTGAACCAATAATAGTTGGTTGGTTAGTTGTTTAGTGTTTACCAGCACAAAGCAACTGGGCTACCTGCACCAAACAGCTGGAAAAAAAAAAAAAAGTAAAATCAGTTAAATACATAAAAAGGAATCATCCTAAACCAGAACACAGTTCAAATTTTGGATTAAAATTTTAAATAGAGTTAAAAAGACCAATGACCCTTATAAATTTAAAAACACAACTGAGGTGGACATTATCACCTTCACCAATCACACTCACCAATGTCAAGGGTGAATCCACTGCAAAAATATGTTTAAAATGGCACTGTTGCTCTGAATCATAACAACAGCAGCATGACAGTGAGATGTGTGCTGTTGTGACCTGAGTGCCACACATACCACACACTGGTGCATCAGTACCAGATAAAAGAAAAAGGTGACTTAAAAAACTGTGACCAGTGCAACTTCCTCCTTCTCATCCTTGTGGAAGCAAGAGAGTTAAAGAGCAGTAAAAGATTTGGAAAAGCTTATTATCATGTTGCTCACTCCAAAGTGATGATAGAGAGAAATGGGCTAGTCAGTTTTGAATATCGACAAGAATAGGGTGAGAACTGAAGTGATTTCTGGGCTAACAGAGGACTAAGTGAATTGGTATAAATAGTACAGTTCATATACTGCATAGCTTCTATGCAATTCAGGGCAAGAGAAATGGCATACAATTCAGCAGTGAGCACAAAAACTCTATAGAGGATTCTGTGTGCAACAACGGAATCACGACAAACCATGGCAGAGCTCACAAAGTCACCTGATTTCAAACCATCTGTATAAATGGGAATGAAAGGATAGTTCGAAAGATGTTCAGCAAACAGAAGGTGATACTTCCAACCAGGAGTATCTGCGTTCTTCAGAGAGGTCACATTTGGGAATGGGCTGATCTGTGAATACTGCTATGTCATCCAAAGATAGATCCAATTCACCCAACTGCACCTGGATATGAAAGCTTAAAGATACAATAGCAGACCATCTATTATGAAAGAGTGTAGCCTACTGAGGAAGAAGAACACAACCCCATGTGGGATACTGTGGTAAAGATGAAAGTTTTGAAGCATACATTAAAGACAGTTGCAAGCGATGAAGGTATAGAGGAGGTTCATGCAACTCCATGTACAATCTCTGGACAAGAGAAGTATGGAAGGCCCCTGTGCAGAGCCAAAGCCCCTGATGGTGAACAGAGGCTAACATTTTCAAGGTCAAGATCTGGCAGAGCCATAGACAAGAGACCCATAGTCCAGTTTTGATTGAATAAGGGCACAATAGATTTTTAGTGCAGAACATCAATCTGTTCCCAAGAGGTTGATAAAATGTGGAAGTTGCCAACAAAGAGACTGTTTGCAATTGTAGGGGATAGTTGTTTACTGATGGCATTAATCTTTATAATGAAAAGTGTGACACTCAAGACTGAGGGACTCCCAAATTCCTGTGGGAAAGAATGGGAAAGTGTCAACCAAAATGGACCCAGAATTGCTGGTTCATTAAAACATTTTTAATAAAAATTGGTAAACTGCCATGCAACCAACACAAATGGAGGTCTCGCAAGATGCCGTACCTCCACGTTGTATCATAAGCTTTTTCAAGGTAAAAAAATACAGAAACAAGTTGTCGCTTGAGAAAAGCTTCCCTGATTGATGTTTCAAGAGGAATCAGGTGGTCCATGGTGGATGCTGTCTTCGGAACCCACACTGAGTGGGTGAGAGGAGGTTGTTTGATTCAAGGAACCAAACAAGATTAGCTTTAACCATCCTCTCTAAGATCTTACAGATACAGTGCATCAAAGCAATTGGATGGTAGTTCAAAAAAATCTTGGGATCCTTCCAAGGTTTAGGAAAAAGAGAATATAATAGCATGGTTCCAAGCATCTGGAAAAACATACTGGTCTGGGTCAGAGATTCCAATGACTGAAGGCATGAACGAATGATTGAGTTACTTCTCGGGGCTGCAGAAGAGGATGGACCAGAAGAAACACCTGAATCTGAAGAACATGGAACTTGGCAGTCACTGGAAAGAGTTGTAGGGACAGAGATGGAAGTAGACATAGATATATCAACCTTTTTAATTAGGGAGGGCACAAGATTCTTAAGATATTTTGCAAACGACTCTGGTGGAGGCACAGAAAGATTTATCTGCACTTCAACTGTGGCAGTGGAATGGAATGCAGCAGCATATGTCCAAGATGGAGTTAAGGACAATAATTTCTTTGAGTCTCTGGGTAGGTGATATTATTAATAGTCTTCAAGCTTTGCACCTCTTTCTCTTCTACACATTTAGGGCAAGAAATAGAGCAAGAGAGGTGTAGGCCACTCAGCATGGTTCCAGATTGTACTCATAAGTGTCATGGTCTTTACCACCACAACGAGCACATATCAAAGAACCATGACATGAAGTTTTTGAGTAATCAACCTGCTAACACTGAAAACATCTGAGAGAGTTAGGAATGTAAGGCCACACCTTGCAGTTCAGGTAACCTGCTTTGACTGTAGCAGGAGAAAGTGGTGATGTAAACATTAATATCAGAACATTGGTTGTGTCAAAAATTCCGTCTTTACGAGTGAAGATTTGGTGCACTGCAGCGAGGATCTCCGACTCAGGAATGTTCTTTAAATCCCTCTCAACTATAACTCCTCTGGAAGAATTCAAAGTTGCATGAGGAGTAACCTCAATGGGTATATCTCTTACAAGTATGGCCTTTGATTTCAAGAGGAATTTTGATATGTTGTGGTGAAGATGTTTCTACCAAAATGTTTCCAGAGTGCAACTTCTTTATGAGTTTGGGGAGCCAGCAAGTCCCTCTAATCCTTTTTGAATAAAAAATGGAGATATCTACCCTAAGGATTTCTCAGATAAGGAATGGATAATCAGCAATTGAGGTACAGAATCTGGCTGTGATATTGACTGTACAACAGATTTGTCCATGTGTGATCGTTTACGAATGATCGGTTTCTTTTCAATTTTTTTCATTTTCATTTATTTTGTGTGAAAGAGAGGTATTCATAACAAAGAAACTACATTTCAGTGCCCGTTGACCCAACCCACCATGAAGCCCCATGAGGGGATGAACTACAGTTCCAAACGAAGACACTGCAGCAATGCCCAAACACCAGCATTAGATAAAGTGTCTACAACACCCATTGCAAACATACAACACTGGTATTTGGTTTACCCTAGCCCAAGTGGATCAGCCGATTAACACTGGGGGCCACCCCAAAGCCAAAGTGGTGTGTTAGGGTTGAACCCTTCAACCACCAGGATCCTCTTCTCCTCTTCACGGGTTTCCATGCATGGCAAACATGTGGGTAAATGTTTAAATCCCAGAGGAGGTAAACTGAAAGAACGGAACCTTCTCTGGGAGGTCCCCCACAATGTAAAGGAATCAACACAGAGAGGAGAACCAATAATATGCTATTTTAGTGGTACAAATTGGTGCAGTCTTCTTGAGACAGTCCAGTTCCATTTTGGAATAGTGTTCATAAGAGAATGAACTTGGCACACTTATAATAAGATTTAAGTATTAGTATGATGTTCGTCAACTTGCAATGAGATTGTACCTTCAAAACTATTCCAACAAAAAAACACAGCCTATATCTCAAAGAGCCTCACAATGATTAATGCATGTAATATTCAAAGTTATAAGGTTCGTTTGGTTTACCACCACATATTATCATGATCATTTGATAATAAAAATGTAAAAAAATTAATCATCAGCTAAAACCCCATTTTTTCCTTTATTATCAGTTCAATTTTGATTTTCTTGTAATCATTCTGCTCAGGATTTTGCAATTTTGTGGTATTTTGTAAGTTTGTGAATAACAGACTTACCATTGTAACTTATTTTGTGCTGTTCCTTTGAGTTGTTTCACCAGTATCAGATATTTTTGACTAACCTTATGTTCCATACACACTACTGATAGTGTATTCTTCTTTTTGTTTCACTATTCATATTAATGTTAATGTTCATCTGTCAACTTACTTTTGTGACCCCTATTACATTTATTTGATACCATTCTATTTCTCATTATTTATTCTGGAATTAATTTTGTTTTTTTTGCCAAAATATACCATCATTTTGAGTGTTGATGTGACTGAAAATCCAGCTATAAATTTACCTACAATCATGCCTCTCTTGAAAAATATGAAAGACATTTTTCAAACTTTTCTCTAAGAAAATCAAAAATGTACTATTCTCATAC
Source organism: Tachypleus tridentatus (assembly GCF_004210375.1). Taxonomy (NCBI): domain Eukaryota; kingdom Metazoa; phylum Arthropoda; class Merostomata; order Xiphosura; family Limulidae; genus Tachypleus; species Tachypleus tridentatus. The sequence goes on along the minus strand of NC_134832.1, from coordinate 12,014,610 downwards.
AGATAAATTCAATAATATGGAATGATTTAATGCACGGATAATTACCATATGGCTACATTTATCCTCTTAGTATATTTCATTTCTTTGCTTCAGCACAAAGCAATACAATGAGCTATTTTCATTCTGTTGATTATAAGGAATTAAACTTCAGATTTCAGTGTTGTAAATCCATAAACTTATTGCTGAGTCACCAAGTAACCCTTCTTACAGACATTAAATCTTGGAGTTAAAAAGGACAGATGTCTCTATTACTTTGTCCAACCCCTGTATATCTAGCAATTATTTTTTTTAATTAGAAAACAACCATTAAAATAAAATATCTATTTATAAAGACACACACACACACATTTAAAACAGCTTACCAAAATCATTATTAGAATATACAGTAATGTAACATAATAATCATTTATATTTTTTACTTAAAACACAACAGTTCAACATTAACTTTTTAAGCAAATATTTTTATACTTTAAAATAAAGATCTGATATTTTAAAAAAACTGTCAAAAGATGACTGTGAAATTCATGCACCACACCTGCAACTGGAGGCCCCACAGTAAGAGGAATTGAACAAAGTCCCAGTAAGAAACCAATAGCTTGGGAAGCACCTTTAGACCCAACAATGTCAAAGGCAATAGGGCCAAGAAGTGAAATAAAGCAGCCATCAAACAAACCCAAAAGTAGACAAATTACCACCAAAGCTGCAAACTGATTGGCTACCACCAAGAGCATGGTTAGAAGGCCAATAGATATAAATGCCAACTGTAGTGAAAAACAGAAACAAATTATATTAGTAGAATATAATAGCAAATGTCTTACATAAGAATAAGAAATTTATTTTCTTTCTTACTTTATAGCACTCCAATTTTATTTTTTTTTGCAGTAAAACATTCTTAATTACACACACACACAAACACACATAACTATCATATAGCTTTCAAGAATGATGAAGCCTAGTCAAAATTCCTCAACATAATTACATCTTAAATATATTAATCATGCTTTAATTCTTTGTTATTTTGAAATATACCATTAATTAATTTACTTGGATCAACTAAAAGGTATATTCCATTTTTGCATGTATGTCTTTTGTGAATGGGAGGAGGAAGCAAATTTTTAAGAACAACCATAATTTTCTAACATTTTGTTCCTATTACAATTTCAAAACTTCAAGTTATATTATTAAAGAAGTTGCATACTCCTAACACCTTAATATTGTGACCATCTATAAAGCTATATACTATGAATTTGCTGATTGCTTTACCGAAGTTTGTAAAACATCACAATTTCATGCATATTTCAATGTTCACATACATAAATATTACACACACACACACAGGTCTGCATTTGTTATTACTACATCAGTTGTATATATACAGCTAGACAGACAAACAGAAAACTGGGAGATAGATAGAAATGCCATTATTCAGAGGACATTTTCCTACTTTATGGATGAATACTTTTCCTCACCTGTTGTAGATTGATCCTGTTGACTCTGGGAAAATCTGCCAGTTTACCAAATACAATACGTCCTAACCCTGAGGTCAGACCCATACAGGTCACAAGTACTTCACCATTAGCATCAGGAAGAATATCCTTTACATGTTGAACCTTGAAAAAATTCACTTGAGTTACAAACACTTGTCTACTAATACAATTATAACACTGAACATGTGATGCAGGTATAGTTCATATACACACCGTATATACATAGTACAGTTCACTATCTTGCAATCTTTACATCCTATTTTTAAAGGGTTTCAATAAATCAAAACAAGAGAAACAAATCCTTTATTTTTAAATTACTATTCCAAAATGTTTAGAACAAACTTTACAAGGTTAAATGAATAGATCTTACTTTTGTACAGTTTGTAATTTGTCAGAATTAAATACATTTTTATTCATAAACAAGCATGTGAACTTACCAAATGTACATAAGGCACAAAAAAACCAAATAAAGCAACTGGAATTGCCAACACCCATAGTACATAGGCCTTGTTTTTCCATATGCTCATATCTAACGTATGATGGCAGTTTGAAACCTGGAAAACAAAACATTTTTGTAAAACATAAATAAATATGACTACCACATAAAGTTAAAACTGAATGTTGAAAATTACTCTGTTTAAATGTTTAGGTACCAATGACATTATAAAAAGATTTAAAGTTTTTAAGGGAACAACTATGTACTTTGCAATTTCTAAACTAAATTGGAAAAAGTCAATAAAAAAACATACAATGGGCTCAGTATAATGTATATAGAAGTTCATCTACACATCTGCTCAGGTTAAGTATTTGCACTATAACTTTTGATACAACATACCACATGCATCTTCACAAAATTTGGTAGACTTTTAGTAAAGATTACAAGTATTTTATATACACAATGAAAATCAAATTTTTAATGAAATATTTTTACTAATAATTTTTTTGCAAAAATAGAGTCTGTTTCATTACTAGTCTGAGTGCAAAGTGATTTCACATTATGATTAAAAAACTATTCTTCATCCCAAAATCTCAAGTATTATTTGCATAAAGTCTAAAACCTCATAAATATATTTCAAAGTTTATTTTCAGCAAAACTTTATATTTTATGTTATTTTCTATACTCTAAATGTGTGGGGTCTGTCACTTGATCAACCTCGCAATCATCATAAAAATATTAAGACAAATATAAATTATGCTTTTTCATGCTAGAATGACTACATATATTATAATATGAAAATACAAATGTAGAGTCTAAGTAGCTTAAGTCTCATAAGGCTATACATTTACATATATATTTATTATTTTTTTATTATATTGACCTTCCAGTCACACTTAGGTAACATTACATAACTTGCATTGACAAGGCCCATGTACACTTGTGTTACATATCCACTTTGGAACGGTTGCTGCTAGACATAGGTTGGTTAGTCTTTTAAACTTTCACATGTGGATGATATCAAACAAAATTGTTTTAGGTTTTATACATACATTTGAATAACCAAAAAAACTTAAATAACTACACTTATATCACATAATTCCACTATAATTTATTAAGCTTGGTAACTAAGATTTACTTAGGTTTAAAAAAATATGAAACTTTGAACAGACTAAAGACACAACCTACCTTCTTGAAGTCTTGGTTTGAAAAAGCATGGTAGCCTTACCACAGATTGAAATGGATGAAAAAAGCATTAAAGGGTGCATTGCATCAAGTTCCTCATCTACAAGAAATAAACAAGGGTAGGATGAAGACCTACTTCACCTCTAAGCCCAAAATTGAAAATTAAAATCCACACCAATTCTGGAATATTTCTACTTGTGCAATGACTTAACTGGATTGGTTCACTTTAATCCAAAACCTCCTCTACGTAGAACAGACATTTCACAAGCGTAAGATAAGAATACCCAATCTGTAAATGCAACACCAGTAGAAGCCAAGTCTTGTTATGTTTTATCCTATTTTACACCAGCAGAATATTACTGCTCTACTCTCAACTGAATGGTTATAGCCATTAATGTGAATCCCATCCAGGAGGAAGCTTCAATGGTCCACCATCTTAGCAGCTTGAAACTGGAAAGAGGTCAGGACTCTCTTACTTCCCTTAAAGAATGGAGGAAGTAACATACTGAGGAGTTCAGAAGACCATCATTACCAGAGAAAGTGCAATGGGTGATCATGAAACCCTATTTTAAAGAACAGGCCATACCAAGTTCTTTACTCAAGACATGATAAGAATGGACAGTTTTCTCTTCTACTTTACCCATGTCATTCATGGGTGGTATGGTCCAGAATCAACATATTTATGAAGCAAATATCATAAGGTTATTCACCTACAGGAACCAGACAGTAGACAAGCAAAAAGATGAAGGACAAGGGAGACTATGATGTAAAACTGGTGGCATCAATCAAATAAAGAAGAAGGATAGAGGTAGGGGAGGAATAGCTGAAGCTGGAATAAATGAAGACTACTGTTAAACAGGCCAGGAAGGATAAATCTGAAGGACCAAGAAAGGAGTGTTAAGGAAGAGAAAGACAAATGGATAAAGTAATCAGAGAGGAGAATAAAGAAAAGGGAATGTGTTCCATGAAATCCAGATGAAGGCAGCCTGTTAAACAGGCCAGGAAGGATAAATCTGAAGGACCAAGAAAGGAATGTTAAGGAAGAGAAAGACAAATGGATAAAGTAATCAGAGAGGAGAATAAAGAAAAGGGAATGTGTTCCATGAAATCCAGATGAAGGCAGCCATAGCCAAAACCCAAGGATGGGAAACAAGAGATCAATCTAATTAGTGAAAGGAGAAGGAAGATATACCAAAATGAGGGACAAACTACTGAATGCCAATTCAGTAAAATCAAGGAATGAAAAAAAGCATTACATTGTGTAAACCCATTCCAGTCAGGAGAATGATGTGCCAAAAGTCTGAAGGTATCCTATCCTGTGTGTACTCTGACCATCACAGGCCCAAAAGCTCCAAGTGATAAAATAGGGGTATCCTGACTGCATGTATCCATGAAAATATGAACCAAAACTGTTAAGTGGTCAGAGTGAAACATCATCCATGTATATAGGAAACCAGAGTCCAAAAGCCATCACACAAGAAGTATCAGATCATCTCATAAGTAACGTTCAAAAATTTAGTACAGAAAGTGCATCATCATTTCTGTCTTTATCAAAGGCTTTAATGACTAAAATATGTAGTAAAACATGTATAAAAGTGTTCAGACAAATAAAAAAAACTAACCCAATTCCACTTTTTCAAATCATTAATCAAATAAATCCTTATGAAGATGGATGTGTCTGAGGAGCACATTAGGCATATAATGCTTTATGAGTTTAAAAAAAGCAATAGTGCAGCAGAAACTACACGAAACATTCAAGGTGTTTATGGTGCAGAGTCTCTCAATGAAATAAAACGTTGAAGATGGTTGCAGAAGTTCAGGTCAGGTGACTACAGCTTAAGTGATGAGCCACGTTCAGGTCATCCTGTTGAGTTTAATAATGACTTGGTGCTGGCTCCAGTTGATAAAGATTGTGCTGTAACAGTTGAAGAACTAGTACAGAAGCTTAATTCAAACCTTTCAACAGTTCATCATCATAAGCAACAGCTTGGAAAGGTGACAAATTTGACACAAGCCAACCTCAGAGCAACAGTGGACATTTGCACTTCTCTGCACTCTCGTGAATGTAACTCACCATTTTTGGACAGGTTATTAACTGAAGATGAAAATTGGTTATTTTATAAAAATGTTAAGTGCTGCAGACAATGACCCAGTACAGGTAAACTGGCTAAAGCAAGCCCACAATGGACCTTCAACCTAGGAAAGTCTTGTATTTGGTGAGATATTGTTGGTGTGATCCACTTTGAGTTGTGCCACTCAATGTAACAATTATATCAGACTTCTATTGTTAACAGTTAGAGTGCTTGAATGTTGCACTGAAAGAAACAAGGCCTGTTTTGATAAATTGTAAAGGTGTTGTGCATGGTCCCATACAGCAAGGATCACATCTGCAAAGACTGAAGAGCTAGAGTGGGAAAAACTTCCACATCCTCCTTATTCTCCAGACCATGCCCCATCTGATTATCATCTGTTCTGAAGCTTGCAAAACTATCTTGATGGAAAAGAACTTGGAACACATGAAGATGTCAAAACTACCCTCTCTACATTCTTTTCCTCAAAACCCCAAGAATTTTATAGAAGTGGCATTCAGAAGCTTGTGAATCATTGGAACGAAGTAATTAATAATAATGGAACATACATTATTGATTAAATAACATTAAAACATTTGAAATCATTTCTCTTTTTCTGAACCTTTAAACGGACATTACTTAAGGGATGACCTGATAGTTGTAGAATGGATGTAAAGAAGAGAATGTACAGCCTCAGGCCAACAACCCAAAGCCAGGCTGTGGATGAACCATGCATTCCCAGCTTTGAATGGACCCATTCATGAATAAAAGAAAATTTATCAGCAGAGTGGGAAGCATGAGTTCCACAGAATTATGAACCTGAACTCACCATACAAAAAGATAGACAATATGATAGTAAAGAAGAGGAATTGGAGAATCAAAAGAATTACAAGCAAATTTTCATCTACTGTGAAGAATCCATCAAATGGACCTCAAATGAGTTTGACCAGGGGAATAGGAGAAGAGTCTTCAAAGACTCCATTCCCAAAAGCAATAGAACCTCTGAAGGAGGTTGGAAGGGAGCAGATGGGGTGTACCAAAGGACCCATATACCAGAGAATAAAGCAAACAGAAGAAGGTTTTGTCTGACATAAAAGGGTAACTAAAAAAGGAGACCTCATGCAACTCCAAATGTCAGCAGCAGGTAGTCAAATGCCCTCAAACAACACATCTATACATAACAAATCCAAACAACATACCAAGCCAAGAAGGATGCTATCAATGATCCCAAGTAATCATCAGGTTGATTTGGTGACAACTGAGAGGCTTCTGAAAAATGTGTATGGATGATAAATATCTAGAAAATTTTTTATTTATTCAGGTTGACCACAGACACCATTCTAGAACCCAATATTTCCAGGAATGGGTCTATTCTCTGAGAGTCTAAATATGCTTCCATTTGGTGGTGGTAGGCTAAAGCATATTGTGCTAACAAATGATGCAGACATAGCTTAGCTGTTTTATCACATAACTGGGCAGCAAACCTCCCTGAATGAACTGCAATATTAGGGGATGGAGACACCCTCAGACCTTTCCAGCATCAAGGAAGGCACAGACTCAAAAGCAACCAGGAAAAGACCCAAAATATCCCACACTCAATTAACCTACTGAAAAAAATGGGAACAGTTGATCTAAATCATGAAAGCTGAGATAATGTACTGTAAAAGGTGAATCTAAATTATCTTCAGAATGTCAAGGATTGCCTGGTAGTGCAACTGCAAAACTACCTAGAGAAACACTACCAGAACAAATGTATGTCTCCATCTAACTATGGATAAGGTCACAGACAGCCCCAAATGAGAGAAACTTCCCCACACACATGCACAAAATTCCGGAGTAATGTTAGATATCAGAGGTGGGAGAGATCTAATCTGTCTCCATGCTGGACACATTAATCCAATAATTCAAGACAAACAGTGTTTTTTGTACAAAACTCAAATACGTAACAAAGAATATTCAAAGTATCTCCAATGGTTGTGCTACAAAGTGTCACAAGACATATATATATATATACAAGCAATTAAGCAGGAAATAAAAGACCGCAACAAGCAAAAAAAAAATTTGGTCAGTGCTTAGATGGGTAAAGGTAAAAAACCCTAACAGTTGAATAATAGCTGTAGTGTGAAAGATTTTGGTTTGTTTGAATTTCACACAAAGTTACTTGAGGACTATTTGCACTAGCCATCCCTAATTTAGCAGTGTAAAAATAGAGGAAAGGCAGCTAGTCATCACCACCCACCATCAACTCTTGGGCTACTCTTTTATCAATGAATAGTGGGGTTGACTGTTACATTATAATGCCCCCATGACTGAAAGTCCAAACATGCTTGATGTGATAGAAACTCAAACTTGTGACCCTCAGATTATGAGTCTGTGCCTTAACCACCTGGCCATGCTGGGCCAGTGCAAAAGAAGGTAAGTATGTAATGTAAAAACTGTATCATACCTGCAAGCAGCAAGACTTCTTATCATTCTGATCACAACTGACTGGAAGATCATGTCGTTCATGCCTGTTGATTCTTCCGTGGTGAGACGGATTCACAAAAAGATTCTAAAATAAACTATATGTATTACATTTGATGTTTAAAAAAATACTTTGTATTTTTTATTTGTTTTACAGTGTTTGTCATTTTTAATTCCATATGAATATTTTAGAACACAACATAAGAATTAATGGTTACAATTTACTGATCACAGCAATTTACAAACCAATTATCATAAACATAGCCAACTTTTTTCCATTCTGTAAGTAATTTAAGTGTTATAATATCTCTCAATGTAGCCATTAAACAACTTAAATTTTTTAAAATTACAGTAGCGTTTAGAAATAACTATTTTAAATTTCATACAAAACAATTTAAGAAGCAGTGATTACAATTTAAACACAGAAACAGCATAATCTTAGAGGTTACAATCTCAAAATTTTTAAAAAATAGTAACATTAGAAATATCTATTCAAGTTTTAAACAAAACTATATTAGAACTTTTTTCATCAAAATCTTTTTGAAGAGTTTGCATAAAGCACCATGCAATTGTTATGGCTCAGGATTAGAAATCAGTGATAATATGGTAAAATATTTCATGTCATATATCAAGTTATTAAAGTACGTGAATACAGTATTAGGGCACTTGATAAATTATGTTTTTCAATTAAATTGTTTAAAATGGCCAAATTTTTAAAAGGATTAATATTTATGTAATACAAAACCAAGGTAGTTGATTAAAGAGGTTTTTCTTTTATTAAAAATACTGGTAATAAAACAGAAAATAGCTTAATTCAGAAACAATTAAGGTTTAACATTGAATCTATATTTTTACTTTTATGATAAATTTTATGAACTCCACTCTAAACTAGATGGTCTCACAGTATGTCTTTATTTTAAGCTTATTGTATCAACACTCACTACACTTACAAGATTTTATGGCACCCACCCACCTTCATAGACTATTTCATCCCTATTACTAAAATCATAATAGGCAGACAATTATTAAATTATCCCATATGGATAAATGTATTTTGGCTTATATGACTCCTCTTACTTTGAGAAACCAAGTGTGAAGTAATGTTAGATAATAACATATGCATTATTTATATATGTTTTAATTTTGATAATTTTTCATGTGGCAGCAAGTTGTTCTTTTGTTTCCCTTGCTGCTTAATTTAAAGGAAATTGAGTTTTTGGTGTTTTTTTTCAGTAATATTTAATTCAGTACTAATATAAGTAGTTTAAAATAATTAATATGTATGTGTTTTTAATAATAAAGCCACATTGAACTATCTGCTGTGTACATGGGATATTAGCTCTGTAAATCCATAAATTCACTGCCATTCCACCAAATAAAATTAATTAGTATTGCATGTATTTTTATTATTCAAAAATTAACTCACAAAAATGGAAGTTGGGCTTTGAATACAGGATCTTTACCAGGATAATGTCACATGTCTTACAAATTTTGGCAGAGCCTGAGCACTATAAAATTCGGCACTAAAGTGCTCTCTTTGGTTATTGAGCTACTTTCAACTTTCAGGTCACACACAGAACAAACATAGTAAAATAATCATCAGACAGATTAAATGCACAAAGAAATAAAGTAAAGGATTCAACTTTCAGAGCACATATTAAAATACAGTAACAGAATGTTCACAATTCATATCAAAACAGAATACAAATTTCAAATTATACAAATCACATTCCAAAAGTAGTAACAGAATGATATTACATCATTTATAAAATTGTGTATCAATACAAGTTCTTATATAACTTCAATAAACAAAATTTATTTCTTCTTTTCCGCTGGTCTTCAGTAAAAACCAAAATAACAAACGTACAATGAGTAAACAAAGCTTTAGTCATTTATAAGGTCATTTTTACACTTCTTTGCAAAACACACTGCTTTAACTATAATCCAAATATTTTCCATTTTTAACAAAATCTAAATTAATTTTTGAAAACTTTATTCTTACTCATATAGGTTTCTTCATGTACAGTATTATGACCATTAGATTTCTTCTTTCTTTTAATATAATTAACTTGAATCTTGGACTATTCAATAATATCGTCATATGTATGGTATATTAGGGAGGGGTCTAAATCTTTATTATTTAGAATAATGATAAATTACTTTTTATTATTTATAATCTTTTACTATTATTCTCCATTCTTTATACAGAGTCCAATACCACATATATTGAAATATTTACTATAAAAAGTAACATCTAAATGTCATTAGAAGTCACTCTCATAAATCTTATAGGCTAAACTTACTTGTTCTCTCAGACTCTCAAAAGATGTGAAATGAGGAGGGTGTGCTTCATGGTGAAGGTGCAGTCGTGGGGTAAAAGTTAAAGCACAAACCATTAACAAGGCCATAGCAGCAGATAAAATCTAAAAGAAATTATTCTTGCAATTTTTGTAAGATGGTACAAGTTTTTGTGTTTTTTAACTTAGAAGAGTTTATTTTATTGTTGAATAATACAATATTTATTCTGATGAAACATATAGGTTATTGTTACTCTAAATAATATTTTAACACTTAAAAGTATATGTGGTATAAATATACCACGAGTTTTTACCTTATTTTAATACAGTATTATTGTAAATTTATCAGTTATCCTGTGTATGCACAATTTTCTCATAAAATAGTCTAAAAAGTGATTAAGTTGATTTCATTTTAGCTGTCTTTGTTGTCATTCTTTGGATATAACACCTGTTCTGCTCATGAGATTTATGACTGTAAATATATCAACAATAATATTTTCCAATGACAGGTTAGGTGATATATTGAGGTTAAGACTGCTTTTATGTTTTTAAGGTGTTGTCCAACAAAGACATAATTGGAACACACATCCTAAAAACACAGCATTAAAGAATTTGATTTACATTATGATTTTATGCTAGCTCTGTCTGAATCTCAATCTATGAAGTTCTTTCTTTATAAAAAAGTAATACTCTCCTAAAGTTTAACCTGTAATGCTAAGTAATTCTTGCTAAACATCTTTATAAGTTTTTAAGGTCTAAAGAGATAATTACTTATTAAAGTCACTGTTCTTCATTCTACACTCACACTACTTTTAATGTATTTGCGAGTTTAAATAAATATTGTTTCACTGTGTCAAATGTCTTTCCTTCTAAAAGTCGTTAAAATGCAGAGAATTCCAAGTTACTTCATAATAAATATCTTGATTAACCTCTTGTTATTAAGCACACCTATCCCATTCTTCTAATGCTAATTTAATTTTACCTGAAAAGAAAATCACATTTGTAACAAAACTGACTAAATTTTGAATGTCCTTAACACAGTACAGACAAGCACAAAGTTCCCCATAGTTCTCCATTCTTCCACATACTAATTACACTTGTGTAAATAGAATGTAAATGAGCACTGCTTTTTGCACCATAACTAAATTTTCTGGTTTCTAGTTATTCTCTAACTTTGAAGACATTACTGACATAGTTTGCCTAAAGTAGGCAGGTGATTCCACCATTATATTGTCAGCCCTTACTAGTAAACATATTTGGGATGTTGCTCTTGAATTGCTTGCTGGTGTCCTTGTCAGGTTTCACAGTCATGAAGACACTATTTTTAATGATTTTGAGTAGAGTGGATATTTTTCTGACCTTTTGTCTTCAATATCTAAACAGCTGGATTGTCTGTTAGCCTTAGAACTAAAAAATCCTCTTCTGGTCTTTTTTCTTTTACATATAATTTAGGTCTTGAACCAATTTCTGTTAAAGCAGAAGGTGCCACTGTCATGTAAGGCACTTCAGTACTTAAATCATATTTCTTCCATCTTCTCCCGATATTTGAGTTGGTTGTCGGTGTTTTTAAATATTAACAAAAAAAATGGGTTTAATATTCCAATTCTCCTGTTATTTATCAAAGATATGATTGTCATACTGATGTCTGTGTGTATTACGGTAGTGTTCCACACAGTCTTTTACTTTATCCATGATCAGTTTTCTGTTCTGCATGTTACAATTTATCTTGTTTTAAAGACCTTCTTCTTCTTCAAGTTAATTAACTATTTGTGATTTTCATCCTCTTAAATCTTTTACTGAAGATGAAATATATAGTTTGCAGCTTTCATTAACAGGGAGTTTCAGTGATACTGTTTTAAGTGGCTCTTATGTTTCTTTAACTGCTGTCAATGAAGTGTTTAATTTATATTTATAACACAGGTCTTCTTTAAATCATCAGCAAGTTTTCAAAAATAGGTGGTACTTTCTGAAATTTAATTAGTCAAATATCTTTTATACAATTTATTATTTGGAAATACATTTTTTTCTAGATACATCTTGAATCTGCTACAATGTTGGGTTTTTCTTCTCTTTTTTTTTTTAGAAATACTTCATCTTTAGTATTGTTTTTGTTGCAAGACCTTTACTTTTTTCACCAGTAGGTTTCATAATAATTAATTTCTGATGTTTTGTAGAGTTATAACATTCAGTGAAGCAGTCCCATGATCCTCTGCTGCATTCACTTCACTGTGCTGCAGACATTTTGAGAAGCTGTCTGTAATGACAAAAGAATTACTTCCAAAAATTATTTAAACATTTCATTGTGGATTGTATAACTCTTGGCAAATAGGCTTTTACTTCACTACCTGAAATTCATTTTCTAGATAATTCTGTTAAAATAACTAAGAGATTTCAAATTTCCTAATAAAGATCAACTGCTATTTTTTACAGTGAGTGGGTGGTAGAGAGACATAAAAGTGTTGCCAGCACTGGTATATGTGGCCTATGACCCCATTCTATCTGACAAAGTCCCAAACCCCAACTAGCATCTTGAAAAGTCACAATATTAAAACCATGATCAATACCATACTGAACCACCAAAAATTCCCAATTTTATGGGCCTCAGTCCTAAATCAGTTAATTACCTAGTGATGGCTCTGGAGAAACATAATGCTCTTATTCCAACAGTCCCATAATGTATACCTTGGTATAACTTCCCAAATTGTCCTTTTCTCCCCTACCTTATTTACCTCATTCAATATGTCAACAACTCAGAAAAGAAAGTACATAAACTTAACATTTCCTGAACTGCAAGATTTAATGCATGGCTATAACAATGAATATATGCTTTTGATTGTACTGATCATAATGAATAAATCTGTGTTCCTATTTCATTCTTAAAGCCACTTATTGAACTTCATTACTTTAGTACTCAACAGCATATCTATCATGAATATGCTTGCATTTAATTAATTAATCCTCAATAATTTCAATAAATATATTATATATTTACTGTGATAACGAAACTCATAAAGATAAGCAGTCTTCTTTAGAATTAGAGTTTGTATCTACCAATCTGAAATAAATAATTTGCTTCTAATTAGCAATATCTGTGGCTTAATCAATCATAAATGATGTAAAACTAATTTTCTTAGAACTTCAGTGTCAGCAAAACCTCTAAAATGACCATCTGTCATCATTGTTATCAAGTTTGGAATCAACTTTGAATGCAAGTTCTTGTTTTTAATTACTTTTTGCAGATTCAGTTGTATTTAACATCAATGTTTTTTTTTTTTATTTTTAAAAATGCTTAACCGCCACAGAAAAACAGAAAAGAGCTTCTTTATGAAATGTTATTTTCTTCCTATACTGAAAATACATTTCCTATAAGTACCTACCTCCTCTCATACACATAGCTATTCTGGTTCAGTGCCACCTTCTATTTTCAAGCATTTTTGTATGTGCCACAAGCCCTGAATTTCCACATATCCCACAACCAATGTGGTTCAACTCTATCTTGCATGTAAATCCTTGTGCAACAACCCTCTTAACTCATGTTGCTCCTTCTATTTGATTCTACCAAACTATCACTTTGAAATTAGACAGAAAAAAAAAGCACTAATTTACAGAGTAAAGGAAGAGTGTGAACTTTGAGAGGAGAGTAAGTACCTTTTGGAAGTACATTTTCAGTACAGGAAAATAGTAACTTCTGATATGGTACATTACTTCCTCTCACATGTATGTTTATTATCTCACATTGAATAGGCAAGGGGACTGGTATGAAGGATAGAAATAAGTATCCTTCAAAAGCTTTCAAAGAACACCACAAATTGTGATCTCTGTTGGCATCCACAAAATGGGGCAAAGATGTGCAAATCCACAACCACTCATACATCTGAAAATGCAAAATCTGCATGATAGTATGAAAGAATGTGTAAGTTTGGTACTTCACATCAAACCAAATCAAATCCCACTGGAATCTCACAGACAAAGGTAAAAAATTTTTAAGTGGAGAGATAGAGGGAAAACATTTGCCTCAAACATCATCATCCCTTGGATAGAACTACACAGAAAGTGGACTACACGTGTGCTGAACACCAACCTCTGGGGGCCATGAAGCCAGAGAATGAGTAACTACAACCAACATGTGCATAAGGATTTATGTTAGTTGGTTCGGCTCTAATACAAAACCACTCTCAGAGAACAGACATCCAGGTGATGCTAGAAGGGTAACTGGGGAGTACAAGGAATCTCAATGAAGATTCCATGAGCTACGTAGAGATCACTAAAGAAAATGTACATGTACTCCATCCAAAAGAATATAGGTTTCCGAAGAAACCCAAGTTCTCAAAAGTGACATAACCTTCAGTGATGAAATCACAGAAGCAGTAAATGAATGGAGAATGGAGAACACTATCAAATGGAAAGAGATGGAAAAGGATGGGCCTGAATGAAGTAGGGTGTTGAAAAATAAACCCAAGTGGATAAGATAGTGGGGTAGGCAAAAGAAAACATCAACTTTAGTATCCAACTAAAATGCAGAAATTGGAAAAAGGTGTGAACACCCAATAAAACATAGACAATGCTGAGGAAAACACAAAAGACTAGATACAAAACTTACACATAACCCCATAGTTGACAAACTGAAGATAGCATATGGACTGATGAGAAATATAAATACAGGGCTGACTACCTTGGTTATGTGTAATCCAAGAAAAAAAAGGCCTTAAGTGTGATAAAAGACACCAAGAGAAATTGGTGAAGAACCAAAAACTGGTTGAAGATAAACAAATGGATACCAAAACAGGAAAACCTGGAATAAAATCCTGTAGAAGTTTGGCTGACAGGTATGATAGGTCTCTATAATAGAAGGGTCAACATAACCTTGGATAGATTCTTGACAGGTCTATTCAAAGATTCAAAGATAATGGGAAGAAAATCAATACAGGTGACAAAAGTGGAGAATAAAGGAAAAGGATGAAAAATGCCTGTGACAAAACTTGGATCACCCAACAAATGATAGTGAATAACAACCATAGAGAGAAAGAATTGGCTAAGCATGCCCCCACCAGCAATAATGAATCAGACTTTGAGTTACACTGCACAATTTCAAATCCCTAGTGGTGGGAACTGGTAAATTTAGGAGGAGGAAACAAAAATGTTAAAATACTACTTGGCATGAAGAGGCTTGGATAGTGCACAAAGAACCTGATACTTGTTGGGAGAAAAATAATGCCTAACATAGTGATCAATCTCCCAATGAATAATAGCTTAAAAATTTTCAGTCAAGACCCCCCAGCCCTAAGGCCAATAATGGTGCTCAAAGCAATGGTAATAATATCAAAAGTTGTAAAACACAAACTTATCAATTCATTGTAAATAACGAAGAAATAAAAAAAGAAACAATTCAGTAAAAAGTAAGTTAATGCAGCAAACTACTACAGAAAAAATTTACTGTAGCAAGTGGATAAATTAGTAAATCATGACTTTACCAAACAAAAAACATGAAATGAGCACAGTTGAAAAACTTCTGCATCTAACACAATGATAAATGACAGCTTGGCAGAAGTGAATAGAGAGTTACACATCTCATGATGGTGTGTCACATTCCTATTGGTGTAGAACTTGTCACATGATAATTTTCAAGTGAGAAGGAATTGAACCATATTGGTCATAGGGTATGTGGGAGTTCAAGGTTTGTGGTATGCAAAAGCTTTTTGAACATAGAGGGTAGCATGGAACAAGAATAGCTGTACATGTGAAAGGAGATAATGTACATGTTTTAAAATTTTCTAAGCCCCTCTTCCATGTTTAGCAATTGAATATTTAAGGCAGAAACAAGGCCAAGTACTAGTATTTTGAACTTGTAATCAGAAGGCTGCAGTTCTGAGGATTGCTCATAATATGTTATGTCTTTGAACAAGACATTTTACCTCACATATTTCAGTCTATTTGTTTAGTATGTACCAGTGGCATCCTGTCTAGAGGTATTTTTGTCACTGTTATCATCAGCTTGTGCCATTAAAACCAGGCTACAGCTATAGCTCCTATGTGCTATTCACCATAGAATGGATTTAATTAATTCAATTTTTATATCAATTTTGAACAGGATTCAGCCCAAACTGCTCTTGCACAAGGAAAATGCTCTATAAAGTGAGATATAAGATTAATCCATTACCGCTTTCAATACCATTTGCACATATATGCTTCCCCTATCTACAATCTACACAGCACTCCCATGAGAAATTGAAATTTTATGCATGATAAAGAAAGAACATTCTCCTTTACACTTTCTAAGACAAACAAATTAAGATAAGTAATGAAATACTAAAATGTGCAAATAAAACTGTATATAAATATAAACATGGTACTAGGAGAATGTTTATCAATAAATGTGGCGGTGAAAGTTAACTACA
The DNA here is from genome assembly GCF_004210375.1 of Tachypleus tridentatus. NCBI lineage: Eukaryota > Metazoa > Arthropoda > Merostomata > Xiphosura > Limulidae > Tachypleus > Tachypleus tridentatus. Next base: position 11,998,278 of record NC_134832.1, on the reverse strand, counting down.
AGTATTAAGACATTTTTTTTTAAATTCAAGATACCATAATCTTTCTCTTTCAGAAATAAAACACAATTTGAAGTCTTATCTCAGGCTTATGAGATGTCATTTTTCTGTGAAATTCCATTTTTGACAAATCAGAGACCTCTTAAATACCAAGAAAGTGCTCTGCCATCCAAGTTAATGCTTTAATTCACTAGCTATCATTGATAAAGCACTTTTTTTCAAATGCTTAAGATTACCACAGTAGTTTAAAAATCATTTTACTTTTCTTTGCAGAAGCTTCATCTTAATGCATTCAAACAAACTGTTATTATGATTTGAGCCACTAACTTTCCATAGTTTGTGTAAGAAAATAAAATTATACTTTTAGAAAGTCTTTTTGTGCATGTAATTGGATGGAGTGAATTCAATGATCATGAGAAAATAAAACAATTACATGGATAAAAGACCAATGCTTCAAAACAGCATGGCTACCCAATTAATTTTAAGTCTCTCTTTTCTAAATAATCCCTTACCTATCTGTTTCAACACCAATCCCCGCTTAACCCATAAACAACATTTTGCAATAACTTTTGACTGGATTATCTAAATAATCATACACCACTACCAAAATATATATTTTTATAACGTAGATAATTCATAAAATATATTCCAAGTGTCACATCTGTACCATTTTTATTTTACCAAAATACAGCAATTTTAAGGTCTTGAAATATTCATCACACACACACAGTAAAATATACTACTTCTTACATACTTCTACAAAGATATGCACAAAACAACCTTGTGAAAACTGAAGTTGAAATGACCAACAAAATGACAACTTCCTGTCATTTTCTTAACCTAACTATCTTGTTTGTGAATGGGAATTTGAACTTAAACACTTATGATAACAGAAATGACTTAAAATTCCATATATATATGCGATCATTCTTCTCTTAACAGCATAATCAATAATACCTTAATCAAAAATACATTTATCTCACAACAGAAAATATTTAAGCTTGTTTGTACTAAATCTTAATATTTTAATTCCTTGTAAAAATATTAACTGAAAAACTCAAATTTAATGGCTACAGATTTCCTGCTATAATCAATAAATATAAAATTAAATAAATAAGGCTCTTTTTGTATTCTAAAAAATATGTTTTTCATCTGTAAAAACAGTTACTGCCACTTCAACTTGTAGATTGAATATTTTTTCCTTGACTGAAATTAGTCACATTATCATGTAACTCTATCTCCCAGTCTAGTGTTTATTTTCAATTAATTATTTCAGTCCTATAGCCTTAAGAACAGTAAAGGTTTTATTTCCTGGTTATCTTTGTTCTTAATTGATTTATTTATTACCATTTTCTAGTTCAAGCAAAATGGGACAAGAAAAATAAACTTCTAAATGACTGAAAGTTATTTCAGTTTGCCCATAGTTGCTAAACTTTTATTAAATTTCTTGTGTTTTAAGACCCCTGTTCATGATAAACTGACCCCTCTAGACATTATACAAATTTTTATATATTATATCCCAGAAGGTGCTGACTGGTCAAAATAAACTACATGACTACTATTCAGAATATTTTTTTCAGATTTGAAATCCATGAAGTATGAAAAACAATACAGCTTTATATAGCAGTAATGAGTTTAGAGGCTTCAGTGTTTCCACCTTCTCTAGAATCAATACCATACACCTTGTTTTCTTCTAATCTAATTCAATTTTGACCTCTCAGGGCACTTATCCTTCTCATTACTCTTGTTTCTCCACTTTCAGCATCATGTTTTTACTTCCAATTAATATGATTTGCTTTATTCAAGCATGAATCCAAGGGTGAGCAGCATTCACAAGCACCACAGGCCGAGCAGTCTTCTTTCTTTCTATATTGATATTTCTGGTAAGACATTTTACAGATTTCACTTATGAGTATATTTTTTTTTAATGAGAAAAGAACCTTTCTCAGAATATATTATTGGATTAAAGTTGCATAATCTGGCCACTCCAATTCACTTTTCAGTTCTGATATTTCCTCCCCTAAATTTTGACCTGTTTTTGGTGAATGTGGGTCTTAAATAAGCTACATAACACCTTTTCCTTGGCACTTTTCTCATAACTTCACATTAAAGGGAGAAGCATTAAGTGATGATGACCATATTTTTTTATTTAACAATCTTTCTTCAGAATCTAAGCAAATAATGTTATTTATGTTTTGGCAATTTCTAACAATAAAATAGCTTATCTTTATACAATTAATATAAAAGAATTTTCTAAATTCACTGAAGTTTTCTTTCTTCTTTCTTTTAAACTTACATCTTGAATGCTGGCCTTGATTTGTAGTCTTAGCAGAATTTTCATGCTCACATAAATATACACTGCTTATTCAGTGTCTTTGGAAATTGATCAGTGTCAAACTTCCTTAATATTAAGGTCTTGAATGTTGCTGGCTGTGAGGATGCTGCTGTTGCTGTCTTATAAAAGGATTTAGATCGCTTAATAAGTTGGGCAAATAAATGACAGATGGGTTTTAATTATCATAATTACAAGATAATACATGTGGATTATTATAATTTGAATTATATATATAATATGCAAGGAAATAACAGTAATAGAGTAATTGGTGGAATAGTTGATCAGCTCTTAACCTATCCAAGTAGTGTGTTGTTGCTACTGGTAAAGCAAATAGGATTTTAGGTTGCATCTACAGAAATATTGAATTAAAGTTTAAAAAAGGTTATAATTTCATTAGATAAGTTACTAGTTAGGCCACAGTTAGAGTATCATATTGTATTGGGCTCTTTACCTTAAGAAGGGCACTGAATTATTGAAAAGGGTTTGGAGGAAGGCTATTAGAATGCCTGGGATGAAGGGATTGTAATACAAGGAGAGGTTAAGATCCCTGTAATTGTTTTCTCTTGAATAAATAAGAATAAAAGGGTATCTGTTAAGAGAATTGATAGTGTTGATGCACATAATTCATACTTAATGGTAAAAACAGTAGGACAAGGAAAAAGAAATATTTGTAACAGAAAATTACAATTATTTAGTCATTAATCCAACAATGAAATGACTGCACTAACTCAGGATCTGGTAGACAATTCTACCTGTTGTCATCAGAGAGTCATTATCAACATCTCATCTGACCATCAAAGCTATCTTGTACCACTTCTAGAAAAGTATATTCAACATCTTCCTCCTCATCAACTGAGTCAAGATGATACAAAACAACACATACCTCATGACCTACTAATTTGTCAGTCTCAACCTCTGATTCCTGGTCTAGTCAATGTACAAGAGATTTGTCAGTAATGTACATTCACAGCTTGTTAACATGCTTCATGTGTTTGTGTGTCATGCAATTGAAACTCTTAAATTGACTAATATGTTAGAAGGCAAGATGGGGACCTGTCTAGCTTAATCCAAGTTGCTTTTATGCTGCTGCACACCCAGTCTCCATGCCAGAACATTAATCTTCTGCTGCATGAAAACTTTTCCTCACTGTTGATATGAAAACTTGTGGGAATCAAACAGTGTATAATCTTAACCACGCCATATATCCTTCCATACAACTACTACTATGGGGCAAACCATATGATATATCAATAGGAATCTCTATCTATAAAGTAGTTTACAACTACATCTTTGTAGTTGATAACAGTGGTACAGCAATCCTTTATGCACTCATAGTTTCTCATACAAATAGGTTTCATACATCCATGCTATGTTCCTCAATTTGTGGTTGCCACATTTCACATTGCTGCAGAACAAAGTTTTCATGAGATTTGGTTCCTCAAGTTGCTCTTCTTGGAGCTTGTGAAACATTCACTATTATCCAACCACTAGAAAAACATATTACAGTATAAGTGATGTCACTCTGATAAAAACAGCTTTAACGTCCATACCCAAGACATTCAAAAAGTGCTATAGTCTCACCATTTGAAAAGACAATCCATAAACAGGATGATGCAGTACAATAAATTCACACTCTTGTAATACTGTGATCCAACATGCAATCATAATCATCCTTTCTGGATTTTTAGTCACAAACCATTATACAATGCTTGTATCATACAATTGATGATACAATTATCATCAAAATGTATGCTTTGGTAATGACTGAAAAAAACCCATAATTACAAAAAGTTATTCATTCATCATGCAGTTTATGTGCTTAAGAACCATTGGTATAAAAGTAATATATACAGTTACATGTTCAACTCCATCCTTCAACTGGGATAACACTAGCATTATTTCAATATTGTTGATATCAGTATCCAACAAAATTATAACAACACTGAAGTCTCAATTAAAGAGTACTTTAGTGACAAGAATGCATGATCACACTTCATAGTCCATCTACATTTTGCATCAGCTTTAATTGGAGAAAATAATGGTGCAGATATCTTTAAGAAGTTGGTCACAAATTTTGGTATTATCTCCATTTTGCTTAACATGCTGACAACCATTCCATTGGAAAGCTAGATAGCTAAAAGCCTATAAAAGTAGAACAACACTGTTTGAACTATTGCTAAATGTTTTCAGGACAGGAAATAGTACATTACCTACACTTGCTATATTGTGACATGATAAGGAGCCAATGCATCAGACCTCATTTGCAGTAAACTACATTATACTACATAACAGAATGTTTGCATTTTCTTGTTCTTGGGCAGAAAGTGTTATTTCCAAATTGTTTATGCTTAAAGTAAATGGAAAAGACCTATTTTTCTCTTCAAACTTTGCTTTTGTGACCTGGATAAGGAAATTTTCAAATTTACCCATTTTCCAAAACATTACAGGTAGATTCAGCACTGAGTAGCTGATAGTGAATTTTTTTTGAACTTACAAGAATTTTCTCGAGCTTACAAGAACTTTCTAGAACGTTGTAGAACTTATGAGAATTTTTAAGAACCTTTTAGAATTTTCTAGAACTTTCCATAGTAAAATATATACAAGGGCTCACCCAATCACTGCTTCAGTTTAGTTCTAGCTGCCTAAGTGAACACACAGACCTATCTGATTTTATCAGAGATGGCATTAAGAAGCTGCAAGCATTTTCCAGATGCATTCTGTTGTGTAGGTGAGCAATTTACTAAGAAAAGAGCAAAAAAGTACTCTATGAGAGCATCTGCTAAAATGTGTGAAGCCTACAAGGCATATTTCAGCATACCTGCAAGGGATCAAGACAAACCTTGGGCACCTCATTTTATCTGCGAGCACTACAAAAAGCTCTAGAAACTAAGACAGACAATTTTTGCTTGCTTGAATAGTAAGATTTTATATTATACAAATTTTAGACCTTTTAAAATTTAAATATATTTTAATTTATTTTATTCTAATTTCCAAAAGTATAGAAAAAATATCACATATAAAATATTTTGCATGAGTCTCTTATACATTAGTTGTGGATGAAATAAATTTATTCTTCATAATAATTTTATTTTGCTCTTTTGCAGGATGCTACAGAGGGGAAGAGAGAGCACTACAACAGGGGGAGGCACAATGTCAAGTATGACCCACTAGTGGACCCCCCAGAAGGTGTTGTTCCCACCACTGCACATAAAATTGGGTCTTATGAAACAATATGTCACAGCTCTTGATAAGGAGTCTGCAGCCTTCAAGTACCTTTGAGACTTCTTCCCTAAGCTGTCTGAGGTAAAGGTCAAAGCTGGTGTCTTTGTTAGACTACAAATAAAGAAGATCCTGTAGTGCACAGAATTCCCCAAGAAGCTCAGTAGGAAGGAAAAAAAAAAAGCTTGGGGCAGCTTTGTCACAGTGGTTCAGGGCTTCTTAGGCAATTACAAGGCTGAAAATTATGTGGAACTGGTTGAGGCTCTGGTAAAGAACTACAGCTAAATGGGCTGCAGGATATCCCTGAAACTCCATATCCTTGATGCTGATCTTAATAAATTCAAGGAGAACATGGGAGCATACTGAGAGGAGCAAGGTAAGCACTTCCACCAAGATATACTGGACTTTGAATGCCACTACCAAGGAGTGTATAATGAAAACATTATATCTGGAAGCTGATAAGTGAAAGTCATTTACATTACAGTTGCAAATCTTGAAAACTACTTACTTCTAAATGTTTTTGTATAACTTTAGTATAAATACATGTAAATCTTGATTCATATGTTGTTTTATTCAGAATTTATGTAAAGGAAAATGTGCAAATTTGCTTGTTTTTACATAGAAAATAGGTTAATTTATAAATTTCATTACCCAGGTCACAAAAGCAAAGTTCGAAGGAAATAATGGCCATTTTTTGTACTTTTATAACATAAGCAATTAAGAAATACCACATACTATCAAGGAACAAAATTTGTGTTACATAGTTTTAACTGTGTACACAGAGGTAGTGTGTTTTCTTCTATAATGTACATTTGTATGATCTACTATGGTCAGCACTGGATGATTTTCCCACAGAAATGCAATTCACCTATTGCACCAGGCAAAACTGACTAGCAATTCCTAAAGTATGTCCATACCTAGGATACCAGTGCCAGAACCAACATCAGAGATGACTACCATTGTTCTGTGACTGAAACTGTCTAGATATGATCAGAAATAAGACTCTCCAGTTATGTCTAGTTCATCACTTTTCACCAAAAAAACGTCAGTGTCAAATAACCACAGTAATAGCTTCACTTGAAGAGTAGCAAAATCAAACAGTGTCCTAGCAGCTCCTGTATCAACCAGGAACTGTATTTTTTGCCTCTGTATTTTTTATGGACATAAAAGTACCAGCAAGTTCAGAGAAAATTGGATATACTACCAAATATTTTGGTGCAAATTATCAATTTCACCCTCCAAAGTACAGGGCCAGCCCTGATTTGGACTCTGTTATTTTCCTGGAGCCAAAGTAGCCACCATTTACTTTTAACCCTCCTACACCTGATGCACAATTGAGCTGCATGACAAGGTATGGAGAGTTTACTTTAAAGAAACCAAACTGCCTATAACCAAAGCAGATACTTTGACTCTCTCTCAAAAACAATATACAAGCAGAGGCATCACTGATGAAAAGTCTTAAAAATCATAAATGTGTCAAGGAAGAATTCTTATTCACCATAAGACATTGGAGCTGTGTTGGCTGTTGGTTTGTCCTTGGCAAAGCCTAAACTTAATGAAAAAGCTCAGGCTGACTGACATTCTTTAACAATGGTACTTCTGGTCTCTATCATTTGGTTGTGGGTGACCTTGACCCCATGTGAGGTTGTGTTACTCTGATTGCAAATGCCTGGAAACCATGTTAAGAACACCTAATTCAGTCTCACACATATCAGACTTCACATCACAGTGATGACACTCAGTCACATGCTCAAATTGTGCAATGAAATCAATTCATGCATGGGGAATCTGATCAGCCATTTTGGGTGTTCTATATACTACAGTTCTCTTTACCAGTCTATGGCTGTAACAAGAACGAAATTATGGACACTTACAGCAATGTCCTACATCCAGAAGAGGGTTTCTTCAGGATGTGGCAACTCTCTTTCATAGTTGTTCACACTCTCCAACTAACCCTTCCCTTTGTTCATAAATCCTTTGGCTCAAAGAAAATGCCATATTCTTATACATGAAGCTTTAAACTCAATATAACAAAGCTTCAAAGAACCACAGGAAAACACAGTAATAAGAAGAAAGATATTCTGTGGTTATAACATCAACACTATTTCCCTCCTATTTAATCTGCATTATTCTTTCATGCACTGATTTCTTTTAGAGTAAATAGGAAGTACTGAAGAATAACAGAAGGTTTTACAAAAAAATGTTATACAGAGTTAAACTCTATTCTCTGTAAAAGTGTAAAACAATCTTTACTTATTCCCAAAATGACTGTACTTAATGTGTGATTACAAGATGTTTGAGAGCTTTTAGTGAAAAAGTGAATTTTTCCAAATCTCTATGAAAAGCTGTTGCAGAACTGTATTAGGAATTGCATACTAGACCACTGGTCAAACACAGAAAGACCTAGAATTGTTCAAATGAAACAATACACCTTTCTTCTCAACAATGAGACCCTGGATCATAGCCCAATTCTAAAGTCCAATGCAGGAAGCCAAATTCTTTTCAGTAAAGCATCTCTCTCCAAAATATACCAGCAACAAACCAACCAAAATACTAAGGAGTGAGCAGAAGCCAATAACCAGACCAAACTGGAGGCCAATAAGTAAGTAAGATCCTTGAAATTTGAGCAGAGGAACTCAAACAACAGTTGCAAAGATGATAAATATAAAACTGTTGTAAGTGGCAGATGAATTCTACAAAACTAAAATGAAGTAAGATGAATAATGGCATCTCATATAAAGCCTCAAGTAGAAAATAGAGAGTCTAACCTCTGAGAGTTCACATCAGGGTACTCCAGGTGATGGATAGCCAAAGCATGCTGATGCAATAAATGAGGAAGACAACAATATTGGCAAAGGTGGAAGGACCACATAATCACATGAACTAGTTGCTCCCAATAAAAAAGGTGATGATCCATAAGCCACAGGAGAAATACTTAAGACATGATACACAAGGCATAGCAGTTTTACTGAGCAAAGAAAGGTGCTTGAAAAGTAGTCTAAAGTCTCATTAGTCTGCCCTTGATCTCAAACAACTCAGTCTCAGAACCAAGATGAGAAAAAACATTAAACCACATATATGACTATATCTCTGCATATAAGAAATTATCTGTCCTCCACAAAAAGTGCATCCCACCCAAAGTTAGACTTATAGGTGATAGAGAAGGGACATCAGCCAAATCCATGTTTAAGACATGAGTGAGTGTTTGTATTAAAAAAATGTTTCCAAAAAAATTATTTTGTTTCTGTAAAATTAAGAAAATAAACAGTAATTTCAAGCCCCACAAGAAGTATCAAAAATAATACAAAAGAAAACATTGCAAATATAGTAATAATACTGAAGAAAAACTTGCAATAAGCATGTTAATTTGTCTTTGTAATTATTTTGTCAATAAAAAATGAATAAAAAAGAATAACAGGGAGATTATGTACAGATTAGATATAGAGGACATACTGCCATAGATGAAGAGTTATAAAATTAAAACTGCTCTGAGCAATATAGTAGAATATAAATACTGGAGCAAGTGAGGCAGAATTGATATCAGTGCTTAGTCAGATGGGCAAAGACGAGAAAATTTGATTGAGATAAAGCAAAAATGTGAGAGGTGATAAGTGTGTTTTGAAATGCTGTTTTTTTTTGTTTGTTTGTTTTGCTTTTACACCTCTAATTTGAAATTCATAACAGACTACCAAACAAAAAATTGCATAAAAACTTAAAACATCTGCACCTGAGTGTAATTTTTTATCACATCTAACAAGGACCTAATAAGCTTATTACCTTCATCAGCTTATGTAATTTATGTCACTTCATGTCTGTATAATTTTTATTTTGCAACAATAAATTAAAATAGTAGATTTAAATGATGATCTATTATAAGAATTAACAAGGGTGCTTTAGATTTGGTAAGATAAACACAAAACTATTAATTAAAAATCAATAATTTGACTGATCAATTAAAAATAACAACAATTCATTAATATAATAGTGAGAGATACTTGTAAAAATTTAGTTAATTAAAACTTAATATTCTGATACTAACCTGCATGGTTGTCATAAGACCCACAGCATCTAACAAGTATTTTAAAAGAAGTGGAAGAACGGTAGTAAAAACAGAACTTCCTGCTGTAACCAGGCCATTCACCAAACCTAATCGTTGTTTGAAGTAGTGTCCAAGAATCACTAAAGATGGTGTGTATGCTAATGATGCACCACAGCCTAGCACCACCCCATATGTAAGATATAACACTTCCAAGTGGTTAATCAAGGAACTAAGAAACATTCCAAGTGAAGACAGAAAGCCACCAAGAAATGCTGTCCTCCGAATGCCTACTTTATCTATAAGGATACTAGCTATTGGAGACAGGAGAAAAGTCATTCCAATGGATACTGATCCTACCCATGCTGGAATAAAAAAAAAATTATATAAATATTCACTAATTCTTGCAGAATAATTGGTTACTTTAACATGATAATTTAATAAACAAAAATTAACTGATTACAAGATCCCAACTCTATTTCTGATGCCCTATAAGGTTTAGACACATCATAATCCCTAACTTGAAATTCCTAACCAAAGTGAGAACAATGATTCATCATCACCTGCTGTCTAATAGGCTATTCTTAACTGCATAGTGAGATTTACTGTCACAGTTAGAACACCCCATACATCTGAAAGTACTTAGCAAACTCAGCAGCATATCAAGACTTATACCACCAATTCTAACCACTAAACCATACCTGACCCAAAGAACTCTTAATAACATTAACTTCAGATATCATAATGTTATTTATTACTTTTTGCCATGCATGTTAATGTTATTACTTTTCGATAATGTAGTGTACATTGGTATAGTGTTATTTCTGGATATGGCTGTATGAGGATACAGAAGAAGTATAAAGTAAAGCAATTAGGTACAAAACAACTAATGTTTTTAAACTCCAGTATATCAGGAATGAGAAATTTTGGTAAGGTTTATTTTTATAAAATCAAATACAGACAAATCAATTACACTATGATTTGGAATCAACTAACAAATCATTAAGTTTTTCAAAAACTTATAATAATATAAACATATTCCTATCTTTAATGTAAGGGAACTTTAGCAATAAGAAAATCTTCAAGATGTAGTTTTTTTATTTCAAATATTGCACCTTGCATTACTGAAACTTGTAGTGTATAATTAGAGATTATTATCATGTTACCAAGTTATTCAACATTTTTCACCATTATAAATTTTTTTTTCTCTCTTTTGAAAACATGTTAATAACTTATTAAATATATTCTCAATATTTGTATTGATGCACAAAGTGGTTGTTTTATTCTAATACCAATCACTAAGAAATTTTTAATTCTATATCCCAACTAATAGTTAATATAAGAACAAATAGGTTGGAAAGAAAAATTAGTCCAAACAGTACCCTTTAACCTACATATTATTTTATACACACTAACTTTAATGCCCTATATCATACTTTATTTCACTTTTAAACTGAGCATTTCATATGAATATCTTTCAGGAAATGTATAGTATTGATAAATATATATTAGCAAGTCTACACTATAACATAATTCTTAAGGTTTCAGTTAAACAATGAATAAAACAATTATGTATTTTTGGTCTTTGCCCAATCTGTGAAGACAAAAAGTTGTTATCTGAAAAAAAAACTTTGCTATATTTCTTTTACACATTCAAGTGTACAACAGCAAAAAATAAACTCGATATGCACATAAAAATTTTTAACAGTTACAAAACATGTATTGTAAATGCTGTATCATTCTTTAAATTGGCAAAAATGGCATAAGTTACACATGATATGTCTTTTGTAAATTATTGTAATCATTATTTCATTGATTTTGGGATTTTTCTGCAATTTTATAACCCTAAATATGTTTTTAAAACATGTATTTTTATGTTTCACCAACATATCAGAAAAATGATAAAACTGAACATCTAGTGAACATATCTTTACACCTACTGACGTTACTCTTATGTTTCTTCAAATTTGTCACTAATTTCTATGTATAAAATTAAGTAAACTTACAAGTCAAAAATGCAGCATCATCACTATGAGTAGCTTCAAATCGGTCTTTCAGTGTTACAAAAATAACTCCGAAGCAGTTCATCACTCCAAATATAATTCCATTTGTCAAAAAAGAGTCGAGACAGACCACCCATCCCCATCCTCCTTCTGGGAAAGAATAGACATCTTGTTTTTCCTTAGCACAATCTTGAGCTTGATGAAAACTCTTCCTTTGGAAGCTTTTTTCAAAGTTTTGTGGCTCATCATTATGCCAGTGTTCACCATTGGCAATAGATTTTTCCATATTGAATCTAAGATACAAGGTGCACCTGAAGTCATTAATCACTGTCCTGCTTACAACAATAATGGTAATAACACTTAGCTTTGTACACAACTAAATTTACAGTTCACATCTCTACAACAAAAACAATATAAAAACTGTAGGAAAAATGAATAGCTCTTTTCATGATACTGCAAAAAGAAAAGTGACTAAAAAGGTTAACAACTGACAAAAACAACAAGCATTAGTTTTTTTCAACAGATGAACCTGTCTTCATAAAGGTAATTAATGACAGGTACATCTGCCAAAAGCACTAGTTTTAAAATTACTATTTTATAATCAGACTAAATATTATCATGGTAAAACAAGACACAAGTGTATAAATTAAACCTTGTTGATGGTTAATTTATAAAAAGTTATCTGAACGTTCTTTGATAGATTATCTTAACTCCTTAAATCATCAATTGCCATGAATTTTCTTTACTCAAACACTTTCCTTATCTAAAAATGTATTTCCAGTAGATACTTATCTCTCTGCACATAATAATTGTTCCCCATGTGTTTGACTTTGAGATTGTGTGCATGCTGTTGGCATTAGCCTTGAGCTATCTCCAATCTCAAACACATTTTAACATTCCTCCACCAATAGCAGGGTGCTACATTCTCCATGCATAGTAGATCCCTATAAGCACATGCAGAACAACTTTAAGTTCATTCTCAGATGAGGCAAGAATAATGTACACTATCACAGTGATAGATGAGAAAGAGTGCAAAGAGGTAAGTATCTATTGAAAACACCTTTATGGGTTAAGGAAACTGTTAAATTGTAAAAGACATTCTTACCTCTCAGTACAAAATAGCTATAATCTCGCACTGATGTGATAAAAAAGCTGACTTCACAATTGTGAAGACCTAAGCAAGATCCTTTCAGAAAATGTGATCAAAAGCAAAACACCATGGAGTGTAACAGCCTCCAGTGAAAGCTTACTAGAAAAGCAACACTTGTGGAAGACTGCATCAAGCTAAAGCAGAGTATACACTCTTATCCCAGATGGAAGTGAAAAAGGAAAAGAAGGCAGTGTGTTGCCAGGATGAGCAGAAAAGTGCATGACCATTGAAGCATTTGCACTCAGTCAGTTTGTTGAACAAGAGGTATGGTGAAATTAAAGCAATGTCATATTATACAGTTTGGTAAGTGTTTCACTGTATCATACATTCATCAAACAGTACAGAAACAGGGATGATAGTCCCATCCTGTCATAAGAAACAAGTTCTGTGCTCCATCCAGTTGGCCAAATCAATGGAAAAATGGCACATTATGCACTACACACTGACATGAATACCTCTGCTCTACTTACTCTGGAACTCTTTCCAAAAGGGACTGCACAACTTATGAGGAACTCTCCAAGTTAGCCACCTAAGAAACTAGGAACTGATAAGTTGCAAGGGTCTCCTTTGCACCATTCAATGATTAGGAAGGGAAGAATTTGTATTGAAGAGATACTGAAGGAGTGCCAAGGATGATGAATTTAATGCTTTCTGTTTTCCCTAAATCAATGCAAATTTAGGGGACATGAGCATACCTTACAATGCAACACCAGGCACTAAATGGGTTCAAACAAGCAAATCACATAATAAAAACAGGTAAGGAAGTAAAAGAAACTCTTACCCATCAGATGGTGAATAAACTGAGCAATGGTAACTGATTGTAAGTGATATCCTGAGAAAAATGAAACTACCAGATGGTAGAGGTAATAGAAGACAAGAGAGTCAGGTGTATTTCACATTGCAGCACAGAAAATCTCATCTAAGGGATAGACAGAAGTGTAATGACAAAGAGCAAGTCAAGTGGCAATCTGATGTGCTGAGACATAAAACAGCTCATGAACATATTCAACCAAGGAAAAATATATAATCTGGATAAACTGAAAAATCCATCTAGTAAGTGAAGAGAATGAGAGATCTTTGGAAGAGAAGCAGTCCAATGACAAGAATAAACAATTGTGAGAACCCAAACAGAGAGAGCCAAGATGAACAGAAGAGACATAAGAGAAAAGAAATGATTGCCTTCCTGAACTGCTCAAGTCTTAGAAAGAAACATGAAATCAAGAAAGAGCAATATCAAGAAAGATCTATGAAACAAAGTACCAAATGCATACAACACATACAGATCAAACCTGCTTCGACCACAAGCAAGGAGGAGACAGAAATATGTTTTAAGAGAAAGATAATACAATGAGGAAGTGGTAAATGGTCCAAAAGGGGCCTGGATTAGAGCATATAAAACCACATCGAGATTCCTGTAATGCAAAGGAATCAGATGATGGGTATGAACAATGAGGAAAGACTGGAACAAGGTTGAAACAACAGTGGAGGAAAAGCAACATATTCAAAAATTTGAAAGGTAGTAGACAGTCTGCTACAGTGGAAGCTGACAATCCACAGACAAATAACCAAGTTATAAAGAGGAGAAAACAAGCAACAGTGGAACTGTGACAAATGTTTTGGGAAATCACTAAATGGTCCACAAATCAAGGTAGGAAATAGGAGCATTCCTGATATGTGGCCAAGAGTTCCAGAACACTGGTGTAGAAATTACTATCCACATGACACCAAGTCCTTGAGCCCATGTAGTCACTCAGAGATGTACCCCAACTATTAAGATGATGCATGAGTGAAGAGATGGAGATCCAGACAATGAGGAAGCAGTGGAAGGCCAACTATAGTATGAACAAGGTCCAGTCACTAAAACATGTCTTTGAGGACAGAAAGTACAAGTATCACAAGAGAGAACAGAGGATTAGAAGAGATATTCCACTGGCCTTTTAAGGTACACAGAAAAAGCTTGGGCCAAAGTGGAAAGAAGTTCTAGAGGTATGAGAGTTTTCAAAAAATATGGAATTTCCTGAACAGGTAGTACAATAAAAGTAAGAGCCAAGGTGACTAAATGCTTCACACATCACAGACGAATGGAAGATGGCCAAATTCAACTGAGTAAAAAATTTTAAAAAAAGGAGTCCGAGATGGATAAAGGATGTTGGAGTGAGGAATGACTTGGAAGGTTGACCGACTAACCCACGTAAGTAGCTATATGGCAGAAAATTGACTTGACTGAGAAAGATGCCTCCTCAGAAAAGGCAAGGAGGGGCCAGTCATTCATGTAATAATCGAAACAAAATCCAAGGGTATGGATGTGGTGAGAAAGTGCTCCTATGTCTCAGTGGAATATACAAGAACCCAAAGTGATGCTGAAGAGGAGAGCTCAAAACTAGTACACCTAATCCTAGTAAAGGGATCAGTTGACTAAAAAAAAACAAATTATACCTCTATAAGGTTTTGATACCCATGATGGGAAGAGCACACAGTCCCTTGTATAGCTTTGTACATAACAACAAAGAAGTATGATGACAATGTTTCAACTACTTCAATACTTGGAATAATCTATAATAATAACAACTGGCAACTCTAATTTCGATTAGTTAATTATTCTCATAAGTTGTGACATTAATTAATAAAGCTAAACAATTTTAATTAATCAAATAATAATGACTATATTTTGATTGCTGGATAGTTAGAATATGTATTATTACATATCTTACTTATATGACATATTACTACTTATCCCAGTTATGTGCATCTTTTTAATGAAGCAAACTAATAAAAAAAAACAGAGTAAACAAGTGGTTTCTTATATTACAAATTTACAAAAATATCTGGCTATGCTTGGGTTCTTTGGTTGATCTAATAACTCATCTAGAATATATCAACCTAATAACCCATACAAAGCTGGGTACTTTTATTCGTATTTAATACTTTAAATATGAATTTACTTTCTGCTACCAGTACCCATAAACATTTGAACCACAAATACCAATATTTCCAAACAGTGTCACTATCAATGCCAGTGCACTGCACAACAATTTTTTTCAAAAATTTTGCTTCCTGAAATGTTTTTGCTGATTGTGACAGGTACCTGGTGGGTATGCACAAATATAGTTTTGGTTTTGCTTCATCACATAGGAACTTTGTGAAATAGACAGTTAACTATTTACCGGCAATAATGTATTTAATTGCATTTATGTTTCTAATATGCTATTAAGTTCAACACTATTGAAAGTGTTTTGCTCCTGATTTTCATTTGTATTCAATGACCGGCGTATCACGTTCCAGTGTCCAACAGTAGTCAGCAAGCACTGACATATTCCAGTTGCCCTGATACTGTTTTTCCATTGTAGAAATGTCCTAGTGAAACCTTTCACCGTGTTCGTCACTGACAGCACCGAGAATTGCTGGGAAGAAGTCCAAGTGTGAGTGGAGAAAATGAATCTTGAGTAACATGTTCCACTTCATTGTTTTGTATGCTTTGAGAAGTTTGTCTACCAGCTGAATGTAATGTGGGGCTCTGTAATTGCCAAGAAAATTGTTAACAACGTCTTTAAAGGCTTTCCAGGCAATCTTTTCTGGCCCAACTAACAGATCTTCAAACCGCTTGTCACTCATAACATGTCTGATCTAAGGCCCAACAAAAATGCCCTCTTTGATTTTGGCCTCAGTTATTCTTTGGAACATCTGTCTTAAATAACAAAAACCTTCACCTTCTTTGTTCATTTCTTTCACGAAATTCTTCATAAGTCCCAATTTTATGTGAAGAGGAAGCAAAAAAAAGTCTTTGGAGGGTTGACAAGCGGTTCATGCACCACACTTTTCTGTTCTGGAACTAACTTTTCACAGAGTGGTCAGCTCTGTCTAGAATAATGTGACTCTTTGTGGCACAACTGTCCCATTCACAGATGAAACAACAGTACTTTGTATAGCCGAGCTGCAGTCCCAGTAACAGAGCAACGACCTTCAGATCTACACAGATATTCCAGTTGTACTTGCTGTACTGGATGTGCTTCAGCAACATTTCCATGTTCTCGTAGATTTCTTTCATGTATGCTGCATAGACAATAGGTATTGAAGGGTGAACGTTGTCATTGTGTAACAGAACAGCTTTGAGGCTTAACATTGATGATTCAATAAAGAGATGCCACTCTTGCGGGTCATGGTCACAACACAAAGCAGAGAACAATCCTTCGATGTCAACAGAGAAATAGAGACTGTCAACTTGCGTAAAGAATTTGGTTATATCATCTTGGCAGCTTCAAAAAACAGAAATTTTCATACCTGGTGACAGCAAACACCATTCCTGCAGTCTTGAACCCAGCAAGTCGGCTTTTGCTTTTGACAGGCCCAAATCTCTGACCATATCATTTAATTCTAACTGTGTTATGAGGTGTGGATCGCCTGAGGATCACGGTTCAAAATCCGGATCAATGTCACTGCCAGTTCCCTGCATTGCAGTTTCTTCATCTGGTTCGTCTAAGGTCCATTCCTCTGGTGGTTTTGGAATTGAACGACTGTCGTCATGTGGCATGGGTCTCAGTTGAATACCCTAATCTGCCTTCAGCAATGACTTCTTGTTTTTAGCAGAGAAACCAGACACATTAGTCAAACAGAAGTAACAGTCCGTCACATGGACTGTTATATCATCTTGGCAGCTTCGAAAAACAGAAATTTTCATACCTGGTGACAGCAAACACCATTCCTGCAGTCTCAAACCCAGCAAGTCGGCTTTTGCTTTTGACAGGCCCAAATCTCTGACCATATCATTTAATTCTAACTGTGTTATGAGGTGTGGATTGCCTGAGGATCACGGTTCAAAATCCGGATCAATGTCACTGCCAGTTCCCTGCATTGCAGTTTCTTCATCTGGTTCGTCTAAGGTCCATTCCTCTGGTGGTTTTGGAATTGAACGACTGTCGTCATGTGGCATGGGTCTCAGTTGAATACCCTAATCTGCCTTCAGCAATGACTTCTTGTTTTTAGCAGAGAAACCAGACACATCAGTCAAACAGAAGTAACAGTCCGTCACATGGACTGTTATATCATCTTGGCAGCTTCGAAAAACAGAAATTTTCATACCTGGTGACAGCAAACACCAGTCCTGCAGTCTCGAACCCAGCAAGTCGGCTTTTGCTTTTGACAGGCCCAAATCTCTGACCATATCATTTAATTCTAACTGTGTTATGAGGTGTGGATCGCCTGAGGATCACGGTTCAAAATCCGGATCAATGTCACTGCCAGTTCCCTGCATTGCAGTTTCTTCATCTGGTTCGTCTAAGGTCCATTCCTCTGGTGGTTTTGGAATTGAACGACTGTCGTCATGTGGCATGGGTCTCAGTTGAATACCCTAATCTGCCTTCAGCAATGACTTCTTGTTTTTAGCAGAGAAACCAGACACATTAGTCAAACAGAAGTAACAGTCCGTCACATGGACTGTTATATCATCTTGGCAGCTTCGAAAAACAGAAATTTTCATACCTGGTGACAGCAAACACCATTCCTGCAGTCTCAAACCCAGCAAGTCGGCTTTTGCTTTTGACAGGCCCAAATCTCTGACCATATCATTTAATTCTAACTGTGTTATGAGGTGTGGATCGCCTGAGGATCACGGTTCAAAATCCGGATCAATGTCACTGCCAGTTCCCTGCATTGCAGTTTCTTCATCTGGTTCGTCTAAGGTCCATTCCTCTGGTGGTTTTGGAATTGAACGACTGTCGTCATGTGGCATGGGTCTCAGTTGAATACCCTAATCTGCCTTCAGCAATGACTTCTTGTTTTTAGCAGAGAAACCAGACACATTAGTCAAACAGAAGTAACAGTCCGTCACATGGTCTTTCTGTTCTCGCCATATCATCGGGACAGCAAACGGCATTGTCTTTCAAGAGCCTCTGAGTCAAGCTCTCAGACAGACAGCACATGTTGCACAACAAATGTGAGGGACCCATTCCTGATCTTGATCACCAATTTTACAGCTGAAGTACAGATGATATACTTTCTTCACAAGAGCAGTCACTGAGCGTCTCTGATGAACAAGCGTATACTTGCCACAAATATAGCAGAATTTATCGCTGTTACGAGACATACTGACCAACACCAATCATCCTGTAAAATGTCTGTAACTTGCTTGTTACAGTGCTACTGAGGCAATACTATATTCTGAAACAATATGTACACACTATAAGGTCTATATTAATCCAATGAGCAGCATCTGTGTATGCAAGCCACTTTTATACCCTGATGAGACAGTGTCAAGCTGGCTCCGACCTGCCCAGGCTACATACTTCCACAGAACAACTTCCACCCTGGCCTGATTTCATGCCTGGACATGCCCCGACTGCACAAAACATTGTTCATACGTCTCTTACAGAAACTAAAAATTTTTGGACATAAATATAAGAAAAAACATGACAAAACTGGAGATTTCGATGAAATGATATGTGATGGGCAAATTTGGATGTGATTTTCGTGATCAGCAGCCAAAAATCTATAAGGAACACCCAACTGTGTTCAAGAAGCAAAAACTTTGTGCAGTGTAATTGATGCATATTTACTTGTTTCTCTTTTTGTTATTTTTAAACATAAGCCTATTCTTAAACTGGTAGTTTGATGTAAAAGTTAAAATGCAATAAGCATGTCTAATGCTCAGGTTTTTTTCTATAAATATTATTGACATTTGACACCTATAGATGGAAAAAACTTGAATTGCATATGTTGAAAATTTGCTGTAATAAGTTTGAAGGTTATATACAGTTATATAAATTAATTTGAAGAAGTCACCTTTTTAAACTAGACTATTAATTAAGTAGTATTAATCAGATTATATACAGAAATATTAATCTGACAATATTTTAATAAGATCTTTCAAAGGTTTAGTACAATGGCTCCATTTGGTTTATAGCAGAATTTATAAAAAAGTTTTGAACAGATTTCTTAAATTGCACAAGGTTTCAGAGTAAATAAATATAATCTTAGGGTTTAAATAAACAATAATATGGATTAATTATGATTTTAAGGAAAAGCAATTAGGTTATATAAAGTTCCTAATTTGCTTTCTTAAAATATGAATGTATTTACAGGTTCAGTAATGAATTTCCTCAATAAATTCATTGTAGAACTCTATTAGTTTATTAACTTGAAACAGTCTATAATATCAACACAGAGTAATAGTTAAAACCATGATCACAGTTCTATATGTGACAAAAGGGTTTCCCAGGTGTTACAAATATGGCCCATGTAGAACTCCCACTCTCCCTAAGAACAAGAGAAAGAGCAATTGTTTCAATTGTGATTAAATTGGTCATTGATTTTGGGAATGTTCACATTCCATCACAGCATACAACCATCAGATACTATTACTATTTCTACTTATACAGCAACAGATGCAAAAAAGTTAAAGGTCTATGGTTGCAGGTAATGAAACAAGCTTAAACAAGTAGAGGTTGTGTAGGATCATCCTACAAGCTTGAATACTACAGTAGTTGCATCTCAGGTTAAAACTATTAGTTTGAAGAACTATGGACTGGGAATCAGTTGTCACCAATGTTAAGATAAAGATGAAAGACTGAGGTACTACTAGTAAATAATGGAGTTGTCAGAAACCTAGTCAACATTATCATGTATATGGTACTACCATTTTGACAAATGGTAACAATATAAGCAAAGAGATGCATAACTGACTCCATTTTGGCCAGGTAATAAGTCAAATGAAGACAGTATTTTCTAATTTGGGTTCAAGCAATGGAATTTGAGGACAGATGTAAAGGAATAGGAGCATTAGAAATGTGGAAGAATTCCAATCACAGGCTACAGAAAAGGTGTCTTTAGCTCAGGGATGATATAGTAGTTGAGAGTCTACACAAAGCAAAAACTGAACTAATTTGCAATAATGCAAAAATCAGATGAAGGAGGAAATGTGAGGAGGGCATCTCATGAGTTCAGGTGCATGCAAGCTTGTTCAAAAACTAGCAGAAACAGGTGTAATAAAAGAACAAATCTCACAAACCTGAGTTGTTGTTTTGAATTAAGCACAAAGCTACACAATAAGCTATCTGTGCTCTGCCACCCCACAGGTATCAAAACCCGGTTTTTAGCATTGTAAGTCCGCAGACATACCACTGAGCCACAGAAGGACCTAAACCTGAGTTATCAAATGACAAAAGTGTGTGTTACATGATCCTTGTCAGAGACAGAAAAACCCAAAAGCACAGGCAGGTTGGGCGAAGAGATTTGGTCAGATATTACCAAAGACAAGAAAGTCTCAACAGAAATTTTAGAAACTAGAGAGAGTAAATCCTCAAAGTCTGAAATGAAAAAATGAATGATATATCAAACCACATTATGTACAATGGAGATAACATTGCTCATTGTCAGAGTTACTCCAGTTGTGGTTTCAAGAAAATGTGATAACTATACAGAATGTTTCAGAAACATGTATATTAGAAATTGTAATCAATAAGATACACAAAAGCGAATTTATGGAGAATAGTAATACAATTCTGATAGGTTTTGTATGTCTGTAGTATGTAGGCTTTGGTTATTTTAATACTGATAAAATCAGAACACTAGATTAACAATGATGGGGAATATTCTTGCCAAAGAAGATGTCATAGACTCTAGAATGTGCATCTCAGAATTATACAGTTTGATTATCAGAAGAAACTTAAATCTTTTTTTATCAAAACTATGAAAAATGAAGGTACAAGAATATCACAAGAATTCCATAATTTATAATAAAAGGAGTATGGTTAAACACAAGGTGATCAAGGGAAGCAAAATGTATGGAATTGGTGAAGAAATTAGTCTGATGCTGAATGTATCACAAACTGACACAGTACACATTAAAGTTGGGAGTTTCTTTAGAGGTTCGATACAAGTGCAAAATCTTTGTGGGATAAGTGCAAAGTCTTTGTTCTATAAGAGATCAACAGCATTTCTAAACACTGTTTTATGCCTTGAAAGCAAATTGCAATTTTTGCAAACAATGATTATGTTGCAGTTGTGCCACAGTAATTTTGTAACCATATTGTGTAGCTATTCAGCTTATACCCAGATTGATCATTGACACAGGAGTGGACAGAAGTGAAATTACCAAGATGAGTAGTTAGTATTACTGTCACTGAATAACATCTTAAAATAAACATGCAGAATCCAAAGCACCAGACATCTTGTCTGTAGTGCAAAGAATGTGAACTGAAGAAAGAGCAGTGAATTGAGTGAATTGTTCAAGAATTTCCTGATGAATTCCTGGAATCAGATTACCAACTGGGTTGAACAACAATCACACATCATATAATATGATAATATAACTTTCTGAGGATGTTTGATTGTCTCTAGTAATGAATGCAAGGAAAGAATGTCAAGGTCTTTCTTTGGATAGCAGGTGAATAGTGTATGGTAATACATTGAATATCATTTTTCTATTACATACAAACAGATGTTTGAATATACTGCAAATCAAATAAACACAACATAACCATAGAAAACACCCAAATACTAAATAAAGAAACAAACATAAACAAATGCAAAATTAAAGAAGCCTTACTTATACAACAACTCAAGCCTAATACAAAGGAACCTCTTTATACCTATATTAATAAATATATCCAACATCTAAGCATGCCCTCTACATTCCTACACTCAATTACACAACCGCCTTCAAACATGTGGTCAACTACCAGTCAGTTACCTCTTTCTTTCTTTGTGAACCTGACGATGATCGAAGAAGGTTGAAACATTGTTCACTCCTATACATAGTGCTTTCTCTACCCATACCAGCCTTTCTACATATGTAATACACAATTTGAGTGGACTTTGCTTAAATTTGTAATAAAATTCAATATTTAATGGATAATGACACTGCAACAGTACAATTGTATTGTACAACACAGCTCAGGTTAGCAGCACAGAAATCTCAAAACATTAACTTGAAAGCGGTGAGATCATACTCATTTAGTGAATGTTCATATCTAGCACACTGTAATCATAAAGTATTTGCAACAGCAGTAAAGATTAACTGTATAAGCAGTGTTAATTCTGCATTTAGATGAACACCACAAATTACCAGTGAGGACCCAGGAATATCTTTGATGTTTTATACCATACAGCAAGAAAAGATACAATAATCACAAACAAGCAAATTTATATCCTTTTTTTTTTTGCTAGATCTCACATTTTTATAGCAGTTATGAATACACATGTGAACACATCATTGCAAACATTTGCAGTTTTACAGCTGCATTTGTGTAATGATATTGAGTTATACTATAAGCATCATGCCCCATACATTACCTGAAGGAAGATCAAGGAAAATTGCAGAGTTGAAGTTCTCCCCTTAAGTGAATCACCACAGATATAGCTGGTCTTATACTCAAAACTGGGAGGTCATTGGTAAGTGCTGGTTACAGATTACTTCAGCAGACAGGTTAAAGTTTATTTACTAGATGACACATTATCATAATCCATCAAAAATGTGTTGGCTAAACAATGAATATCACACAAATCAAGAAGCTAACTGAATGCAAAGTTTTGTTAAATGGTAGTGAAGATATTCACTCCAAGATACGATTCTCAATCTGATGAGTTGTGCAAAGATTCAAGAATATGTGAACTCTGACTGAATTGACTGGAACAAGCACTTATTGAATATCATAGCATTTTGTATAATTAAGCAACAGCTGACTGGTTGTTTTCTGAACCTCCTGATGTTCAGTTAAGAAGTACAGCTCCCAATGGGTCTGATGTATTACCCTCCACCCAGTGGATATGTTCTGCATTGTCCACAGGAATATATGAAATGGACACATTCTAGAGTGATTAATTATTATAAATTTGTGCATAAGCAAATAAGGAAAGTGGGTGTATATCAAAGAAAGATATTTTGATAAAACAGTAATGGAAGAAAATTCTAAGTCTGATGATTGTGTCCAGGTATGGGATGAACAAGCACCATACATGAAATTTTGTACCTTGTCTGTCAACAGCTGCAATGGTCTTGTGATGCACACTGAATATGTCAATGGGATCAGACCCTGTATCAAAGAATGTTTTGAGAACTGGTTACTCAAATATCACAGCAGGAAGAGCAGGATGAATATGATGATGAGAGAATCATATTGCATAATCACATCTCATCTGATGATAATGGTATGACTAGTACTATCTAACTGTCTTTCAGAAATCAATGTAGAAACACCAAAGTAAAACCATTCTCTTTGCTTTTATGAACAATCAAAATACCAACACTAACCTACTAATCATTATAGCAACAATGTAGAACTGGGAGATTAACTCAATTACCTATAAGCATCAACTACACTGATTAGTATCATGGATAATAGCTGTTCATGAAAAATGAAAATTAAATCAATTAAAAAAATAATCAAATGGTCAACATTAGGGCTTCCCAATTATTACTATTTTTGATTATTTCAAATATACAAGTGATGATATTATTAGAATTCTCATTATTATTTTTCTCAATTAATGCAATTTTGTTCAGTGTCAATCTGGCATGGTTTGATAATTAGAATCGTTGTCTTGTGATTCAAAAATCTTAAGTTCAAATCCTGTTGTCACCAAACATGCTTGGCTAAACAGAAGGCAACCAATCAGCAGAACCCACGGTCAACTCAAATACTGATCTTTTACTAACAAATTATCAAAACTGAATATGGACCTATGTTATGAAATAAAGCTAATTAAAAAATTAATCTAAATGCTATTTGAAATAACATTACATAGTGATCTTGAGTTTTATAATGTCATCAGAATTAAGTTCATAGAAAAGTACTAAAAGTGCGTAATGCTTGTATTTTGATGACATTATAAAACTCAAGATCACTATGTAATGTTATTTCAAGTAGCATTTAGATTAATTTTTAATTAGATTTATTTCATAACAATACAAGTTCAAAAAAGTAAGTTAGCAAATATTATACATTTAACTTACAAAATTTAAGAATATGTGAAAAAAGTGTTTAATATATAACAGAAGTGTAAGTGATTTATTATTTTTATCAACAAAGCAATTGCACCTCCTATTAAAAAAAAATCAGTTGAAACAAAGGAACAGCTAACAGCTCAAAAAATAAGTATTCTTTATCATTTTCTTAATTTTAATTTTCTTTTAGAGTCAGCAAGTATTATCAAAATGACCTCTTTCACATATAGAGACTCTACACACAATATCACAAAACTTCCTGTTTCATTCAGTGTCACTATATTGGACATAACAATTCCTTTGTGATTAAGATTTCAATCTTTAAGGCTGTTAAATTTGTCAAATGAATGTTTGAATTGAATTGAATTGAAAATTGAGGCTCTTTTTTTATGCGCATTGCTAAGATAATTTATAACATCAGATACAATTTTATCAAAGCCAACTTTGTAAATTTTCACCTAAGGCAAATGTAGGCATTTGACATCCATTACTGCAAAGTAAACTATAACCAGGTGACTTTTTCACATTAGCAAGAAATCCAAGAGTTCCAGTCCAGCAGGCCTTTCATTTCTAGCTCCCGAGGTTGTAACCATTAATAAAACAGTAGCATTCAATTTATAAGAGTATCAATTCCAACCTTATTTAGGCTTTCTTGGTTTCTTACTAATCATACTTTAGGTTTCAAAACCAACTCATGTTCTCATTACCAAAAGGTCAACTGGTTGGTTTTCACAATGTAATACTTTTCCTAAATTGAAAATGTATTTCTGATAAGCACTTTTGCAACCCCCCATTGGAATAAAACATTCCACCATGTCTGTCATGCAAATCAACAAGTATCATCTCTCCACCAATAGGATAGCACCTCCATTATGCGATGCGTACAACTCCCTCAATATGCTACTACTGAACAACAACTTCGAAAACTGGCAGATGTAAGCAACAAATGATTGTGGGAAGGTTGGTTGGTTGGTTTGGTGTTCTATGGCTCAAAGCAGCTAGGCTATCTGCACCAAAAAATCCAGTAAAAAGTTAAATGTAAAGTAAATTTAGTAAAATTCATAAAAGGAAATTAAGATAAAACAAAACAAAGTTTAAAAAGAAAACATAAACAGCATTAAAACCAATGTTTACATCTAGTCTACAATGGTAAGAGAAAAAAAACTACAGTAATACAAGTTGTAAAGGACTTTCTGCCTCAAAGTTGTAATTATCATAACTTGCCAGGAAGACTAACAGGTAAGTACAAAAACCACCATCAGTCACCTGAAGTTGGCCTTTCCAGTTCTGGTTCCGAGTTATTTGACATCATGATCATTTTCGAAAAGTAAAGTAACAAAAGTTTTAAAAGACTTGTAGCAAAATTTAATTATAACTCACCAGGATGACTAATGGGTAGTTCAAACAGCAGTGTGGGTCACCTAAAGTTGGCCTTTCCAGTCATGGTTTTCAGTTATTTGACGTTACGGCCATTTTTTAATTTCAAATTGAACAAGATGAACTGTACTTTTTAAAAGGGAGCCCCATTTAAAAGGTGTAATGTATAAATTAAAAACTCTTTAAATGGCATTAAAGAGATTAATGGCCTTTAAAAAACTAAAGACATTACCAAGGTGGACAGTGTCACCATCACAAATAACACTGTCTAATGTTATGAACAAACCTTGAAACAGAACACGTTTAAAGTGGCGCCGACATTTAGAGTCATAACGACAGTAAAAAAGTAAAATGTGGCTTATTGTGATCTGAGTATTACACACACTAAATACTGGTGTGTCAGTTCCAGTTAAAAGATAATGATGAGTTAAAAAACTGTGACCAATGCATAGTCTAGTTAGAACAACTTCCTCTTTCCGATCCTTATGGAAGCAAGATGGCCATAGTCCAATACAAGGTTTTATTTGGAAAAGTTGTTTTTTAGTTGCTTACACTAAGCCGATGGCCAGCTGGCACAGAGCTGAGCCTTGAATACAGGGCCAAAGTCCATCCATGGAACAGGTACAACAGAGATAGCACCAGAGCAGATAGACTTATATGATTGTTGGCAAGCTCATTACTGCGAATACCAACGTGGTCCTGTTTCCAGAAAAACTCAATAGAAGTAGATGTTAAAGAGAAATGGGCCAGTCTGTTTTGAATATTGGTGAGAACAGGTTATGAACCAACGTGAAGCGATTCCAGGGCTAGTAGAGAACTAAGCGAGTCAGAATAAATAATGCACTTTGAGTACTGCTTATCTTCTATGCAATCCAGGGGAAGAGAAATGGCATACAGTTCAGCAGTGAACACAGAAGTTGTAGAGGAGATTCTGCATGCAACCACTGAACTACAACAAACCATGGCAGAGCCCACAGAGTCACCTGATTATGAACTATCTGTATAATTAGAAATGAAAGGATGGTTTGAAAGAAGTTCAGCAAATAGCAGACAGTATTTCCAATCGGGAGTGTCTACTTTTCTCAGATGACTTAAAAAAGGTCACATCTGATGACTGTAAGAAGCAATGGTGGGATGGGCTGACCAGTGGATACAGCAATGTTATCCAAGGACAGACCCAATTCATCCAACTGCACCTGGATACAAAGGCCAAAAGGAGCAATAACAGATCTTCCGTTCTGAAAAAGTATGGCCCACTGAAGAAAAAAAACACAACCCCAAGCAGGATGCTTTGGTAAGGAACGAAGTTTCGAAGCATATAGTAAAGAGAGTTGCAAACAGTGGAGGAGCAAAGAAGGTTCATGAAACTCTATGCATAAGCTCTAAACTGGGGAAGTGCAAAAAACCCCAGTGCAGAGCCGAAGTTTCTTAAGATAAATAGGGTCCAGCATTTTTAGGGCTGAGGGTCTGGCAGAGCCAAAGACCAGTAATCCATAGTTGAGTTTTGATCGAATAAGAGCACGATATACATCTTTAGCACAGAATATCGATCTGCTCACCAAGTGGTGGAAGAGAGGACAGTGCTCTTGTACATTTGACCCATAGCTACTTGATGTGTGGTATAAAGGTCAGCTATGGTCAAAGATAAGCCCCAAGAACTTTCTCTCAGGGACCATAGGCAGCACAACTTCACCAAAACGGAGTTCAAGATCAGGGTGAATACCCTTTTGGTGGCAAAAGTGCATGCAAATGGTTTTAAAGAGAGAAGTTAAAACAGTTTGCCGTGGTCCATTTCAGTAAACAATTGAGGTCAATCTGTAGTTGCCGCTCAATATACTTCATGTTTGAAGACTGACATGAGATGTGAAAAACATCGATATAGAGCCCATTTGCAACAGTGAGAGAGAGTTGTTCAGTGATGGCATTACTCTTTATACTGAAAAGCATGCACTCAGAACACAGCCATGAGGGACTCCAAGTTCCTGTAGAAAAGAATTGGAAAATGTAAAACCCACACGAACTTGGAATCTCCTGTCCATTAAAAATTTTTAATAAAAATGGGCAAATGGCCACATAACCATATATATCAAAGAATACTCATACAAGATGTTGTCATTTGAGAAAGGCTTCTCTGATAGACATTTCAAGTCAAATCACATGGTCCATGGTGGAGCACTGTCGTCGGAACCCAAACAAGACAAGCATTAACCATCCTCACTTAGGTCTTACAGAGACAGTTCATTGGACAGTAGTAGTTTGAAGGAATCTTGGGATCCTTCCCAAGCTTAGAAAAAGATAAGGCAATAGCCTGGTGCCAGGCATCAGGAAAAACATTCTCCTGCCAGATCTGGTTAAAACATTCAGAAGAATATCAAGAGAAGCAGGAGATAGATGGTGCAGCATATCATAGTGTACATCACCAGGTCAAACCAATGTACTGCCAGATCAATGAAAGGCCAGTTTGAGTTCCACCAGTGTAAAGGGACAATTATAGCCATAGAGACAATTAGCTCGAAAGGAAAGAGGTGATCACTCTGCCTGAGTCTTGATGGCTAAGAAAATGGAAGAAGAAGCAGAAGTGCTAGATACCCAGCAAAAGCTTTCACCTAGAGTAAGAGAGCAAGATCAAGAGGGGGACAGAATTATATTGCCCACTGACCTTTCAAATCTTGTTCCATATGACTTTGGAACTGGTGGTAAAAGATATGCTGGTTGTGAACTTAATCCAAGATTCCTTCTGGCTTTGACGTCTTACCCACCGGGCAGGTGCATGGGCCCGCTGAAAAGCAATGTAGTTAGAAAGTGTGGGATATCTACGGAAAGTATCCTAGGCCCATTTTTGAGCCTTCCATGCCATGTGGCAAGCAGGATTCCATCACACAGCCCTCTATTGATGGCCAACAGATGATGGCAGGATCAAGTTCTGCAAGAGCAGTGGAAGTGGGCAAGTCTGTCTGATCCAGCTTATACTGGGGCACACTGGTTGGGTGGCATTAACCACGGACAGTCTCTCTCAAAATTATAGGAAAATGATAACTGCCTCGTGGGTTATTGTCAACCCTCCATGAGAAATGGGAGAATAATGAAGGGGAGCAAATTGAGAGATCAATAGCAGTAAAGGACTGACCAGGTTCATGGAAATAAGTAGAAGAACCAGTATTGAAAAGAGAAAGGTTGTGACCAGAGAGCATATGCTCTACAGAGTGACCCCTCCTATCAATAACAGCACTTCCCCAGAGGGGATGTTGTCCATTAAAGTCTCCCAGGATTAAAAAGGGAGACGGCAACTGTTCAATGAGAGCTTCAAGGTCTGATTGATCATATGTCTCTCTAGGTGACAGGTAGAGAGAACAAACAATGATGATATGACCCAAAGAAACACACATGGCTATGGCCTCCAAGAGTGTGTTGAGTGACAAAACAGGGTGGGCACGTGCTGATCAACCAATAGTGCAACCCCTCCATGCACTCATCTATCACACAGCCTATCATTTCTGTACAAAGAAAACTGACAAAAGGTGACTATATCAGCAGATTTCAGAAATGTTTCCTGTAAGGAAAGACATACAGGATGGTATAAAGCAATCAGTGTTTCGATGTCATCCAGATTAGAACGTAAACCTCAACAGTTCCATTGTATCAAGATGGCCATTTTTAATGACGTGAAGACAAACTGGTTGGAGAACCCTTCTGTTTACAACTACATCTTTTTTCTTTACTGTCCTTATTTGAGGGAGGTCTATTGAACTCCATGGATCCTGCCATGGGTCGATTCGATAGGTCTTTGTTGTTGGAAGGGCATTCCAGTGACTGAAAACAGGAATGAATGATTGTTTTGCATCTTGAAATGGGAGTAGAAGATGTATCCAAGAAATGCCTTTACCAGGAACCAAAGGATGTGGATCATGGGGTTTGTTAAAATGTATGAAAGGAACAAAGATGGATGTAGAAGTTGATTCATCAACTTTTTTGACCATGGAGGTCAAATGGCTTTTCATTTGTTTTGAGAACGATTCTTTTGGAGGCACAGAGATATCTGTCTGCACTCCCACTGTAGCAGTGGAACTAAGTGCACCAGCATATGTCCGAGATGAAGTGGTGGACATCAATTTTCGAGCCTCAGGATATGTAATGTTATGAATTGTTTTCAAATGCTGCACCTCTTTTTCTTCCAACCATTTCGGGCAAAAACAAAAGTACGATGGGTGAGAGCCATTGCAACTGGTGCAATGAGGGTCAGTTTCACACTCGTTGGCATCATGGTCCTTGCTACTGCAACAAGCACAAGTCAAGGAACCACAACATAACGTCTTCGAGTGACTGAACAGTTGACACCAGAAACATTGGAGAGGGTTTGGAATGTATGTCCATACTGTGCAATTGAGATACCTGCCTTGACGGTGGCAGGCGGATGTGGTGATGTAAATGTGAGGATGAGGACATTGGTCGGCATCATAATTCCATCTTTGCGATTGGATATATGCATCACTGCAGAAACTCCTTGGATGGAGAAACCAACAAGAATTTCTGACTCAGAGATGTTCTTGAAATCCCTCTCAACAATAACTTCTTGTGATGAATTCAAAGTAACATGAGATGTAACCTCAATAGGTATAGCCCCAAGTGCCTTTGAATGCAAGAGCAGTTCATTCTGTGAAGATGTGGATGTTTCCACTAATATGTCATCAGATTGAAGCATCTTTTCCGACTTTGGGGAGCCAGCACGTCCCTCTAGTCCCTTCTGAATGAAAAAGGGAGCCATTCGCCCTAAAGGTTTGTCTGAAAGAGAATGTAGTATAAGAAAAAGAGGTACAACAGATGGTGAGGATTGCTGCTCAGAATCCTCAAGATGTGGTCATTTCCCTATAGATTGTTTTCTCACTATTTTATTAAGATTTTTAATTGCAGTATCCATAATAAAGAAAGGGAAATTTCAGTGCCCACTGACCCCACCCACCATGGAGCCCTACGTGTGGGTGCATTACAATATCAAACAAGGACACTGCAGCAACACCAAGGTTACATGAGCACTATACTCAAACACCAGCATCACATACAATGTCCACAACACCTGTTGAGAACATCCAACACTAGTACTTTGTTGATCCTAGCCTGAGTGGGCCAGCCAATTGACCCAAGGGGGCCACCCCAAGGCCACCCATCTACAGGAATTCAAGGTGAAAGTGGTGTGTTAAGGTTGGACCCCTCAAACACCAGGATCCTCCCCTCCCCTTCACAGGTTGCTGTGCATAGCAAACACATGGGTGGATGTTTAAATCCCAGAGGAAATAAACTGAAAGAACAAAACCTTCTCTGGGAGGTCCCCTCACCACATACAGGAATTTACACAGATGGGAAGCTACTAGGCTATCTGTGCCAAACAAGATGTAGTATACTATAATGGTATATGGAAATTAAGTTAAAAATAAGTAAAGTAGGTAAAATTAAGACCTGCCAGGAAGACTGAAGCATTAAGTTCAAACTTGCTGTCAGTCACCAGAAGTTGGCCTGGGTTCAGGTAAAAATAAAAATTAAAATGTTTAAAAGAAATCATGCTAAAACAGTATAAAGTCCAATAAAAACCTTAAATTAAGTTAAAATGACCAATGGCTCTTAAAAATGTAAAAACATGAGTGAGATGGGCAGTATCACCTATGACATTGGCTAATGTTAAGGACAAACCTACCTTAAAAATATGTTTAAAATGGCATCATCATTCTTAGTTGTAACAGCAGCATGATAATAAAATATGTATGATTGTGACCTGAGTGATGCATCAGTACCAGATAAAAGGAAGTGGTGAGTTAATAAACTGTGACCAATGCATAGCCTAGCCAAAACAACTTCCTCTCTTTGATCTTTACAGAAACAAGATGGCCAAAGAGCTAAAGAAGGCTTGACTTAAAAAACTTATTATTTCGTTGCTCACTCCAAGTTGACTGCCAACTGGTTTACAGTCCAGTTTTGATAACTGGACCATAGTCCATGTTCCACACAGGTTATGGTGGTGATAGATGCAGTGCAGACAGACATTGCCGCTCTGTCAGCTAGCTCATTCCCATGAATACCAATGTGACCTGGTATAAAAAAAAACTGGACAGAGATAGGTGACAGAGAGAGATGGGCCAGTTTGTTTTGGATATTGATAAGAATAGGATGGTAACTAACATGGAATGATGTCAGGGCCAACAGACAGCTGAATGAATCAGTACAGATCATACAACTTAAATATTGCATAGTTTCAATATGATTCAGGGCAAGAAAAATGGCATACAATTTGGCAGTGAACACAGAAACTGTAGAGAGAATTCTGTGTGCTACAACTGAACTGTAACAAACAATGGCAAAGCCTACAGAGTCACCTAATTTTGAACCATTTATATATATATGGGAATGAATGGACCGTTTGAAAGATGTTCAGCAAATAAAGGGTGATATTTCCAATCAGGAGTATCTGCCTTACTCAGATGACTTAAAGATAGCTCACTGTTGGGGATAGTAATTAACCATGGTGGAAGAAGCTGATCTATGAATACTCCTATGCTATTCAAAGATAAATCCAATTTTTCTGGTTGTGCCTGGATACGAAGGCTAAAAGGAACAATGACAGATTTTCTATTATAAAAAAGTGTGGTCCACTGAGGATGGAAAACACAACCCCAAGTAGGATGCTGTGGTGAAGATCAAAGTTTGGAAATATACATAAGAGACAGTTGCAAATGGAGAATATATAGAGGTGGTTCATGGTTCACAAACAGTTTTAGAGAGAGAATGTTGAAAACTATTTGCTGTGGTCTGCTTAAGTCTGTGATTGATTGCAGTTTGTAGGTGCCCCTCAATAAACCTAATGTTTGAGGACTGACACGAGATGTGAAAATCATCAACGAAAAGACCATTTTGTAACTCCAGGGGATAGCTGTTCACTGATGGCATTAATCTTTATAATGAAAAGTGTGACACTGTGAACACAGCCCTGAGGGACTCCAAGTTCCTGTGGGAAAAAATGGGAAAGTGTTAAACGCACACGGACCTGGAATCAGCAGTTCACTTTTTAATTTTCCACTCAATCTGTATGAGTGAAGGTTTCACAAGATGCCATATTTCCATGTTGTATCATAAGCTTTCTCTAAATTAAAAAAATAGAAACAAGATGTTGTCGCTTCAAAAAGGCTTCTCTGACTGATGTTTCAAGGCAAATTAAGTGGTCTATCATGAAGCATTGTCTTTGGAACCCACACTGAGTGGGTGAGAGAAGGTTGTTTGATTCAAGAAACCAAACAAGAGGAGCATTAATTGTCCTCTCTAAGATCTTACTGAGACAACTCATCAAAGCAATTGGACAGTTTTAAGCTTTAAGAATAGGGAATACAATAGCCGAGCACCAAGCCTCAGGAAAAACATTCTTCTGCCATATCTGGTTAAAGACAGCCAGGAGAATAGTAAGAGATGAAGGAGAAAGGTGGTGTAGCATTTCATAATATATATCATCAGGTCCAACTGATGTATTGCCAAATTGATGAAGCACATGTTTGAGTTCCACCAGTGTAAGAGGGAGACTGTAGTCATAGGGATGATCAGTTGAAAAGGAAAAAGACTTATGTTCAACTTGTGTTTTAATAGCTAAGAAGGAAGGGGATGAGTTTGAAGATGCATAAGAGAAACATTCACCAAAAGTATTGGCAATGCTCTGAGCATCAGCAACTTCATGGCCATTGGATATTAAGACAGAAAGGGGGGCAGAAGAATACCATCCACTCACCTTCTGGATCTTGTCCCATATGACTTTCGAATTGGTGGTTGAAGAAATGCTGGAGGTGTATTTAATTAAAGATTCCTTCTGACTTTGATTTCTAACTTGCCAAGCATGTGCAAGGACTTGCTGAAATGCAATGCAGTTTGAAAGCATGGGGTATCTACGAAATTTATCTCAAGCACGTTTCTGAGATTTTTGTGTTATATATCAAGCAGAATTCCTCCAAAGATAGGGATGTTGTGAGAAAGATGTTGAGGATTTGGAGATGCACTGAGCAGCCGCTTGGACTTTACAGTTAGTTACTGCTGCTACACAATTATCTATCGATGATTTACATAAGATGGCAGGATCATGTTCTGAGAGAGCAGTGAAGAAGAGCCAGTTGGCCTGGTCCAGCTTCCACCAAGGCATAAGAGTCAGGTGGCACTGACCATGGCCAATATCTCTTAATATGATAGGAAAATGATCATTACCCCATGGATTGATGTCAACCTCCTAAGAAAGGCAAGTGAAAAGCAAAGAGAAGCAGAAAGAAAGATCTGTAGCAGTAAATGACTAACTAGGTGCATGAAAATAAGTGTAAGAGCCAGTACTGAAGAGAGACAGGTTGTGATTCAAGAGCACATGCTCTATAGCACGACTCCTCACATAAATACTAGAATCATCCCAGAGGGGATTATGCCCATTAAGATCTCCCAAAATTTAAAAGTGGGTTGGCAGTTGCTCAATGAGGGTATCAAGGTCTGATGAATTATAATTTTTTCTAGGGATAAGGTACAGAGAGCAAACAGTGATGGTATGACCCATGCAGATACAAATGGCTACAACCTTCAAGAGCATATTTAATGACAAGGACCAGCTGGGCACATGCTGATCCACCAGCAGTGTTACTCTCCCATGTCCTTGTCCGACACATGAACTGTCATTTCAGTATAAGGAGTATTGTTGAATTGTGACTGTATCAGTAGGTTTTAAAAATGTTTCCTGCAAAGAAAGACATTTGGGATGATAAAAGTCAATCAAATCCTTGATGTCATTCACATTTGATTAAAAACTTCAACAGTTCCATTGGATTAGCATGGCCATTTTTATTTATTTTGGAGGAGAATATGGCAAAGAGGCCTTCTGCTTGGAAACCACGTTTGTTTTCTTTACTGGATGTGGGTCTGTCACCCTCTGTTGATCCTGCTCTGGATCAAGCAGGCAGGTTGGTGTTTTCAGGCATATGTTCCACTGACTGAGGACATGAATGAATGGTTTGTTTAATTTTTGGGGTGTCAGGAGAGGAAGACCCCATGAAACACCTTGGCTTGAAAAAGGTGAAGTTGGACAAAAACTAGAAGATGTGGTAGGGACAGAGATAGAAGTAAATACTTATTCATTAACTTTTTTTATTGTGGAGGGTACTAGGTTAAGATGCACTGTTAAGGATTCTGTAAGAGGCATGGAAAAGTCTTTCTGGACTCCTTCTATAGTAGTGGAACAGTTTACAGCAGCATAAGTCCACGATGGAATTGGGAATAGTAATTTCCGAGCCTCTGGGTAAGTAATATTGTGAACTGTCTTTAGACGTTGTACTTCTTTCTCTTCTATCTTTTAGGGCAAGAAGTAAAATAGGAAGGATGTGGACCATTATAGTTAATATAATCCAGTTCTAGTTGACATTGAAAAGCATCATGGTATTTACCAGCACAACAGGCACATGTCAAGGGACCACGGCAAGATGTTTTCAAATGAACAAATCATTGTTAATGGAAACATCAAACAGGGTTAGGAATACAAGGTCATACCTTACAATTCAGATACCCTGCCTTGATTGTGGTATGAAGAGGTGAGGTTGTAAATGTTAATATTAAAACATTTGTCAGGTCCATAATCCTGTCTTTACAAGTAAATGTTCAGCACAAAGCTGTAACACTTTGACTGTTGAAACCTGCAAGGATCTCTGACTCAGGAATGGTCTTTAAATCCCTCTCAACTATAACTCCTCTGGAAGAATTCAAAGTAGAATGAGGAGTAACCTCAATGGGTATATCTTCAATGGCCTTTGATTTCAAGAGGAGTTTGGAATGTTGTGATGAAGATGTTTCCACTGAAATGTCCCCAGACCATAACTTTTTCACTGATTTAGGAGAGCCAGCAAGCCCTTCCAAAACCTTCTGAATGAAAAAATGGAGACATCTGCCCTAAGGGTGTATCAGTTAAAGAATGTATAATTAAAATTGCAGGGCAGATTCAAGTTGTGAATTTGATTGTACAGAATCATCAATGCGTAGTCGTTTGCCAGTAGTCTAATTCTTCTCTATGTTATCATGCTTGTTTTTTTTATTTGTGGGGTATCCATAAAAAAAAAAAATTTGGTGCCCAGTGACCCCACCCACCATGGAGCCCTACAAGGGGACGTACTACAGTGCCATATAAGATCACTGCAGTGATGCCAGGGTTTCGTGAGCACTATACCCAAATACCAGTATCAGACATAGTGTCCACAACACCCGATGAGGATGTCCTACACTGGCACTCAGTTAACCCTGCCCAAAATGGACTAGCCAACTGATCTTGATGGAGGGGCACCCCAAGACCGCCTGTCTGTAGGAATTCAAGGCCAAAGTGGTGTGTTGAAGTTGGACCCCTCAACCACCAGGATCCTCTCCTCCCCTTCACAGGTCACCATGCATGGTAAACATGCAGGTAGATGTTTAGATCCAAGAGGAGGTAAACTGAAAGAACAGAACCTTCCCTGGGAGATCCTCTCACCACATACAGGAATCCACACTGAAGGGTATTGAAACAGATATATAATAGTAACTTCACTGCACTAGCTAAGGCCCAATATAGCACCATAGCTAATCATCAATTTTATAATAAATAGAACAATTAAAAAGTAAAGTTCACATAGGATCTTATAGATTCCTCTTTTACCACATACAAGTGGAAAAATTATATAATTTTTAAACAGAATATTTCTCAAGTACCTTTCAATAATCAAATAAGTACCACCCCTGTACTAATTTTACAGTTAAAGAAAATGCTTATCATCTGTATGAGCTTAAATATTAAACATCTCAGTTGCTTCTTTCTTACTTTTTCATCATAAACTATATTTAACTATATCTTTACTTACATACTTTTACACCAGTTATTTGAAGAATAAGGTTAGTATTTTGGAGAACTTAATCAATAATCATTTATAGTTTTCATCCAAAACTTCAGCATAGTTATTTTTCTATGCCACTCATTCTTCATAAAATCAATAAGTATTTAAATAAATTCCAGTTAAAAACTTCAAGTGACAAAGCTGCTATTTCTTACTTTCTCCCATTTACTCCAGGTGATAACCTATAGTTAAAATATAAAACCAAAACAAATTTTAAAGCTTATTTCATCACCAAATACTTTTCATTTCATATTTAATCTACTCTAATTTTAAATTATTTTTTCCCACTGTTAAACAGCAGAATATTTGAACATCAGTGCTTCTGTATAGTTTAGATCTTACGTTTCCTTGCAGCACGCCCGTGTGTGTGTGTGTGTTGCTACGTCATATAAACTGCTTGGTGACTTTCCTCCCATGTAAAAGAATATTTGAAGCCTAACCTATGGAATCAGTCCAAGGTCTACTTGAACTTCATTGACAGCTATCATAGAAATTCCAGTAGTAATATACTTTTATGCAAGGCTTTAAATTACATATTTTCAACACCAACAGATGTGCTTATTTACCAAAGTTAACAAACTAGTCTGTTAGACTTTTCTATTTTAAACACTGTTAAAACATATAACACTTTAATCTCTGTTTGTAAAATAAAATCTTTGTGCACAGTAATCAAGTAAAATTTAAATTATTTCAAATTTTGTTTTTTACAATGATTCTTCAAAATTTTGTATTCCTCACATCACTTCAAAAATGAACTAAAAACAGATGTAATTTAAGAGTGTGAAATTTGTATTTGAATAATTTACTAAAGAAATTTCATATCAGATCTTTTAAAAGAAAATCAACACAGTGACTTTCTTAGTTGTTTCATTATTTAGAAAAATAGTCATTCTTACCTTTAAAATAAATATACATAATAATTAATTGTTCTTAATAAACTATGTTGCAAGTAAAATTCATTAGAATATGACAAATTAATTCTAAATAACAAGATTTGTGTTTTGAATTATTGTTATTTAAAACAAATCTCTGATTATGAATGTTAAGCCATAAAAAATAAACCAATTTCACTGAAAGCATAAAACAGTTACCTAAAAGTTGTAGAAATTTTTACAAAATGTAAAACACAAATTTATTTTTCATCAAAGTTAAATGCTTCTCTCAGACATTGCAATCAGCACAGATGAATTTCATGATGTTCATATTTCTGCAGTGTTCAACTGTCAGATTACTATGTTCTAAAAGAATGTATACATAAACAAACTATACAAACAATCATTATTTGGAACAAAGTTCCAAAAGAACAGCCATTTTTAAGTTAAAAATATAATAAACATAATTGCCTTCAGCAAAATTAATTCAAGAAATAACAATTTTGAATATTTTTTCTGAACACTCTATAAAAGTTCCAAAAATATGTTTGGTAATCAATATGAAATAACTTTATATATTATAATTTTTACTGTGTTTTACACTAATTAATTTGTTTTTTTATATTTAACATACCATTTTTATGCTAGAAATAATTTTGAATGGAATATGCACAAACTTCATCAAACAGTAGACACAAGCAGATTATGTTAGACTAATGGCTAACAAATGTTATTACTACAAAGCATTTTAGAGTATTACTATTATTGACCCCCTAGTTCATTGAAACTAAGAACATTATCATACAATCATTACACAAAATAAGAAACAATACAATTTCAAATGTTTGACCCATGGTCTTCGAAAGTTAATCAATTTTGAACTTTGTATATAGTATCTGTTTTATAAGTTTGACCTTAAATGTTCTATCTACAAAACTGGAAAACAAAACAAAACAAGGGGAGGGGTGGGGATACAACATGCCCAACTCTATTTCACAAAGTAGTGGGGACATAATTAGTGCATTAATATGTAGTTTCTGGTATTTTATCTCAAATGAGAATTATCCTTGTTTTTAATTGCAAAAAAAAAAACATAAAAACAATAATCATAATAATTTGGTGTCCATTTCTTAATTGATGCTTTGTTATACCTAATGTCTCTTTTATTTTTGTACATACAATACAAACAGGTGTATCTGATTCATGGTGTTTTGTACATAACAATGCCTGAATGTTACGTTCAACTTGAGTCTTAATTTTTTTTTTTTAATTATCTTACTAAAGTCTTAGGCAATGTGAGTTTCACGTGAAAAAACTAGAATTAGAATAAGTGACTCACTTTTGATTTTATGGTAACAACCTTTCAGAATAATGTAAAGGTTAATTCTTTTAAATTTTTAGACAAAATTACACAAAATAAAAATAAGCCAAAGAATTACTCTTTTTACATAACGTCTATATTTTGCCTACCTCTCTTAGAGTCGGGTTTTATTTTCGAGCAGTACCACTAGCGACAGCAACCTATATCTTCCATTCCCTTTCAACATTTTGACGGAGAAAATAATATTAGTACTCTATGCTTCGTATAGTTGGTTTTTATCCAGCTGTCAGTTGAAAAGCCATTCCTTTGCGATGTTTTGGATTCGTGTCAACCAAAAATCATATGGCCTTATTATTTATTGATACTTTAATTAACTGTAAATAAGGGAAATAGTTCATATACGAATATTTACATTTACCATATAAACTGTGATACAAGAAAGTAAAATGACGTTTTAAATTACCTTCCTTACTATAAACTTTTCGAGGTTTTTTCATGAATTTGGAGTTTTTATAACCTCATAAAGTTTAAAGTAAGTAACTTCATGTTTACATTTTTATAAATTATTTTTAAGTGTTGCGTTGTCAGTGAGCATATTTGTAATCAATATGTGGTAGATCTTTTCTTAATTAATTATTACATAAAAACACCATTTATTTTTACTTATTTGTATTTAGTGCACATCAATGAAACGGGCTCAAACCTCAAATTTTAATGTTATAAGTTGTCAAGCTTACGGCAGTGTATTACTTACTTTTTGAAATTTAGAGAATTTCTAAATTGTTCATAGTCAGAGGCGTCACTAGACGCTGGCATACAGGTTCTGTGCCTCGATTATATTTTACAATACCCGAATCTCCAGTTGGCGTTTTGAAAAACCAGAAGAGTAAACAATCATTGATATCATACGGGGACGCCGAAAATTTTCGCTTCTATGGGTCCAAGCCTGAATCTTTCAAGCACTTGGCAATACCTTTGTTCGTAGTAGTAAAATATTGTAAAGATATTATTGTACTTTTAATGGCTATGTTTTAATAGCTTTTGTTTCGTTGTTATTTAAATAATAATAACAAATAAATAAATCAAGCACTGGGAGAACACTTGAAAATCACTATAGATAAGGTGAACTATGTAGGTATACCATGCGATTTCTGTCTTTAGAGACAGATTGGGAATTTAAAACGATTAGAGAAAAATATTGGTTTACAGAATGACATCTTGAGAGAATAAAGCCATTTGATCAATTCACGAAGTCATCGAAAGGAATAACAGTCCAATAGAAACATTTTAGACATTTTGATGATTTAATTTATTTTTGTGTTAGTCTGCCCACTCCTAAAATTAACAATAAATATTTTTATTTTGCTGGCAATCCTTCCCTCTGTTTTATTTCGGTGCTGTAAGTATGAAATTTAACCAGTTTGTTTATTCATACTCCAACTAAACGAACAATTAGTCTAAAATACAGCAAACTTCCTAATATTTCTGGAAACTCTTCTTCTTTTACAGAAAACTGTGTCAAATAGTACTCATGAAAGCAGTCCTAAATTGGAATTGCCTCAAACTAGACCTGCCACTTGCATAAAAATGAACACAACTTTCAACAAACCATACTGAAGAAACAATTCAATTCATTACTGGTATGTGTGCAAAATATAGTATTATCTTCCCTATATAATTTTAGAAACCTGCCTAGAGATAAAACAGAATAAAATAATGCACATCATGATCCAGAATATTTATTCATGCTTGCTTTATAAAGTAAGATTAGATACTTTTTACTTTTGTCCTTTTGTTGACATGTTTTTTTTAAAAATCATCTGGTGAGATTGATTCAACGTCCATTCCACATAACAACAAATTAGTTTACTTTCTTCTTTAACATTTCTACAAGCTTAAATACTGTTGTACCTGTAGGTTATGTTTGTAAATGATGCTAAGTGCACTACACTGATTAAAAACTCAACTTACTAGTACAAAGTAACTCAATATGTTCCAATGTTAACACAGATCAAACACTTTAAGGAAAACACTGTCTAATTCATTTTATTGTCTAGAACAGTGGTTCTTAACCTGGGTTCAGTCAAACCCCAGGGGTTCGATAAGTCAGTTTCAGGAGTTCGACGAAGATCAAGACACACACTGTGTGTGTGTCCGTTTCGTTCACCCCACTCGTATGATTCGTGACGTCATGCTCCACTTGGTCATCATTGGTTGCGGCTAATCACGTCACATCACTTGGCCTTAATATCTGTGCTGAAGAGAACTTCGAGCGCTTAGCAGTCGACTTGTGACTGTAGTAATCGTGCGTTATTTGTGATTTTTTTCCTAATCTTTCAATCCCTTCATACTAACTATGTCGAGCAAAAACAGAAAGTGGTCGCACGAATACGTACAATATGGATTCACATGTATAACGGAACATGATGGGAGTCAGCGTCCTTAATGCGTGATTTGCAATGCCAATTTGAGCAATTCTACTCTAGCACCAGAAAAAACTAAAAGAACACTCCCTAAAGCTGCATGAAGATGGGATATACAAGGACACTATACTTGCTGAATTCAAAGTAAAGATGTTCCATCATGAAACAACAATTTATGTTGCTAAATACTTTGCACATACCGTAACTTTCCAGTTCTTGATAATAAATGTATTATCATTTCTCACAAACAGAGAGTCAATATGATTCCCACCTTACCACTGAATTCTGGCTAGCTTTAGCATGTTATGCTCTTCTGTGGCCTTATGATGATAACATCTCTCTATGTATTTGGTGAGTGATATAAATTAGTTTTAGCCTATGTGCCTGATCCAAAGGGATTAGAAAATAATATGCAAGCAAGACAAACAGAAAATTCTGTCCAGTGGTTTGTTGTATGGAAGCTATTTACACTGCGATTTTGATTTGTCTGGCATAGATTGATAGCACAGTTTCTAATTAAAGCATCTGCCATTAGTTTCAGGATAATCAAAATCATATTCAATTAGCAAACACAACTTTAAAAATACTATTAATTTTCTTAGATCCATGCATTTTTTCCATAGAACAATGTTGGATCATCATGATAAATAATTATCCTGTGATGAAAGTTAAGAATTATCTTGTTTCATTTCAACCAGACTGTGTCTCTAGTATTTTATCTCAACATTTCCAACAGTTTTGCGAGTTGATAATTTTCTTGATTAATTTGGGCAGGGCTATCATCGTGCTGTGCATCCAACATTTCATCCTGAAAATTTGCAACATTATTATTTAGACCTTTAACTTTGTTTTCACTAGAATCTGCTGAGTAATTGCTGCTAGAGTTATAATGTTCAGTGTGCAGGTCTCTGACTACAATGTTGCCACTTGCTATTATTCTCTTCATAAAAACTGTCTCCTTGGAATTTTCTTGACACCTTAGAATTTGTATATTGATATTTTAATATTGGCTTAACCTAGTTATTGTTATTGATCATATCACTCCCAAGTTTGAACTTGAAAACCACTATTGGCCCCTGTTATTAAAAAATCGTTAATTTAAAATGGCTCTTCAAAAATTGCAGAAACAATATAGTAGCTTAAAGTAAAAATGCAATCGCAAAAAAGTAAAGAAAAACAAAATTAAGATTTGAAACATAGTGTTGAAATTATTTCCAATAGCTACAAATCCTCATTTTGACTCCATGTCCAAAAGCTGTGATAAAGAACAAATGGGCAATCCTTATCATGAACCAATGCCGTAGTTCTTGATGGTAATTCTATATTTAAGAAAGTTAAAAGTTATAATACAGTCACAAAATTAACACATTATAAGATATGTGTTACGAGTATCAAAATACTGTAACAGAAAGTTGCATTTTAAAAGTAGTGCCATTGAAAAATTAGATACATTTATAAAGTATTAAATAGATTTAGTAAAAACATATGGAATTGACAAAAAATGAAATTGATGTGTGAAAAAAAGCAGAAGAGCTTGAGAATTTATAATTTCTGAAAGTGAAAAAGCAAATATTTAGAAAAAAAATTGTATAAAACACCAAAAGTTTATAACGATATTCAAAATAAAATAATATTAATATATATTGGTAATTATATATTAACTTGCCATTGTAGAAATTGATAACTAATACTGATAAGTCTGAAAACCTGTTTATAGTGTACGATCGAACTTAAAATATTATGAGATTTTATTTTTAAATATCCCGAATGATTAAAATATAAACTACTAGGTAGTAAATATTCTTAATGCGTAGTTGAAATTTTCTGAAATGAATATTATTATTCATTTATTATTTATTTATTTATCATATTGTTATGGGCTATATTTTTACTGTTCTAATTTATATGTCAGCTAGAGAAAGCTCCGGGTTGGTTGTTTGGTTTGAATTTTGCGTAAAGCTACTTGAAGTCTGTGCTAGAGATCCCTGATTTATAGAGGTAGCAACTACAACCTTAGGACTACACTTCTACCCAGGAGCAGTGGGAATAGGGGTTCGACTCGCAATTTATGAGTCGAATGCCTTAACTTCCAAGCCATGTCAGGCTGTTCTGAGGGTTATGGGTTCGAATCCCCGTCACACCAAACATGCTCGTTCTTTCAGTCATGGGGGAGTTAAAATGTTACGATGAATCCCATTATTCGTTGTTAAAAGAGTTGGCGATGGGTGGTAATGACTAGCTGCCTTCTCTCTAGTCTTACACTGCATATAATTATCGTATAGCTCTGCGCGAAATTCAAAAACAAACAAAATTATATATACGATTATATATGTATATATAAGGCGTTCAACTCGTAATCCGAGGGTCGCGAGTTCGAATCTCGGTCGCAGCAAACATGCTCGCCCTCCCAGCCGTGAGGGCGTTATGATGTAATGGTCAATCCCACTATTCGTTGATAAAAGAGTAGCCCAAGAGTTGGCGGTGAGTGGTGATGACTAGCTGCCTTCCCTCTAGTCTTACACTACTAAATTACGGACGGCTAGCGCAGATAGCCCTCGAGTAGCTTTGCGCGAAATTCAAAAAAAAAAAAAAACAAACAAACAGGATTTAATGAACTATAGAAATAAAGTTAAAAAAAAATGTGGTTTTTGAATGTTATAGTGCATCAGTTAATGTGTTTTCTTAATATATTAGGACTTGTGTACAGTTTTGTGCATTTTGAATTACTTTATACAAGTAAGTTGATTATTTATACATTAGTGTAATGTAGTTAGCGTCATTTATAAATGTGGTCAATATTTATCTCAGTTTAAGCTTTTAGAAACGTTAAAGGAGGAAATACAGCAGTTTATCACTTCAAGGAGTGGATTTTGATTTTTTGCCAAATAATTTGAAAAAGCTTATCAATGAAATAATAATCCGTGATGACAAGAAAACCCACTTGTAGAGAAATTATATATTTAAGAAGAAGGTCGAATCGTTGTTCGCTCCTCTACTAGTGTGTTCTCTATCCATACCAGCCGTTTTTAAATATATAATCTTATCAGTGAAAGAACAATGTTAAAATAGTTGTGTCAGAAGTGGGATTATTTTGGTGAAAATAAACCAGAACTTTGTGTATATTCGAAGTTGAACTTAATTGTTTAAGATGACAGTTACACATACAAAAAAGTGAAATTTAAGTGTTACTACACTTGATGAAATATTAAAAGAAAA
Organism: Tachypleus tridentatus; assembly: GCF_004210375.1. Taxonomy (NCBI): domain Eukaryota; kingdom Metazoa; phylum Arthropoda; class Merostomata; order Xiphosura; family Limulidae; genus Tachypleus; species Tachypleus tridentatus. The sequence continues at coordinate 11,953,484 of NC_134832.1, read as the reverse complement.
TGAAGAAAAAAAGAGGCTGAATATTATGACAAGACAGAAATCTGAAAGACTAGTAAGAAAGAGACAAAAAGTAAGAAGAACGAGAAAATAAATTAAGAAGTATGTTAAAAGGACGAAATTTTTAAAGAACTAAAATCGAAAATAAATATAATTGCAAATAAGATTATTAAAACTATTGAAGATGTACAGAGAAGTTACAAAAGATTATTGATGGAGATGAAAGTGAACTACAAAAGTACATTACAAATTCCAGAAAAATATAGAAATATAAATGAAGTAGAAAAGATCAACAGTAATAGAGCAAAGCATATGGAAAACAAATAGTAAATAAAAAGATTACAACAGCAATGCCTCTTTCTGCATCAGTTCAAGAGTTTCAAAGTTTCAACTTCAAACACCATTTACTAGAAAATATAGAACAGTAGTATCTGATTCTTATGTACTTATTACTAATATTATTGTGCCATCCGTGAACGCTGTCCATTTCAACATCAGCCAATCAAAAACTAATTGACTGATGAGAATGTATCATGGTAGACATACTTGGCTCAGTTCAAAATAATTTCAAAAGCAAACAGATGGAATAACAAACAATAAGCTATTCATATTGCTGTCCATTAGAAACGATTTTCTTTGGAAACATTTAGTAACCTTCCATCTGACAGCTATAACAACTATTAAGCACTACTGGTTGCCTTATTCAACAGGCTTATAGTTCAACATGCAGAAGATTTTAAAATGCTTGTTCATTTATTTTTACCTGGATGCTTCTCATAAAATAGTGAATTCATTGGCATAAGACTAATTTATAAATGCCTTAGCGTAAAAGGATATAAGACTCAGGCTGAAGTAAAGTAAATGTACATCTTTAAAAGAAGCTTTACCATTGGAACTGGAAATAAACAACTAAAGATACTATCTCAAAGTTATGAAATCATTTAACAGATAGCATAGAACCACCAACTTCCTTATGGATAGTCTAAAACTGAAAGAATTAACCAGACAGATAATTACACAGAATTGGGGAAGTAGATCACAAAAAGAAGTTTCAAGTACAACTTGAAAGAACATATTATAGGAAATTGAGATTAAAGACAGTATAAAATAAAAAATGTTTTTGGGATGATAGCAACATGAAACTGACATAATTCTGAGAAATATGGCCATTACATCATGTCTGTAAAAAATCAACAGTTGTTATTTAGTCAAGGGGATATTACTCTGCAGATGTATCTTTTATTCCAACCTGATAAAAGGAATAACAAAGAGCTAACCTGACAGCAAAAAGACAAAAGTCATCTGCAGTTAATAGAAAAAAATTCAGCTGTGAATATTCCATCTACTCCAAATGAGAAAATAAGTTATTTTCTGAAAGAAATTGTTTACAAGTGCATTGATGAAAATATTGTAGTATGCTGATTGACACTACTTCTACAGCAATGACTGTCTCACATTGTTTATTAATAAAATACAGTAACTCACCAAAAGCGATGAAGAAAGAAAAGAAATTAATGTAAACAGTAGGTGAACATAAAGTTCTCGTAAAATAGAAGTTCAAACTTACTTTTATTGTGACAAATGATTCTTTAATAATGTTTGAGTGATTGGCATTAAGGAAGAGTGCGTATTGGAAAAATAGTTCATGCAAATAGATGCTTGCAAGGTTAGGCTAGCTTCAAATAGTTTCAGAGTGTATGATCAGGAAACCCTTATGTACTACATGCCAATTATTACATCAAGGTGAAATTTTCATGGACAAGAAGTTGGCTGAAGTGAACTAGGAACAGAAAACCTTTGCTAGTTCTGAGGGATTAGTGGTTGGTGAAGTTTTCATAGATATGAATGACAAACATGTAATCCTTACTTTTACCCAAGAATGACTTAAATCAAAATGTGATAAAATGAAAATCCATATTGATTTTTAATGGTGACATGGGATGGCTGTATAACTGCCATCACAACAAAAGATGAGAAGTGGCAATATGCTATACTGAAAATAAACAATAATGTGGTTTACTGAATCCAGAAAGAAAGGCTGCCTAAGGTACAGGCCATACACTGTGATCATTTTTGAAAGTACACTAGTGAGAAAACGACAATCTTGGTAACTTAAGAGGAGAACTTGTCAATGGAAACTCAACCTGCAGAAGACTCTAGAGATCAGCAGGGGTTGGAGCCTTTTGCCTTTATACTATAGACCTGAGAAGAGAGAACCACTAAAAGACTTTGTGAATGACCAATTTAGTCTAATATTTTATTTTTGTATTAGAATTGCTCAAGGTTTATTAAAGTAGACCTAGAAAGTTCTAAAAGATTGGATACCAGATTTGCTAACCAATTTGAGGGTATATTACAGGATTCAGTAAAGTGTGAAGAAAGAGAGTTACTTCTAAACCAGTGGTTCTTAACCTTGTTGGAGGTACTGAACCCCGGAAGTTTCGTACTTGCATTCACTGAACCCTTCGTAATTGGAAAAAAATAATAATTTTTTCAAATTCAAAACATAAGTAGATATTTTATTAGTGAGCAAAATGAACCATGCATCAGTTGTTCAAAGAAAAATCCAACAAAACATGAATTTCACACAAGAACAAATACATAACTCAATGAATATTTACTGCAAATCAATGTGACCTTTGTTGTTGCCTTTCAGAGACAAGTACAGAAATGCGCGGCTTTACCTTAGCAAGTGCCACTCTCATATCATTTTCGCAACAAAGTCTGTTCCTTTTCTTCGTTTTTATATCTACCATCCTCGAAAAGGATTGCTCGCAAAGATACGTTGTAACAAACGGTATGAGTATCTCAAGGGCTCTCTTAGCAATAAGAGGGTATGCTACGATTTGGTGACACCAAAACGTTGAGAGCGTTGTTGTTCTGAAAAGTTGCTGTTGAACCTGGCTCTGCTGAAGTTCAATTATTTCGTCGAGGTATTCATCATTGACATCTGTTGTCGGAACACTAAACGTAAACGGCTGTCTCACCCATGCTGGACATGACTCTCTGGTGGGGAAGTATCCGTCGAGAGACTGCGAGCTCATCTAAGTGCATGGAAATTGCTTGCTTCAGTTCCCCGGGTACATTAATGTCTCCGATTTCAGACACATATTCGATCTTACTTACACAGTCGTCCAGCAGGGGAAAGTTTGCGAAGTTATCATTCTCTGTTTGTCGTTTCCATAATGGTAGCTTTTTTTGAAAAGCCTTCAGGTTTTCTTCCGTTTCGATGATGTTGACTCCACCGCCCTGCATCTGTTGATTGAGATGATTAAGAGCATTGAAGATATCAGCCATGTACGCCAAAATGAGAATGAACTCAGATTTTTTGAAGCAATCTGCATGACAATGTTGGTGCTCTCGCAAAAACAGGGCTAATTCCACACGCAAGGCAACAACACAATTCAGCACCTTTCCCCGGGATAACCACCGAACGTTAGAATGGTACAGAAGTACCTCGAATTCAGAGCCCATTTCATTACACAGCTTTTTGAAGATGTGGTGCTTCAGGGCACTATTTCGCACAAAGTTCACACATTCCACTACAATTTTTAATACTTCTGCCAGTTTTGAAGGCAAGGTTTTTGTTGCCAATACATGCCTGTGCAGAACATAGTGCTTTACAATGATGTGTGGTGCATCGGCTTTCGCCAGCGCACCAAAACCAGAGTTTCGTCCCAGCATGACTGGAGCTCCGTCCGAACAAACTGCAGAAACCATATTCAACGAAAGATCGTTGTCTCTGAAGAAGTCATCCACAAGTTTTTTCACGTCGGCTGTCTTAGTTGTTGTTGTAAGAGGCTTACAAAATAAAAAAAATACTCTTTTATCTTGTTGTTTTTCACATAGCACACGAATACAACAAGCTGGCTTAGACTGAAAACGTCGGTGGCTAAATTTTGCTGGGCTTGAAATCAGATATGCAACTACTTGAGCCAGGATGTCATCGCTCATGTCATCTATTCTGCTGCTGACATTTGAAAAGACATTTGAAAGAGGAATTTGGGATAACTTATTTTCAGCAGCTTTTCCCAGCATGATATTCGCCATCTTCAACGCAGCTGGTTTTACGAGTGCTTCACCAATGGTGTGAGGTTTGCCCTGCTTTGCAATCAAGTGCACAACTTTGTATGATGCTGTAAGGATTGGTTTGTCGATCATTAAAGTTTCTGAATATATTTAGGCTGTTAGCCAAATGTGACCAAATTACTGCAGCATACTTGAAAAAAAAACAAAAAAAACTTGATAAATTCAGGGCTAGTAAGACAACCAAAATATCAGTAAACTTGATCAGCCCAGGGAATTTGGAAACCATTATTGTACCATGAAATAAAAGATAGTCCAGCAAATAATTAAAGGCATAAAGGAAACGAGAAAGTCCCATATCCTATTTGATGACATTGTCGACTACAACAAAAAAGGTATTGGCATATCTGGAAAAAGATGAATAGGGTTACCCTAAGCCTGTGGAAAGACTTGAAGTTTCCACCAGTGGTGCTGTGTTGAATAAAATGTTTTTGAAATATCTTGGATTGTAGACTAATGCTGTGATGGAAGTGGAAACATACATGGCAAATATAGAGGTCTAATGACATTTATTCAGCAAGAATGTAGCCAAGCAATGTACATTAGGTATGCCTACAGGCTAAATATTGTGCTTAATTCTATAGTAAGCTACTGCTTAGATGTGCAAAATATGTTTGAAAGAAGAAGTTGTATGTCTTTGTGAATAGTCATAAGCAAGACAATGTTTTCCAAAGGTCACAATAAAAGGTGAAACACAAACAACTGAAACGTGCGTCCACAACGCATTGGAACAGCTACGAAGCATCAGTGGAGAGGATGCTTTCAAAATGCGAGAATATGATGAATAACTTACAAGAACTGAAAACTGTAAATAATAGTGATACAATACTGGTGTAGTTGAACTTTTCTTCAGGATGAGGTACTACAGAATAGTTTTGTTAATGTTTATACTGATGGCAGTATATGAAATGATAGGATCAGGATACCACATTCTGAAAAACAAATGAAACAGCATTTCTGATAAAAGATTGCAAGTTCAAGTTCACCGAGGTGCATGCAGATATAGAAAACACATGGTACACTGTTGTCAATGCTGCAAAACAGTTTGCAGTCCTTCACAATATTCCAAGATATATTACTGATCAGCAGCTCAGGAAAAAGAAGTCATTATGGTGAAATAGCTAGGGATGAACTATTAATGTAGAAATGATTCAAAACAAAAGGTTTCATAAAGGTACTTAAGTAATTCAGCAGCTCCAAAGCAAATTCGATAATTTGTGATAGCAAAGCATATTCAAGGAATATGTCAGCACAATGGTGTGGATACAATGGAAGTGGCAAAGGACTGCAAGATTTCTTAAAAGCATACAAAGCCTGCCAAGAAGTTGTCAGAAAAACTTGGTGTGTTGATTTTTGCGAAGTTCCTAGGGTATACAGTGAAGATGAGTTTCAAAACTTTGAAGATTCAGCATAACAAGAAAGGCAATGGTACAACAAAAGCAGTTATCCAACTTTCTTCTAATTCTACAACACTCTTGCATGCTTAGCAGTATCAAATGCATTCGCACAGACAGCACTGAACAGACTTGGAATTGTAAAAGACTACAATCAACCATGACTGATGATCTGTTGTCATCACTGCTTGTTTTGGTAGCAGGAAAAAAAAAAGATATTTTGTTAAAACTTAGAACAGTTGAGATAACACTATGTAACACAAATTTTATTCCTGGAGAGCATGTGTTATTTCTTAAGTGCTTAAGTAAAAGTACAGAAAATGGCCATTATTCCCTTCAAACTTTGCTTTTGTGACCTGAATAATGAAATTTAAAAATTAACCTATTTTCTATGTAAAAACGGGCAAATTTGCACATTTTCATTTACATAAGATCTGAATAAAACAACGTATGAAACAAGATTTACATATATTTATACTAAAGTTATACAAAAAGTTTAGAAGTAAGTAGTTTTTCAAGATTTGCGATTGTGATGTAAATTAATTTCACGTATCAGCCCCCAAATATAGTCTCCCATCATGTTTTTGTTATACGCTCCCAGGTCACAAAAGCAAAGTCTGAAGAGAAAAATAGGTCTTTTCCATTTATTTTAGGCATAAGCAATTGGGAAATAACGCTTTCTACTCAGGAACGAGAAAAAGTAGAAATTTTGTTATATAGTGTAATCAACAAGTTATCTAATGCATCACCACCTCCATGAACATGTTAATTTATATTTGATCCAAAAGAGTTAATACAAATTGTACCACTAATTCTAGGCCTATTAGTTTTACAACAAAGTTATTTTGTAAATTTACTTTAAAAACATTTAGAATTTTATTGGATAGTCAAGATGGTTTTACTAAGGAAAAACTTGACCTTACAAATCTTTTCATATTCTTTGTAAATGCTAGTGCTTATGTAAATAAGACTAAAGATGTTGATTTAGTGTACCTGGATTTTCAGAAGGCATTTGACAAGGTTCCATATGAAAGGCTTATATAAAAAATTATATCCATAGGTGTGGGGTTTAAGTCTCAAAATCTTTTCTCTTCTTGATTTCCATCAATAACATAGATGAAGGAATGTTTAATAAATTACCTAATTTTAATGTAACTTTCAAGTGTATGGAATAGGGAGAACTATTTTTTAAGTGACTAAAGGTTATTTCAGTTTGCCCATACTTCCTAATTTTTTTTTTTATGTTTTAAATATTTGTTTGTTTGTTTTGGAATTTCGCACAAAGCTACTCGAGGGCTATCTGTGCTAGCCGTCCCTAATTTAGCAGTGTAAGACTAGAGGGAAGGCAGCTAGTCATCACCACCCACCGCCAACTCTTGGGCTACTCTTTTACCAACGAATAGTGGGATGTTTTAAATAAGCTACATTACACCCTTTCTTATCTTTTCACACTAAAGGAAGAAACATTAGGTAATAATGACCTTAGTTTTTAATATCTTTCTTCAGAATGTAAGCAAATAATGTTACATTTTTGTAGTTTGTGGCAACAAAATAGCTTATTTTCCTACAATTAATACAAAACTATTTTCTAAATTCGCCAAAGTTTTATTTCTTCTACTTGTTTTTAACTTGCACTTTGAAAGCTGGTCTTGATTTGTAGCCTTAGCAAGAGTTTCATGCCCACACGAACGTACGTTGCTTATTCCATGTCTTTATAATTTGACCAGTGCCAAACTTCCTCAATATTAAGGTTAGGTGTTGCTAGCTGCAAGGATACTGCTGTCTTATACAAGGATTTAGATCATTTAATGAGTTGGACAAATAAATGGCAGATGGGTTTTAATTATAATAATTACAAGACAATACATGTGAATTATTATAATTTGTAAATGAATACCTATAACAGTGTAACTGAGGTAATGGTTGACCAGTATCTTAAGCTATCCAAGTAGTTTGCTGTTGCTAGTGATAGAGCAAATATAATTTTATCTTGTATCTAGGGGTATACTGAATACAAGTCTACAGAGTTTATAGTTTCCTTATATAGGCCACATTTAAAGTATTATGTTGTCTTGAGCTTTTTACCGTGAGGACATTGAATTGTTGAAAAGCTATTAGAATGATGTCTGGGATGAAAAGGTTGTCATATTATGAGAGGTTAAGATCTCTGTAATTTTCTATTGAATAAATAAGAATTAGAGGGTATCTGACTGAGGTGTTTAAGATTGTTAAGGGAATTGATTGTGTTGATCCAACACATCTTTTCATATTTAAAGGCAAGAATAGCAAGACTAGGGAATACAAATATAAATTTTGGTAAAGTAGGAGTAATTTGCAGCTATGACAGTTTTATTTTTCTAATAGAGTTGCTGGTCTATGGAATGGGTTGCCTTTAGATGTTGTGGAGGTAGCAAATTTAAGAGAAAGCTTGATAACTATATGAATGATAATGGCTGACTAACATTTTTATTTCAGTTAATTTGTTTCATTGCAGTTTAGAGAATGAGATAGCCTAAATTGACAGTAATAGGTCTCTTGTTTTCCTTATAACAAAACATGATTATTAAAGTGATAAACTGTTAAACTACACCTATTGATTTATGCCAGGATATGTACACACCTTTAAATCTTGATTGTAAAATATACTAAGCCACTTGAAAGCAATGCACAATATTGTATACTGTTGAGTGCAAGTTACAACTTATAACAAAGACGTTTCACCAAATTGTAAAAACAAAAACATTAAAAGAATAATACAAAAAAAACAACAAACTGCACTTATATTTTTCCCAAGTCATGAAACTTAGGCCTACAATTACACTGACGGGTTACGGTGGCCTTCAGCTTTTATTATAAGGTAGTGCAAATAAAGTTACACTATTGTTAGTCTGTGATGTGGGGGGAGTTACACCCACACCTTGAGAAGTGGTTAGACACCCCTCAAGCTAATCTTTAATATTTCTCTACAGTGAAAAAAATTTATGAATTCTTTAAGTTTGGAAATATTATTCCTGATGCAAGTTCTGCAATCATTTGCAACACCTATGTGTGTGAGGAATGTCCACCAGTTCAAAAGTTAGGAACAATATATTTAGTTTTTATTTTAAACTGTGCTTTTGTCTACAGCAGGTAAGACAGGCAAAAGTTGACCACCCAAATTATTTTCAATGGTCATAAATAACTGAAACCATATGTGTATTTTGTTTGTTCTTAAGCACAAAGTTTCAACAATGGGCTATTTCTGCTGTGCCTATCATGGATACTGATGCCAAGTTTTCAGTGCTATAAGCCATTTGACTTACCAACAAGCCACTGGGGAGCATGTCCATGTATCGAGCACTTTTTATTTTACTTTTTGTGTGGTGCTACCACTTGAAGACTTAGAATGCAATTTTTATATCTTTAATCATGATTTTAAAAGCAGCTTTTATTTAAGTTTCTCTGATGGTATATGGAGTTTCTGTACAACTCTTAACTGATAATTTGGGTTACTTTACAACCCTTTGGAACTGTTTAATTAATTTGTCAGTAACGTGGAAAATAAACTCACAACAAGAGTTATGTGGTATTTCAAATTTTCTGTTTCCCCATCTGAATGTATGTTCTAACTTAAGAATATTTTCCTTTCATTCTTTACATACATGGTTTTTTATAGGTGGGTGGCAATTATTTACCAGTATTGCAAGTTTAGTTGCTTTTATCTTTTCTATGCCTTTTAGTATTCCCACTGAATTCTAATTAACCCATTGCAACTTCTCTTTAAAACAGAAGGATGGTGTAACCTATAATGTACAATTTAGTTTCTTGATTTGTGTGTACATAAAATTTTATATTTCTGACCTTCAGGTTAGTAAAATGTATGAAAAAAAAATGCTGTGGATAACTTCCAAAATTCCTTGAATGACTTTTGTTATTGAATGTAGAGAGTTGTGACATTTAAGTAAGTTATCACTAGTGTAATTAAAAGTACCAAATAAACATACACCAGGACCAAAATTAGTCATGTTGTACCAAATGAATAGAATCTTTCTTTCCAGAAGGCACAAACTGTTTGGAATCAGTGAACCTGAGAATACTACATTTTTTCAGGGAGTACTGAAAAATATAGCAATATTAAATCAAAGATGAACACCATGATGTCAAGGTTGTGTGAAAAGATATCAGGATTAAGTAGTTGTGGAAAAGTTTTTTTCCATTAATCAAGGCATGTTGTCTGTGAATGACCACAAGAAACTAATGGGGAGTGAAGACAGATTAAACTTATGCATCTTAAAGTAAGCAATAAAATTTCCATGTTTAAATGTTGTATATAAAAAAAAAAAGAAAAAAAAGTCATGTTTAACTATTCCAAATGTTTACATGAAGTCTTACTCAAGCATGAAATAGTCAGTAGTAATCAGTGTTTTCCTACCAATTAATGCTGAAGACACACTGCTTTTAACAGAAAATTTGGCACATCTCCAACATCTTAAGAAACCCCACCCAATACACAACTCCTATTGCCACATGAAGTACACAGTCATTAAAGCATATTGTTATGTAATGTCTTACACCTGCACACCAAAAAAACAAGATGAAATATACTCTAGTTTCATCCATAAAACTAATTTATATGAACAATACTCTTCACTTGTTTATTTGTCACATGTGACTTTCTCCAAATTTCACAATGCATACCCGACAACAGACCAGTGTCACAATACACCAGTTGAGAAAGACTACTCTAGATGTTTTTTTATTTTTTCTTTCTTGGTAAGAAGGCTCTCTTTTTATAATTGGAAAGCCAAGTGAACAAAAACTTCTCCATGACTTGTTGACTCTGATGTCGGTTACATAGCATTAATGATTTTTTACATAAATTACAACATACTCTCAAAACATAACCTGATAATTCCTATTCAACTTCTATTTATTTTCACTTTATTCTTCAATACCATAGAAGAAAGTACCAAGACAATGGCTGAGCTTTTGATGTACAACCTCCTCCTCCTTTCTTGGAGTATCCAAAGACTGGGTGAAGTAGGAGAGTTATTTCACATTCAAAAATAATTTTTACTGACAAATCCAAGGTATTTCAATGGTCAGTACAACTGCAGCATTGATTTAAGTAATTTCTATGCACATTCTGGACTTAAAGGATTTTTGCACTCATTTGATACCTTATGATTATTCTAGATATAGGATCATGTTTTAGATCCTAATTTAGATCATGTCTTAGAATCATGTTTTTGAAAACTTTAAGCTTCATAAGTATTTCAACTTAAAGACATCCAGCAATAAACATAACTCTTAAAAAATCCACAATATTACTTTTCAGGATGTAATGTTAACTTGGACAGACAGATATACAATTATTTACACACTAAAGAAAATACATAAAAAAATCAATAATTTTACATTACAAATCACACTACCCTTTGTAATAAGAGAAAGTACTGGTCAACTGTACAGAATTCAGTGTTTGTTCTCTTATAAAATTATGGTAAACACAATAAAAAAACTGAACTCAGGTAGTTTCTGGTAAACAAAAGTTATCTAAACACATACAAGTATTTATGAAGAATGTGAGAAACATTAAAATAAATAACTTAAAATGCATTCACCATATCACAAAAACAAAAAAATTTGGAATGCAACATCACTCTCATAACATTGAATATGGATTATTCTGTTTGTTAGTCATAAACAGTTATAAAAGATTGTGAAACAATACAATCTATCAAAAAGAACTACAGAGAAACCAAGCATAAGATTTAAATAAAGCTCTTATTATTAGTTATACGTTTAAAATCAAAAACCACTGCCAAATAAAACTTATCTTACTAATTATTCTGATATGCAAAGAGGGTGTTTTATCAATAATGTTATCTATCAGCTTCAATCATTGAAAATATTAGAAAATCTGGTCAACTATTTCATGAACAACTTTGAAATACATTTGGGACAAAATTATATAGAGCATGAGCATTTAGATAAAATCTAATTACTTAAATTGTGAGTAAAAATTTAGTAGTATTTTGATGATTGCTTTGTTTTAGTTACTTTTAAAGAATTAAATCTACATCCATGGTGTTTTCTCATGTTTACATTAACTGGTAAACATGAAAAACAAGAGTCTTTTTCACTCTTAACACAGTTTTCTGCTTAAAAGTTTGACAACTGAATTACATTTGATATCTTCAAAGGCTGATAGAAAGGGATGCAGTTGAAAATCACTGTGCATTAAATGTGGGATATCAAACTCGGATTATCCTCTAATTCTTATTCCTGCTTGTAACTGCAAAATCTTAAGTTCATAATTTTATACTAACAAGTAAACTTATTTAACTTTGTTATGCTCTGTTTTTCAGTAGTACTTAATTATATTGACACTTGTTATAGACCTGTTTGATATATTTTTTCACAACAATGTATTTTTCATTTGTAGAAGTTTACGAATAAACATTTTGTTATGTATATTGTCACAATTGTGTTGTACAGTTTCCCGGTAAAATTTTGTTTACAGACAGACAATTTTAAGAAGCAGACACATATCCCTCTGTAATGTTCTCTGGTTACAGACTGTCTGAAATAACTTGGAGATTAAATTTTGTAACTGACACTATACAAACATGTTTATAAGTAACTTGAAGTTTCATCTTATTGATACTATACAACTTTAACTTTATATAATATGTACAATGAGAAAACAGACAATATAATAACACATCGAATTAAAATAATTAAACCATTTATTATTCTTATTTCGTACAAACAACAAAAATAGGGTTTGTAACAAGTAGTTTTCTTAAAATTTTAACTAACAACAATGGGTATAACAGCTTTCTAGCAATAGCTCAAACAATCTGCATGAAAAAGAACTAAGTAACTATATGAGGATCTGAAAAAATAAATTTTTAAGACCCTTCTTCCTTGTGAAGTGGTTTTATGAATATGAAACAGTACCTTCAAAAAATGTGTACAAGAAAATGAACAAATAATCTACATATTGATGTCAGTAAACAGCTAATACTTTCATTTCTTTTTCATAGGATGAGTCTGTGCAGATGACTTCTTTTGGTGATTAACAATTGCTCTCCAAACTCGCAACTCCATTCCACCTCTGTTATAATGACGAGAGAATAGATGTTTCTTAATGTTATAAAAATAAAACAACTTAAATTATAAAGACTAAAGTTTTTTGTATTTTTATGTAGGTAATTCTTTGCTTTCATATAATGTGAACAGAAGCTTTTACTATTTTATAATGAGAAGTTTCAAACCTGAGTCCAAGTCGTCTTAAATCCTCTCTGGTGAGAAACGTTAGCACATCATCCAAAGTATAAGCTTCTGCAACAAACTATTGAGAAAAAAAAAGTAACATTGATTTAGTGTGGAATTGGCAAAATAAAAAATACACACTTTTTCACATTTAACAAAACACATAATAACTCACTGAAAACTAGTTTAAAGTATTACACAACTCTTCACACTTCAGCTAAACCACTGTGATGAAACATTCTTGAAATAAACAAAATAACAGTTCCATAAAAGAACTACGCTGGAATCCTTTTTTAGTATAGTTGTTAAACAAGACAGAAAACTACTATGCATTCATTTCCTAAATCAACAACTTTCACATAATTTAAAGATATATGCCATATAACAAACTTTTACCAGGAAATGCTGTCTAGCTTATAGTCTTGAAGTGCAGTTAAAATGATCATTATTATATGTTATATAGATGTTACTAAATAAGACTAGAAACTTGTAGCCTTTCCATATACTTTCTTACACATAAACACAAAATTTGTAATATTTTCATTGACTGTACTATCAGAAGTAAAGTACAAGCTCTCAGATACTTGGATGTTTCAAGTTGATACAACTGTCACATATCTTGTATTATTGCAGTAAATATATCAGTTGCCTAATGAAATTGTTTGAAACTTGAGATGAATTAGTGTAGATTATGTACCTTCTCCAAAATAAAATATCTATATATCTAATATCTGTACAAATCCACATATTTGAAAAATGAAAGATTTCATAGAATAATGTAATACATATTCAAGAAACAATTAAGAATGCATAATTTTATTACAGATTATTACATCAGCATATAGTATGTTGTAAAACTTTCCATTAATTTTATTCTACAAATCCACAATACACAAAAGTACATTTAAAGAAATATAAAAAAGTATTATATAACTAATTATTTAATCCTTTTTCCCCTGTCTTACACTAACCACATGATCCCAAAGTGACCATAAGTTTCCACACTATATCTATTAAAGAAAATGGTGACTGCTTCCAACACAAAGTAATTTTCATGTTACAATTAAAAATACTTTTCTTCATCTATAAAAATCTCAGATTTGATTTGTATATACTCTAAAACCATCTAAATAAATGTCAATTTTTTTACTAAAATTTATATTTTATCTTTTTTTTACCAACTCTATACACATTCAGTCAATTTAAAAAAAAAACTCAATCACCATAAAAAAAAGAAAAATGAACAATACTGTTCCATCCTTTTTAATACTGACAACAGAGTTTCAAAGTACATCTCAAAGTTTGTACTTCTAACATTTTCACATTCATTTCCTATGTTTATTTAGCTATTAGCAATCAGAATAGAAATTTGCCAAAGATAAAGTAATGAATTACCATTCCTGCTTTTTGTGTTTATGTGACACTGCCAATTGCAAACAAGCACATGTAGAAGAATAATCCAAATTTTCCACAGAGTTTATCTTACTCAAAAGACACAATGGAAGAGAATTGATCAACTTATTTACAGTAGAGTGGTTACATGGAGAATTGTCTAAAGTGATAAAAGTGTAAGGAAATATTTATGATATGCTCTGCAAAAAGTTTGATTCAATGTAATAAACTTGGTAGACATTTGGGTATTAGTTATTATGGTGGCCAGAATTTAGTGATATAGGTGTACAAAATATGTAAGTGCTTATGAACATGTTTATACATTATTACTATTTACTCATAAATGCTTAATTTTTAACTTATTTTCTTAAACACAGAACAATAAATAAAAAAACCATTGACAAATAATGATCTCTGGTAGTTATAATTTTATGAAATTGATTCGTACTCACACAATGTACTTGCTAAGCCTTACAATAAACTACATTTATTCTCTAAAGTGAAGACAGAATACAAATTAATTTTTATAAGTTTCAAAATTGCACTGGGGGGGAAGGGGAGAAGGAGAAGAGAAAAATCAAATTGCTATATCTGTACACAAAAACACCAATATATGTGAATTACTGGATTATGTGCAGTTAAAAATATTTCTGTTTAGAGCATTGATTTAGTCAACAGATTTCAACATTCCTAGTGAAAGTATGGTTTTTCCTTTAAATCAAATATAAATGACTGTCAGATATTTGTATTCTTCAATGTGCTCTTTCTATTAAATGTAACAGAAATAGATATGAGTAGACAAAAGGTTTGCTGAATATATTGGTGCCTCTGCAAATCAAAAAGGTGGAAAATTCTTATTTTATATTCCAGCTTGTAAATACCTGAAATTTGAGTTTCTAATTCATTAACCACTACAGACATTGTATGGTAGACATAATACAACATAAACTGACCAATAAAACAAGAGAAAATGTCATGTGACACACACACACACACACACATATATATATATATATAAATAAAAGGTTAATTAGCATATTGCTTTTAATATTTACTTTTAAACTATAAAAGTAAAATACATATTAAAACTTAAATTGTAAACTACATTTTGATGTCAATTTTTTTTTTACCTACGTTGATGATAAAGTTGTATAATTAAATTTTAAAAATAACCAAAAGATGGTGGCATGTGCTTTTTGAACTGTTCACAATGAGAGAGTTAATATAGAATATGTAGAAATTAGACAAAATATTTTAAGATAACCTTTTTTTTTTTTTTAATAAAGTTACATAAAAATATATAAAATTGATATACTAATGTATCAGTCTGATATACTTTACAGTTATTGTTTTGGGGTATCCAGAGAATGTGTAGTTTTGTGTGTTTTAAAATAATACAAAAAAATTCCTTCAGAAAAAGAATAATGCACTGTTACATTTTTCAGTATTCAGTCTAGCTTTAAAATGTGTATTTCTATACTATAATTAAGAATATTTTAACATATTAGAAAAACAGTACTCTTTAGTGATTTTGTTCTACATTAAAACTTAAACAAAAGAGAGCAGAAACTATGTTTGTTACCTTTCCAATACTCTCTTTATCAAGTCCCAAATTCTGTAACCACTCAATCAATTCTGGATCTTCATGAGGGCCATACACAGATACTGCAACTAAAAATAAAGCAACATTACTTGCCAACACTCCACAAACTCATTGCAAACAAATACATTATCATCTGTTAACAAACAAGTTACTGGTGTGAGGGTTTCCTAACTTAACTGGCTTTGTTATAAATCTTCATTAACAAGAAAACATCACTGCAAAATGTATTACTGCAAAAGAAAACACAATAAGTGGCACTGAAGTTACAATTACTTATTGCAGTAACAATACATAAAAATGTATCTCACTGATACAGAACAGTGAAAATATATATTGTAGATACAGTATGCTAAAACACATCTTAATATTATAAAACAGTACACCAATGTTACAGTTACCATACACAAAAATTTAATCTCACTAATTTTAACAGTGAATAAGATGCACATTACAGTTTACAAATACTGAAACACACATCACTCGCGTTGTAAAAGAAAAACAATGTATTTATTATATGTTAAAACATATCTTTATGATGTTGTAAAAGTACTGCATTGTAATTCATATAAGTTTTTATTGGTTGTACATAGTAAAAACTTATTTTGTTCACAATGTTTCACTAAGTATACCTGACATCATCAGGTGAAATACAATAACAGAGGCTAACAAATAAACAAAAAAAATTATGTAAGTTTTAAATAACATAGTTTTCTATTATCTAAAACATTATAATTATTGTAAATTAAAACCTTTTTCAGATGAGTAACAAACTAAGTGGTAACAATGCTCAAGCTGTAATTTGTGCCAATTTTAAAACTTTAAATGACTGCCGCATATCATGAAACAAAGAAAAACAAAGTAACCTGCATGTTTACAGGTATTGCCAAAGGTGTAATACATACTACTTTTATAACCACAACTTAAAGATACACAAATACAAGTAAGCACATAATGAATGCCTGACACTGCAATACAGTGTGTTCAAATGTAATACTTCAGTAAGTACTACACACGTACAACCTTGTGCATGTAGGTTGTGATATGTGTCATTATTATAAATATGTGGTACTTAAAAGAGGCAATCTTGATTAATATTCCTGTGAATAGCATTAGCATGTTTGGTATTCGAATATGAAACAAAAGGACATCTTGATTTAAACATGACAAAAGTGTCATCAAAATGCTTCCTCCAAATGAAATATATTAAATGTGAGGGCATTAATTCAATTAATGATTTATATCAAAACAAGAATACATTGGCTACTGTTAGTGCTAACTTTGAAGCCACACTAACACCTGATAAAAGATTTCATCAATGAAAGTAAAATGTTTCTTTTATAACAAAATAAGTAAATTTATAAGAAAAGTACATTTTGTTAAGCTCTTAAAAACACCAGAACCAAAAACTAACATACTAAAAAAATCTATTTTTTGTAAATTTAAGTTAATATGTAATGTTTCAATATTACAATTAGCTACAGAGATGTACTGATAAAATCTAAAATATTTAAATCCTTTGACTATTTAAGCTATCTTTCACTGTATAATCAATTTTTATAAATGGTTTAAGAAACTGTACTTGAATAATTACATACCCTATGACCATAAATTACCAATGGTGGCAAAGCAAGCAAACTACTCTGTAGATTTATAATTAATAACAAACAAGGTACCTAGATTAGGCTGTTGGTCTTACTGGACAACCTTCTGTGTGTGTTTTTGATTATTCATATAAAATTCCTGCAGGTAATCAAAGAGATCTAATCCATTTATATTTGCTATCACCCCATATTTGCTTTTAAGTAAATACCCCTGTAATTTAATCTCTCTTGTACTAGTTGGGGAATTTATTTAGCTTAATGAATGTGATATTATCTTCTAAAACTCTATAAAGTTAATATTTTCCTGAACTGACAATGTACTTCCATACAGAAATCTACTTCTTCTCACAAAAAACTAGAATCCTACACTGAACTGGTGAAAACCCAGTGAGAAAATGATCCTCCTTTAGAAAGCACCAAAGAAAGAAGTTGTAGCATAAAAAAGGGATTAGAAACACCACACTAGTGGGAGTCCTGAGCCAGGTATACTCTTTGCTGTTGAGTAAAGTGCCGCTAAAACTAAAGGGCAGAAATATGGCTAGACAAAAATGAATATTCATCATTAACTAGACCATGAGGTGGCAGGTGGTTAACACTCAACAAATCATAACAGGAGTTTGACTTCAACCAATACTTGGCAGCATCTGGAATTGGACATCAAGTCTGCAGTAGGAAGAGAGCCCTTTACTTTTCATCTCAAGAATGGGTACTGGGAAGGAAAATGAGCTTCTGTACCAAAAACCCATTTCCAGCAGGTGGTAGGAAGTAAAGAAAGCTCAGAAAGTATTAATATCTGGTCACAAATCTAGCATCACTGGGAATATATAATTTAGTCTGTGGTAGGAACAGGGAACCAAGTTTTATGCATGCATGAATTCATGTTTTGCCCAGTTTAAACTAATACCAGATAAACTGGATGGCAGAAAGATGAAAAGAGACCTGAATATGGGGTTGCATCTCTGGTCCAAAATGAGGTGGCATTAGGAATTTATCATCCAGTCTTTGGTACAAGAATGGTACTAGTCAAACACCTGCAAAGACTTACATGGCTGGATAATTTCAAACCAACACCTGATCCAACTGGAAACTGATATCTGGATGATGGCAGGAATGTCTTAGCTGATGGGACAAACTGCAATATGCAGAAATATGGCAGAGAGCTACAAGCAACATAGTAAAAAGGACATCACACCATCAACATCAGCAGAATGTCACCACCCTATTCTGAACTGAATGGACTTGTGTTTTACACAGGAAGATTGGTCCAAGAAAGTCCACCACCTCAGTGGTTAGGAACTTATAAGTTACAAGAGCCTCAATACCTCACTAGACAAAATGGCAGACAAAATGCATTTGAGAGTCTGGAGGCCAGCAGCTCCAGAGAGGCATAACAGGCAACCATTATACCCAATTTTGAAAAACAGATGTGTGAACAGAGTTGATCAACCAACTCCTGGTAGCATTTGGATTTGTACATCAGGTCTGTGGTAGAAACACACTCAATGCTATGAAGCATCACAGATGTGCAGTAATCCCTTTCTACTTTACCCATTAACATGGGTGTAAGATCCAGGATGAACATACTTAAAAAACAAAACACCACACGAAATATCTACAACTGGTCTAGTGGAGCACCCCATTTCAGCAGTGTACATAATATGATTCTGTGACATGTTATACTGTTTCAAGCATAATATGTCATACAGATGTATAGTTGATAATCAAAGTTATCCAATACCTGACAGCATCTGGAATTGTTCATCAGGTCTGCTGTACAAAATGCCTCAACATTACAGTCATCTAGCAGGGTCACAGAAATTACAGTGCAGATTTGGTTGGTTGGTTGATTTAGTGTTTTATGGCACAAAGCAGCTACACTATCTACACCAAACATCTGATAAAAAGGTAAGAGCAAATGTAGTAAAATTCGTAAAAAAAATGAAGGTAACACAAAATAGAGTTTAAAAACATAAATAGCATAAAACCAATGTTGACATCTAGTCTACAATGTTAAGAGCGAAATTACAGTAAGAGAAGTTGTAAAGGACTTTCTGTAGCATAATGGTAATTATCATAACCCGCCAGGAAAACTAACAGGTATCTACAAGAACCACCGTCAGTCACCTGAAGTTGGCATTTCCATTCCCGGTTCCGATTTATTTGTCATTATGGCCATTTTCAAAAAGTAAAGTAATAAAAGTTTTAAGACATGAAGCAAAATTTAATTATAACACACCAGGATGACTAATGGGTAGTTCAAACAGCAGTGTGAGTCACCTAAAGTTGGCCTTTCCAGTCATGGTTTTCAGTTATTTGACGTTATGGCCATTTTTTAATTTCAAATCGAACTAGAGATACTGTGATTCTTAAAAGAGAACCACATTAAAAAAAATTAATGGCCATTAAAAAACTGAAAACTTTAACAAGGTGGACAGTATCACCATCATCAATAACACTGTTTAACGTTACGAACAAACCTTGGGACAGAACATGTTTAAAATGGTGCCATCATTGAGAGAGTCGTAACGATGGCAACAAAGTAAAATGTGGCTTATTATGATCTGAGTGTTACACAGACTACACACCATTGCATCAGTTCCAGATAAAAGAAAACAATGAGTTAAAAACTGTGACTAATGCACAGTCTAGTTAGAACAGCTTCCTCCTTCCAATCCTTATGGAAACAAGACAGCCAAAGTCCAATATAATGTTTTATTTGGAAAAGCTTGTTTTCACATTGCTAACTCCAAGTTGACTGCCAGCTGGCACAGAGCTGAGCCTTGAATACAGGACCACAGTCAATATGTGGAACAAGCACAGCAGTGATCGTGCCAGAGCAGATAGATTTAGCTGCCATGTGTGCGAGCTCATTCCCTCAAATACTAACGTGGCCCGGTATCCAGAAAAACTGGATAGAAGTAGATGTTGAAGAGAAATGGGCCAGTCGGTTTTGAATATCAGCGAGAACATGGTGTGAACCAACGTAAAGCGATTCCAGGGCCAGTAGAGAACTAAGAGAGTCAGAATAAATAGTGCACTTTGAGTACTGCTTAGCTTCCATGTCATCCAGGGCAAGAGAAATGACGTACAGTTCAGCAGTGAACACAGAAGTTGTAGAGGGGATTCTGCACGCAACCACAGAACCACAACAAATCATGGCACAGCCCACAGAGTCATCTGATTTTGAACCATCTGTATTAATAGGAATGGAAAAATTGTTCAAAAGATGTTCAGCAAATAAAAAACGGTACTTCCAATCGAAGTATCTGCTTTTCTCAGATGACTTAAAAAAAGGTCACATTTGGGGACTGTAATAAGCCATGGTGGGATGCAGTGGATACTGCAATGTTATCCAAGGACAGACCCTATTCATCCAACTGTGCCTGAATACAAAGGCCAAAAAAAGCAATGGCAGATCATCTATTCTGAAAAAGTATGGCCCACTGAGGAAGGAAAACACAATTTCAGGTGGGATGCTTTGGTAAGAAATTGAGTTTTAAAGCATATGGAAAAGACAGTTGCAAACTGCAAAGGTGGAAAGAAGGTTCATGAGACTATTTATTAGCTCTGAACTGGGGAGATGCGGAAAGCCCCAGTGCAGAGCCGAAGTCCTTTGATGATGAACACAGTCTAGCATCTTTATGGCCGAGGGTTTGGCAGAGTCATAGACCAGGATCCATAGTCGAGTTTCAATTGAATAAGAGCATGATATATCTTCAGCATAGAACATTGATCCACTCCCAAAGTGGGGTAGAGAGGACACAGAGGATGTTCAGTGCTCTTGTACATTTGACCCATAGCTGCTTAGTGTGTGGTATAAAGGTCAGCTTATGGTCAAAGTTGAGCCCCAAGAGCTTAGTCTCAGGGACCACAGGCAGTACCAACTTCATCGATACAGAGTTCAGGATCAAAGTAAATACCCCGCTGGTGGCAAAAGTGCATGCAAACAGTTTTAGAGGAGAGATATTAAAGCTGTTTGCTGTGGTCCACTTAAGTACACGATTGAGGGCAGTTTGTAGCTGCCGCTCAATATATCTCATGTTTGACGACTGACATGAGATGTGAAAGTCGTCGACATACAGCCCATTCGCAACAGTGAGAGGGAGTTGTTCAGTGATGGCATTTATCTTTATACTGAAGAGTGTAACATTCAATACACAGCCTTGAGGGACTCCAAGTTCCTGAAGAAAAGAACGGGAAAGTGTCGAACCCACACAAACTTGGAATCGTCTGTCCATTAAAAAATTCTTAATAAAAATGGGCAAATGGCCACGTAACCCATATATGAGGTCCCACAAAATGCCATACCTCTATGTTGTATTATAAGCCTTCTCAATGTCAAAGAATATTGATTGAAGATGTTGTCTGAGAGAATATTCTCTGATTTCAAATCGAATCAGGTGGCATATGTTGGAGCGCTGTCATCGGAACCCACACTGGCTGGGCAAGAGGAAGTTAATTTGAGAAACCAAACAAGATGAGCATTTGCCATCCTCTTCAAGGTTTTACAGAGACAGCTCAAAGAAACCAAACAGTAATTTGAAGGAAGACTGGGATCCTTCCAAGGCTTAGAGAAAGGTGGGACAATGCCTGGTGAAATGCATCAGGAAAAATATTTTCCTGCCAGATAACAGTTAAAAACAACCACAAGAATATCAAGAGAGCAGGAGAGAAATGGCACAGCATCTCATATCATTAGGTTTGACCAATGTACTGTCAGACCGATGAAGAGCCGGCTTGAGCTCCAACAGCGTAAAGGGATGATTATAGTCATATAAATGATCAGCCTGAAAAGAAAGAGGCAATCGCTTTGCCCAAGTCTTGATAGCTAAGAAGGTGAAGAGTGAAGAATGAAGCAGAAGTACTAGATACCAAGCAAAAGCTTCCACTGAGAGTATTGGAGAGTATTTGGGCATCAACAACTTCCTGGCCAGAGAGCAAATTTGAAAAGGGACAGAATTACACTGACCACTTACCTTCCAAATCTTTTTCCATATCACTTTGAAACTGGTGGTAGAAGAGATGCCAGTTGTGAATTTAATTCCAAATTCCTTCTGGCTTTGATGTCCTACCTGAAAAGTAATGTAGTTCAAAAGTGTAGGATACTTACAAAAGGTATCCCAGGCCTGTTTTTCAGCTTTTCATGCCATGTGAAAGACAGGACTCCATCACAGATGAAAATACTGTGGAAAATGTGTTAAGATTTTAGGATACACCGAGCATCTGCTTAGATGATACAGTCAATTACTGTTGCCACGAAGCCATGTATCAATGACTTACAGACGGCAGTAGGATCAACTTCTGCAAGAGCAGAGAAAGAGGGCCAGTTGGCTTGGTCCAGCTTCCACCAGACCATGCAGTTTGGATTGCATAAACCATGGCCAGTCTCTCACAAAATGATAGAAAAATAATCACTGCCCTGTGGGTTATTGTCAACTGTCCATGAAAAGTGGGAGAATAGTGAATGGGAGCAAAATGAGAGATCAATAGCAGTAAAAGGCTGACTAGGTGCATGAAAATAAGTATAAGAACTTGTATTGAAGAATGAAACATTGTGATCTGAGAGTATACACTCTAACAAACAACTCCTCTCATCAGTATCAGTACCTCCCCAGAGGGAATTATATCCATTAAATACCCCAGGATTAAAAAGGAGACTGCAACTGTTCAAAGACAATATTAAGGTCTGATTGATCATAGGTCTCTCCAGGAAGTAGATAGAGAGAACAAACAGTAATAGTACAACCCAATGAAATACAGATGGCTACAGTCTGGGTGTGTCAAGTGGTAAAAACACAGTGGGTGCATGTTGATTGACCACCAGTGCCACCCCTCCATTACACAACCTGTCACTTCTGTACTGCCAAAAGATTACTGTATCAGCAGGTCTCAGAAACGTTTCCTATATGGTAAGAATCAATCAATACTTTTGTGCCATCCAGATTAGAACATAAATCTCGACAGTTCCACTCTAGCAAAGTAACCACTTTCACTTATGTACAGGCGAATTGGGTAAAGAGCCCTTCTGTTTTTGACCATGTCTATTTTCTTTATTTGAAGAAGGTCTATTGACATCCATGGATCCTGCCCTGGGTCGATTGGGCAGGTCTTTGTCATTAAAAAAAGATCCCAGCAAGTGAGGGCATGAATGAATGATGATTCTACATCTTGATGCTGGACTCAAGGAAATGCCTGAGCCTGGAACGAAAGGAAGTGAATCTGGGGATCTGCTGCAAGGAATGGTTGGGACAGAGATAGGTGTTGATGTAGATTCATTAACTTTCTTAACCATGGAGGGTAAAACACTTTTCACATGGTTTGAGAATGATTCTTTTGGAGGCATAGAGAGATCTGTCTGCACTCCCACTGTAGCAGTGGAACGAAGTGCAGCAGCATATGTCTGAGGTGGAGTGTTGGATAGTAACTTTATAGCATCAGGGTAAAAAATTTTGAGAACTGTTTTTAAATGCTGTATCTCTTTTTTTCTTCCACCAACCTGGGACATGAATGAAAGTAGATGGGTGAGAGCCACTACAATTAACACAATGAGGGTCTATTCATACTCATAGGCATTGTGGTCCTTGCCAAAGCAATGAATACACGTCATGGAACCACGACATGACGTATTTGAGTGACCGAACTGCTGGTATTGGAAACATCTGAGAGGATTTAATATATGGCTATACCTTGCAATTCAGATAATCTGCCTTGATGGTGGCAGGTGGATGTGGTAATATAAACATCAAAATTAGGACACTGGTCAGCATCATAATTCCATCTTTGGGAGTAGAGATACACCTCACTGCAAAAAATCCTTGGGCAGAGAAACCAACAAGGATCTCTGACTCGAGGATGTTCTTCAAATCCCTCTCAACAACAACTCTTCATGAGGAATTCAAATTTGCATGGGGAGTAACCTCAATGGGTATATCCCCAATGGCCTTTGAATGTAAGGAGAGTTCACTGTGTTTAAGAGTAGATGTCTCCATCAATATTTCACAGGAATAAAGCTTTCTGACTGACTTAGGAAAGTCAGCAAGCACTTTTAGTCCCTTCTAAATAAAAAAAAAAAGAAAAAAAAAAGAAGACATTTGCCCTAAAGATTTGTCTGAGAGAGAATGTAATATAAGAAAATGAGGTACAGGTGTCACAGATGTTGAAGATTGCTGCTCAAAATCAAGTCGTGGTCGTCTACCTATGAACTGTTTTTTTTTTTTTTTCACTATTTTATTTAAGTTTTAATTTGGGGGATCCACAATAAAGAAAGAATATTTCAGTGCCCACTGACCCCATCCACCATGGAGCCCTAGTAGGGTATGCACTACAATGCCATTGCATCAATGCCAGGGTTTCATGAGCATTATACCCAAGCACCAGAATCAGACACAATGTCCACAACACCCATTGAGAACAAGTGGACCAGCCAACTGACCCTAGGGGGAGCACCCAAAGGCCACCCATCTATAGGAATTCAAGACCAAAGTGGTGTGTTATGGTTGGACCCCTCAACCACCAGGATCCTCTCCTCCCCTTCATGGGTCACCACAAATGGCAAACATGTGGTGGATGTTTAAATCCCACATGAAGTAAACTGAAAGAACAGAACCTTCTCTGGGAGGTCCCCTCACCATATACAAGAATCCATACCAAAGTGCCAAAAGGGTCTGAGCAAAACTCTCATTCTTTAGACATCAATTGTATTATTCCATTTGTTTAACCCAGTAATGGTCAATGTTCCAATTTTAGGAAGCAAAACTAGTATAAATTAAAAGTTTGAGTGAAATGTTTTAAACTTTTCAGCTTATGCTTGTATCACATTGTTCCATGTGTAAATGTAGGCAAACTAAGATTTAAAATATTGTGAACTGTACATTTCGATTTTGTTGATACCTGCAAAAATGACGTGGCATCATTGTTTGATGCTAAGTTCCCTATTTTAGATGCATTACAGAAAAATAAGTTCGTTTATTATATACTGCTTTCGTGTTTATATGACATTATAAAGTTAAACACAACAGAATTTTTTTTTTTAATTTTCAAAAAATATTCTGGCCCTTAATGTAACCGGTTAATTAAAGCTGCATCTAATTTATCTTTGTTTTGTTTCATACCATGGATTTTTTTTAGCTTTAAGTAGTATTTAGTGAAGATTACCAAGACAATTTTATCATTTTCTAGTTACAACTTTAGCAACAGAAACATTTCTCAAAAATCTGTGACACATTAGAACTTTAAAATTCCACAAGATAATGGTAAACATCAAATACATTAAACAAAAAATTCACACTGAAATATTAATGTGTGTGTGTAAATTTAATTGTTTATTTATTGTTAAGTACAAAACTACATAGTAAATAATCTGCTCTGTACCCACATGTACTGAAACCCAGTTTTAAGCACTGTGAGCCCTCAAACTTGCAGCTGAGCCACTGGGGAGGGGATGTAATAGCAGAAGAACAGAGTGCAACAGCCAAGGGAATGGGCTTTGTGAAGAGGTTACAGTTTTGTCTTAAATTTTAGATTTAAGAAATTTCAATCTTAGTGCAAGAAAAGTACAGAAGTGACACCTCTGTTATACATTTGTGTGTGTGTGTGTGTGGGGGTAATGTCAATTTCTTTTATGAGTCCCCAAAATTAGTAAGTTATAAGTTAAATCAAACAAGAAACTAGAAATAAACACCACTGAAATTACTGATGCATCATAAGAATTTTATCAAAATCAAATTATAATTGCATAACTCTTTCAGCATGGGCTCAGTCCCTGGGACTGGCCTTGTAATCATTTTGTACTTTTTATAGTGTTCATGCTATAAACTTTCAATTAGTAAGTGCAAGTTCATAAAATCTGGCAGATTATAAGTAAACATTACAATGCTTTCAAACAAAAAATATTGAATTTTTTGTTAAGGCTTAAAGTTTGTTAAGCAATGATTTTTTATGCCTTTTTTCTTTTTGCACATTGCCTATCCAATATGCAAAGTAATTATCACTTTAAGATTACAAATGCTTTTATGCATCAGAAAATGAAAGCAAACAATTATCTCTTCTTATTATGACCTTTGTACTTAGCTGCTTGTCATAGGTTGCTAAGCCTTAAGAAATTTTTTCATGTTGAAGATATTAAACAATGTAAAATTTTATGCATACAGTTGAATAACCAAAAAATCATAAATTATTATACTGATAACACAACATTCCACTATCATTTATCAAGCTTAATAACAAAGCTGTACTTCAATCTAAAAAAACTTTGTTTGGAAAGATAGCATCATAATATTGCAAAATGACTGAGAAAGCCACTAGGGGGACATTCTGTGCTTTTCACTGGTTATTTACATGCCAAATACAGAAGTGTATATAAGAGACCATCTCCAAAATTGTAAATAGATGAGTGGGGCCACTGTGTTTAACACTCCTACGAAAAGTGGGACATAATAGGCCCCAGAGCAACTTGAAAGGTTATTAATATTAGGCTAATAATTTTGTATTTAAATAAAATTGCCATTTAAATCCATTACTGAATGGATTAACGAGATTCCCACTGTCCCTATCTACTATCTAGCGAAACCACAGACAGGGGAACGGGCTTGGAGAAATCAGGACTAGAAACATCTTTTCGTAGGAGTGTTAATTCATTACACAAGCAATATATCAGCAAACAGAAAAGATAGGAGGTTGTTATTTTATATTCTAACTTGTGATTTAATATTGGTAATTTGAGTTCCTAATTTATACAAAATTTCAGACTCTGTATTTTCACATTACAAACATCCAATTTGAACCAGTGCTACATTCAATATACCACGCCACATAAAAAAAAAATTGACGTTTAAGTTTTTGATGTTTAATTTTAAGTTAAAAACTGAATAATTTATAAGTCAAAAATTTTAATTATCATCTCCAGTTAAGTACCAAACTCATCAACATAAATTCATAAAATAGCAGTTCAATAAAATCTTGATTGCAACTTCACAAGTGCAATGTCATGGCCTTTGCCCTGTGATTTGTCTGGAAAGTTTTAAACCTACAATCAACCTCAGAACCTTCTTAAAATTAACCACAGGATGAATCTCCTCCTAAATTATGCAATAGTTCAAGCCTATAATAAACCATTTCCAGGTAATGAGGAAAAAAAGAAAAGAAAAAGGACTAGTAGGTGCATACTGCTACTTGGTTATGGTATGTGATCACAGCCATAATAATAGCTACCATTAGGCTGAGAGCTCATGCTCATGAGGGAAAGTTTTCTTGCATACTAAACTAAAATGACAAATACAACTGGTTGAAAATACAAGTAGTTGAAAGTTCTCAGAACCTATGAGGTTAAAGCAAACCATTCAAATGATATCTCTTACAGAACAGGCCCATTGTAGTGGATTTTCCAAGATCACCTGGCTCCGTTAATCACTGATCAAATTTCATACAACTTTTAGTAAGGAAGATAATGTTGTACACAAGTTATTTCTTATAACTACATATGAATAAATTAAATAAATTATGTCTCTATAGTTCAAAAACTTGAGAAGATCAAATATAAAGCATATACTTATTTTTCACTCCCAGTCTTTTTTTTTCAGGTATTTATTACTTTTTAGCTATAATAACTAGAAACAAGAAAACAGAATAACATCACAAAGCAGTATCATAATTAATGGCAAATAACTTTCCTTCTTTTATTCAACACGTTTTGTTTACTGACAGAAATTATCTAAACTTAGAAGTTCTTATTCTGTGTAAAAGTCTTATTTAGAGGTAGGACTTTATAAATTATCAGTTTTTCTGATCACTTGCAATAGGTTTTTAGTGTAAATTTGAAATTTACACATTTTTATTATGATTATGGCTTAAGGGAAGAAAATGTAGATATTTTAAAAATATAATGTCAAGTCTGTCCTCAAACAGCTTAGAAAACCATTAGACAGGAAATGTTTAATAACAAAAAACAAAAATAGCTTCATATATATTAACTTCATTAGAACAAGCAAATCTGTACAGAATGTTTGGAATTTCAATTCCCCTAGGTGACAGGCAGATTCAAAAATATTTCTGTCATCTTAGTATGTATCCATGTTGGAATATGTGGAGTCCATTATATATATTAAACTATACTATTAAAATTTTGAGAATATATCCAAGTACTACACATTACATTACAACACTCACTCAATCACGCAATCACTCAAGATTTTAGATACATTTTTGATAACTCACTTAAATCCCAATGCGATAAGAAATTATCAGTTATTTTCCAAGTTATTATTACAGTGGTAATACATAGAATATGTACTGCACAGAGAAATACAACCTACATAGTTAGAGTTGTAAGTAAACAGGTGATTTGTAGTTAATTAATTTGGTAATGCAAAATAAGATACATACCTTGCACTGGTGCATTCGAACTGTCCCCACTAGCTGGGTTAAGGCCGATAGAGCTGCCACTTGCTGTGAATTCACTTTCACTTCCAGATGCAATATGCACACTGACAGAAAAAAAATATAAAAATTCCATGCATCTTTAAAATCAAATTTTAATTCAGTCTCTCCACACTTTGATACCCTTAAGTGATAGGATTTATGCTCATAATAAAATGTACATTACTTTATTTCAATACCCACATTTCAAGTTTGTGCTTAATGAACTTGCACATAAAACAGTTTTAATGAGAAAGTAATCCAATGGCAAACTAACAAAGTTAGAACTATAAACAAGCCTATATACAATGTTAATTTAAAGATTCTGATTATTTCACTTGAATTTGTTGTAAAGTTAATATGTTAGTACCATGTTGAAACAAAACATCAACAGCAGTTTCAACCACAGTAAAAAGCTTTTAAAACAATGAGACAGATTTTTTGAGAGAAGAAGCATTCAACATACCTTTTGTTTTGAGCTTGTGAATTGCTTCTATCAGGTACATTATTTTCTTTCCATGAGTGTAAAAACTGCTGCATTAAATTAATCATCTCTTCTAGCAATCTAAGCCAAAATGCAATATTCTATTGATATATCTGTAACTATTACTAGTTCAACAAAACATTTACAGGTATCTAACTTTCATCCATATTATACATATGAATTCATTAAACTACAGTGTATACACAACAACAATTTATAAACACAGCTAAAATTGTTTTGAATTTTGTAAACTTTACAGTTATCTAAACATCCTGTTTGAGAATTTAGAATGACACTTGTCAGTTGAACTCTAGATGTAAATAACTGTCTTACAAAAAAGTATCAATATAGTGTGAATACATGTATGTACATAATTTTGAAGATTAAAAACATCTCCATAAGTAAAGACATTATTGTATATACTATAAAAAATCTTAATTAAATGACCAAGCCAATAATGGCCAGCTTTTTCTGGACCTAGGGGATATGTCACTGATATACTTAGTTTTAACTAATCAAATCCCATGAAACTTTATATAAACATAGTAAATAGTGACTACTTCATGTTTAAAAGTATAATGTTTAATATGTGTATTATTTTTTTTAGAAAATGTGAAATTTCCCAACATGTTTTGGTGAAGCACTGACGTGAAAAAAATTAAAAATACTTCATTTTAGTATTTCAAAACATTTTACTACTGGTCTGAACATTCCAGCTTATTGATATTCATTAATACATCTTTAATATTTAAGTTTGCCAATTTATGCAGGAATCATTTCTGCCTCTAAACCTTATAAAAATCATAAAGCAATCAACGTTTATCATTGATTCAGTACCCTACTTTTGAAAATTGCATCACAATTACCTTTACCATTTATTGTGCTGTGATGTTTGCCAACAATATTTATGGTTCAGAACAACTTACATCTAACAAATAAAGGTTGTTTTCAATCAATATGTTATTTTTTGAAAGTGCTATTTGAATGCAATAAACTTTACAAGAATATTTACTAATAAAGAATTCTGTCATCTCAACAGTTTGCTATTACTTACAGTATTTACTAAACTTAAATACCTAATATCCTGACCTAAATATTTCTGTAACTTTCAAACGGGAATAATTTAACACACACACGCACAAAACAACATCAAGAGAAACAATAAAACTTCTAGCTCTCTTGTATATTCCTAAGTATTGTAAGCTCTTCATTATGATCCTTTGTTTATCCGTGGAGTTGCTCCAGGTGTTTTACACATTGAAAAACCACAAACAACTGCTACAATCAATTTACTTATTCTACAATGTCATAAATAAATTATAAAATTTCTTGTATCAATTTTAACCATTGGTTTCTAGCTAGTTTCAAAGCTGAGCTTGCTTTTAAAAATAATTGGTAAGACCATCTGTAATAGCATCATAAAAGGGGGGTAAATAAAGAGCTATACCAATAAAATCATTGACAGAGAAGAAAAATGATTTCAAAATAAAAAATGTATTACTATATTTGTAAGGAAATGCGTCTTTCAGCAAATATAAACCTAACCTTTCAGATAAACAGGAAACTGCTATAAAAAATACTGATAAATAAATTGTTTAATAGTTAGACCAAATTAGTGTTATAAAATGTGACAATATCAATTCTAAAACACTTTCAAGTTAAAAGTTTTTATTTATGATACTCAAATAAATTAACATAATTTAATTCATATTCCAAAATTGCAAAATGATTTCTCTTCATAAAATATGCAAGAAAAAAACATATCTGAGCATTTAATTAATACGTAATCCTTGTAAATCCTTAAGTTTAATAAATACTTTATGATGTCAAACATTTACACACAATACAGAACCTATATGAGGAAGCAAGTGATTTTAACCTGATTCCTTTTTCCTGTAACTTCTGACCATGATATTTTTTAAAACTGTTTGACTGCTTCATAGAATTGATGGTTGAGACACCAGATGTTGATCCTTCCTCCAAGTCATCATCTCCATCCTCACGGTGATTCTGAGCTGCTAGATTGGCTCCAAGTTCTGGGATTAGGAATAATGAACAAAAATAAATCATTTCATGTTCAATTTTTTAAAGTATATATATTCAATTACAAAATTTCGTTTAACAATATTACTGTAAAATTACTAATAGCAAAAACCACAATTACTAGTGTTTAGTATTTCCTTACAAATAGTGGGAATACATATATTTCTTCTACTTATGCTACCTTTCACACATTAATTTTCAAATACTGTAAACATGTACTGTACTTCTAAGATGGAATGGCATTTTAATTTTTTTCCATGCCTGAACAATAATTATAATTTGAAGTAAACAAGGGTAACTAATAATGTTTCTACAAATGAAATTGAAGTTATGTCAAATATAGCAGGCTTATCTACTCACCTGGTGAAAGCACCGTTAAGGCTGCTTGAACAGAACTTCTAACTAAATTGTCTAATGCAAACATCCAATGAGGTTTTATATTGTGGCTTCTAAGAATTGACTGGACCTACATTTAATCAAAACAAAAATTTCACAAGAAAAATATCAGACTTCTATTAAAGTTAGAAGTTCAAACATTTTTATTGACAATGCTGTACCTTAAATTAAATATTATCCACAAAACCCCATTATCAGAACATGTTCCTTTATTCTAAAAGTTTAGAAAGAAGTAAGATATTTCTAAACATTAAATTTTGAGTTAACCAGGCCGAGATGGGCGACATATCTACACTATGTAATAAATTTACTACAGCTGTGGATTAAAATATTCATTCTCTATGATTACATTCAATTAGTATCACTTTACTTGTTTGTGTGCTTCTTATTGCAGCATTTATTTTGAATACTTCTCATAGCAATTCTATGAATAACTAACGTGCCTTACATTTTATATTTTTTTCTCTCTCCCTATTCATTATTTCAGTTTTTATATGTCCATGGAATGGACACAACATCTACAAGCTTTCAGTATGGCTACATTCTTGATACATATAATTCTTACAAAAATTACACCACAATCTCAAATTTATAAAATCTAATCTTTACTTTGGCCTTCAGATAAATGTATAAAACTGCCAGGGATTAAATTTTATAAATCTGTGATTGCAGTTTTAATTACTTTTTTGTAGCAGGATTACTATGTCATTTTAAAATTAATAATCTTTTACTCTCTTATTTAATTTTTGTGTTACACCTTTATAAAGCATACATTTCACCTTTAGAACCTGTTGCATATCAATACATTAATATATAGTACTATCCCTTGGGTTGAAAAGATTTTATGTTTGATATATTTACTATTTATATTATACCTATATATATATTTAGATTTCTATCAGAATATCAAGAGCAGATACCCACAAACCAGTGAAGTGAACTAGAGAAATCGTGTAGTAACAGTCCGAGCTATCTAGGCACTAGCCCCACTGAAGTGATCAGACAGGTTGAATATACAAACACATTCATAGTTTGACAAACCATAGTAACAAGCTATTGTAGCATCTTAACTCATTACTGTGTGACAATCAAAGAGCAGAATTCAAATCATTGAGGTACAACACAAATCTGAAAAAGCTGGTTTTTGTTGAAGATAAGGGAATGGTAATAAGGAGAAGAAAATGTGAATTTTATGATTTTTAAGTGGTGAGAGACAAAATCGAAAAGTTATACTATTCATTACAGTTGTAATAATTGCATAGTTACAACATTCAGGATTTTAAGCAACAGATCATAAACAATAGCAGCAAGATTATACAATGCTTGTAGTTTTAAAAAGTTGAATAGTGCCATTAGGGGAAAAAAATATAACTTAGTCTTGGCAGCTATTTTGTAAGATCAACTTGTGATGAAGTACTTAGGTAGATATAAATTATCATGGCGGGTTTGAAATCTGATAAAAAAAAGTAGCATAACTGTTGAATCTATAATAGGGAAAGAACCTAAAAACTCAAACCACTATGAAGAGAAGGAAAAAAACTGATTTCTAAATTCAAGCAAGTAGATTTTAGTATACTTGATAACATCTTCACAGATGATTGATTCATTAAATGAGGCTTTAGGCACTTAATTAACAAAGTTTCAGTTATATGAAAATTGCTTTGTAAATATGCATATGCTCTTCTACTCTTGATTTGTTATTACTGAGCAGGTTTGTAAATTCTTGCACTCTAATTTATAGCTATGTAATGGTACATCACACATACCAAGGATCGCAATTAGGACAAGTGAATTTCTGAACAATGTTAGATGTTCTATACAGAAATTTTAAATTCAAAATCTAAAACACACACACACACACACACACACAAAAACACTATTCTGAGGACAGACTCTACAAAAAAAAAATTGTTTTCTTACTGAAAAAAAATACCAGTGAAAGGTAGTACCATTGATAATGTTCAGTATGATGCATTTATGATTTCTTGCTTCAATATTTGAACTCATTTTAAATACATTTTTATGGTCTTCCGTATCTTACAAACAAGAAAATCATTCTTTAACAAGAAACATTTTATACTTTTCACTTCTTTATGACAATATTAGAAATTACTTGTGATTTTGTTATACACTCAACTAACTTACATTTTCACAAGATTACACTATGTAACACAAATTTTGTTCCTGGATAGTATGCATTATTTCTCAATTGCTTATGTTGTATAAGTACAGAAAACAGCCATTATTCCCTTCAAACTTTGCTTTTGTGACCTGGATAATGAAATTTAGAAATTAATCTATTTTCTATGTAAAAATGGGCAAATTTGCACATTTTCCTTTACATAAATTCTGAATAAAACAACATATAAATCAAGATTTACATGTATTTATACTAAAGTTATAAAAAATGTTAAGAAGTGAGTAGTTTTTCTATATTTGCAACTGTAATGTAAATCACTTTCACGTATCAGCCCCCCAAAATACTTTCCCATCATGCTTTCGTTATACACTCCTTGGTAGCGGCATACATAGTCCAGTATATCTTGGTGGAAGTGCTTGTCTTGCTCCTCTGAGTGTGCTCCCATATTCTCCTTGAATTTATCAACATAAGCATCAAGGATATGGACTTTCAGGGACATCCTGCCATAGTTTTTCTCCAGAGCCTCAACCAGTTCCACAAAATTTTCAGCCTTGTAATTGTCCAAGAAGTCCCAAACCACTGTGACAAAGCTGTCTCAAGCTTTTTTATCTTCCTACTGAGCTTCTTGGGGAATTCTGTGTACTTCAGGATCTTCTTTGCTTGTGGTCCAACAACGACACCAGCTTTGACCTTTGCCTCAGACAGCTTAGGGAAGAAGTCTCAAAGGTACTTGAAGGCTGCAGACTCCTTATCAAGAGCTGTGACAAATTGTTTCATAAGACCCAATTTTATGTGCAATGGTGGGAACAACACCTTCTGGAGGTCCACTAGTGGTTCACACTAGACATTGTGCCTCCCCATACAGAACTCTTTTTGTTGTGGCCAGTGCTTCCTGTTGTAGTGCGTTGCAGTGTCCCTGCTATCTCAAAGGCAGAGACAACAGGGAAACTTAGTAAAGCCTCCTTTGAGGCCCATCATTTTGAAGTCTACGATAACCTCCCAGTCATACTCATCATACTTCAAGGTTTCTAGCAAGGTCTTGATGCTGTTGTATTCCTCTTTAAGGTGCACCGAATAAGCCAGGGGAAGAGATGGATACTTATTCCTGTTATGGAGCAGCACAGCTTTGAGGCTTCTGGATAAGCTATCAATCATTTGTTTGGGTTACAGGCAATTCCAATTGCCTTGCACAGACTGGATACATTGTAGCAGAAGCAGAGCCCATCTTGACAAGTGAATAAGCTTGAAAAATGTCAGTGATGCTTCCTCTGACTTGCAACTTGTACACTTTCATCTAACAAATCCTACTCCTTGAGCCTAGATGTCAAAAGCTCGGCATTCGACTTTGTTAGACCAAGATCTCTGATCAAGTCATTGAAGTCTCTTTGGATGGGGAATATGAGTCTCTCAGCAGCTGCACCTCTGAAATTGTAATCTGAATCTTCAATGTCTAATCTCCTCTTCTGATTTGCTGCTCTCTTCTGAGAATGGCTGCTTTCTGTATGGCAGAGTGGGTATAGGGAGTGCAGGGCAGTGTGATACTCGGGCATTGGATGATGGAAGGTTCGGGTACATGATACTGCTATCATGTCAGCCCAACATTTGGAAGGGTCCACTATGCAGAAGTAGCAATTGCTTGAGTTGTTAGTGGGTTCACGCTAAATTCTTGAAATAGCGAGCTTCATGGCTCTCTTTTCCCCTCTGTACCATCCTGCAAAAGAGCAAAATAAAATTGTTATTATGAAGAAAACACTTATTTCATCCACAACTAATAAGGCTCATGGCAAAATATTTTATACACAATATTTTTTCTATACTATTGGAACTTAAAAAAAGATTTTTATATTTTAAAAGGTCTAAAATTTGTATAATATAAAACCTTACTATTCAAGCAAGCAAAAATTGTCTGTCTTACCTTCTAGAGTTGTTTTTGCAGTGCTTGCAGGTAAAATGAGATACCAAGGGTTTGTCTTGATCCCCAAAAGGCATGCCAAAATATACTTTGTAGGCTTCACATGTTTTAGATGTTGTCACAGAGTACTTTTTCGCTCGTCTTGATAAATTGTCCACATACATAGCAGAATGTGTGAGGAGATTGCTTGCAGCTTCTTGATGCCATCACTGATAAAATCAGATAGGTCTATTGGTCTATGTGTTCACTTAAGCAGCTAGAACTAAACTGAAGTGGTTAGTGGTGAGCCCTTATATATATACAAATTGCTATGGAAAGTTCTGAAAAGTTCTACAACATTCTAGAAAGTTCTTGAAAATTCTCTATCAGCTACTCAGCACTGAATCCACCTGGAATGTTCTGGAAAATGGGTAAATTTGAAAATTTCATTACCCAGGTCACAAAAGCAGAGTTTCAAGAGAAAAATAGGTTTTTTTCCATTGACTTTAGGCATAAACAATTGGGAAATAATACTTTCTGCCTAGGAACAAGAAAAATTAAAAATTCTGTTACATAGTGTTTTATGTAAAATATAGACTTGCATAACTCTTTCTTGAAAAACTTCACAGTCCAATGCTTCCTTGTTCTTATCAATTAAAACATCAAAGACATCAAGTCTGATATGTAATAGTATAAAGTTTACAGGAAAGCATCTATTCTTAAAAATTTCAGATAGTAGGCAGGTTGTAAACAGTTTGAATACTCTTGCAACCACTTTTTCCTCAATGTAGCACACACACACACACACACACACACACACAAATCAGCTGGAACCCACTGTACCTCTTTTGCTTTGGCCACAACTGATGCCATTAAAATGAAAATGTGATGCTTTGGCGGGAGGTTTCAATAACTGTTGAAAACCAGCCTTAGAAGACTTCAACATATTTTCATAAATTAAATCTGGCATAAGCTGTAATGCTGCATTTTGCAGGATAACATTAA
The DNA here is from genome assembly GCF_004210375.1 of Tachypleus tridentatus. Classification (NCBI taxonomy): domain Eukaryota; kingdom Metazoa; phylum Arthropoda; class Merostomata; order Xiphosura; family Limulidae; genus Tachypleus; species Tachypleus tridentatus. The sequence goes on along the minus strand of NC_134832.1, from coordinate 11,916,780 downwards.
ATTAATGCTTATGGTATAGTGATTATGAGTAAACAAATCCAAAAACTGCACTAAAAAAAACTGCTAATTTATGATTACAAGTTCCTATGTTTGGCACAGTAAGTACAAGTAGACAACAAACCTTACAAATATTTGGACTGCAATATATCAGGATGACATCCAGAAGGTCTTAAGATATTTATTTCTTGTCAGTAGATTATTTTTTTTTTCATTTCAATACACACAAATTTCTAAGGTTTTTGTGAAAATTGACTTTTATCAAACAGAATACCATTATGTATCTATCACTAGACAGGTAGAAACTACAGTGCAGGAACATACAAGTCTATCTAATAATAACAACAAATAAAGTAAAAATGGAGCATACTAAGTGTAGAATCAACATGGAAGTAAAAATTTCACATTTCAAGAGTGTGGCTGAAGTAGTCTTCATATGAATGACACTTGCTTAGTTAAGTAGCTAAAACACTCCAAATTAACCTATGTAACTATAATGAACTTGTTGATAAGCATATTTCATAAGTGCATTTATTGGTGAACGAAAATTGCAACCTTGGTTAGTCTAACAGAAATTCAGAGAAAATTTCAATGACACAATAGTATGTTTGTTTGTTTGTTTGTTTTTTTAATTTCACGCAAAGCTACATGAGGGCTATCTGCACTAGTCGTCCCTAATTTAGCAGCGTAAGACTAGAAAGAAGGCAGCTAGTCATCACCATCCACCACCATCACAATATAACACTTCTGCAGCTGAAAGAGTGAGCATGTTTGGTTTGATGGGAATTCGAACCAGTGACCCTTGGATTACGAGTCGAATGCCATAAGATACAATAGTAATTGAATTGCCAACTAACTTGCAAATTGAAACTACAAAGTAATTTGAATACAACCAGAAAAAGGTTACATTTGATTTATAACTGTGCTTAAAATATAAGAGATAATCAATATCATTATAATTATTAATTCAATAAGTAGCTAAAACATTTTGTAAAAGTCATCTTGCAGTGAAATATCTAAATATTTGATTAAATTGTACAGAAAAATAACAATTAATTCTCAAAACTACAAGTCAACTTTGAGAACTAGTTTGAAGTTGTATCAAAATCACTTTCAGTTTTGGGTTATGAAAACCAAATGATATAAGTCAATACTAAAAAATCAATACAACTAGATCAGATGGTGCAAGCATTTATCACCACATTTTGAAAATTTTGGTCTGGTTAAATTACCAGTTGAAATAAAAAAAAAAACCCACTAAGAGCAGTGATGTAAAAGACAAAAAGGAATATTTTGTCATGCTAGATCTATGAAAAATACTACTTGACATAAATTTGTATTAAAATGCAAAGTAATAGCTGATAAACACTAAGAGCAATAAATCTTTACTCACTGCTTCTTGAAACAGACATAAGGACACCTGTATCTGGTGGATAGTATTACCATCAAAGTCAATTTCTTCTTTAATGAGAGCTGAATAGAAAAACAAGGAAAACTTAAGACAGCACAAAGACACCAGTATCTGATTGTTGAGTACTGCAGATCTTGTTACATGCAAAGTAGTCCAACGCTCAAACAAAAATACCAGCATGGGTGAAAAACATATCCAATAAAAATCTAAATATACTGTATGTAATGATTAAGGTAAATGAAATAATAATTCCAAGACAGCAAATAAAACTAATATGAACACCAATGCAAATAAAAATCAATTTCACTCACTTACAGTAAAATCTGTAATGTATGCAAAAATTAATGGTCAATAAAACATTTGAGTTGGTGAAGGCTAAGTTCACCAGCAAATATGAACATCAAGATGGATCAAGCTGAATGGGTAACATGAAACTTAAATGCCAGCACAGTCTACTCGCAAAGTATAGTGTAATAAAAATCAATTCAAATATTAAAAATAGGTAAATTTCAACACTTGATGACTTATTCATCTCACAAAAGTTTTGGTCAAAGTGAGTTTGTATATCCAAAGTAACTATATGTTTTCATACTAAAACTTTCAATATGGTATATGTATGTTCGAAAATTTGACACACTTTACAGTAAAATATAATCCCTTATACACACAAAAAATCATTCAGATTTTTAAATTACTTTAAAAATTTTTTACTTTAATATATGTAGTCAAAGTATTTATTGCACCAAGTTAAAAGTACATTTCTTTAACTAAAAACTCTGAAATTTCATTTTTGTAATCTGTAAAACTACTAAGCATATATCAGTTTCTTCAGTAAAATTTTATATTTTACCTGTTACTTTTCTCTACCCAACTCTAAACCCATTGGTCAATTTGACTGAATTTGTAACTACCATAAAAATATACAAAAGTTAATCAAAATTATCCTTTTTTTCCTTTCCAAAATGAGTGCAAAACATAAAACAAGATTACAATTAAGTTTGTAACAGTATAAACCTGTTTCTATTTCATTGTTTGATTGCCCTTTGAACTGTCTATAACTAATGATCTTAACATACAACTTGTAACTCATGATATTGCATCAAGTTATGTAATGCATGAATTGCTTGTGAATAATTTTCATTATTATTTTCCATTACTTTCTAATTTAATTCATGATGACAAGAAACCCATTTAAAGTAAAAATGGGTCCTAATGATGGTTGGTATGGTTATTAAAATTTTAGTTAAAATAAAGTACAGAACATTTCAACCTTTTTAGGTCATCTTCAAGTTAACAAAGAGTTAGCAACTGCCCATTGCTGGGCACATCTAAGGGAAAAAAGTGTAAGTGTATGAGACTGTAGTGGGTGTTGCAATTAGTTGTTAGGTTATTAATTAATATAGGTATAAAGGCATTCCTTGGATTTTGTGTTTGTTTCCCTACTTAGTATGTTTGTGTTTTCTATGGTTATATTGTGTTTAATTTTCTGTGTTCAAAAACATGCAAAGGCATTTTTTAAATCTGTTTTTCATTTTTCTGCTTGTTTCACCAATATAGAAGTTGTGGCAATTGTTGCATTGCATTTTATGAATAATGTTGGTGTTGTGTTGTCAGTGTAGGTTTTACATAGTATGGACTTAAATTTTGAATAAATTTAGTGTTTACTGGAATGTTGTGTTTTGTTAAAAGTTTTTCCAGAAATAAAGAACACACAAAAATACAAGATATAGTATTACCTGGGTCCTCTGGGTTTTTGTTGCCAACTGTAAATTAAACTTAAGTCAACTTTCTTATACTAATGGTAATACTACACTAAATTTTATTTAATTAAATAATGTACCTTAAAATACACATATGTACAATTCAAATAATGTCCTATAAGTATCAATTTTTCTGGTTTTCCAACTCTGTGATAAGAGCCTTTAAAAATTCAGTAAAGCTTATCAAATTGAAAACCATGAGAAAAAGTTTCAAACAGAAGACAAAAACAATTCTCTCTAGAGAAAACAACATAACATCATTTGATGGACTAAAACTTTGGCCTTTTAGTTGGTTATAAGTAATATAGTATATACTGTTAGAAGGTATTGGTTATTCATGAAAGACAAAATGTGACAAGTGGGCGTGGTTGGTCTGATTTTTTTGTTTATGGGACTATAAAAAAACAAGATAGAAGGCTATAAAAATTATACTTTACCAGAGTAATATCTATAATATGATGGTTAAGTTATGTTAAATTCTGTACTTCTTAGAACACTGGGAAATAAATTAGAGAAATGGGAATATCTAGAGAATAAATGTCACAATTCACATACTAGGGAGACTGACGGTTCTGTAGAACATTTCCTTATAAAATTAAAAGCTTAAAACTTACACAAAAATAAAATTTGATTCACTAACTATGTTTGATGCCAATTTTATTCACATACATTGATAATAAAATATTCCAATTACGTATTGAATGTAACTCTCTAAAAAGTCATGATGTATTAAACCACATTTAAGATTATGGGTTATTGTAAAAACTCTCAAATGTTTAAAATATTAACTAAAGAAGAGATTAAATTCAACAGCCAATATAAACTGTAATAAAAAATCCATCTCATAATATGTATTAAAATGGTTTGAAAGTCAAAATTAATGCAAATTTATGGAAAAATCATGCAGGTTATTGCAAATTGAATATTTTAATTCACTAAAAAGGCTAATACTGAAATATGCAAGTTATACTACCTAATAAAAAATAAAAAAAGGTTAAATTCAGTAGTCAATACAAATTTGGTACAGAAAAATCACAATGTACAGTGTGAACTGAAAAGGAAGTCCATGAGCAACTAACAACCTTAATTTTGTAATTGTAATAGCTAATGTGATTTGAATGAAAGTTTACAGAATATAAATTTTGATATAGGTAAATCCCTCAGGTTGATTTAAACAGAGGAAAAGTTGTTTTCACTAGCCATTACAAAATATAGAGTTCAAAACATTAAAATATTTTAGTGATACGATATGCCATTATAGTGCATGTCATATGTCTAGTCATGTTCTATTTAAATGGCTGTGCATCTCGAGAGTATTCCTGCAGCATTGAAAAAGTCTTCATCATTTTAACACTCCGATCTACAAATATTTATGATTTGAGTGTAAGAATATTTTATACTGGAAAAAACTGTAACATACACTTCCTAAAAAGAGATCAGTTTTCAGTGGCATCATATCCTACTACAAATTGTCAAAAATCTAAGTTAATTGTCCAATATCAACTCTTAAGTTAGATTCATCATACTGTCTAATGCAAATTTAATAAATGCTAAAAACTGAAGATAATCGACTATTGTCAACCTTATCTGGCTAATATGAATTAACTGGAAGTTTATTTCACCATGCAATGAAACTCTCACTTAGATAGATCACATTGATTAAGATGAATTGAAGAAATATTCTCTAGCCAATATGAACTTTCTTTATAGATTCATAATATTGGCAAAGATGAACTTTTGAAAAGTTACATATAATGGTTATTATAAAGTCTGATTTGGGTACATCATACTAGTTAATAAGAATTAAATAACAGTTAAGTTCACTTGTCAATATGAAATAAGATATAACTAAGTATTACTAAACAGTTAAGTTCATTTGTCAATAGAAATTTAAATAAACATAGAATTCACCTTTACAGTGAACATACCAAATGCATACATTCTGCTGATGTAAAAAAAGAAAATTGACTGGTTAAGATAAATGGTCGAGTATGAAATATGAAAAAAATTCTTAAGCCAACATTAATTTTAAGAGGTAAAATATCAAAGCAAATAGGTAATACTTACTATATGCTGATTCTAAGCTACTTTTGTTTTGTTCTTGAATATATTTACACAGACCTTGAAGTAGAATATGAAGATGTTTCTGTAATTTCAAAGAAAGTAATTAATTGAGAGAAAACTGACTTCAATGAATGTAGTTAAATATGTACCTTTGTCAAGTTCTCATTTTGCAGTATGGGGGGAAGCACATCCTTAGAGTGTAAATCTAATGAGCCAAATATAATAAACACTTATTTTAAAATGGACTATAGAGAAAAATGTTTTCAATTTTTTTCTTGTGCACACAAGTCTATTTGTTAAGTTCGACACATGGGCTGAGGCAAATACTTGCAACTTGGATTTTTTTTCCAAATAAAAAAATTGTACTGAAAATATTTGAGTTAAATTATACATATGTTCATTTTTAGTAAAACTTGATATTTTGCTTGTTATTTTCTCTATCCTAATAAATAAAACTATGGGTTTTTTAACTTCATAGATCAGTTTGGATGATTGAAACCATATCTGTAATAAAACAAAAACAGACAAACAATTACTTACACTCCAGAAACGTTTTATTAAAACTACATTTCAGCATGTTCCTTTCTAAAGAGTTAGGCATCATATATAAATACAAACTGATAACTCAACAGCACCCATAACAATTACAAATTAATGTAACAACAATAATGCCAAGTACTACTGACTACACATTGTCCCTTTTCAGACCAACCTTGTAACCATTTTGTGCTGGTTATAGTTTACATGCTATAACTTTTAAATTAGTAAGCATATTTTCATGAAATTTTGATGTTTTTGTCATGTCTTTTTCTTTTGGAACGTTGACAGTCCAATACGCAAAGTAATTTTGATTTTAAGATTAAAAATACTTTTATAAATCACAAAAGTTTCAAAATTCACATGCAAAATCTTTATCTTTCAGATAATTATCAAACATTTGTTAAGAAAAACTTATATTATATCTCTTATTTTTACCATTCCATCTGTATGCATTTGACTGACCACGCAACCACAATAAAAGATTAGGAAATATAAATTATGCATTTTTCACTCTAGAATGACTATAAATTATAATATGAACACAAATGTTAGTCTAAATAGCTTAAATATCATAAAATCATACATTTATATATATTTATTATACTGAACTTCCAGTCATGCATGGCTAACAGTATAGAAGTAACAATGGTGCAGTGCATGTGCATTCATGTTATCATATACAATAATGTAAAACTGATCTTCAGTCTTTACAAAGCCATCTGTCTTGGTTGTGTTTTAGTGAAGTAGTAATTTGCCACATTTCAATTATATATTAATGTGTGTGTGTGTAAACAAGTTCTTAAAAGTTATTTTTCTTAATGGATAGGGTTCCGAGGAAGATAACCAAAATAATACCCATGGTAGAAAGGTTATTGAACATTATACGAACAGTTAAGAACTCTGAGCTTATTTTCTCTTGATAAATGTAGAGTTACAGAAGACCTGATTGAGATGTTTAAGGATTTAACAGAACTGATGGATCATATTTTCTCACATTTATTGGAGAGAATGGTAAGATGTCTTCTCTTCTGCTTTTTTATCTCACACCTTCAGCTAAGACAGCTTTATTTCTCTAACAAGATGGTTGACTCACAGAACAGAATGTCTTCAAATAGTGAGTTTAAGGGAAAACTTTATAAATATTCAAGTGATAAGAACTGGTTTAGAGGCTTAGTTTTATTTAGAGGATAGGACAGCCTGGATGGACCAGAAAAGTTCCTTGCTATTATTTATTATTATTATATTATATAATAATTATTATCAAAATATTAGTATAACTGTAGACACTGTGACCAAACAGGATATACTGACAGTGGATGACTACATATAAACAAACAAACATCAATGAACAAGCTATATACCATTTACCATCAAATAAGTTCAAATTCATCACTCAGTACTTTGATGCATACACTGAAAATCACCGAGTACATATAAAAACAGGCAACCAACATTGTGATGGATATTATGCAAATCAATAATTACATAAAAATCAAGCAGTAAACATAATAAGTATATAGTCATACAATGAATTATGAATCAATGATCAAGCAATCATTGCTTGCTCTTTTTTTTTTTCTATCCAGAATGACTTGCAGTATAACCAAAAGAATATTAATACGAAGTACATGCTAGTAACAAAGACTGAGTTGAAGAAAACTTTTCTACTAAAGGTCTTGATGAATTATGACATCAAAATGTCTTTAAATAGATGGATGAAATGATTTATAATTTTTAATACAAACATGTATTTATTAAAATGATTTTTGATGTGCAGAACCAGCACACCATTGATACATTTATAGTATGGCAAAACTTACCGAGGTAATTAGTAGATTTTTGAGACGATCCTGTAGCTGTGTCATCCAAAATTCACAGATCTGTTATCATATATTAAGAAATATTCAAGTTTAAGTTAGCTTCCCCTCAATAAATAATATAAATGTTTTGACAAAATATCAGTAAAGTTAGGAACTACAGAATTTTAAATATTAAAATACATAGTCTTTACAATTTAATTTTTTTTTATATTAAGGACATGTAAAATAAATATAAGAATGTGAAAGATTAAAAAGCTATCATTTACTGTCATGCTTCCCATGCAAAATGACTAGGTAATAAATTACAAATATGAATCCATTAATTAGATAACTTCAGTAAAGCATATGGACCATATGATTAACTTTTAGCAATAGAAATTAAAGGAGTTAAAATTTAACACATCCCTCAGAAGCCAAGGAGTATTTTTACATTACAGTTTATTGAATATTAAAAATTCAATCTAGAAACTCACAAAGGGGTTGATTTTGGATGCATCTTTTCAAGACAAGTTTTCATTTGTTAGTGGATAAATGTTTAAGTCAAATACAGCATGCTCAAGTCTCCATACTAACTAGTATTAAGGTTTACTAGCTGAAAAAAATTCAGCATATTTACTAATAAAGCTACATTCTCAGCATCATTAATTAAGCAACTGCCAACCTTTTATGCTTCTTCTATCACTTTATGTTTATCTCTCAATTAAGATAAGAACAATTTCACATGCAATTCTGTAGGGAAGGTCAAAGCATCATGATAGTTCGCAGTAGAAGGATCAAATATGAACACTTTGAAAGAAGTTACAGACGTAATATTGTACTTGCTTTCTTCACAATATCTCACAAGGTAGTTCCATATGGTCCTTGAATACCTCCGAGTGTCATTTGGAGACTTCTATGTTAATTGTGTTTGGCTGTTAAACTGGTAAATATGTAGACAAATTTTAGTCACCCCACCATTTAAAATCAATTTTTGCTAAACAAGTGTGGAAAATGCATTATTTGTAGCCAATAAAAATGTCCAAAAATTGCAGTTCAAATTATGAAATTGGTTTGGGTAGTTTTTTTTTTTTTTGTTTCAACAAAAAATATCCCCTACTGGCTTGTGAGAGAATTGTTAAACTGTTTTTTTTTGTTCAATACAAACTATTATTATTAGTGTGTAAATTTGAACACAAACTTTATTATTCAAGACAGAAATAGAGAACACCACACTTCGGTGGTTATCATAGCAAGTTAGCATGGATAGTAATAATAAAAAATAGCATATGTTACTAAGTTACTTTTTCTTCATCTTCAGTTAACACATGAACGATTGTTGTTCTGCGCTGAGAATCTTTCTTAAGCATAAAGAATTCTCCCTCCTGAATAGTGTGAAATCCATCAACAGGTGGACTCAGCATTCCTGAACTAGATCTTCTTGTCATTACAGTACCATCAGCTGAGTCAGAGCTGTCAAGTAAACAAAACAGTTTATTTCAAACTTTGTTTAAGAAACAATAATGATAATCATCATGGTAAAATACAATGATACTAAAAACATCAAAAATTGTAGTATCCCAACAAGGTTATGTTAAAACATTTATCTTGTTTTTAGGTTTTAACAAACTTTACTTTTTCATTATCTAATCTACAACAATAACTTTTAATACTTTAGTAGTTTCCACATCCACAATTCCATATTTGTTATTAATGGCATAAAGCAGTGTATTATACATGGAAGTCCAGAAATATTATACACAAAATAGGGTAATTACAAATCTTAAGAGGAGTATTTCAGTAACTTACTGTTTGCACACATAGTATAAAAAATAAAACTGCAAAAATTTAATTTCCAATCTAATACCAGATAGTAGCTGTAGTCTCTTAGCAAAATCATTAAATTAAAATACATTTAAAATATCCTAAACTTTTAAAAATGTTGTTAACAATTACTTCATCTCAGAATCATATATACAATTCACTTTATGAATGTTTTTAGCACTTATCAATAATTTATATTTTTAAATTACTAACATACAAAATAACACTTCAAAACTACTAAAATGGAGCAATTATCCTTAATTTCATCTTATAAATATACTTTTCTTCAACAGACAACATATAATTTTAAATGCAATTTTTTTGCATAGTTATACTATAACTAAAGTAAAACTACATAGCGTAGGCAGGACAAGGACAACCACAGAAACTGAGCTTATAATTTTTATAATCAAATTACCAGGTGAAGTGTTATTTGCAGAGAGTCAAGTATGATTAAGTCAAGAATTTGGCATTTATACCTAACTTTTAATAACTTATGAATGAAAGTGGAGAAAAATGTAAACCAATACAACAGCCATAGTATATCTGCTATATTCAGTGCCAATAAGCATATTTCATTATGGTGCAACAATCAATACTCAATTTGTTCACCAAACCTTTCTGTATTTCACTGATGTTTAAAATAATGTCCCTTACTTTCTTTGATTTATTTTGTTGAATTTTAGATTACGTATCACTTCCAGGACTTAGGCTACTCTAAATGAAGACAACTCCACAATTCCAAAGTTTCAACTGTCACTTGCAGCAGAGACAGAGGACTCTTACAACTACAGTTCTTAAGTAATTTATAGAATATCAACACAGTTTGAAATACAAAAGGCGATTAATGCATTTAAAGCAATTTTTCTTAAAAAGTTTTATTGTTCCACAAATACAGATTCTTACAGAAGAGACAGAAGACACTTAAAAATGCTGGTCTTATAGTTTCTATGATACATAGTTTCACATAAAAGACAGAACTCACTTTTCAAATTTGTTCTCAGGGATTAAATAGTATTTCTTGGGTTTTTAACAGCTACTATTAAAAGAAATTTTGACAATATGTATGTTCTTACAACAAAGACAATGAACATATTTAAGGCTACTAATCCTATACAGGTTTTATTATTTACAGCAAAACAGTAAACCCTTATAAAGATATACTATTTCTTAGAATACATATTTCTATAGCAAAGACAATGAAAATTTTATAAGTTACTGTCTTTAGGTAACTACAGTTACTGTTTCTTTAACAAGTTTGTTACAACAGGAGAAGTGGACATTTAAAGAGATAGATTTACATTGTTTTTTAAATAAAAGCAGTGGCAGTGAACACTTCTGAAACTGTTGTTCTTAAGCAATTATTCTTTTTAATTCAAAATTTCTGATAAAAGAGATAAAGAAAAATAAAATTCTCAAGATATTTGATTTTATTCCATACACTACTTGTGGGGTCAATACTGCATCATATAAAATAATCTGATGTTAAAAACAAAATACAAAGTAAATCCCAGCAGCACTTAGTGGAATTAATTGTAACATTATAGTATTTTTATTAACATTTCTTATATGATGATTTACATTAGCAGACTCTGCAATCAATAGTCATTAACCCATAAGCATTATGGTATATATTTACTAAAAAAAGTTTACAAAGCTCACTGAATCTAACTGGTAAGTCTAGGGTCAAAATATAGAATTCTAAGGAAATTAATAATGTTCCTAAATGTAAATTCATAAAGTAGAAACAATGACTTTCAAATTGCCTCTCTTGTTTCTAGAACCTTTAAAAGCAAAAACGTGAACACTTTTAGAGCTACTTAGGTAATTTCAACTGCTAATAAAGTACAACTTTTTAGTTAAAAGACAATACTTTTAAAGTTGCTGGTGTTTCTAGAACAGAGACTGTTACAAAGGACATTTTAAAATTAATATTCCAAAACAGTTTCTAGTGTTTATAGGATATATCTTTTATAGAAGATAAAGCAGACACTTAAAGTACTTATGTTAAGCAGTTTACAGTATTTCTTGAACAAAGCCTCTTGTTGCTAAGACAGTGGACACTTTTCCATACCACTGTTCATAAACATTTCTTTATTTGATGTTAAACGTAACATCTAGAATTCCTGAATGAATAACAACCCTTTTTCTTTTAACTAAACTTTATTTTTTTCTGGAATAATTGTATATTCATGCATATGTGCAGGAATGGTTCAAGGGAGTTTGGCTAAACCCTCAATTTTTGCAATTCTAAAATATTGTGCTTATATAGTTCTAGTAGAGCTGCTTACATTAATTACTGTTTTGGACATTTGTGTGAACAGCCATACAATTGTTTGAGCTATATTTCATATAAAATTGCTTCCAAATTTAATCTCATAGCACCTTTTTTTTTTTTTTTATTATGCTGATTATGCTTTGAACAGTATGTGTTGGCTTTTATTTTGCAAATTAAAATTCCTCTTTTCAAACATTCTGCATACAGGCCTGCTGCTGCATCAGACAATTACATGCTAGTTATTTTTTACCTTTCAACAGATAATAGACTATTCAAATCTAGGTTCACTTAGTTTTACTGCTTTACAGCTTCAACTGGATAATCTCAGAGTATGCTAAAACCTATTTCTCCCAATTTGACAGCTTAGTGAAAATAAACACAGTCCACTTAACAAGCAAATGCATGTCATGGTTGAATTACAACTTGATTCTAACTTTAAGATTTTAATTGTTTTTACAACAATAAATAAACAAATGTGCATAAAAATGAGAAATTTAGCACTTACATCTAAAATCTTCTCTTCCATCAGACGTTAAAGAATTGTAGGCCTACTTTATTTTTTTTGTAATGATGCTGGTTGCTCAAGTTATTATAAATTTTACATATCCCATAAAAACACAAAACATTTTCATGCAAAAAGTACAGGATGCCCTAAAACAACTATCATTAACTGGTTTTCCAACTATGCTGTAAAAAGTTACAAAATTCTGTTACTATGAAAGTGCAACAGATACTAGATATTGCTAAACCTAGTGCTTGATTTTGTATAATAGAAGCTTCTCTTTCTATTGGTTATAAATAATCCAAAAACAAATGAAAGACAAATAAATAACCGGTAGTTTTTGAAAAACAATTTGGTGTGGGAGTGCCATAGCACATTGGTTTAACTTTCTTGCAAAAAGTGTGGAAGACATTTTAAATCACAGTATGACTTTGTAATATCTATAAGTGTGTAACAGGTGTCAAACTCAGAATATCATATAGGAGTGGAAAGAAATACGTAAAATGGGCAATTCTGAATGAAGAACTGAAAATGTATTTTCATATTTCCTTTTGAAATTAAACATTAAAATTATATAATATTGAAACTTGTTATCATACATGTCAATAAACTTCACATTAAAATGCTTCATAATTCAAAGTTCAATCAAATTTAGAATGTAGCCGTGTAACAAAGGTTGTGACATACATTTTGACACACCAGAATCTAGAGAGTTAATGTATTCATGTGTAAAAGTGTTAACTGCTGACATCCTACCTACACTCAAGAAGTGTATTCAGTTGTTTCAAATCTAATATTTAAGGTATTCATCTCATGAGACACCTTTCACCTTCAGAAAAAGTAATATTTCTGTTGAAGTTTCTCCTAAATGTAGTCAAAACCATACCAAATAGTGGGAAATTCTTGAATTTCAGCTGCAATCTCAAATACAAATGCTTTCATACTTAGATAAAAAGTAATTACCTAAATTCTGTCTGTTAAGCTAAAACAATTTTGTTAAAAATTCCAGTTAGGATATTTTAGCTCTTGTTAGTGCAACAACTGGTTAAATCTATTTCTAAAGTAATCTTTTATAAAACTAACAAGGAAACAATACAGGTTAAGTTAAAATTCTATGTTTCAAATTTGTGCGTCTTGGCATCACCATTTGCCAAATAAAAAAGTGTTGAAAAGAGTAATTTGATAATACTTAGTATTTTCTTTTTATTTACAGGAATGAAGTAATATGAACCATGACTAAAACAATTCTGACATTCTAAACTGTCTATCACGTTATGATATACAGTTTGTTCTTTTTCATACAAAGAACAAAGATGTGAGAAGATTACATTTTTCTGCTACTTGCTCCAGAAATAATAATTTTATAACAACTTTGAATTTATAGGCTAAAAACTTTAAACTACAGAAATAAAATTATTCAAAATTTATGATCACTGAAAAACTCTCTCTCTTCTAATCTTCATTAAATAAAGTGAAAACTTAAACTTCTATTTAGAAGTGACCGAGAGAAATAAACTCATGGGAAAAAAAAACAACAACAACAACAAAAACTTGAAATACGAGTTCCCAAAACTTAAAATGTTGGTTTGACCCAGACAAAATAAAACTTTTATAAAAACAAACTGATATTTAATCAAGAAAATTATTGGTTTTAAAATAAAACAACAAAAAGAAGAATAGCTGAACAGAATGAAATATAAATGTAGAACAGTTTCACGTGCGACATCTTTATTACAGAACTGTGTTTTACAGTATTTCTTTACTTGCAATATTTCATTTTATTCAATGTCCTTTGTTTTTCTCCTGTTTGAAGTTCTTAGTTATGTAGCCCTTTAATATTTCTTACTTCAAATTTATTAAATTCATTTAACTAATCCAATTACACAAACAAAACTTTACTGGTTGCCTCTTTTTTAGCATTCAACTTAAAAAAGAAAAAAAGATTGCTTTGTTTGGAAGACTTCTTCCCTACCTGTATGAATATGTTGGTGAGCGAGGGAGAAGAAATTCTGTGTTGCCTGTTTTACCACCAAAAGCTGCCAATGCGATGCTTCATGCCAAAGAAGGGAAAAAATAGCTGTTATACCTTTTTTTTTTTTAAAGTAATTCCTTACACTTTCAGCAGTTTTAAAATACTGTTAATGAAGTAAAGAAAGAAGTTATTATCATGCACACCAATGATGGATATGTAGGACACAGGACATTATTAAATATTAGTTTAGCACAACACATTATGCACATATAAACAAACAAAGATATTTCCAGGCTAAAATAAAATTACACAAAGGAAATGCACTAGGATAAGATTACAGTCATTCTTTATATTATAGCACATAGGTACCAAGAGATCAAAATCAATGTTGCCATAAGAAAAAATCCTTAATGTTCACTATATATGTTATTTTACTGACAAAAAGATACGTTAGGGAAAGACATGTTAAGCAAATAATCCAGACAATCATGAAAACTATGCAGTTAATGGATACATAGAACTGAAATATCATAGCTGTGCTATCAGAACATATATTTCTGTTTGGAAAAATAAAAATCTTCTAAGAATGGGAAGTATACAGTTTCAACTAGAATGTACATTAAAAAAATCTAAAGTTTTTTAAGACAAATATATTCTGAATATAAAAAATATATAAATTTATTGATTCTGCAAGTTCTCAGCTGAGCATACATCATTCACAAATGATGTTGGTGCAGAGGAGTAATTACAGAAAATTTATAATCTGTATAAAGATATAATAATGTTTTGTTGCAATCCTCTACAATGAAAAACTTTTCAAATTTGTATGGCAGTGGCAGTGAAGATGAAAAATAAGGAGTATTGTCATTGCTAGAACAATCTCCTTGAAATGATCAAATGTGTAGCACTAATAAATACAAAAAATAAAATATCTAATAACACTTCTGGATTAGAAATTTTAATGTCCACTAATATTCTCTTCATAAATTTGTACAATGAGATGACAATTATGAGAAATTAAATGGCTAATTAGCCACAAATTAACAGCAGAAATGGATGTCAGCAATAAGCTTTAACAATATTTTTGTTTTGTATATGTAAATAAATTACAGAATTTCAATTTGTATAAGACTTATGTTTTCTGACACTGTAAGAACATTAAGTTGGAGAATGTATAGAAACATCCAAGTATTGGACACACCAGGAGAATATTCATAAAAAAAGAAAACAACAAACTACAAGAGAGGAGTTCTTCCATATATGGATAAAAAGTGTGAAGTCAAAGGCATATATAACTTACAAAGTTACACTTAGAATTTATTGATTTTTTTTTAGCACAATGGTAAACATGGGCCAGCTGTGCTGAGCCAACTACCAGTATTGAAATCCACTTTCTAATAGTGTTAACCCTCAGATTTACCAGTGAGCTACTATGGGGAGGGGAGTAATAGCATTAAACAATTTCAAATAAATCACTTGATAATTCTTCAGAAATGAGATAAGAAATAAACAAAACAATTACCTCTTCATTACAAAGGATGAAAATGTTTTATGAGGAAAATGATAAACAACCAGTAAGCAGTATATAAGGAGTTATTTGTTGCAGATAGAGAAAACTATTATAAACAGGTTTAACAGATAGTTTTGTAACTTTCACTTGAGTTGAATCTTTATTTTTACAGTTATCTGCTGTTTTCCTACATATGACCTATCTAACACAGCCACTTTTATTCAAAATTACTGTCTTAGTTCCTTTGTATGATTGTATAATACTTAAGTCAGTGTTTTCCACATTCAAAAAACCACTTTAGTCTTTCACTCAAAAGTTAAGTTTTTTTTTAAATGTATAGTAATAAAGAGAAAATAATGAAAAAAAATGCTTAAATGAGTTCTTACTGTTCTGAAGTCTCATAACTGAAATGTGCAACAGACTGAAAGGAGGAAAACATTATCACACTTTTTTGTTTTTATAAAAAAAGGCCAAAAATAAAATGGTATATTATCTTTTTCTAAATATGGTTCAGTTCACAAAAGAAATTAGTAATAACATTATGTGGTTTGTTTAAAAAATAATTCCAATGTTTGAAACAAAAATGATACTTAATAATACCCACGTTTGGAGAATACATTACAATTTATCAATGACTATTTTTCTCGATAAACAAAAAAAAGTTTCCTAAAGCTGTTGAAGAATCATTTGCTTTCATTTTTAAAGATTTGGATAACTTGTATTCAAAATAAAAGTTATTTTTCAAAAACTTTTCTTTTTCTTTTCTTTACAAACCTAAATGACAAAATCTGCAATTACCCAAAAAAAACATGGAAAACCAATTAGTTTGGATTGTTTCAAAATTTCTTATTAGTACATAAATAGCATAATTCTTCAGCCATTTTGGAGATAATCTTCTCTAACTCTGAGCAAAATTTAATAAGAATGCAAACATTAAGTTAATTTTTTAATTTATTCTAGACTCAATATTAGACAAAATATCATGAGCATACTTTGTGAAAATTATTTTTCATTATCTTACCATATTTAACTAAACAAGTTTCTAAATTTTGCATTTTTATTATTTTTATAATAATAACTACAATACATATGGAATAATACGAAATATAGTACTTGTCTGTGTCTACATTTTTTGCTGTCAGCTGTTAAAATTTAAGTACTCTTTAAAAATATTAATGGATACTACTACCCTAAATAATTTTAGTTACTTAAGTAATGTATTTAAGAATACAGAATAACAGCATACACAAAGCAACTGATGTCCTATAGGTAACATGATTTATCTTTTGAACAACAGCATAATAGCCTTAAAATTTAATTAAACTTTTCTACCCAAAGAAATTTTCAAACTGAAGATGAAATAGACAAGCAGCTTTTCAGTAAATAATGTAATACATCATTTGATAGATTAAAACACTGGCTTTTTGCTGGTTGTAAATAATACAGTACAAGGTATCAGAAGAAACTACTGACAATTTGTGAAAAATAGGATGCGAAAGGTAGGCTGGTCAAATTTTCTATCTTAAGAATCTATGAATGAATGAGATTGAAGGCTGTAAAAATTATGCTTTGTCTTAGTGATATTTTTCATAATGATTAATTTATATTAAACTCTGTACTTCAGAGATGGATAATAAGTACATTAAAGAAGGGACAAGACCTAGAAAACAAATGTCAGTTCTTTGATGGATTGTTTAGGCAGAGTATTTATGATGAAACTGTCCATTCTACAAAGTTTCATGTCACAATTCTCATACAAGTGGAGAATTAACAAAAAATTTCCTCACAAAATTATGAATACAAAACCTAAAAACTTGATTTATGACAACTTCATCTGTAAACAAAGATAATAAAGTAATTAAATTTAAAATGTAATTATAAAAAATTGTGAAATGCACACTTTAACCAAGTGAGACGGTTAATTTTCTTCTCTATAGTAAAAGTGTGATGGTGTATTTATCTTTGCCTATGGTTAAAATGTCATTCCCTTTGTCTACTAGTAAAATCATTATGGTACTATCTTCAAGTTTCTCAGAGTGGTGTTATAGTAGGATATGCATTTCCGAATTTTCTGAAGTAAAAAATATGGACTATTTTTTATTTTGAATTTTCCCCTTCTTTTGATATGCTATAAATTGTCTTCTATGATTCTAACTAGAGGTGTGGTGATGCAATGACAAGCATGTTATTGTGAAACTAAAGCATGATTATTTAAAAACATTGTACAATACAAGGTACAATTTATGTATCCTCACAAAATTTGGCAAGCATTCAGTAAACATCAAAAGTCTTTTGTACAAATAAAATCAGAATTGCTAACAAAATATTTTTGCTAAAATTTAATGATTCAATTAAAAAAGATGTGTATGGAATACTACATGTTATCTTCACTTCTTTCAAAGGCATTACAAGCAAATTGACATAACAAAACAGACAGATAAAACTTATTTTACTTCTCTTGCAGTTGCCATTTAGTTGAGCAAACCTGAGAATTTGGAAAAGCACTATAAAGTGCAAAGTACTTAAATAATGTTAGTTTAAAACATGGGAGCTAAAGCATAATCAATAATTTGACAGCAAGAAGAATGAAAGCTGTGGAGGCAAGTTATTTCTTTTTTCATGTTTACTTTTACTTATTATAAAAGTAATTAAAATCTAAAAATTGGGAATCTTTTTAGGTTAGTTAAGATTAGATTAGATTGGTATTAATATAATAAAAATCCTTCATGAGACATGCATGTGATTACCATGCAGACATTGCAATTTGATACAGCAATGCAAGTTGCAGGTGCCCCAAGTGACTTACAACTTATAATGATGTGGATAGTAGTTATACAGTTCAAAGGGCAATAAAACAAAATTTAATTATAAATAGATGTATACTGTTACATGCTTAAAGCTACTTAAAATAAACTAATGTAGTTTCACATTACAAATTAAGTCATTCCTGAAAGAAAAGAGGGTAATAGATTTATTTTTTGTTGTTGTTGGTCATGACATCTATCAAACTGGCTGATACTCTTTCAAGTTAATTAAGGGAAAATAGCATAAAATATAAAGTTAAAATTTTGACAACTGGCTACAGATTTGTGTACACCATTCAGCACAAGACTCTTATCTATTGTTCTAAAACCAAAGAGATTTGTTTATCTTTGAATTTCGTGTAAAGCTATTCAAGGGCTATCTGCGCTAGCCATCTCTAATTTAGCAGTGAAGGCAGCTAGTCATTACCACCCACCACTAACTCTTGGGCTACTCTTTTACCAACAAATAGTGGAATTTACCATCACATTATAATGCCCCCCATGGCTGAAAGGGCAAGCACGTTTGGTGCGATGGGGATTTGAATCTGCAACCATTGGATTATGAGTCGAATGCCTTAACTCACCTGGCCATGCCGGGTGAACCCAAGAGAGACATATCACTAGTATATAAATATTTAACAGGATACATGACTTGCCATAGCTGGATAGTGTTTGTTTTTGAGTGCATTTTTATATTATTTTCTTTTTCTTTTCAATTTTATTCATTCATTGGTAACAAGAGGTAGCATAAATGATTCAAACATATTTTGTTATAGTTGCAATAAATCTGTTGTAAAGAAACAAATGTAAAACATTACAGAATTCATCAAAAAACGTATTAGGCATATTTTTTACCGTTTATGTCAAACAGTTATGACAAGGTACTAACAGTAAAAAGAAATATTTGCCTTTTGTAATTACAGTTTCCTCCGATTCTGAACCTGATGTGAATAAAAATTATGGTAAGAATTTTTTCCAATCTGAAACGTCTGGTGAACTACAACTTTTCACACAACATGAACATAATAACTTAGTGGGAATTTAGTCTTCCAAAGAATTCTTCAGAGACATTTGAGTTAAAACTTAGTTTCTTCAGGGGCATGATATACTGGTATGGAAATTATGAGAAAGAGTTTATACCATACTTTTCACATGAAAGTTCAATGGTTTATTGTGACAATATTGCTGAATCAGTACCAACATTAGGAGCTGTAGTTTATTAACCGAATGATTCCTCCAAAAGAAGCATAAAAGGTGTTCTCCTTCACAATGGTAACATATATGAATCTGTATCACTCATTTGGTTCATTTGAAGGAAATGTATAAAAATCTCAAACTTCTTAATATGGTCAAATAAACAAGCATGGTTGGCTACTTTGTGGAGACTTAAAAGTCCTTTGTATGTTGCTGGGTCCACAACCTGGTTAAACAAGGCTTCCATATTTTTTGTGCAAATGGGTCAGCAGAGCACGAAATAAGCACTGGATAAATAAGCAACGGCAACGCAGAGCCAGCCTGATACCAGCCCCAAAAAACTTTAATGGAAAAATTTGGTTAATAAAGCCATTATTTCCACTTCACATAAAACTGGGCTTGATAAACAGTTTGTAAAAGTGTTAGAGAAAATGTTTCAAGTATCTATGTAAGTAATTCCCAGCTCTTTAAGAACTAAAAATTAAAAAAGATTTTTGTTGGGCCTCAAATTAGGTAAGTTGATTGATTGATTGATTTAGTGTTTTATGGCACAAAGCAGCGAGGCTATCTGCGCCAGACATTTGGTAAAAATGTAAAAAATAAAATAAATGTAGTAATAGACATAAATGGAAATGAAGGTAAAACAAAAAAGTATAAAACCAATGTTGACACCTAGTCTATAATGTTAAGATAGAAGGCAGAGTATAAGAAGTTGTAAGGTATTTACTCTAGCAAAAAGGTAATGATCATAACCCGCCAGGAAAACTAACAGGTAAGTTCAAGAGCCACCGTCAATCACCTGAAGTTGGCCTTTCCAGTCCTGGTTCCAGGTTATGTGTCATAGCAGCTATTATCAAAATGTAAAAGAATAAAAGTTCTAAAAGACACTCCGCAAAATCGTAATAATGAGTAGCCAAATGTCCAGTAAAAAGATAAAAGTCAAGTAAATGGAGTAAAATTTGTAAAAGTAATTGAAGATAAAAGCAAAACGGCAATTTAAACAGAAAATGGCGTAAAAACCAATGTTGACATCCAGTCTGCAAAGTTGTAAAGGACTTCCTGTAGCAGAATGGTAATGATCATAACCCGCCAGGAAGACTAACAGGTATGTTCAAGAAATACCGTCAGTCACCTGAAGTTAGTCTTTCCAGTCCTGGTTCCGGGTTATGAGTCAATATGGCCAGTACTAAAAAGTTAAGTAGTAAAAGTGTGAAATGATATTCAGCAAAAGTATAATAACAACTCACCAGGACGACTAACGAGTAGTTCAAACGGATAGTTCAAACAGTAGCGTTAGTCACCTGAAGTTGGCCTTTCCAGTCCTGGTGTCGAGTTATTTAATGTTCTGGCCATTGTCCAATGTCAAATTGAAGGAGAGAGATTAAAACTGTAAAAGAGGAACCACAATTAAAAAGGTGTAATGAATAAATATGCAACACTTAAATGAGATTAAAAAGATTAATGGCCATTAAAAAATTAAAAACATTATCAAGGTGGACAGAGTCACCATCACCAATAACTCTGTCCAATGTTACAGACTGACCCTGGGAAAAAATATGTTAAAAATATTGCCGTCGTTGAGAATTGTAACGATGGCAAGAAAGTAAAACGTGGCTGATAGTGATTTGAGTGTTACACAAACTACACATTGGTGCATCAGTTTCAGATAAAAGAAAATGATGAGTTAAAAAACTGTGACCAATGCGTAGCCTAGTGAGAACAAATTCCTCCTTCCGAACTTTACGGAAGATAGATGGCCAAAGTCCAATTTTGGGTTTGATTTGAAAAAGTTTGTTGTCACGTTGCTCACTCCAAGTGGACTGCCAGCTGGCATGGAGCCGAGCCTTGAAGACAACACCATAGTCCATGTACGGAATAGGCATAGGAGTGATAGTGTTGAAGCAGACATATTTAGCTGCCATGTCTGCAAGCTCATTCCCTCGAATACCAACATGGCCTGGTATCCAGAAAAACTGGATTGAAGTAGCTGCTAATGAGAAATGGCCCAGTCGGTTTCGAATATCAGCGAGAATAGGATGTGAGCTAACGTGTAGCGATTCCAAGGCCTGTATAGAACTAAGTGAGTCAGTATAAATAGTGCAGTTGGAATACTTCTCAGCTGCAATATGATCCAGGGCAAGAGATATGGCATACAGTTCAGCAGTGAACACAGAACCTGTAGAGGGGTTTCTACATGCAACTACCAAACCGCAGCAAACCATAGCAGAGCCCACTGAATTACCTGATTTGGAACCATCTGTATAAATGCGAACGGAATGATTGTTTGAAAGATGTTCATTAAATAAAAGACGGTACTTGCAGTCTGGAGTATCTGCCTTTTTTCAGATGACTGAAAGAAAGGTCACATTTGAGGGCTGTAATAAGCCATGGTGGGATGGGCTGACCTGTGGAATCTACAATGTTATCCAAGGACAGACCCAATTCATCCAATTGTGCCCGGATGCGAAGGCCAAACGGAGCAATGGCAGATCGTCTGTTCTGAAAAAGTAAGGTCCACCGAGGAAGGAAAACACATCCTGAACATGCTTTGTTAAGGAACGAAGTTTCGAAGAATATAGTAAAGATAGTTGCAAACGGCAAAGGTGCAGAGAAGGTTCATGAGATTCAATGTATATACTTTGAACTGGAGAGGTACGGAAAGCCCCAGTACAGAGTCGAAGTCCTTAGTGATGAATGGGATCCAGCATCTTTAAGGCCGAGGGTCTGGCAGAGCCATAGACCATTGATCCATAATCGAGTTTCGATCTAATAAGAGCACGATATACCTTTAACATTGAACATCGATCTGTTCCCCCAACTGGTAGAAGAGAGAACACGGAGGATGTTCAGTGCTCTAGTGCATTTGACCCGAAGCTGCTTTAAGTGTGGTATAAAGGTCAGTTTACGATCAAAGATAAGCCCCAAGAACTTGGTCTCCGGGACCACTGGCAGCAAAACTTCACCGATATGAAGTTCAGGATCAGGGTGAATACCCTGTCGACGGCAAAAGTGCATGCATACAGTTTTGGAGAGAGAGAAATCAAAGCCGTTCGCCAGAGTCCACTTCCGTACACAATTGAGGGCAGTTTGTAGTTGCTGCTCAATATATCTCATGTTTGACGACTGACATGAGATGTGAAAGTCGTCGACATACAGCCCATTCGCAACAGTGAGAGGGAGTTGTTCAGTGATGGCATTTATCTTTATACTGAAGAGTGTAACACTCAATACACAGCCTTGAGGGACTCCAAGTTCCTGTACAAAAGAACGGGAAAGTGTCGAACCCACACGAACTTGGAATCTCTTGTCCATTAAAAATTTTTTAATAAACATGGGTAGATGGCCACGTAACCCATATGTATGGAGGTCTCGCAAAACACCATACTTCCATGTTGTGTCATAAGCCTTTTCAATGTCAGAGAATATTGATACAAGATGTTGGCGGTTGAGAAAGGCTTCTCTGATAGATGTTTCAAGACGAATTAGGTGGTCTGTGGTGGAGTGCTGTCGACGGAACCCACACTGGGTGGGCGATAGGAGGTTGTTTGATTCAAGGAACCAAACAAGATGAGCATTAACCATCCTTTCTAATGTCTTACAGAGACAGCTCGTCAAAGCAATTGGACGGTAGTTTGAAGAAATCTTGGGATCTTTCTCTGGCTTAGAGAAAGGTAAAATAATAGCCTGGTGCCAGGCATCAGGAAAAACATTCTCCTGCCAGATCCGGTTGAAAAAAATCAGAAGGACATCAAGAGAAGCAGGAGATAGATGGTGCAGCATGTCATAATGAATATCATCAAATCCAACAGACGTACTGGCAGACCGATGAAGGGCCATTTTTAGTTCCACCAGGGTAAAGGGACAATTATAGTCAAAGAAACAGTCAGTTCGAAAGGAAAGAGGTGATCGCTCTGCCCGAGTCTTGATGGCCAGGAAGGTGGAGGAACAAGCAGAAGTGCTAGATACCTGGCAAAAGCTTTCACCTAGAGTGTTAGCGATGTTCCAAACATCAGTCACCTCCTGACCATCAGAGAGTAAGATCGAGAGAGGGATAGAATTGTAGTGTCCATTAACCTTTCGAATCCTGTCCCATATGATCTTGGAACTGGTGGTAGAAGATATGCTGGTTGTGAACTTAATCCAAGATTGCTTCTGGCTTTGACGCCTTACCCACCATCATGTGCACGGGCCCTTTGGAAAGCAACCCGGTTTGAAAGTGTGGGATATCTACGACAAGTATCCCAGGCCCGCTTTTGAGCCTTCCGTGCTAAGTGGCAAGCAGGATTCCACCACGGACGAAAATATCGAGGTTTTAGGAATACACTGAGCAGCTGCATGTGTAATACAGTCAGTTACCGCTGCTACACAGTCGTCTATTGATGGCTGATTTACGATGGCAGGATCACGTTCTGCGAGAGCAGTGAAAGTGGACCAGTCTGCCTGATCCAGCTTCCACCGGGGCATGCGGGTAGGGTGGCATTGACCACGGCCAGTCTCTCTCAAAAGGATTGGAAAATGATCATTGCATAGTGGATTACTGTCAACCCTCCATGAAAAATGGGAGAATAATGAAGGGGAGCAAACTGAGAGATCAATAGCGGTAAAGGACTGACTAGGTGCATGAAAGTAAGTGGAAGAACCAGTATTGAAAAGAGAAAGATTGTGATCAGAGAGCATCTGCTCTACAGATTGGCCCCTCCCATCAATAATAGCACTTCCCCAGAGGGGATGATGTCCATTAAAATCCCCTAGGATTAGAAATGGAGACGGCAATTGTTCAACGAGAGCATCAAGATCTGATTGATCATATGTCTCTCCAGGGGACAGGTACAGAGAACAAAGAGTGATGGTATGACCCAAGGAAACACGGATGGCTACAACCTCCAAGGGTGTGTTGAGTGACAAAGACAGGGTGGGCACGTGTTGATCAACCAACAGTGCCACCCCCTCCAGGTACTCGACCATCACACAACCTGTCATTTCTGTACAGAGAAAACTGCTGAATGGAGACAGTATCAACAGTTTCGAGAAATGTTTCTTGTAAAGAAAGACAAACAGGATGGTAGGAAGCAATCAGCGTTTTGATATCATCCAGATTAGAATGTAAACCTCGACAGTTCCATTGTATCAAGGTGGCCATTTTTAAGAACGGGTAGGTGAAGTGGCTGGAGAACCCTTCGGTTTACGACCATGTCTTTTTTCTTTACTGTCTTTAGTCGGAGGAGGTCTATCAACCTCCATGAATCCTGCTCTGGGTCGGGTGGGCAGGTTTTTGTTATTGGAAGGGGAATCCAGTGACTGAGGACGTGAACGAATAATTGTTTTGTCTCTTGTGGTGGGAGAAAAAGATGTATCAGAAGAAATGCCTGTATTTGAAACTGAAGGACGTGGATCTTGAGGTTTGTTGGAAGATATGGGAGGAACAGAGATGGGTGTGGAAGTCAATTCATCAACCTTTTTAACCACGGAGGTCAAAAGGCTTTTCATTTGTTTTGAAAACGATTCTCTTGGAGGCACAGAGAGATCTGTCTGCACTCCCACTGCAGCAGCATATGTCCGAGATGGAGTTGTGGACAGCAATTTCCGAGCCTCAGGATAACTAATGTTATGTGTAATTTTCAAACGCTGCACCTCTTTTTCCTCCAACCATTTTGGGCAAGAATGAAAGTAAGAGGGGGTGAGAACCATTGCAGTTTACGCAATGTGGGTTCTTGTCACAGTCATAGGCATCGTGGTCCTTGCCTCCACAACGAGCACATGTCGGGGAACCACGACAAGATGTCTTTGAGTGGCCGAATCTCTGAGATTGGAAACATTGAAGAGGGTTTGGTATGTATGGCCAAACCCTGCAAATGAGATAACCTGCCTTGATGGTGGCAGGTGCATGTGGTGAAGTAAATGTTAAAACGAGGGTATTTGTTGGCAGTGTAACTCCATCTTTGCGAGTGGAGATGCCTCACTGCAGAAACTCCTTGAGTGGAGAGACCAGCGAGAATCTCTGACTGGGAGCGTTCTTCAAATCCCTTTCAACAATAACTCCTCGTGAAGAATTCAAGGTAGCATGGGGTGTAACCTCAATAGGTATATCCCCAATTGCCTTTGAATTCAAGAGGAGTTCACTGTGTTGGGATGTGGATGTTTCAACCAATATGTCACCAGATCGAAGTTTCTTTACTGACTTTGGAGAGCCAGCAAGACCCTCTAGTCCCTTTTGAATAAAAAAAGGGGACATTTGCCCTAAAGGTTTTCGAAGAGAATGTAATATAAGAAAATGAGGTGCGTGTGTTACTGATGTTGAAGATTGCTGTTCTGAGTATTCAAGATGTGGTCGCTACCCATTGACTGTTTTTTACAATTTTATTTAAATTTTTTAGAGGATCCATAGGAAAAGAAAAATTTTGGTACCCACTGACCCCACCCACCATGGAGCCCTACAAGGGGCCTTTACTACAAAGTCACGCAAGGACAATGCAGCAACGCCAGGGTTTCGTGAGCACTATACCCAAACACCAGCATCAGGCACAATGTCCACAACACCCGTTGAGAACTTCCAACACTGGTCCTTGGTTGACTCTAGCCCAAGTGGACCAGCCGATTGACCCAAGGGGGGCTACCCAAAGGCCGCCCGTCTACAGGAATTCGAGGCCAAAGTGGTGTGTTAGGGTTGGACCCCTCAACCACCAGGATCCTCTCCTCCCCTTCACGGGTCGCCACGCACGGCAAACATGTGGGTGGATGTTTAGATCCCAGAGAAGGTAACCAGATAGAACAGAACCTTCCCTGGGAGGTCCCCTCACCACATACAGGAATCCACACCGAGGGGCATTAGGAAAGTGACTCATATGTAGAGTTCAAAAAGAAGTGTGGATTGCCCATAAAGGTGTTATTGACAAGTTTCCAGGAAACAACAAGAATCCAAATTACAAAAATACTGTTGATAACATGCTCAATAAATTAAAAAAGCTAGGTTGTGTATGAGCTTCAAAGTTCATTTATTACACTGACAGATTGACCATTTCCCTGAATATCTCAGTGCCATAGTGTAGAACATGGGGAAAGGTTCAAGACATCATGGAAATGGAGAGGAGGTATCTGGGAAGGCTGAACATTGGCACAATGACCATCAGTGCTGGTTATTAAAAGATGCTCCAGACCCAGTACATATGAGAAAGAGCACGACTCATAGTTTTGAGACTAAGAGACAAATTTCACAAAACAAAAAAAGTTGAATGAGGATGCATGCTTGTTTGACTTAAATACTCTACCATTTTCTTCAACTTGTTCGTATATTTATTGACAGAAATGAAAAATGTTCATTTTGGTAAATGAAATAATACTTTGTTTCAATCAGTTAATAATATTTTTACATATAAGAAAGACAAAAACTCGTACTTAGATCAAAGGGACTATTTGTGTTCCACTCATCACGGGTAC
Organism: Tachypleus tridentatus; assembly: GCF_004210375.1. Lineage (NCBI taxonomy): Eukaryota > Metazoa > Arthropoda > Merostomata > Xiphosura > Limulidae > Tachypleus > Tachypleus tridentatus. Next base: position 11,889,694 of record NC_134832.1, on the reverse strand, counting down.
TGAAACTTGGCTTGTAGCATTGTAAGTTTGCACACATACTGCTGTGCTACTTTGGAAGGGAGGAGGGGCAGACAAAATATTATGTTCAAAATCTGCATAGTTGAATTATGGAAAAACTCATTATTAAGAATAATTTTCAGAAGTTAAAATTCAAGGGCTTAATGAATTAGAATAACCATAAATATACATCAACAAAACCTGCTTTTTGAGCTATAATGGAAATAATAGTTAGAAGGATGTCCCACTGAATTTAAACCACTTTATTACAAGGAAAAATTGGTAAGTTTATTGTTTTTCCAGTCACAAGGTCATACTAATTAATTCTTGAAATATCTAAACACTAAATAACTAAACAAAGTTTACAGTCAGGTTTACAACTTTTGGATACTTTGATATATTACCAGCAAGAAGATACTAAAGTGACTTTAGTCCCATACGAGCAAAATAGCTTGGATTAAGACAATAAGGATAAATTGACCTGCCTAAATGACACCAAAACTTTTAGATACATCTATTTATCCTGTAATACATTTTATCCAAAGTGGTTTTCATATTTGTGTGTATCATACCGTTTTTTCAGCATTTTATGCTATTCTGAATTTTGTTTCTACAGCATTTAAAGTTAACAAACTGTTCTCATGAATGTTGATCATAGGATTGTAAGTTTTTTTTCTACACATAAGGAAGTAACTAAACCAACAAATTTGTTGAAATATAATAAACTTTCCAACAGATAATAATATCAGTGAAATGCTAAACAAACTATCCACCACTACAGTTATTTGGTTTTATATGCCTAAAGCCAACAGAATAATTTTGAAGTTTTATTTTAAGGATGTTACATCTCAAGTGTGTGCAGTTATTTCCTTGTTCTGGCTGTGAGAATTAATATACAGGCTCCATTACTATTTTGTTGCTTTTTTTTTTTCATTCTTTTAATCAAATAATATACTTACGGCAAATCTAGGAACTTGTGAAATATGACATGTATATAACAAAATAAAATATTGCTGTTACAAACAACAACATTCTGGTTAAGTTAGCAGATAATATATAGTAGTTTCAAGAAAATCTGGCAACTGTCAAATTAATGCCCATCTTAAATTAACAATCAAAGATGGCTCAAGGTAGATTAAAAAAACCCACCATAAAATTTTATACAGAAAAAAACAAAAAACTCTTGTATGACTTCCCATACCTGGATACAAGTCAGAAAAAATGCTCCATATTAACTTTTGGAAAACTATTTCTGATTTTTCCAACACATTTCTTCAAAAAATAAACTTGAAAGGTTGGGATTTTTACTTTTGTAGGAAGTATTTTATTTATTTTAGATGAAATAAATAAGAAAATATAGAAATTTCACATTAACTGTTGGTTTTATATTGCTCATAGAAATTTACATAACTACTTTCGAGTTATAATAGTTTTAAAATTTTTGCATCAAGAACTGTAAACAGTAAACGTTGAAATGACATTTTTTTCCCAATTTCTTGTTCCTTAAAATGTCTAATATTTAAATATTTGAAACCTAGTTTTTTTTGAGCTAGATTATTTGACTTTTAAGTACTGTAGAAAAAAGAATTTAAGCTCTTTTTGAGATGATTCTCAGGCAAGCATCACCATGAAGCGAGTTGACTTTTTACTGTGTAATCATATTCTGTTATTTATAACACACAGAGTTAGTTTTGAAAATAGCTAACAATTACATTTATATCAGAAAGAACTGGAAACATTTCTTATTTAATGTGGGCAATAATTTTTCTTATTTATTCAAAACAACTTGTAAGCATATGCATTCAAATTTTATAATTTATGCAAGAAATTTGCTTAATTTTGTGTGTATATTTTCTCCTTCCTAAATTTCTCTTCCTACAAGCAAATTCTTTGATTCTATAAAATAACACTCAGAAGAGTTCACCCTCATAAAAGAAAAACCTATCAGAACACTATTTCATCTAAAAAAGATTTCAGAAACAAAAACCAATTTGGCATAATTTTTTATTCAACAAAAATACTGATTTTTTTTCAAAAAAATAAATGCAGAGATAGTTTTAGAAACAAAAGCAATGAATACAGCTAAATATGAGAAAAATGTAAAATTTATGTAACTCAATAGCCTATACTGGATCCTCCATTACCTGAAAATGATGATACAATGAAGAAAGTGATTCAAATAATTATATTAATTATGATGATTTACTGAGAAGGCCTCCTGTATTTAGTTGAACATTTATGGATATGACTGTTTTCAGAGGACCTAAGACACATATAATGAATGATTATTCAAAAAATCTCAGAAAGTGGAGAATTTATTATGATTATATTAACAAAAATTGGATAATGATGAAGTTATTGAAAGAAGTAGGTTAGTTTATTTTTATGACATTCAACAAAATATTTTTTGTTGCAAGTTAGTCAATAAAAAAATGTTTAAACTATAAATGGATTCACTGATCGGATTCATATTTGTTGTACATTGTAATGATGTGAAAATTTGCAAGATGATTTTTTTTATATTTTGAAAAATGGAAACAGCTTGCCACATAACCTTAATATGACAACATAATAGTTAAATTTTTCCAATTTCATTTCAAAAAGGAAACAAAACATTAAGATATTCTTCTCAAAATTTTTTTTCAATTATTTTGATGATGAAATCCAATAACATGCAATTTTTTGGATCTTCTGATAAACTTTATTTGAAAAATAAAGATAAATCCTTAAACACCGTTGAACTGCAAGCTGAACATGATGATTTGATGAAAAAACATTAGAGCAGATTCACAAAAACCTTTTTTTGTTGGAAACAATATTCAAAATTAAATAATGAACTTGATTGGAAAAGCAGTGAAAACCAAAAAAATGGTATGTACTTTGCCAGTATCACTGACTGCACTCCAGATAAAAGATCACTATATAAACCAGCGATGATTAAAACTGACAAAAAATTCATAGAATTAATTTATATAAATGATACTACTGCAGCTAAAATGAATAATAAAATTACTAAAAACTAGAAAAAGCACCCAGCACATGTGATGTGCATTGGCACAGTATAGTATATATAAAGTCCATAAACACAGATCCTTGGACTGGGTGCCACAATGATTGTCTCTGTGTGTCTGTCTCTGTGCGTGCGTGCGTCTGTCTGTGTGCGTGCGTGCGTCTGTCTGTGTGCGTGCGTGCGTCTGTCTGTCTGTCTGTCTGTCTGTCTGTCTGTCTGTCTGTCTGTCTGTCTCTGTGTGCGTGTGTGTGCATGTGCGTGTGTGCGTGCACGTCTGTCTGTGTGTCTGTCTGTCTGTCTGCGTGTGTGCGTGTTTGTTTCCAATGTAGAATTTTCAAAGAACCATCATCAGACAATGATGGGTGAGAAAATGGTGGTGATGCAACACCTGAAGTACAGCTAATGTTCAACAACATTGAAATGAGCCAAAAGGTGATGGAGGATGATTTACACGAAAGATTCTGGAATACAGTTATTCAAACTTGGAAGAGTGGTAAACTTGTGGCATGTGTAAAGAGAAAACCTGCACAAAAAGGGCAGAGCACTGAACAAGAATAGCCAGCTTTGCAAGAAGACAAAGTACTGTATTAGAATTTGACAGTTTTAGAATTCTGGTGGAAATTTCAAAATCTCTTTCAAGAAAAAAAAAAAAAAGCTTAAAAATGTATTAATGCTCATCAACATGTACATTTAAGTTAACCTATGCTTAGTAAGAACAACTTATAGGAGGAGATGCATTATATGCATAATTGCTTTCAAAATTCTATTATTAGAAAAGCATATTTAATAAATTTACTTGAATAATTTAAATTCAATATTCAATTTCCCAATAAATAAAGCAACAATAAATTTTATTTCCAAGTCAACAGTATACATACACTACAAGGTAAATACAAACAAATATTCACTATGTTCCCCAAATTATCAAACAAACAAGTCTTCACTTACGAGGTCTGTTCAAAAAATACGCGGACTGACGTTATAAAACAAAATGTACTTTATTTAGAAGTTACAGGTCTGGGACTCCTTCAAAGTACTCTCCTCCCCAACGCACACACTTATCCCAACGGTGTTTCCACTTGTTTAAACAGTCCTGGTATGCTTCTTTTGTAATGTCCTCCAGCTCCTTCATCACATTTGCCTTAATCTAGGGAATCGTCTCAAATCTTCTTCCTTTCAAGGGTCTTTTGAGTTTGGGGAACAAGAAAAAATCGCAAGGAGCAAGGTCAGGTGAGTAGGGTGTGGGGAAGAACAGTGATCGAGTGTTTGGCCAAAAACTCACGAGTTCTGAGGAACAAATTTCGCAGCAACGCGGTGCATCTTCAATTTTTCGGTCAAAATCTCGTAACAAGATCCAACTGGTATCCCACACTCTTTAGCAAGCTCCCTGACAGTCAGACGTCGATTTGCCCGCACCAGGGCGTTGATTTTGTCGACGTGTGGGTCGTCAGTTAACGTGGAAGGACGTCCAGGACGCTCATCATCTTCAATGGACTGTTGACCATTCTTAAAACGTTCATGCCACTTGAAACATGCCGTACACTTCATAGCAACATCATCGTAGGCCGTGTTAAGCATAGCAAAAGTTTCAGTTGCAGATTTTCCAAGTTTAACACAAAATTTCACAGCAAGTCGTTGCTCCTTCAGGTCATTCATTCTGAAATCCACCAAACGAAAAAATCGCACTTCACTTAAAATCGCGTAGCTAATACACAATTAAAGATATCTGCAATCGGGAAATGGCGTCGTAATCAGCTGATCTGTGCGAACCTAGCAACACCAAGCGGATTCCCATGGAATCAACTGGAGCCGCGCAATTCAAACAGTCCGCATATTTTTTTTGAACAGCCCTCGTATACTAAGAGAAATCAAAATTAACTAAAATACTTTTGTTACTTACCACAAGCAATCAAAGTTCGGTGTGGTACTAAGTTTATTGTTGTTCTACTCTAATCTCTCATTACTTAAAACAGTACCACTGAACAAACGATCCTTTAACTAATGATAATTCTTAAGTAAAATTATATTATGAACAATTTCAATACAGTGACAAATCCAATGAGCAGCAATTTAAAAAAAATATTTTGTTGTTGTTGTAAAACTCTGAAGATTCAACTCTTGCATAAACATATGGACACATTTTGACATTTAGACGATAACTTACCCATCTTCACCAGTACTGGCAAACCTGCTAACTCTCTCTGGTTTATCCAACTTGTTTGCTCTATCAGCAGGAACTTAAATATACAAAATAACAAATTGCAGACTATTCAAACAACAATGCTGACAGTAAGCAAAATACTGTAATATAGAAAAAAAAATCATAAAACAAATAGCATTAATTTTACAGAACAAAATAACAAACTCAAATTTCATTTTAATGGCACCGAATGTACGTCTTAAGCAATACAATACAGACAAACTCACACAAAAAATCCTAACATGATAAGGTAAAATAAAATACATCAAATGACAGTGAAATAATATGGACCAATCTAATAAAGGCATGTGTTTGTGTGTGTTTTCTTATAGCATAGCCACATGGGGCTATCTGCTGAGCCCACCGAGGGGAATCGAACCCCTGATTTTGGTGTTGTAAATCCTGAGACATGCCACTGTACTAGCAGGGTGCTCCAATCTAATAAAGAAAAGAACATATCTCATTGCTTACCAATTACTTTATATGTTGGGCCACTTCAGATAATAAGTTTGTTTATTTTTGAGTATTATAACAGTTGAGAGTGCAATCATAATGCAGGCCATAAATCAGACTACCAAAAGCCTAATGCAAATGGTGAATTGTCTATAAGGGACAACTGACATAAATCAATTAACACTGAAGTTATAAACAATGCGATACAGATGACAATAACACAGCACTAAAACTATATAAACAATGTAACAGAAACAGTATAGAAAAATGTAATAATAACATATGCATACAAGTAATACTAAAACAACAGAAAATAGTGAAATAAAAACAATGGGTATACATCAAGTAACAATGAAATAATACACCAACATAAAACAGACATAAGCACATACCAAGTAAGAAATTAAACAAGTTAAGCAAAACCTAATACAGAGAAAAATGTACAAATTGACACTCAAACAAGAAAAGACAATATAAAAAAAATAAAGATGAAAGTACATACTATCTGAAATTAAAAGGAATGTGGTAATACATTCACCAGCACAGACCAATCAAAAGTGAAATGATAAACAATGCAGACATTAACATTTGCCAAATTAATTACTATGGTGTGATAAAGAAAATATACAGAACACTGCTATAGCAAAATCAGTTTCTACTAAAACTGAAACTTTTTTTTTATAAATAACAATCAACTAAAAAACATTACTTATGCCATATTAGTGCTTTTTTAAATAAATATGTTCATAATGGATGTTATATTTCAGCCTTAGGGATGAAAGTAATAATAAACAATGGAATAAACACATATTTGAGAAAATGTCTCACATGTACATCAATAATCATTTAGCTTATATAACAAAATATTAGAAAGAAAATGTTTCATAAATACAACAGAAAAATAAGCTATAAACAATTATTTTAACCTTTTCATTACAGGTTAGGTGAATCCTTCCAGCTCATAACAACAAAAGTATCCATAAAAGTAATTATTCTATGATATTTGATAATGTATGTATATCTTTACAAAATTTTTCAGGTTATTGGTAAAGATTATAAGGTCTTCATACACAAAATATTAGGCTTTTAAATTATGTATTAAGATTTTTATCTAAAGATTTTCTTGTAAAGTTTTTTCTCGCAGAATGTTGACTATCCAACATGCAGAGTAATTTCATTTTAAGATCAAAAATACTTTTATGCATCAGAAAAATTTTAAATTTCACATGTGAAATCTTTATAACTACCCCATAATTATCAAATATTCTTTTAAGGAAAAAGTTTTATTTTTACTATAGAATTAGAATCTCAGTATGCATTTCGTAGATTTGACTAATCTCGTAAACACCTTACGTTATGGATTTACATATATTTATTATTTTTATTATAATGATCTTTCAGCCATTGCTGGATAATTTGATAGAAATTACAATGATATGCAGCACGTGCACTCATGTTACCATATCCAAGATTATAAGACTGACTTTTACAAAGTGGCCTGTCTTGGCTGTGCTTTAGTGGACTTTATTTTGTAAGATACAGTTACATCTCAGTTATAATACATTTTATATATGTATATTCATTATTACTATTTACAAAAAAGTTTTTAAAATTATTTTTCTTGAAACAAAAAACAGTAAATAAAGAAATAAAGCAAACAATTATCTCTTCTAGTTGTGATCTTTGTAATTGGTTGCTAAACCTTAGAATGTGAAATAAAATAATTCTTTATGTTTTATATATACATTAGAATAACCAAAAAAAATCACAAATTATACCAATATCACAGAACTCTATTATAATTTATCAAGTTTAATAACTAGGCAGTATTTGGGTCTAAAAAATATGAAACTTTGAACAGGCTAAAGACTCATCCTATCACCATGATGGTTCCTCTTGAAAGAGAGAGAGAAACTGTCATTATATTTGAAAGTGGCTAAGAAAACCACTTGTGGGACATTCTCCACCTTCAACTGGTTATTCACTTCGTATAAAGGATTAAGTGCATACAAAGAACTGTTTTCAAAAATCATAGGAAGTGACCAGGACCATCATGTCTGATTCAGTACTTAGCAATATTTCAGCATGTAGAAAAAATAGAAGGGTTTTATTATACATTTTAGTTTTGTACAAATTAAGAACTCAAGATACTGATATTTAAAAATTATCTATACTTTGGTATTTTGACATCTGATTTGAAAAAGTGCTGTATTCAAAATTCCACATGACACACACAAAAATCAATTATAAGGTACATTTTTGTATACTTACTTTTTAATTAAGAAATTAAATAATGCATATAAAAATTTGAATTGTAATATACAGTTTGACACCAAACTTGTCACAAATTAATAAAATTTTGAATACAAATAAAAAAACAGTGACACTGCCTTTAACTTGTTGCAATAGTGTTAAAAGATGTAGTTGCATAAGGATGATTAATCAATCTTTGTAAGCTCATTCTCTTTATATGCCGGTGAAGACGAAAGAAAGAAATTACATGGCAAAACTTTAGTAAAGTAACATTTATAAAAATTCTCAGAACAACCCTATTTACTTTAAACAGTTATAGAATACAATACAATGTACTATAGGTAGCAACATTCATTAACCATATAGTACTGAAAATAGTGATATTAATAATACAGACATTAGACATATACAAAAAATATTTTATCAGATATCACCACATTCTGAGACAAATGAAAAAATTGTGAAACAAAGGCAGAACCAGTTTGACAGTAAACATATGAACTTACATTGGAAATATGGATAACAATAATTACTGAATATATTAAAATAATCCAAATAATACTAAAAACATATACATGAATGCTATAAATAACTTATTGAAACCACCAAATTTATGTTGAAAGAACAATGTTACAGATGCTAAGGTTATATTGCTAAAACTGAATATCAATCTAACATAGAACAAAAACAAATGAAAAATGTAGTCAATGCATAAATGAACCATCTTATGCACTAAATAGAAATACACTACAATCATCTGACAATGAAAACATGGGAATTATGATTCACACAGTCTATTTAAAAAATTCCAGGACCAAGCATTTTTCTTTAACTAAATTGTTACACTTTCAAGAACATAATATAAAAACTTCAACAGAATGAACTATACCAAAATTAAGTGACTAATACGAGCTAAAACTTCTCTAGCATGTAAATAAAACCAAATATTTACTGAACACATTGCTTAAACTTGCCAACAGGACAAATCAACCTGTACCCAATTGTAAGATGAACACAAATAACATGCCACTACATCTATCAAACAAATATTCACACTTATATTACTGAGACCAATCTCATATCACTGCACGTATTATCAATGTTGTGTATCTCGTTTTCCCACAAAATTGTAATCCATTATTTTCAAACATTTTCTCAATTTATTTCTATAATTCCACAGTATCATGATTAGTATTGTCAGTTGTATTTGCATTTCTTTATATATATATATAGGCAATAACCATCAAAGGACTTGAGTAACAAATACTATTCATTATTTTTAAGTGTTTCTATTGAACATAAAATTAGGGGAATACCATAACATCCATATTCTTTATCCAAGGAATAACTTTGGTTTTTGCTTTCCACCATATGAATCTCCAACTTATTTTATTTAACAATATCATGCCAACAAATGCCATAGAACACTTGTTTGCTTGCAAATGGAGGTACATAATTCAAAGCCTGTTAATGACTACTGTTGCCAAGTAATGTATTTTTCATTTCACAAATCACATTTTCTAGAGATAGTTTTTTTACTAAACTGAGAAAAACACAATGATATACGATTTCTTAGTAATAAAAATGGATGATGAAAGACTAATAGAATTAAGATTTAAGGATTTTTCCAAGACAAAAGTAACTGAATTTACCAGAACCTTCCAATAAAAATATACATAAATATAATGTACCAGACATTAAGAACAACAAGAATTTGCTTGTGCTGTTCTGGCTAATCATATTAACAGTTAGTTTAATTCAGAAGGCTTATATTTTCCTTATCTATGATTCATAACCCATTATTTTTATTATTCTATTTGATTACATATATACATTTTTTATTATTATTATTATAATATAAATCAAACCTAAAGTGCTACAGTAGACAGATCAGGTATCAGGTCTTGCACTAGGGTCTACGCATTAAGTGATATTGAAAATTACATTTTTGATATTTTTCAAACTCCACAGTAATTATTATATAATATGAAAAAAATGAGTAATTAATTACTACTTAGAAATAAATGGTTGTATAGGATACTAACCATGATAACTGATATACAAACATCACAAACTTATTATAAGTATATAGATGATTTCAGCATTAATTGCCCTCTTTTTCATAAATGACAAATTAAATTGTAGGTTGAAGACAAAATTTTAATATAGTTATGGGTTAAATAAGGTATTTTCTCAACATTTTCAGGATCACCAGAATTCTTTGTAATTATATTAACAATATTTATTTGCAAGCACTTATAAAAAAAATTTTAATTCTGTTAGCAACATACAAAATCTTCACCCAAATATTTTTACTCCCCAATCGGATAATAAAATTAGCACTAAAAAGGATAAAAAGGAAGAGACATAATTTCAGTGTTCAATACATACTTATGAATTCCATTTTCCATTCACAGGTCTTGTGTTTTCAGACTATGCAGCAGTGATAAAAGTTTTACTCAACATACTGTAGGATTCAGTGATGATGAGAAAACCCACTTGTAGAGAAAAATATATGTAAAAACAACTGGTTTGGGTAGAGAAATTTTTTTATATAGAGGAGCAAACAACATTTCAACCTTCTTCAGTCATTGTCGAAATGTTGTTTGCTCCTCTGCATAAAAAATTTTCTCCACCCAAACCAGCTGTTTTTACATATATACTGTAGAATTATCTATTTTTTTCTCCAAAAATAGATAATATATATAAGAATGCAATCTATAGAGTTTTCAATTAAGTCAAATTAATCCCAAAAAGAATACAAGTTTAAGAATATTTTGTCTAAAGAAAGAATACAATTTTGTTGACATACCTAACTAAATTATTTATAAATAAAATGCTATAAAAATACACTATAGGGTCCCTTCAGTGCTTCTTTTTGTTTTCAGAGCAACGGCTTATAGGCTAGGTCAAATATTTAACCTTTTGTCTTTTCAAGAAATAATAATTATGTCAAAAAAGAATTAATTTAATCAAAGCAGTGTGAAACTGTAAACACCAGGGTAACCTTTAGTACTCTTTTTGATAGAGCATTTTGGTACTGCTCTTTTACATTACCTCAAACATAAATTACCATTACTTAATTTCTGTCACATATAGTACTTTCTGAATTTACTAATAATTAATATTTTTACTTACTTACATCCTTATTTTGAAATTATGTTTATTAATTATTCACTTTTCATTCTATTTTGTTCATTATTATTATTTGTTTCCCTTGTTCCATAAAACTCCATCATCACCCCCTGTCCCTTCTATCCTTGTACCTCTATAATTATTATATCGTTTCCCTACTAGCTTTCCCCTAATCAGTAAGTAGCATCTTATTTCTAAATATAAGAATGCATCATTTTACTTTTTCAACTTTTCAAAGAAAGTAGTTTCAATATTTTGTCCACTTTAATTACTTCATTTAGTTTTCCTTTTTATATTGCCTTTTAATTTTTGGATGTTTCATGTTGTAACTACAATTCTCATTATTTGTTACTAGATTAAACAAGCTAAGCTGACACTAAAAAATAAACATATTCTAAAGCAAACAATTTATACAATATTATTAACACAAATATTTAAATAAAATTACATTTAGAATTTTTGTAAAAATAATTTTTGTGATCTTACGCTATTAAAGAATAATTCAACACTACCTGATATACTTCGAGAAAAATCTTGTCCACCTGGTCTGTGAGACTTCTTTTTCCTACCCAAGCTGTGATAAAATCAAAATGATGTATTAGTATGTTTAATCACTTTTTCATTAATTTTTCTACATGTGTAATTATATCAAATAATAATGAATTCAGTTTTTGTCAAGACAAATAAATGATTCGATCATGGTTATGTAAAACCAAAAAATTGCAAACACTAAGGCTGTAAACAAGTTGCACCACCTACATTCCTTGCTAAAGCTTTTCATTAAAATATCTTTCAAATCATCCTTTTACTTTATAAAGAGTGCCTCAGAGTAGGTTCAACTTTCAAAGTTTTGAAAACTTTTTTCATTTAAAATCATTTTTAGGGTTTAAGCTTAATACCTATTTTATATTGTAAGAGTTGCAGATATAACAAGTGTTATCATAAGTGTAAAACAATATGAAAATATTAACATAAAAATACAAAAGTAACTATTTTCACTTTATTTTCTGGTGAGGTGTGAATTTTATGGAAAAGTATGTAACTTCAGTTTAAATATTAACATTTTTCTTCTCTTGTGATAAGGCACAGAAACAAAAGCATGTGTTAGCATTAAAACACATGCCAGAAAAAACAGGTTTATGAAAAATGCTCAGATATTTCATTGCTGACACATATTTAACGTTACTTCAGTGAGTAGAAGTGACCCAAACAGCTTTGTTTAAGTTGAATGTACAAATACAATAGTCACATAAAACAGAATAGATAATTAGATTTAGCAGTGACACAGAAAAAACAACCAACAGTCTGATTAGAATGCACAAGTATATTTCAGCAGAGCCAAAGACATAATAAAGCAATGTACAATACTAAAATCTGAATTATAATCTACAGTTTGATATCAAACAAGTTTATAAAATAGCAGTTCAATAAAATTTTGTAAGCAAGACAACAAATACAATGACATGGGTTTTGACCCATGACCCATAGTGATAGGGTTAAATGAATGACATTTTGTTATACTCCTTTTCACATCTAACAGTAGACTGTTAAAATTTTAAAGTAAACAGATATAATAATTAGAAGTTATACAAAAAACCAAGATGAGAAATGTCTTAAATAATGATATACAGAGCAATGAATTCAGTACAAGTGATTATTGGTAAATTTGTTACATATACACCCATCATTCTGTACACACATTTTAAGGAAGATCTAATAGTAGGATCTATTTTTTGAAGATAAATAAATTATTCAAATTTAATGCAGGAAAGGTGTTTTTGTTTTGCTTCCTTATGCATCTTAGAGATGTTCAGCTTTTTTCTATAATGGACATATTCTGTCTACAACGTTTGCTCGTTACAGTATACAAGACAGTGATTTGTTAAAAGTAATACAAGACTGTCTTATGTTACATGTGAATTTGAACTCAAGTACATATGATGTCTAAGGGTTATTCACAGCTTTAAGTATGAAGCTGGTTCTAAACATGGAAAAAGTAAGTAAGGTTAAACTCTATACAGGATTTTGTTTTGACCAGTCACCACGTACCCATAAAAGTATACAACAGCAAGCAACACTGGTCACAAGAAATAGAGGGCATATGTGCTGTTAGAATAAAGATTAGACAAGAAGTTTCTGTATTTGATATGATGATGCCATATCTTAAAATTTGTCCTGGCATGTACTTTTAAAGACTATAACGATCTTTCCTTGGTCCAGATAATGCATAGCAATTTGCAACTGATTCTATCAATCTGTGAAAGTCATGGACCACTCCAGTTATGAATTAGCAGCTGACTACAATGAAGTAGTAGAGACTATAGAGGGAGTTAAGAACAATATCATCAAATTTGATATAACTTCAAGTCAGTCACTCTGAAAATTATCATTATGAGCTTCTTGAAGTAGTTATAACGTTTGATGATGGCATTTTTCTGCATGAAGCGAGATTTATAGCACCAGGAGCACTGGATCACTTGCAACAGATAGATAAAACACTACATGCCCTATGATCTAGATATCTATGGGACAGATTAAAATCAATGGCTCAGAGGAAAGAACTCTAGATATCTATATCTTTGCTGAATCTATTTAGGACATTGTTCATTGCTTCTGATGTCATTTACTCAATGTAATGATCTTAACTTACTACAGTATCTTAAGTATAAAAAGGTAAGTTCAGCTCTTTCAAAAGCAGCATTTCAAACATTTGCTGGACATTTATGATGTCTTAATGAGAAACTCTTGGCTTGGCTTTATCTTGGTGTGATCCAGCTATACCCTCAAAAGACAAAACTGGTGATGGTGAATGCACTAAATGAGAAGAAATTCTTCAAAATTCATTCAGCTGAATATCAGGCAGTCTAAGAACATACTAGTTGAAGATTTCTCCACAAAGAACACAAACTTCTTGAGGTGACTAGAAATTCTATCTGAGGACTAAGGGGGGCACAACACAGTTCAGTACTTGAATGTAGTAGTAAATGATAATGCTGAAAAAGGTGTGGCCCTTATTGAAGAGTATAATACTATCATAAAGAAATAATAAAAAAATTCAACTTGTGAAGGATTACAATTTTCCTAGCCTAAAAAGTATTTCCAAGAGGAACTTACCCCTCTCACTAACCAACTTATTCTTCTTCAATGAAATCCTCTGTATGCAAGCTTTTTCTATAGACATGCAACAAGCCTTCCACTCCCTCCTGTCTCTCATCATGCTCTTAACCAATAGTAGCATGACATCCTCATGTGACTCCCTCTCCGAAACTATCATTTCAAAGTTTTGTAGGTTTTGGCACCAAAGATGGGAAGGGGGAGAGAGAAAGAAGAAAGAAGAGATGAAGTAGCTAGAACTAAGTAGAATCCTTCACTGAGGAGGAAGAAGGACCAGTGTGGAGAGGCAAAAGAAGCACCTGACAGTATCTGCAGGATATTACTGAAAATGAAAGATAGATCTGAACAGGAAACCCACACCACTGCTGAGTCATGTATACTCTTCATCCATGTGTAGAAAGTGCAAGAAATAATGGTGGAGATTGGGAGAAGTGAATCTGAGTGAACGAGAATCTGGCAGGATTGTGTTCTTAAGCAGAATAAGCAAAGGTAACTCAATCCCACAAGGAAAGGTGGGTAAACAAGGATGTGTCCTTACATGTAGTGGCTAGGGCATGACAGACGTTACTAGGCAAGTCAGTTAGATCCAAAACCTCCATGTAGAATTCCAACATACACACAAAAGTTGTATGAAATTTCTCAACAGAAGAAAAAGGTAAAAAATTTCCTAAAAGGAATAAAGTATAAATAAAAACTTACCAGTTAGAGTCGCACTAAAGTCTGAAGAATGGCCACAGCTGTTAGAAATGTATTGAATGCACTTGACACGTGACATGATATAAGGCAAATGTAATATGCATGGTCCCAATATAAAAAGATCCAACGTCCAAAAACACAGTTCTCTGGACCAGGTGCCCCTTTGGTAGTTGATATGTGCCATCACTGTAGAATTGTCCAAATGAACCATCCACAGACAAAGATGCATGTCAAGTGTAGTGATGCAACACTTGACATACATCTAGAAGTTCAAGAACACTGATATGCAAGATAGTTTCTTTTGAATGGATGCATTCATGAAAAGATGTAGACAGAAATGTGGAGAGAAAGCAGCATGCATGATGATGTATGGCCTTTGTTCCGTCACTATTACAGGTAATCTTATAGGGAAGGAGGAAGGGAAACAGGAGTGGAAATGAGATTCCAAGCATGATTCTCAGAGACCAATGCAGTCATTGAAGACCACATCCTCAAAAGCAATAGAACCTCATGAGCAGTATGCAACTGAGCTGACAGTGCACAGTGAATCAAAAGTTACGTTGAACAATGATGTAAAAGAGAAGGCAGTGCACAACTGATATTCATGTTAATAAAGACCTCCCAAATGGGATAAATAATAAGTGGGTTGAAGGAATGACTCAGTATGATCAACTAGACAACTCAAGCTGTCACTAAAAAGGAGTTGGTAAATATGATAGCTGATTCCTGCTGAGAATGTGTCAGAAAGAGCCAGTCATCCACATAATAATGAAATCATAGCCTCAGAAGATGGAAACAGTGTGCAAAAGCTCAGATTATTGGACAAAACACACAAGGGTCTGAAGGAGGAAGACCCAAAATTGGTAATCCACCCTGAGATGGACAAACTGAAGATAAGGGCAAAACCAATGTGCTAGTGGGACATGAAGGTAAGCCTTGCAAACATCCAGTTTCATCATCTACAATTCTGAGGAAAACAATAATTTCAGGGTGAAAAAAACCCCCCAAAAAACAACAACTCCATGGTGAACTTTGATTGTGCGATGAAGCAGTGAGGTGAAATAAATCAATTACCGGTCTACTGCAAATTAAATTCTTAAACTGCTTTTATTAGAAGTTGGCAGGTCTCTGAATCTTGAGGAGGGGGAAATGAAATGAGGCAAAAAATTACAGAAGGTGGAAAATAAAAATGGATAGCAAATCTTTCTGAATGAGTCTATATCATACATTGATGCCAGCAAGGAAGAAACTAACAGCCAAGCCCCTACCAGACCCAAACCCACAGGTAGTCACCTGGACTGGTGATAATTGGAGGTACATTACCGATGAAAGTGAAAAGAAGAAGTCCCTCCAATTAGAAAGAATTAAAAGACTAGGAGGTGGAAGAATGGAAATAGGAAGCATATGAGGTTCTGATGGAGAGAAATGGGCTAAGACAGTTTCAGGGATAATATCAAATATGTAAAGTCTCAAAAGGTGCTAGACATAAATCCCTGAGATACCTCAAGGGTAAATTGAGCCTACCCAAAATTGCAATCTGAACCATAAAGTTCCAATAACAAAAAAACAACATATGTCAGGCAAGAGCTGAAGAGGAAATGTGGGCTAAGGTGAGAAGAGTAAGGGTATCTGCAAAAAATCACTCAGAACATCTATGGAGAGTCTAAGATAACAGATGTATCGGAGAAAGATACCATATAAAAATTGTTAAGATAAGACATCAATTGACATGGATAAGACTAATATTTGGTTTCAGAGCTGCTTCCCAAATAGGTAACAAAAAACCTAACTGTTAATATAAAAACAGATAGTCTGCTTGATGGTAAGACAGGGAAGACTGATCAGAAGTCCTTGGGGGGTACACAACATTCTGATCCCCTCACTTATAATGTATCACAAGAAAGAGATACATTATCAGACATGTGAGACATGAAATGCAAAACGACTGATTTAGGACTAAGCAATTCTTCAGGCTGTGAATAGAAAGGTATAGCAAACTGTGGAGGCATGAAAAGTTGACCAAAGTCCTTGTTATTCTGTAGAAGTTCAGACAACTCAGAAGCATCCTGGGAATAAAGGTTGTCCCATGTGGCATTCAATGTCCTAATGCATAAAAAACCAATAAATCCACCAGTAGACCACCCTCACCTGAGAAGGAGGAGGAAAAAAAAAACAACACTGGTTGCTCATGTAACCAAAGTGGTAATGTGAACTTTGGAATTCTTTGTACAAGAAAAGGGTCAAGAAATTTGTATGCAAAAATAGTGGCAAGAATGAACTGATAAATATTAATATTTTTGTTTGTTTCTTTCTTTCTCATTAAACACAAAGCTACACAAAGTGCTATCTGTGCTTTTCCCACCACAGGTATCAAAACTCGCTTTCTAGTAGTACATACCACTGTTCCACTAAATAAAAAAAAAGTGAAAGTAAAAACTTTGTGCGAGAAAAAAAGAAAAAAGAGGTTTTACTGAAAACACCAGGAAAACAAACGAGTACATCTTAACTAATACAGACCCAAACAAAAACTTATCGCTCAGTAAAGGAGTATAAAAAGAGTAACATGTCACACGAACATATCTCACTACTATTGTTTTAAGAGGTTATGCATATTGATTTAAATAAGAAACATGTTAGAAGACAGTACTTTCAATGGGAAGGAGTGGAAGGCTAGTGGCACGGGTAAAGAAAAAGCTTAAAATAAACCACTGGTGGTGCTCAAAGCATTTCACTTTTACTCAAAAAAATACCATTTCTCCTAAAAGAGATATTGAATAAGAATATAAGAAGTATTTAGGGAAACCAAAGCATGAAATAAATTTGCACCAAAATTCCTGCAAAGAAACTAGTATTTTAAAATTTCCATTAATTCTAATCCTTCCCTCTTTAACAGGACAGAGCAACACTATAACCAATCAAGTTAAAAACCAATTAAGAACTTTACCCCAGTTTATTACTGTTTAAATATTAACTTTCAAGATTCACAAAATGTTCCATCACAAAAAAATACCTCCACTTTTCTATATTCATGGGTTGTTTATTAATGTTGACTGCAAGACTACCTATAATTACAAAACATGTGCCTGTGAACATATGAAAATATCCCATAGAAATTGTTTAAAAAATCTAATAAATTTGTCTTTTTTTCCTTTTGCAGTTGTACAGGAGAAGTAAAAATGTAATACTTCTATAATTAATTTTAGAAATTTTGTGTGAGGTTCTCATTAGAAACTGTTTACAAAAGAAATAGTTCATAAACACAAAATGCCCAAAACCTATCCATCAACCCACGCTTATAGCAACTACCATATTTTTCTTTTGAATTTTGTTTCTCGTGCCTGTTTGAATATGTAATGTTATGTTAAAATTGTGTTTTTAATTAAGACAGTGTACAGAAGACTACTGATTACACACTGGGTCTCTCAGTACTAAAAATCAGTTAGAATACAAAAGTACTTATTTTCAATGTGAATTACTTTAAATACTCCTGTATGTTAGCATATACTAAAATTATAGCCTTTATATCAAACCCAGAATTTACTCTGTCAAGAAGGGATCATCTAACAGATCAGCTGCAGAAGCTCGTTGATCAGGATTTGTCTCAAAACACCTGTTAAAAGAAAATTTATAATGGAACCATTTTTCACTACAAATATTTATTTTTTTTTCTTTTTGTGTACATATAATTTCAGAGATGCCAACCATTACGATTTTGGTGTATATGTTACGACTATACGTTCATACAGACAAATATTACAACTTGTTGCAACTCCCAAATTATTATATATTATATAGGCCTATACAATAAAATGATAAATTGTTCCCCCCAGGGCTTGAAAGAAGTGCAAAGAAAATTTCTAGCGAGATACAAATAAATTTTGATAATAAATAAAAGACATAGTCCAAATGGCTACTTCCAATAATTGTGTTTGTGCTTGAAATAAAAAATATTTGTATCTCCGACGTCTACCAATAGTTTGAGTGCGGTGCTTCTCCAAAATGGGTATGTGGGGGAATCCATAGTTACGTCATCAGTGCTTGTCAGCCAATCAGTGCTTGTGTAGATGGGTATTTCTCGTTTTCCGAGTGGCATAGAAACACCAATACAATCGTTCACAAGATGGGAAAAAAAAAAAAAGAGGCCTCGTTCACCAGACTGTCTTGTTTCTGGAAAATCTAAAATGACTAAAACTGTGAATCAAAAATTTGGGAAAGAGTATAGTGCAAAATATCTGGTCATTGCATAAAAAGTCATTGACAGTCATGCGTTTTGTACAGTTAGTCACATAGATTTTTCTGTGGCACATGGCGGGATAAATGATTGTTCCAGACATACAAAATCGGCATCTCACCAACAAAAGGCTGAGGCAAAGACAAAAACGATGCAGATAACAACATACATGCATGTTCAATGTTGTTTTACCAGTATGTTTGTTACTCTGAACTAAATAAAAGACAATTTCAAAATAATTTTTTAAAATTTATTTATTAAATACACAAGAGTCATAAATGAGCAATCTATAGCAGTAATAATTAATACTAGTTAAAATAATAATATAATAATAAACAGCTTAGAGACATTGGTCAGGCCTAGTAGCTGCAAATGATAAAGGGCTCTGTCTAATATAATTATGCTCAGTCATTTAAAATAGTTGGCATCTCTGTAATTTGCAAGTGTTAAGCATGTATGAATGTAATTTTTCTGAAAATAAGTTATGTAACAAAGACTACCTTTTAAGCTTCACATAATTGAATAAGTAGAACAAATTAAAAACAAATGTTGGTTATTAATTATAGCAATAAGCTGACAATTTGTTTAAATCCATTATATTATTTTAAATTTACCGTTCAATGAATTTTTTGGCCTTTTCAGACATGGTTGGTGGAACTTCTGGATGAACTTTGAAATAACCAACTTTAAACATAGCTGCTTGAGGGCAGCCCAGCTGTAATGAGATTAAAGAGTTTATTGTCAAACACAAGACAGTTGCAGATTTCAGTTTTACAAATATATTATGGTGCAGGCAAATTAAAAATTCATTTCTAATACAGTCTTCACATACCTGCTTCTCAGACAAAATCTATCGAAATATTAAGAACACTTTTACAACAGTCTTAAACTAACCAAAAAATAGTTAAATACTAAATACAAACTTCAGTAAAGGGAGGTTTTCCAGTAGCCATTTCAACTATTGTGCAACCCAAAGACCAGATATCTGCCTGTAATGAAAATAATTTTTTTTTATATCCTTCACACTTCAAAATTTTAATTATTTACTTATATCACTTCAAACATACACAGAAACAATTCATATAACATAACTTCAGATATTTGTCTTTTAAATACTCCTGATATGCAAAAAACTAGATATCTAAATGCCAAAATTATTGTAAAAGAAATATGTGCAGTTATATTTTTAACCATTCTTAAGCTGACATTATATACAACTTTTACATTGTGTGCACACACACAACAGTAAATATCCTACTTGCTGTATTTTGCATATCTGCCATAATGAATTTATCTGTTTGAAACAGTCGTTAGTTTCTTATATCATTCACACAACTATTATAGTTACCACAGACATAAATGATATCCTTAAATCTAGACAAGTGCCAGAAATGTGTTGTCCCACAAAAAACAAACTCACAGGTGCTCCATATCCACGCTGACCTTTATCTATTACTTCAGGAGCCATGTACTGTAATGTACCTGTGAAACAGAATTAACAATATATTAATTAGAACACTTTTTAAGGCTTCTGAAATTATGAAAAATTTGTCTAAATACACATTACATACAAATCATTCAAATGAAACTGCATCAAGCAATGAGAATAGATGAAGTAGCAAAATACTGTTTTAGACAATATGATAATCACTATTAACCTTGATTCAGTGAAAAAAAACAACAAAAACAAACAGTACCAGTAAAAGTATCTGTCACAGGGTTGATACCAGCCAATCTTTTTGAAGTTCCAAAATCAGATATTTTAACAACTCCAGTGTATGTGTTCACAAGGACATTGTCTCCCTTGATGTCACGGTGGACAATTTTTTGGTCATGCTGTTAATATATTCAAGAGTAAGATAAACATAAATACTTATTTATTCTGTTACTTTTCAAAGTGATTGCATTTTACACAAAAGGAGTTTTTTTTCTCATTTACAAAATGTTTAGGAACAACTAAATGATCTAGCTTTAAATACAGATATCCAACAGCATTTCCAAGAATTTTTAAAACTAAGTAAATAATATAACATGAAAAACATTTACCTGTTGTAACAGATAAAATTATACTAGTGCAACAGTCAGTCTCTTACACATTTAAGCTAGTAATACATAGTCTAATATGAAATTTTCTGATTATTATTACATGTTTCCTTAAAATCCTCTCTTTACTTCATTCAACAGTACTGAAGTCAAAAATTAACCTTTTAGCACTTATAAATATTTGAAGCTATTTAAGTTTTTTCTTTGAACTTAACAAAGAGCTGGCTTCAGTAGCAAAGTTACCTTTCTAGCTTTGCCTTCTCAGACATTTGTTTGCAGGTTTGGTTGGAGGTTAAGTGTCCGAGTCCATTTATTTTCTACCATAATTTGCTTGACTCACCAGTTTTATGTTTTTTGGGCTTTTATTTCGTATTTTCTTTTCAATGCTGCTACAGATACACATAATAGTTTTGTTGTAATTTAGCTATTAATACAAGTAGTTGCTTACCAACAGGCACATTTAAAATTTATCCAATGACATTCATAAGAGTACATATCAGAAGTTGAGTTGCAAGTACCAGTTTCTTCAAACTTTTCTTTTCATCCTCTTTAACAAAGATCCCTTTCAAGAGAGACTTAACCATGTGAGAGAACAAGACAGTTATAGAAACTGTTGTAGCAGTATTATGATCATATAGCTGTCTGGAATACTGTAGCTATCAAAATTGAGATAAGGTGACAAAAGTTATTATTTTCCTGCACTGAAAATATATTTCTAATAGGTACATACCTCCTGTCAATAAAATAAGCTATTATTAATATTTTGTGCTGCCCTCTATATGCAAAATGATTTCTTAATGCACGCCACAACCTTATGTTCCCCTTTCCTGTTGGAATTGGAAGATTCAACATGTTTCTCACAAAAATAATCAAGCGTCACTTATTAACCAACAAGAACATGACATGCTTGCATGATGCATGTGGCTCCTTCTATATTATTCTCTACTGAACCCTCACTTCAAAGTTTGCCACAAGGTGTGAGCACTGGAAAAGAGTGGGGAGGAAGGGTGAGAAGTAAGTACCTATTTGATATACTTTCAGTGTAGGAAGATTATAACTTTTGATACAGAATTTACCTCATCTCACAAAATTAGCTAAAATCCCACATTGAAATAAAGAAGGGAAGAATGCAAAGGAGGATTGTATCCAAGAAACACCACTGACAATGAAAGAAATAGTTCTAAATGTCTACAAAACTCTGGCTTGAAAACCAAACCATATATAGTTCTTCACTCAAGGCATAGCATGTCTACTTTACCCATGTCACCCATGGGTGGTATGGTTCAGAATGGACATGTTTATGAAACAAATATTGTGAAACACTAAGCCACTGAACAATCTTGTGAAACATACCATCTCTTTAATGACCATGTGGAGCCAGAATGAGGGAGTATTGACAACATGGCTTAGAGTGAGGTTATTGTGAAAGAACACCTGATCAGGCACCTCTTGGCACAGTGGGGGATTCCAAGAAACCAATACCAACCAAGGGTCACCTGTAAGAAAAGAAAGCATTAATAAAGACTTACACATTGTAGGTGCTGCATCAAAGTGAGAAGTTCAGCTACAGGCATTATGTGATACCCCAAGGATATAAAAACCACAAACCAATAAAGATAGTGGATAATGAACATCCACATGAAGATCAACATGCCTGATCATAGAATCTTCTTCAAAGGCTGACCTAAAGAAGAGTAATGGAGAAGGTGAAGAGGCAGACAGGAACGGAGGTAAAATAGAAACACAGAAGATAGGAAGGTAACAAAAAGAATGCTAATGGGAGGAAACAATGACCCAACTAAGGGTAAAGAATGAAAGATCCCTGGAGAAAAACAGTTGCCCAGGAATTAAGAGCCAGGAATGGGAACCCTCGTTGGAAACTGCACAGGCAACAGAACAACCTAGAGAATGTATCAGTCATAGAATTCAATCAAGATCTGGATGAGGGAAAATTAGGAAAAGCAAGAAGGAAAATGAGCAAAAAGGAGTTATCCACATGAGCAGTTACGGATGAATAAAGGAAGGAATGATCTGGAGAAAGAAGAAGGTATGTGCTATCATAGAGCATGTGAGAGACAGCCATACTAAATATATTAAACAGATGCCAATCATAGGCCAAGAAAAGGAGGAAATATCCTTTAAGGGAAAGGTGAAACAAAGAACATGGAACAACGAGTTCCAATGGAGGCAATGTAATAGAATGGATTACAGTGTGAACATTCAACATAAAAGCACCAGATTTAGACACACCTGACATATCCTGAAAGAACAAAATAAGGGTAAGAATAAAAAATGAAAAGATGTTATGGTAATGAAAAAAAAAAAAGAATGATAGAAAGAAAACAGCACCCTATGTGAGAACTGGACAGTAGTCAGGTGTGAAGAAGTAGGCTAGGAAGCATGAATTCAAGAACTGGTGACTGCAATCAAAGAAGGAAGGAAGCCATGAAAAAAAAGAAAGAGGAATAATCAAACTGGAGGAATAGAAGAAAATATGAATGAGTGGACCAGCAAAAAATAATCAGAAGGACCAAGAACAATGCAGTATGCAGGAGGGAGATAATTAGAAGTAACTAGAGAGACAGATAAAAAGAAACAAATGTTCAACCAAATGTGGGTGAAGGCAGCCATAGCCAAAACCCAATGATGAAGAACAGGAGATCAAACAAAGATAACTGGTAAAAGCAGGAGGTAATAAATGTACCACTGAGAGGGAATAACATCAAATTCCAATTTATTGAAAAATGAGGAACATAAACCCATTCTGGTTTAGAAAATGATCTGCCAGAAGTTAGAAGGCACTCTGCACATGACATCAAATGAATGTGATTATCGTGGGTTCAAAAGTGGTTCCAAATGGAAAAACATGAGGATCCTAACTGAGTATACCTTTGGAGATAGATAGGAGCCACAAGTTTTAATTTGTCTGAGTGGATTATGACCAACCAACTGCTGGAGACATGAAGAAAGGAAAAAAGTATGGAGTTTTAGGATGGTGATAAAAAAGTAACATGCTACTTCAGACAAACAGCCCAAAGCAAGACTGTGGTCAACACACACTCCAGCATTGAAAGGATGCATTTGAGAATAGATGGAAATATAGCCATTGATGAGGGAGCATGATTCCTGCGTAATTATGAATCTGCCCAACCACCATAAGAGAGAGCCAACATGCTACAAAAGAAGGTGGCTGGAAGAATCTATAGCATAGAGGAGAAGATTAGGCCAGACTTGAAGGGGTTACAAAGAATAAACCCATAAAATGAGGGAATAGGTGTGATGAAGGAAGGACTTCATGAAGCTGTAAAATGATCCACCGAAGTTGCATTAAAATGGAACTAATGAGCAAAACAGGCCAACACTTACTTGGAGTAGCATAAAGAAGCCAGTCACCTTAGAAAAAGGAACAGCATAACCTCAGGTCATGAAGATGCAGAGAAAAGATACACAACATCCAACAAAGATGGAAGTCACCAAAGTCTACCCAAAAGGTAAGGCTTGAAATCACTACACCACCCTCTAACGGACAAACCAAAAATAAGAATGAGAATGCTGCGAGATGGAAAAATGTAGATAAACATTGGAGATGACTTCCTCAGTTATTCCAAGACCAAAAGAAAAGCCCTTTGGAGGGGAAGTAGGATGCCCTGGTGAACTGTAGAGTATGAATGAATGCAGCAAGACTGGATAGGTCAATAATCAGCCCCCAGATCCTGGTCCATTTAGGAACCCCAAAAACCATATAGGGAGACCTGATAGCCTGTTGTGTATGCAGGGATCATCTGACTCAAAAATGCTGGCATGACCAGGGACCCCGAGGAGAAACATGGAAGAGTAAAAAATGGTTAAAGAAACCTTTTACAAGAGACCACGACCTCAATCAATGGAAATGAAAGGGCTCCACTAATAAACAAAGGTCAACAGATCAGTTCCCAATGGGTAGTCTCCAGAATTATTGTTGAAGTGCTGTGCATCACTGAAAAAAAATGATGAACTACAGCACAGCACAAAGAAAGAATCAAGGACAGAGAAGGAGAAATCCGATGACACAAGTGGTGCCAACATGAATAAATGTGTCACTGGAAAAGAAAAGGTGGAAAAGTCAGTGGTCTGAAGTAATCCTAGAAGCATAATAAAACATGTCACAATAAACAAGACCATGTATAGGACCCATAGAAAAAGGGATCAGAGAAAGGATTTGTGAAATAAGGCATTGTGGCCCAAAATGTCACATCAACAAAAAAACAGTTGTAGGGTCAGAACCACAGATGACAAAATGGGCAAGAATGAAAGTAATGAGAGAAGATTTACCCAAGAAAACACTCATGGAACACTAGCAAAAGCTTCAAACAGGAGAAAGACAAGAGAAAGGAAATGCAATAATCAGCATGAAAAGTTGAGGATGAGGAAACAGTGCACCTCCTGTGAGCCCAGCAGAATATTCAGGATCCATCCCACAAATAAGAAAAATGAACCCAATTAAATGTGCACCCATTAAGGACAGCCCACCCAACAATGAGAGAGAGCAGACTGATCTGAAGCCCATGATGGCTTATGGCACATGTTAAGAAAAACGTTTGCATATAGAGAGAAATACCTGAATTAGCTAATAGGTAATCTTGGGAAAAGATGGAAGTACTGTATTGGAAAGTGATATTCAGCAATCTGATTGACATTGATTTTCTGCATCAAAGTTATAATGAATGACATGTAAAATTTTTAAACACTATAGGTGAATGAAAACAACATTTAACAGTATATAATAAATAAAACTTTTTGAAAATAAACTTTTCCCTATATAAAAACACAATAAAGCATTTGCTTAGTATTATACAATATAAATTTCAGACTGGGCAGTCTCATATGCTCTATCTGTTTTGATATATTTTGCCACCATAAGGAGTGCAATATTTTACAAAAGCTACAACCTATATTTGCCTTACTACAGAATTACAGGATAAAACAAAATTTATAAAAAAAATTAACTCAAAGAATTTCACACCACCTAATGAAAACATATCCATATATTTTTATTCTTACTTATTTAATTAAAATATCATCATATTTAACTTTCAGTGGTTTAAATATATTTTTATCCCCCTTATTTTGTGAATTTCTTAACAACTTTGTAAATAATTCTAAGGTTAAATCCTCTTTTTCTTCATTAATAATAACTCATTGTTAATATCTGCCTGTTTACAAAGAACTTTTAAAATCCTGTCCCCATAGCAATGAAAAGCAGTTATTACAGAGATTAAATATGACAATTTTTGACGCGAGGACATGGTTACTGAGAATGGTTTATGATAAACAGGAGAATTCATCTTTATTTATAATTACTGTACTATGGCATTATAAAGGTTTTTTTTCTCAGTCTTATATAGATTTAATAGAAATGTCAATATTATAAAGACAATTACCAAAATCACCTTTTTCTCTCCATAACAAAATGAAATCAATATACTCTTAATTTTTATTCTTACGTGAAGAGAATATTAAAATTATGTTGCAAACAAATAGATATTAACAATGGCAGTAAAAAAAAAAGAGTTTAATCATGAAGTTACTGACAGAATTGTTAGCAACTTTTTAAAGAAATGGGGATAAAACAAATTACATTAAAAACACTCACCAAAAAGAATAACAAAGATTGTCTTGTGCTACCATTTATACCAGTTTGCTTTTTTTTTTTTTAATTAATTAATGCAATAATTTAGAAAACAAAATTTTTTGCCAAATAATTAAACTAAGATTGACCACACTCTAAATATAATCAGACAATTGATCTAATGGGAGAAATTGTTACCTATAAAAAAATTTGAATTTAGGAATAATGGCAAATCCAGAAGTTACAAATACAAATTGACAAAAGAGATTTGTTAAAAAGAATAAAATAAAGATGTCATCTTTACCTGGACATACCAATGAGACTGAACACAATTAAATTGGAAAAACTGTTTTTCAAGGACAATGTAAAGTGATTAAATATAATTAATAAAAGGTAACATTAAATCAGAATGAAAAAATTACAGAAACAAGTCATCAGTAAATGGTTTGAAATGCTTAGAGTTTAACCTGTTGACTGCCAAGTATTTCAGCTGTTACAAAACAACTAACGCTTCTTCATTTTGTAACTTTTTTTGTGATGCCATTTTGGATTGAAAGTGAAACAATTTGCAAGTCGGTAAAATGCATGTATGGTGCTGATATCTAGCATTTAAGTTAGGTATTATTGAGAACAAATTAACTGGTCCGTGGCATTGTGTTACTGATCGGCTTGGCTGTCTACGGCACTGAATAGGTCGGCACAGTATGAAAATTTGGTTTTCATCATGTAATCCTTTAGTAAGATATAAAGAGGTTTTAGCTTTTCTAAAATGTCAATTTAACATTATCAGGAACGCAATATGTCGAAATACAACGTACAAGACTACACCCAGTCTTAGGTTTTTATCTTTATAACATAGACTTTCGAAGTAATTTTTTTTAACAAGATTGAGTAAAATCACATTTTAAATTTATTTACTGTATACTGTTAAATATCAGTTTTCTTCAACTGTGGTGTTTATAACTTTCTATCTTTAAACTTGATGATCTTCAAATTTCTTTCTAAGAGGTAAATGCTTTAAGGAGTTTGCATTTAAATTATTTGTTGTTTAAATGTAAACAACTGACAGGATAAACAACAGGACTTTTAAAAGAACATTAAGAACAGGACCAATGCTGTTATTTGATGATTCTGGAGGTAAAAGGTCTGATGAAATAAATGATAACGATTTATTTTTGTTCATGTTACTGGTGTAAGCTACATCTTCAGTTTTAATTTAGAATTTTATATGACATCAAGACTGAGAACACTTATGAAAGTTAAAACAGAAGCTTTACTGAGTATACAGGAAAAACTTATTTAACACCAGCTGAAGTACCCATCCCCTGGACAGAAGTTGTGCAAATTCATTTTTAATAAAAGGTTATTGTAGAGTATGAAAGGTTACTTCCCTTATATGTAATTGTAAAAAATACCCATAAAAACTGTAAAACACAAAATGTGAAACTGCAATTTTGCATGCACCTAATAAGCCTTCAAACCAATTTGGATGAAAAATCTATCCATGCTCTATTAGGTTCTGTTACAAACAGAACCACTTTCTAGCCAATATTGACATATAAACTCAGAGCCATTGTGAAGATTTTAATTATTTTCCAGAACTATTTTTTGTTACACAAGTCAGACATTTTTGAATAGATAACATACACTACATATAATTGCACTAATCTTCCATTCCCTAACCAAGGCAGCTGATTTGAAGTTGCTGTAACAAAGAGAAGTCTACATAATCTAATATTTATCAACAGTGAATTACAACCACCAACCTTTTAAGAAATTTTATGGAATTATAAAAATTATTTCCATTGATCTCACATGTTCTGTTTTCTTCAAATACACATTTTAATATCATCCACTATCCATTTTATCATAAAATCTAATTTTCCATTATTGTTGCTACTCATCTACATTACTGGTTCAAAACATTAAAAACAAATGTTTTGAAGCTTTCCTAACATAATTTCATAAATTAACACTAAAATATTGTATAAACTGCACAACAGCACTGGAGTCCTTTCTACAATGTGTAAGACAAACTTGTAGCAAACAAAAATATTTTTCCGAGGTATTAACACACAAATAAATACACAGTTCCTCATGTTTCTGCCACAAATGTGACACTTCTGCCACAACAAATAATGCTTTGTCTTTTAAATATATTAGTTACTACTATTCATTAATACATGAAAGTAATAATTTTCTTAAACATTCAAACCATAATAATAAATTAGAGGCAATATCGCATGTATTTTATGCTATATAAATATAAAATAATGACACACTGCTATAGCATAGGGACAAAGAAAATTTTGTTTAGTTGATTCCCATACAAAAAACAGCAAGCACCAGAAAACTTGCTTGACATATAATAAAACATTATATTTAACAAGGATAAAACTTCGTGTTGTTTGCAAGTATTTGCACATTTGTTTCCGTAGCAATATAAAAATTAAGAATAACACATCCACATCTCAAACATTTGCACATTTAACAATTTTGCTGGCATAAAAATGATCACAGAATCTTTATCTTCAGCACTAGTATGTGCAAATACATCTTGAAATCTTCATAAATATTATTATGCTTGGTGACATATAAAAGCTTTTCTGTATCCAGTAATCCAAGTCTTTGTAGGATTGAAATAGCCTGTAGTGAATTAAGATGCAATTTAAAGGTTTATCTTGGTTTTGTAACAAAAAAAAATCCAGTTTATAACCAGGATATTTCAAAACTTGGAATTTACATTTCTTCAAACATTTTGGATTTATATGATTATTGTAATTACACAGTGAACTGAAAAACCACTTCACTTACATAATAAAATAAAATTAAACTGCAAATTTTCAGATAAGATTTTATTAGTCAGGAGTTACATTTATATTTCAAAAGATAATTTTTAATAGTTTAACTGTTTCAATTTCTTAATAGCAAAGTTTACTCCAAGTTATATCAGTAATGTGAAAATTCTATATGGAATTACAAGGTTAACCTTTAAAAAAGAGAAGAAGCATATTTAGTTTACCAACACTGTCATAAATAAATAAAAAAAACTCTTTCTTTATTAACCTACATTTCGATACAAAATTTCTGATGCAATACTTTCCAGAAAAATCCTTTTTAGTAAATGTTCATAATTTAAAATTTTTTTATCAATGGAGGTATGAACACTATAATTAATAATTATTAGTATAAACAGCTGCTCACAAGGTGGCATTTCTATTGGCAGTATTAAACACACAACTTAAGAATACAAGCTACGAAAATACTAAAATTCACCCAGAATAATATAGTTATCAGAAATAGTCATGGAAATGTATATAAAATGCAAAGGCTATAGAACTGCTCTCACTCAAGTGTACAAAAAGAAACTGCAGAGTATAGTTG
Organism: Tachypleus tridentatus; assembly: GCF_004210375.1. Classification (NCBI taxonomy): domain Eukaryota; kingdom Metazoa; phylum Arthropoda; class Merostomata; order Xiphosura; family Limulidae; genus Tachypleus; species Tachypleus tridentatus. The sequence goes on along the minus strand of NC_134832.1, from coordinate 11,859,570 downwards.
TATGTTGATGGTTCACATGGAGATTAGCTGTCATTCAATCAATTAGACAGTGTTACATCAATAAAATACCTATAAACGTATAAGCAGTTATATTATGCCTAGCAGTAAGCATGCACTTCTGGCTTCCAGGACAGAGATGCCACATGTACAAATTAAAGTCTTTGCTGGTAAAGGACAAATAGGTCAGAGTATATTTTTTATGTTATAAACAGCAATCCAATAGATATTTTGTCAATGACTTGGATAAAAGTAACTGTAAATTTACCTCCACAACAGTAAGATAAATATTTAACCACTCAAAAACAAGAACTTGGAAATTAAACTCAAAAGCTGAAATGGGCATAAGGCTTCAGAAAAAAGCAAGAAAAAACAACAAGGATGATCAAAGCTAGATGAGGAATGTTTTTTTAACAAATGAATCCAAATTCAAATTATTTGGTAACAATACACATAAACTTGGTTTATGGCAGAGACATGAATAGTATAATAATTATACAGGGTCTATAATAAAGTAATGAAGGATGTTTGTCAACCTTTGATTTATTGAGAAGGATTTCATTTTTCCAGCAATGGTGCAACAAACACAAGCATGAATGACTTAACTTTTACACATACTGATATGAATGGTGTTAGAACTTTATAGGCTTGTATGGAAACTAAAAAAGTACAGACTACTATCAAACACTTAGTTGAATTGCTGTAACTAAGATAGGAACAACATTTCAAAATTATATGGTGAAAATTTGTGGTAACATACAAACAAGATGCAATGGTGTTTAAAAGAAATATAAAACTACTACACTGTGCAGCTTGTTTTTCTTTTGTATCTTCTATAATGATATACTGTACAAATGAAAAACTGACCATTTAGTTTTAACTACTTTTATAATGTAAAACTAGTAGCAAAACAGAATATTACCAAAATAAAATAGTATATAACTGGTAAAAATCTACATTTTTGTTGTCCTAAATTCTCAGAATGTATATCTGTAAAATTGCATGTGCTTTATTTCTGAGGTATATTCAATACAGTGGTTAAGGTTTATTCTGTTTACTAATTATAGATTCAACTGTGAACTTACCAAATACTTTAATCCTTCTAATATCTGTTTTGTATAGTACACAATAGTGTGCTCATTATCTTTCAGAGGACCCCATTTTGATCTTAGCAACTGAGACAAGCTTCCTGCAAAACAATTATTTCATTTTCATGACTTTTCTTTTTTAATAAATAAATGTATGAACTAAGTTCTTGCTGCCCTTTTTCAATATTGCTAAAACAATAATTACATTAAAAAGATAATGAATTATTATGCTCATGAAAGAAACAGTAAATATTTCTAATTCTCTTTCATTTAATATAATCAGAATGTTTTTCAGAGCACACATAAATCTGGTAGTAAACTAATAAGTGTGTTCTTTATTGGCTGAAGTTAGTGATGTCTAATAATCTCAATAAAAGACTAATGTTTTTCTCACTCGTAGCTTTTTCCACTGAACTTTTTGATATAAATGCATTTTTACACATACTGAAAAACTAATATGCAAGAAATTTCATAAAAGATTTGCCTTTCTAATAACATACTGAAAATATCTTTGCATAAAGATCAGAAAGAAAAGCTTACATTAGACACAAAAATACAACCATACCTGTGCTTTCATTACACTCAACATACATTTTCTGAATACCCTGCTAGGGTTTCATCAAAACTGAGAAACAAAGAACTTGCAGTTTCATGCAAATTATTTAACCAAAGTCATGTATAAAAAAACAAAAATTAAATGACTTCTATACTATGAAGGGTGACTGTTCTATCGCTTAATTTTGGTGCCCCTAGACTAATATTAAATATGAATTTATATGATGAGGGTTCCTACCTCCAGGCACCTGCTCCATGAAGATCTTGAAGAAACCATCTTCACTAACTGAACCCTGATATTTCACAATATTCCTGTGGCTAAGCTGAGAATGAAGCTTGATTTCTTCATGTAATGGTTGAACTTCTCTGCAAAAATAATTTTAGTTTGCATAAAACAAAGTTAAAAGCTACTTTATTTCTTACTGAGAGCAAGCTTGTGAGCAGCTTTCTAGTGTAAAATAATGATTCAATGTTCTTTTTTGTTTTTCAGATGTATTTTACAAGGATTTACATTTATTTAATGTAAAATGAAAAAAATTCAAAACACCTCAACTTTTAGTTTTGTTTCTTTAATTTATCTATCCTTCACAAACTACAGGCTCATATTTACTCAGATATTGTCATTCCTTGAAAATTTGTATCCATGTTTGTTTCTCGCACATCTTTTCTCTTTTGTCACTGATTTTATTTCTATCACCCTGTAAGCCAGCTTTTTTATGTCACAACAAGTGGGTTGAATAGTAACTGATAAATCTTATCTTTCAAAACTGGAATCAGTAGCTATGAACAATTAGATACAACAGATTATTTTCTATTTATGTTAATATGAAACAAAGTGGTGTTACCAGTAATGTACAATTTCTAATAGAGATACTAGTAGGTGTTCCCACAACATACAGATAGACCACAAACCTCGAAAAATTTGAAGGTTCCTTCGACATACTTATTGTTTGTGATAATCCTTTTCTGTAATACTATTTGTTTGTACATTAATGGAATATTCTTCTATGAGAGGGTGCCAGGCAGAGTTATTTAGGGGGCACGAGTGTGGTAAACTAGGAGTTTTGCAATGGCAAACTATTCAGATGACATCAAACCTGTTTTTTTATTGCATATATATGCAATAAATTTATTGTTATTCAAACATATACAAGATCTCCTGTGAAAACAAATTAACAGAAATTGAGTCTGCCAAAAATATAGTTGAAAAAACATTGCCATTATCACTGTACAACTAAGATGAAAGGTGAAGTTGCTTCTACCAGTCAATGTTTTACCATTCATAATTTTCAATGCTATTTTATTCAGCTAAATAACTACTTTAGTGGGTAAAGATAATTAACATATATAATTAATTTATGAATGTGAAACAAGTAAAAACTCATTGAATATATGTAATGAAAATTTCAGGTGAATAATAATAATAAAAATCCAATTACATTTAGTCAGTTCATATTTTTCAATTGTTACTTTCACTGTTTATCAGAAATTGTATCAACATATGAGAAACTGAGTACACTGTTACTACGGATGACAGATACATTTTTTGAAAAATAACATTATTGGGTACATTACAAATGTTAGACATACAACACATAACAGCATTTCCAATATGAAAAAAAGATTTTTCTCATCGATTTTAAAAACATGATTCATAATAAAATTTCTGAAAAAATATAAAACCTAAAAAAAAATCAAAATATCATTTCATTATTTTGAAATACATGAAATCTGGTTAAACACTAAGTGTGGAAAAACAAAAAAACAAAACCACGATGTCACTGTCATCTGCTGGCCTAGGGAGAGTTAATTTAATGTTTGCAAACAACTTGAAAATTTAAGCCCAAAACAAAGTTTCACATTTAATTATCACTCATGAACTCTCTCACTGTGGGCTTTGCCAATTTGACTGAGTTTGTAACCACGAAGTGGCCATCAATTTCCATACTATAACCTTTAGTATATGAGTATCTTTATGAAATTTTTTAAGTTTTTAGTTAAATAAATATTTGTCCACGAGTACCTGTAGTCAGAAAGCTTACTGCTCCAAGTTGAAAATGATTTTTCATGTTAATATTAAAAATATTTTTCATCTGAAAATTTTCAAGTTTCATTTCTACCACATCTAAAACAACCTACATAAATATCAGTTTTCTTCAGTAAAACTTTGTATTTTACCTGTTATTTTCTCTACACCAACTCTTATACTCATTCAGCAAGTTTGACTACCATGAAAATATGAAACAAATCCAAATTCTCATGTTTTTTCCTCCCTATAATCACTTCAAATTGTTACATGAAACTATACTTATTTATCTTAAATCTTTCATGATTTTTTTGGCCATCAGAATACATTTGTATATTTTCAGACAAATCAAGTAAAAGGTAGATTACAGTTGAACAAAATTTATTTCAAATTCTCAATTTCACATTGAGCCAAATTACATATAAGCTACTTTATCAAATAATAAATAATTTAATTTTTTTAAAATGCATGAAATCTGGTAAACATTTTAAGTGTGAAACCCTCCCCCACAAAACCATGATGTCACTGTCATACTGCTGGCCTATCAGTTTTACTGCTTTAAGTAGCTTTTCTTTGGCAGATCTTCTACAACTATTACTCTTTGTTACCAATATTCTCAATTCCATCATATTTTGTGTTATTTCTGCCTTGCCTTCTTAGTAAAAGTATCTGCTGAGTTTGTGAAATCATCAATAATAGTTTCAACCTTCTTTTCTTATTTTTAAATTCCATAATTTCATCCATTACACATTTCCTCCCCCCCCCCATTTGTTTTAAATGTTTTATTTTTAACATTCTGCTCATCAAAATACATCATGTACTTCTGTCTAGTTTCTGACACTGATACAATTAATTCTTTACTTATATTAACTTTCAGAGAATTCCAAGTGATCAAGTACAATTTTTAATGGAACAAAAATTCAGTCTCTCAAATTTAAGTGGCACACATCTTTGTTCACAGAAAAACTTCTCTATTGGCTTGGCTATGAGATAGGATTAACAACCCTTTCACTATATACCACAACTTTTCAAAGCCTTGTGTACTAGACAGAAGATCAAAATAAAATTGCTAATCTGTTTGTTTCAATACTATGATCAAAGGCAATGAATCTTGATTCATATCCATATCATCATCATCAATAAAATTTACATAATGGCATCATAATTTAGTTCACTTACTTTTTGTGCCTCAACCAATTGAAATTCAATATGCTTTATTATTTACAATTTATCTTGAAATCCAAACATGGCAAAAGCTACATTAAGTGAAACTTTATTAGACATCTTTCTTGAATACTCTTATCACACACTCTTACCACTGGATGACTGAATAGGCTTTATTAGCCTTTCACCTTACAAAATCAGTATTAATTTAATTTATGATACGTGTGTGATCCATGGTTTCCTAAAACCCCACTTTTGACGACTTCACTCGAAAGGCTTTTCAAACACATTAAACATACAAGTTGCTAAAAATGGATTCATTGGGCTGTCTGTCTAATAAGCAGCAGGAAATTGTATACAAGCCATATAAGAGATAAACACATTGAACATTTCCTGCAACAGTGCATCATTTAATATTTTAAACATTGTTTCGTACAAAAAATTTTTGATGTCCTTTACATCTTTTTTTTTTTTCCCCCCCATTGCTAATACATATTTTTCTGCAGATGCTACAATTATCTGAGCCATAGGAACATTTTAAAGCTTTCTGTGCTTATAAAACTAGAGTGGGAAGATACTAAAACCTGCAACTGATTTAATGTCTTCCCATCTAACTGGAATGTCACCAAATAATCAGTAACAGATCTGGAAGATTTTGTCCAAGCACTAAGTTGATTCTGACACCTCTATCTTGAATACACCATGAAGAATGTGCAGTCCACAACTGCACAAATTTAGAAGAAAGTTTTATTTGTGTCCATGCGGTGGTTCCACAACTGATTAAGGAACTTACAATTCACATTAGGATCATCCACGGAAAACTAAAATGGTATCATCAGATTGTAAATGATTCAAGTATACGAATTTGTCAATTGCATCCTGATTAAAAAATTACCAACCTGCAAAATATGCATACTCAGATTACTGGTGCCTTCTAGAAAATTATGCAATAGCTAAAACAGTAGCATGTCCCATAAACTGTAATTCTAAGTACCTCGTGACAACCTTATTTGTATTTAAATTCCACAGGCAAACTACAAATGTTAAAAATCCAATCAGTATTCATCCTTCAGCAAAATATTAAACTTTTTTTACTAAATTTTTTGAAACAGAAATGATTTTAAAAGATTGTATTACTATGGACCAAAATTAAGCTTTATATTTTAATATAATGAATTCACATCTCACAAAAAGAGAATAAAATTTGCTATTATCAGTATCATGCTGAGAACAGTTAAATATTATACAATTTACCATGAACATCACTTTGTTTATTCTCAGTCATCTTGTTATGGTTTTAATCAAATAACAGTACATACCACTCTTCTTCATTCACTTGTCTTTTCAACTGAGTGGAAAAGTAAGAAGCCAATACCAAAACAGCAAATATATGCTGTTTTTTTCATGACACATGAAAACTTTTTTTGCTAGATTAATATCTACAAAAACGTGTCCTGAAACACTTCTGCTACCCCGTCATTAGAGCAGTAACAGCTGTTCTAGACAACATTTAATGTCCACAATATTTCAGTTTTTAATGTGTCTGAACATGATACAAAATTGACAGTATCAGCCTTTGTCATGCATGTTTCTGGCAGTGCAGCTGTAGTATCTACCAATTAATCAATTGCATCATTATTAAAAAAAATATAATCTAATTTCACTTTTACTTTGCCTGTTTGTTGTGATTATTGCCTTTCATATCACTTTTAATTACTGCTTCTACAATGTTAGAGATGTCAAACAATCACTGGCAATATAAACATTTTACTTTGCTATTCTCACCTTTGTCCCATATAATCCAATTTGTAAGATGGGTGCACTCAGCTCTTTCTTTGACACTGCACATTCCAGGCAACTTTTCTTTGCAATACTTCAGTCATAATGTCACTCTTTAGAAATTGGAATGCAAATTGATTTAGCATCACCGATGTGTGCGTGCATGCAATCAATAAACAATATAGCTACCTGAACTCAGCATGTACTTGAGAAGTAGGTCCATTCACTACAGACAGCCAATCAAGTTGAAGTATATCTATGTTATGAACACATCATAAGATACAAGGCTGATGTAACATCAAGAGCAGTTAATAAAGAAATAATTTTATTTTTAATCATACTTAGTACTGTAGGATACCTTTTATTGGCTAAACAAAAATTCCATAATTTTCACATTAAAACCCCATTTTTTTCAAGGATTTTCAGGCACATGCATGTGTGTTTAGTTATAGCAAAGCCCCATCAGGCTATCTGATGAGTCCACCAAGGAGAATTGAACCTCTGATTTTAGAATTCTAGACCTGTAGACTTACCACTGTACCAACGGGGGACAATTTTCAGGCCTAGAAAAATGATTTTAAGATTTCATCACTTTTCCAGGACTTTAATGACTGGACCAATCCTGTTTATAGAGCAAAACCATACTGGGCTATCTTGTGAAGAATTAAAATCCTGGATTTCAACACTAAGTCCAAAAACTTACTAACATTTCACTGAGTAACTAGAAATGCTTGAGTGTATTAAACAGTAGGTTCTTCAATTCTATATAGTTATTCAAACTGACCTGAATAACAGGAGTCTGAATATGTAATGTGTATAAATACCCAATACTTGAAGCTCAAAAATTTTCACAATCAACAACAACAAAATACTACATTTCTATCAACCATAATCTTGTGAGAAATTTCAAGACTTCCAGAGTTCTAAGTGAATCCATTATCTTTGATGTGTGAATTTAAGAATATTAATATGTCAGTTACTAAATTCTAATGACAACAAGCCATGAAGTAAATATGAAAAAAGTAAACTTACCCAATGTTTTTTTCTGGTATTTCTTTGATGGCTAGACGAATCTGAGTGTTTAAATCCCTAGCTGCATAGACTATACCATAAGTACCTTTACCAAGAATGATACGATTTCCTTGTTCATCAAGTTCATATTCATACTGAAATACACAAACAATTAAAACATTTAAAAAGAAAACAAAACAAAACATTTATTAAAGCACAAAAACATAAAATAAAGAAACCCAATGTATGCAACTCTATTTTCTAACAATACCCTCCACTTATTAATTTGAAAAATTACTATAGAAAAGACAAAGGGCATTTTTCATGTTGTTCCATATATTGAAAGTGAACAGGAATTTTGCAAACATCTTCTACTGCTTTGCTGATTAAATATGATGCTTTGAAAAAAATCTACCAAAACACAAAGCCCGATTCCTTGTTACCAGATACAAAACATACAACTATAACTTAAAATTTGAATCTTTACCATTTGACTTTGAAATTATACATTACAGCCAATACAAAGCGAGATTTAACTATAACTCTTATAACATATGCATGGCCAGTAAAAATATTGAGTGTGCTCATTAGCATTACACCTGTATGGTAACAAAATATAAACAACATACCAACATTCCAACACACTATGCACAGAGTCATGTTTTGTTAAACAGAATGTGTTTAAACATTTACATCTCAGTCTCTATAGCTTCAAAGCTTTTAATGTATCAAGAGAATACACAAAAGTTTTTTTATTATTATTAATTTTTATTACAATGGGATTTCACTTTCACAATGAAATTTAAGATTAAGAACTGTACAAATTGTACTGAATAAATTTAAACAATCACTTCGATTATACTCTCCCACTAGTTTTGTGCATTGAATGAATGTGATCAAACTATGAATGGTGGCTGTAAACAGTTAATAACACAAGCCTGCAATGATTTTATTGTTTTAATTAATTCCTGTATGATGAGCTTGAATTTTTTTCTCCATCACTTTCAGTATTGTCATAAAATGTCATTTGCACTTTTATACATGTGAATTACTTTTTTCTTTTACTGAAATTTTTGTATAATCACTGGCTATAGCCTTTTGAAACCAACTGCAACATAAGTCTTATTTATTGTTCTAGAACCCAAAAGAAATACATTGCTGATATGTAAATGGTTAAAAAGCTGCATGATGTGTCATTTTTCGATGGTATTTGTTCATGCATGCAGTTAGATATTTTTTTTTCATTTCAATATCATTTATTCATCACTATGAAAACAAGAAACTGTGAAAAGGATCCAAATATATTCTGTTAGATATCAGGAAGGTGGAATATCAGCATGATGACTGATTACTGCTGGTCATTGAAACAAGATGCTCCAAACACAATACATAAAAGGAAAACAACAACTTGAAGTTTTGAGACTAAAAGACATATTTTACCAAGAAATCAGGATGAATGGAAATGCATGTTCATTTGATTTTTGTTCATCATGATAAACAAAATAATAATTTGATCCAAGTAAGTTTTTGTTTCTTCCCAAATTGTAAAGACAACTTACATGATGCGATAGGAAAAATTATTATTTTTGAAATCTGCATAGCTGAATTATGGAAAATCCATTATTAAAGTTTAAAAAAAAAAAAATACGCAGTTTAAATTCACAGAACTGTGTAATGCTCACATGCACAATCTCTGAATACTCTCATTCTTTACTGAATTGATAATTTTCTGCAATATACAGATCAACAAATACATACAAAATTTGTAAACATTTCAGTTATTGTACAGAAAGATATTATGTAAACACATTTCAGTAAAATTTACTATAACATTGAGATTACTTTTACCGTCTTTATACAAAACAATGTAATTGGACAGAAGTTAAAAAAAAAAAAAATCGATATACAAAGGTTAAAGGTAAACACTTAAAATTATAGCAGAGCAATTTCCATTCTTTGAATAGTACAAGTTTCTGAAAATTATTTAAATAATAATTCTAATGTGTAATTATTTTATCAGTATTTTCTTTATTTTAAATTGAATGTTAACCTGTGTAACATATATAATAATCATATTTTAAGTACAGATATTTATTTTTCAATACCCAGAAAAGAAAACAGTGGTACACATCTTGGGCTTTTCACATTTGTCACTGTTTTATATTTATATAAACCAGTTTCATACTGAATTCCTCCACAGCATAACACTATTCTTATCATACGTACTTCAAGATGGTTGTTTGCAACAATAACAACAGCTAGAACAAATTTATTTCTTGATCCAACTCCTCTGTGTGTGTATCCCCCCCCCTGAGATTTATGCAATCTTTTTCTTCCTTCAGGATTGTGTTTCAGATATTAATTTAATTTGCTGCACATTTTTCCAGATTTCATAATTAAAAACTATTGGGATATGTATGGGTTATACATTATTCTACAAGCACCTAATTTCATAAACCAAAAATATACTTTAGATTCTAAATCAATATACCAGAAAACTAATAACTACAATCATTATATTTTATTTGGCCCAATATGGCTAGGTCGTTAAGGCACTCGGCTCATAATCCAAGGGTCATAGGTTTGAAACATCGTCACACCACACATGCTCGCCCATTCAGCCGTGGGGTATTTAAAAGTGATAGTCAATCCCACTATTCATTGGTAAAAGAGTAGCTGCCTTCCCTCTAGTTTTCACTGCTAAATGAGAGACAGCTGGTGCAGATTGCCCTCGTGTAACTTTACATGAAATTCAAAAGAAACCAAAGCAATATTTTATTTATTCATCACTTGTTAGTACTGATTTCATTAAGTTCATGCTGCATTTGTGTATACTTTGTTATAGAAGATCTACCAGTGAGTGTTACGTACACTGCATCATCTCAGTGTTCAAATACAAAACATACAGTAAATTTCTTTAAAAAATGTAAATAAAACTAGAATTGATAATAGTTTTAATAGAACAAGAACCACTACAGACTTGGGCTTTAGTAATTACTACAGTCAAATTGACTTAACATTAGGACTGAGTTTCATAATTATTTTATAATATCAGTAAATACGAAATATAATTTTTGCTCAGTTGCTTTTGAAATATCTAAATGACTAGGAACACATGTTTTAGTACATTTAGGCCCATTTAAAAATTTCAGTTGTTAAAACTATCTTGTATCAAAACATAGATCCACTTTAAGTTTTATTTAAAAAAAAACATACAAAATCAGAATTAGTATTTATAGATTTAATACTTTTTTTTAAATGCTAACTCGTGAACAAAAACGGACCTGTCAAATATAAATTATGCAACACACCTCTTGGTAAGTACGAAGAATGTAGAAATTTTTTAATCCTAAGATGCATTTTTAGTGATTATTACAACAAATTAACTTAAACAGTAGCTTATAAAACTTGAATGCACAATGTGTGCACACGAGGCTCAAAACACCAGCCTATTATTACCTAAAAAAATTACAATTACTAGATTTATTGATATTTGACATTTCTTCTGTTCTATTAGAAATATATTCACTCACTAAAATTCTCAAATAAGGTTATCATAGACTTAGTTATCTTCTTGCACATTTTTGCAATAACAACAATTTTATGTGGTAGATTTTATTCTCATTTTAATATTATTAGTGGAAAAGAGGAGATGTTATAACAACCTGCCCTCTTTAGTCTACTTTGTACAAGTTGAAATAACATTTTAGACAGGTTTTAGCTGGAATCATAACTCATCCCAGATGAAAAGTTTCCTGTTGAAGAAAAAAACTAAGGTTGTGACTCCTATCAGACAACACATCTGAAATATTTATACATAAGCAAACTCATTTTCTGTGCTAGAATATGATGTAAACCAAAAGTCTACCTACAATTATGTGTGGTAGAAAAAGACAGGTCCGATATGTGTTTTATCATATATCACTCCATGTCGAACATTTTCTAGTGAACAATTTAAGATGTAAAAAAAATCTTCAGTAAGAATACTTTTCATCATAAGATATTACATTTATATTAGATTTAGAACAACAACACAAAAAGGAATATTATAGACACTCATGCAATGATAAAAATACTTTCAGAGTAATAAAATGCACAATTTGTTTGAGAGGAATAAATTAATATACACAGACTTGTATTTAGACTTTACCTTTATATTTTAGTTAGTTATGTATTTTGTGCTTTAAAATTCAAAACTGAAAAGTTTAATGACTTCAATATTATTCTAAGCTTCATTTTACTCAAATCTTTTCACACAAATCAAGTTAAAAATACTTTGCTGGAAGCTAAATCATCTTGCCAATGATAAAATTGTCACCTGGGAACTCCTGGCAGGTACTGACAAATAATCAAATAAAGAATAAAAAAGGAAAATACTAAAAAATAAACTACAAATCAAAAAGCAAAGATCTGAAATTATGATCATGATACAAAGAAGATATTTTCAAATTATTCAATAAAGATAAAAGGTGCATATACCTTTCTTAATTTAAAACAATTTACTTCACTGAACAATGTTATAATACCCAGTGATTTTAATAATATGGAAAAGATAAACACTTTTTGAAAAAAATTTTTGATGTCCATTTGGAAGGTTCTAGCCACAATAAACTAATTTGAAAATCACTGGGTGGACTATTCAGAGTTCAAGTGCAAATAAACTTTAAAATAGCAAATGCTGTGTAAAAATATTAGACAAATTCCATATTTACTTTTTCTGAAACTACATACTTCTAGGAAAGAAATTTCAAGAGTTATGTAACTAACCTACTTACAATGTACACACATCATTTATATAATGTCAAGTAATTTGTTATCTATATTATGGAAGCAGAAAGTAAACATGTCAGAAATATGAAATGCAATGCAATTTCCCCATCAAGACAGGCAGAAAAGTATAAAGTATTTAACACATATTTTAATGTTGTAAAAACACTGAATACCACCTTTCAAACCAGTTTGAATTAAAAACATCCTGTTGTTTGATCCACTTCTGGTTACTTAATAAAAAAAAGTTTATAACTTTCTACATTACTTCAATATTCACAATAAGCATATTTATGATTTATGTTTTGAAATGTTTTTTCCCCTCACACAGTGGTCTTATATTGAAATTTCAAGAACATGCAGCTGATGCCACTAACATATCACTGAATTATTCAGCCACACAAGTAATTTAAAATACTATAAAATAAATGTAAATAATTCACAAAAATAAATTAACTTTCTTGCTACAGGGCAAGTTTAAATGAGTTACATCCTGACCTTTTATTGAATTACATTCAAAATTTAAATAAACAATTACATTATTATTGCATACAAATAAATTTATCATTAAAATACAAATAATAAATTAAATTTTAATATCATAAAAGTTTTACATTTTCAGTTTTATAAGAAAATATTAAAAAAAAAAATGATTAATTTTTCCTATTATGAGTATTGTGACATTCATTCTCTAAATCTTCCTCTTTCAATCAATCTTCTTTATGGAGTTGTAAACCAGAAAATCAGACCCACATCCAACTTTTACATCCTCTATTTCATAAAATATCAATAATTATCTATGGCATTTGTACTAAATATAAAAGCCACTATCTGTTGTTACTGCTCAGTAATGTCCAAATTCCATCAGTGGCCAGAGTACCTGTACTTCAAGCAGAAGTCTAATGGTCAAATACCAACACAGTTTATTTTGTTAATTTTTTTTATTTTATTGTTAAGTGATCACGTTTCGAGCAAACTCTTAATATCTGGAGAATCACAGATGCAATGACAATTTAAATTGATATTTGTTAATACTTGATATCAAAAACTAGCATTAGTAGAAGGGCTCAACTTTCATGTGCAAGTATCACATTTAAATCCCAGTTGAATCTGCATTTTATGGTTCTTTTTTCCTTCCATAAACATTCATTTATAACAAGTTCCTTCAACACCATTAAAGTTTAAATCATGGATAAGATATTAACATTTGAATTAAAAACCACCTCAGTTTTTCATTTCAACTGAACACTTCTAACATCATTTATGAAATTAATTCTAAATAATAATTCTGATCAAACTGAAAAATAGTTCAGAAACAGTGCAAAAAAGAAAAAGTGCTTAGCACAAGAAAAAAGTTGATGGATTATATGGCAGAAAAATCAAGATAGCTTAACAAAAATTAGCATGATAGAATTATAAGGAAAACAAATGACATGGTCAAAGAAGCCCTTGATTGATTGGTTTGGTGTTTTATGGCATAAAGCAACTAGGTTACCTGCATTAAACATTCAGCAAAAAGTGAAAATTAAAGTAAACTCATTAAAATTACTAAAAGGAAATTAAAGTAAAACAAAATGAAATTTAAAAAACAAACAAAGACCAGAAAAACAAGTTCACACGTAGTCTACAATGTCAAGAGAAAAACTATAGTAATACAAGTTGTAAAAGGACTTTCTGTTGCATAACTATAATTATCATAACTCACCCGGAAGACTAACAGGTAAGTACAAAAACCACTGTCAGTCACCAGTCCTGGTTCCGAGTTATTTGCAGTTATGGCCATTTTCAAAAAGGAAAGTAACAAAAAGGTTGTAAAAGACGTGGAGCAATAATATAATAATAACTTGCCAGGATGACTAATGGGTAGTTTCAAGTATTTTGACTTTACGGTCATTTTCTAATTTCAAATCGAACTAGATGGACTGATTCTTAAAAGGGAATCACATTAAAAAAAGGTAATGTATAAATTAAAAAAGTTAAATGGCATTAAACAGATTAAAAACCTTTAAAAAACTAAAAACAGTACCAAGATGGACAGTGTCACCATCATCAATAACACTGTCTAACATTATGGACAAACTTTGGGACAGAATATGGTTAAAATGGCACTGTCGTTAAGAGTCGCAATGACAGCAAGAAAGTAAAATGTAGTTTACTGTGACCTGAGTATCACACAGACTACACAGTGGTGCATCAGTTCCAGATAAAAGAAAACAGTGAGTTAAAAAACTGTGTCCAATGCAAAGTCTAGTTAGAACAACTTTCTCTTTCAGATCCTAATGGAAGCAAGATGGCCAAAGTCCAATATAGGGTTATATTTGGAAAAACTGGATACAAGTAGATGTTAAAGAGAAATGGGCCAGTCGGTTTTGAATATCAGTAAGAACAGAGTGTGAAGTAACATGAAGCAATTCCAAGGCCAGTAGAGAACTAAGCGAGTGAGAACAAATAGTGCACTTTGTGTAATGCTTAGGTTCTATGTGATCCAGGGCAAGAGAAATGGCATACAGTTCAGCAGTGAACACAGAAGCTGTAGAGGGCATTCTGCACACAACCACCAAACCACAACAAACCATGGCAGAGCCCACACAGTCACCTTATTTCGAACCATCTATTTAAATAGGAATGGAAGGATGCAAATAAAAAGACTGTACTTCCAATAAAGAGTGCCTGCTTTTCTCAGATGACTTACAAAAAGGTCACACCTGGGGACTGTAAGAAGCCATGGTGGGATGGGCTGACCAGTGGATAGAGCAAAGTTATCCAAGAACAGACCCAATTCATCCAACTGCGCTTGGATACAAACATTAAAAGGAGCAATGGTAGGTCATCTATTCTGAAAAAGTATGGCCCACTGAGGATGGAAAACACAATCTCAGGTGGGATACTTTGGTAAGGAACGGAGTTTTGAAGCATATGGTAAAGACAGTTGCAAATGACAGAGGTGCAAAGAAGGTTCATGAGACTGTGTATAAGCTCTGAACAGGGGAAGTGCAAAAAGCCCCAATGCAGAGCCAAAGTCCTTTATGATGAAAGGGGTCTCGTATCTTTAAGGCTGGGGGTCTGGCAGAGCCAAAGACCAGTGATCCATAGTCAAGTTTCAATTGAATAAGAGCAGAATACATCTTTGGCATTGAATGTCAATTTGCTCCTGAAGTGATGGAAAAAAGAACATAGGAGATGTTCAGTACATTTGACCCATAGCTGCTTGATGTGTGGTATAAAGGTCAGCTTACGGTCAAAGATAAGCCCCTAGATATTTGTCTCAGGGACCACAGTCAGCACAACTTCCCCAATACTGGGTTCGGGGTCAGGGCGAATACCCTGTTGGAAGCAAAAGTGCATGCAAACAGTTTTAGAGAGATAGATGTTAAAGCCATTTGCTGTGGTCCACTTCAATAAATGATTGAGGGCAGTCTGTAGCTGCTGTTCAATATACCTCATGTTCCATGACTGTGTCAATGACTTTCACATCTTGTATCAGAGTCCATTTGCAACAGTGAGAGGGAGTTGTTCAGATATGGCATTAATCTTTATACTGAAAACTGTGAGACACAAAACACAGCCCTTAGGGACTCCAAGTTCCTGTAGAAAAGAACAGAAAAGTATTCAACCCACACAAAGTTGGAATCTCCTGTCCATTAAAAAATTAATAAAAATGGGCAAATGACCATGTAACCCACATATATGGAGATCTCACAAAATGCCATACCTCCATGTTGTATCATAAGCCTTGTCAATGTCAAAGAATCTTAATGCATGATGTTGCCATTTGAGAAAGGTTTCTCTGATTGATGTTTCAAGTTGAATCAGGTGTTCCACGGTGGAGTGCTGTCATCAGAACCCACACTGAATGGGCAAGAGGAGGTTGGTTGATTCAAGGAACCAAACAAGAGGAGAATTAACTATCCTCTCTAAGGTCTTAGAGAGAAAGCTCATCAAAGCAGATTGGACAGTAGTTTGAGGAATCTTGAGATCCTTCACAGGCTTAGAAAAAGGTAGGACAATAGCCTGGTGACAGGCATAAGGTAAAACATTCTCCTGCCAGATCCAGTTAAAACAATCAGAATAATAGCACGAGAAGCAGGAGATAGATGGTGCAGCACTTCAAAGTGTACATCATCAGGCCCAACAGATGTACTGCCAGACTCAATGGTCAGTTTGAGTTCCATCAGTGTAAAGGGATGATTACAGTCATAGAGACAATCAGCTCGAAAGGAAAGGTGATCGCTCTGTCTGAGTCAGGTGGAGGAAGAAGCAGAAGTGCTAGATACCCAACAAAAGATTTCGCCTAGAGTATCGACAATGATCCAGGTATCAGCTACTTCTTGGCCATCAGAGAGTAAGATCGAGAGGGGGACAGAATTATATTGCCCACTGACCATATGACTTTGGAACTGGTGGTAGAAGATATGCTGGTTGTGAACTTAAAGATACCTTCTGGCTTTGATGTCTTACCTACCAAACATGTGCATGGGGCTGCTGTAAAGCAATGCAGTGCAAGAGTGTGGGATACCTGCAAAATGTATCCCAGGCCTGTTTTTTGAGCCTTCCATGCCATGTGGTAGGCAGGTTTCCACTACAGACGAGGATATCATGGAAAACATAGAGGTTTTAGGAATACACTGAGCAGCTGTATGTATAATACAGTCAGTTATTGCTGCCACACAGTAATCTATTGATAGCTTGCAGATGATGGAAGGATCAAGTTCTGTGAGAGCAGTGAAAGAGGGCCAGTTTGCTTGATCCAGCTTCTACTGGGGCATGCTAGCCAGGTGGTATCAACCACAGCCATTTCTCTCAAAATTATAGGAAAATGATTACTGCCTCTTGGATTATTGCCAACCCTCCATAAAAAGTGGGAGAATAATGAAGTGGAGCATACTGAGAGATCAATAGCAGTAAAGGAATAAGTGCATGGAAATAAGTGGAAGAACTAGTATTGAAAAGAGAAAGATTGTGATCAGAGAGCATACGCTCTATAGAGTAACCCCTCTTATCAATGTCAGCACTTCCCCAGAGGAGGATGATGTCCATTAAAGTCTCCAAGGATTAAAAAGGGAGATGGCAATTGTTCAATGAGAGCATGAAGTTCTGATTTATCATAGGTCTCTCCAGGCAACAGGTAGAGAGAACAAACAGTGATGGTATGACCCAAGGAAACACAGATGGCCACGGCCTCCAAGGGTGTTTCGAGTGGCAAAGACAAGGTGAGCACATGATGAATGACTCCTCCATGCACTCAGTCCATCACTCAGCCTGTCATTTCTGTACAATGAGTGTATTGGCAGGTTTCAGAAATGTTTCCTGTAAGGAAAGACGTAAGAATGGTAAAAAAGCAATCAGTGTTTTGATGTCATCCAGATTAGAACATACACCTTGACAGTTCCATTGTATCAAGGTGGTAATTCTTATATGTGTAGGCAAATTGGGTGGAGAACCTTTTTATTTATGACCACATCTATTTACAAGGGAGGTCTATCCACCTCCATGGATTCTGCCCTGTGTCAACTGGGCAGCTCTTTGAGGCTAGCAGAGGGCTCCATTGACTGAGGACGTGAGCAAATGATTATTTTGCATCTTGGGGTGGGAGAAGAAGATGCTTTCTGTACCCAGAACCGAAGGAAGGGGATCTTGGGATTTGTTGGAATGCAAGTAAGGGACAGAGATAGGTGTTGAAGTTGATTCATCAACTTTTTTATCTATGGAGGTCAAAAGACTTTTCATTTGTTTTGAGAACGATTCGTTTGGAGGCACAGAGAGATCCATCTGAACTCCCACTGCAGTAGTGGAACAAAATGCAGCAGCATATGTCCAAGATGAAGTGATGGACAGCAAATTGCGAGCCTCAGGATAAATAATGTTATGAAACGTTTTCAAATGCTGCACCTCTTTCTTCCAACCATTTAGGGCAAGAATGAAAGTAGGACGGGCGAGAGAAATTGCAACTGACGCAATGAGGGTCCGTTTCACACTCATAATCATCATGGTCCTTGCCACCTTAACAAGCACATGTCAAGGAACCACGACATGACGTCCTCATGCGACTGAACCTCTGATACTGGAAACATCGGAAAGTGTTTGAAATATATGGCCGTACCCTGGAATTGAGATAACCTGCCTTGATGGTGGCAGATGGACGTGGTGATGTAAATTTCAGAATGAGGATATTAGTCGCCATCGTAATCCCATCTTTGCAGGTGGAAATATGCATTACTGCAGAAACTCCTTGGGTGAAAAAAACCAGCAAGAATCTCAGACTTCAGGACGTTCTTCAAATCCCTCTCAACAATAGCTTCTCATGATAAATTCAAAGTAGTATGAGGTGTAACCTCAATAGGTATATCCCCAATCACCTTTGAATGCAAGAGGAGTTCACTGTGTTGAGATGTGGATGCTTCCACCAATATGTCAAAGCAAAGTTTATTTATTGACTCTGGAGAGCCAGCAAGTCCCTCTAGTCCCTTCTGAATGAAAAAGGGAGACATCTGCCCTAAAGGTTTGTCTGAAAGAGAATGTAGTATACAAAATGAGGTACAACAAGTGTTACAGATGTTGAAGATTGCTGTTCAAAATCTTCAAGACGTGGTCGTTTACCTGCAACTTTTTTTTCAGTATTTAAGTTTTCATTTGGAGGATCCATAATAATAAAAAAAAATGAATATTTCAGTTGCTGGTGAGAACATCCAACACTGGTACTTGGTTGACCCTAGCCCAAGTGGACCAAACAATTGACCCAAGGGGAGCCCTACACATCTACAGGAATTCAAGACCAAAGTGGTGTGTTAGGGTTGAACCCCTCAAACACCAGGATCCTCTCATTCCCTTTATGGGTCACCATGCATGGAAAATACATAGGTGGATGTTTACATCCCAGAAGAGGTAAACTGAAAGAACAGAACCTTCCCTAGGAAGTCCCCTCATCACATATAGGAATCCACATCAAGGGGTGAAGTTCTTGAAGAAACAAAGTAAATAAGGCAAACTGGTGCTGAAAGTAATGAAAATAGATTCTAGATTTTAGAGATTACATGTACGAAATTTGAACATTTTAAGATGTAAAAAAGTATTTTTAATATTAACATGAAAAATCACTTTGCACTTGGAGCAGTCAACACTGACTCATATCAACAGACAAATCTTTTGTAATAACAATTAAAAATCACAATTTTTTTTGTACAAAAGGCTTTTAATATTTACAGAAACCTTGCCAAATTGTGAAAATACACAAAACAGATTAAAAGTTGTAGTATCAAAATTGATGGCCACTTTGTGGTTACAAATTTGGTCACTTCAACCATGCACATAATGAGACAGTTAATGGAATCATATTCTTGAAATTCCTGTATAAATAAAGAATTATTGTATAAATAGAAGACATTTTAAAATACCATACATGTAATATGTACTTCACCATTACATGAGGCCTAGTCTTGTTCATATAATTTGCTTCTGTCCAGGATTACTGATGAGAGGTAGAATTCCATAAAGCTGATACAATTCAATGATGGGTAGTAAAATCAAATAATGGATTAAGCTTCACATTTATTTTTAATTATTTTAAACATCTTGTCTATCAAAATGTTACTCTGATTTATTTTTAGTCAATGAATGTTTTTGCAATCAAGAAATCAAAAACTGTTTTGAGCTTTCACATGTATACCAGACTATAGAAATTTTAATCTGATTTGGGACTACTTATAGCATGCTTAACCAGTAATTTCCTATTTTAAACATGTTTTTAAAAATAAATTAGCATGCACTACACAAAAAAGTCAATAAATGATTTATATACCTTTATGGGACCTGTATGATTATCAGAGTTCAGATCTGTAATCACACTTTCCTGATCTACAGTCATCTCCAACAACAAGTCATAAAATCTAGTGCGCATACATGCTGAGGGGAAAAACATCTGGAAATCATCAGAGTTTTGAAGAACATACAAAAAGAGGCACCGTTCATCCCTTTTGTACAAACTGTAAAAAGTACAAAATTTTAAAACCAAAATGATATAAGTATCAAAAATAGCATAAACCATCATCTTTTCATTTTTTTTTTTTAACCTTGAGACCTCAAGAGCTTACAACATGAGAAAATGAAGAATGTAATTATCAGCTGGCATTAAACAAAGCAGAAAATAGAAAATAAAAAAC
This sequence comes from Tachypleus tridentatus, assembly GCF_004210375.1. NCBI lineage: Eukaryota > Metazoa > Arthropoda > Merostomata > Xiphosura > Limulidae > Tachypleus > Tachypleus tridentatus. The sequence continues at coordinate 11,839,027 of NC_134832.1, read as the reverse complement.
AATGACATGACAATGCTGAAAATATCAGATTATGGAAGCATGTACATTGCAATAACATACAGAAGAAAACATGTTGAGCTTGTCTACCTTTACATTATTTTGAACTCAAAGTGCTACTGGTATCAGTGTTTCAATAATTGCTCAAAACATCCATTATTCTAGATAGTAATAAACAGAGGGGGTGGTTACATCCCAGAACTATTTCTCAGCTCCTCAAACTTTCAATGCTATTAATTCTTCCCTTAGAGTACTAAATTATTTGTCTAGTCTTGTTATGGCCATTCAGTTTTTTTTTTTTTTATCTTTGGTCTTTTCTGTTACTGCTTCTGTTACTATGCATTCATATACATTTCCTTATTCACCATTGTGATGCAAAGTCTTAGAAAATAACAACTCCAAATTCATTTGTAAAGACATGATTGAAGAAAGAGAAATTTTAGGAATAATCTAGGCAAGTATGCTTTATTTACAAGCTGTTTATGTAGATGAAACATTTTTTTCATGTTTTTATATAATTATTATAACAAGTGAGTACATTCCCATAGTTGGCTCCAACCAAAAAGAACATTTCAAAAACATTATTGATTTTATATCATTTTTATTGGTTGCAAGTTGACGATCTCTTACACTTTTATAAATGTCCAGATCCAATCGATATGCCCTTAAAAAAAAAAGAAGTTTAATACACATGTTTATAACTCACTGCAAACATTCCACTAACATTACACAAACACGTTTTCAAAGTTTAAGTACTCCAATTTTCAGTTTAAAAATTATATAATTTGAGTCAAGTTACATATACAATATGAAATACTTAAAGCAATAAGCCTTTAATAGAAGGGATCAAGAAGGATTCCTAATAATTCATACACCAAAAAACCATCCTGTTGAATTCCATAGCAAAACCCCAACCATTCAAAGTATTGATTATAATATATGTGCATATTTATTAATAATATGCTGACAAAGGTCACTAATATTTCTGATTTAACAATTCAAAATTTTTTAAAACAGCAACTTTTCACTCTAGAAAATTTAATCCTTACTTTAGCAGCTTTATACACTTCTTGGTAGGTCAAAATATTACGTTTTATAAATTTGTGATTGTGGTTTTAATTCTTGTTTCATTACTTTTTAAGGCAGGATCCATACTAATTTTGAAATTTTTTAATACTCTTTCACAATACTTGTCTAAACATTGTTTTAACTATAACAAGCTTCATATAAAGTTTGTCACATTACATATCAGTTCTAGAAACTAAGATCTTGTCAAATTCCTTTTATTTATATTTGTACACGTTTCTCTACAAATCATAAAAAAATGAGTCCACAGTTACATATTTTCATCTATTTCTGACACTCTGAAAGTTTTATTAATTCACTATGCTTTTAACATTACCTAACACTCTTGATAGAATTATCATGAAAAAGCCATTCATGAAGCTTATGACATTTCCCCTTTAAAGTGTCTAGACAAAGATTGGATATTTGAATAGATTTCTCTTCAGCATCCATGTTGACAGTCACATAGCTTGGCATATACACCTTAGTTGGTTCCAAAATCAATATCTGGTAGAAGAGAAAAGAAAACAGAATTTGAAAAAAAATTTTCCACTTTCAGAAATTTGTTATAATTCTGATTTTTAAATTGTGTACTGAGAAGAGATCAGAAAGAAAAATGCATACCATTTGGCAAAACTGATGACCCTGTTTTAATTTTTTTTTTTTTTTTTAAATGGAAAGTAATTTTTAATTCTAAGGATTTTCCATTTTTTCAAGCACTAATAAGGCTTGAAAATTAAAATTGTCAAAATTTTTAATGCTTTAGACAGGTTAACTTATTTTATTTGAAATAAACACTGAATTAAAATATAATTTTTAGCATATGTATGATTAACAAAAAACTGATTATAACTGAATGTACTTCATTATATAAAATTCTCTAAACTTTTAACTAAGATTATAAATTTCTGAGCTAATGGTATTTTCTAAAAAGTTACCACATTTTTATAAAAACAATGTAATTCTAAAGATTCTAAAGGATGGAAATTTTAACCACATTTCATATCTATTCATATATACCATATTCATCTTGTTCCACAAATTCTGAAAACAAAAATTATCTCATTAGCCCGTTTTGTTTTAGCAGCTGTTTTATAGCCCCTGGAACCACTTTACTGATTTATTCTACAACAGTTATACAAGACTAGTAAAAAAAAAAGTTGGTAATACTGAAATTACAAAAAGAGCATCTTGTATGATAAATGGCAAAAAGTATATTTACACAGGTAAGATAACCCACTTTCACAAAAGACCCTCATGCCATACAATATACCTTCAAATGTCCTTGTGTATATCTTTGTGCCAATTCAGCTCGTATACCCCCAATGTCATTGACCAAACACATTCTTTACACTCTGAAATTTGTTAATACACATTGTGTTGTATCAGCTGTTCAGGTATGGAGTGTGCAACAGCAATATAAACTTCCGTGTTTTGTATTTTTGCATTCCTAAAGTACCCACAAAAAGTGTTACAAATTCTCAAATGATTCTCTACAAACAGAACCTGTAGATTTGGAAATATCATGTCCAATACCACCATTAAAATTTAAATATACAATCATTTAATGTTTGCTACCACCCTATTTACTTTCTTAAACAAATCTTGAAAGACTGCACTCATCTGTAGAATGATGATTAAACTTCTGTAAAAAGAAAGGAATTTCACATCCATCTCATTAAACTCTTATACTGCAGTAAGACTTCTACTGGGAACAACAAGATTATAACAAATGTATATATGTTTTAAATTAAACAATATTTCATAAACAAGGTACAAGCACCTTCTGCATTATTAACTCTAAAACCTAAATAAATTCCAAACATTTTTTCAGTAAAACTAGATTTTCTGTTATTTTCTCTTCTTGTAAACTCATACAAGGTTGTTTAATATGACTGACCACATAACCACCACTGTGTGTGCATACTTAGCACTTTTATGAACATATATGCAATTTCAAACTAGACAGCACCATCACTGTTATGTTAAAATTACAAATTACAGTAAGATATCACTTCCTTGCAGTTCATATATTTAAATCCAAGATACATAGGACTACAATTTGTTACCAAAGTATAATATGAAAACATTTTTTCTTTTTATAGAAAGCACACTTCTATATTCTACAAAGTAAAGCTCTCAATCTTCACCCCTTTTAAGAAACTTTTTCCCAACTGGCTTTGTAAATACGTGTGTAAATGTGCACACACACACACACACACTAAATAACATAATCAAACTGTAGTTAAAATTTTTCTTTAATATAAGTGACTAAAATCTTGTGGCACGTGCAGTAAATGATGCCCATGCAGAGAGGATCAAATAAATTAACTGTACAATTGTGTCAAATGTAACAGAGGATAAAAATAATACTTGCTGTTGTACAAATGAAACTGAAGACACATGAATGAATGCACACCTTGAGTTACACTTAGCCAATGAACAGTGTATATTAGCCCCATATGTACAACACTGATAAGTTGGATCAATCATCATTTCTATGACACTATATCAAAGTTTACTCTTAATTCTACGTTTACTAAGAATAACTTAACAATATTTAACAAGTTTTTATTGAATATTACAAGTGCATTTTAATAAAATATTCAGATTTTTTTAAAAATTATTTTTCTAAAGATTTATGTATGCATTTGGAATCACTATGACTCATACTGTCCTAGTACAAAATAATTTGTTAAGAATAAAAATACTTGTAGTTTTTTTATTTCAGTAGCATAATATCTAGAACCTATTAAATGAATATCAAAAGTAATCAATTATTTTCTTTTTCTTTCTGACTGTCAGTTTTGAGCCCTTACTATAAATTTGAAGCAATTAAGAAAAATTCATTTGTGCAAACCCTATTTCTATAATACTTACAGGAAAACGAATACAATCAGATGCATCAGCAGTTGTTGCATCAATGAAAAATTCCAACCAAAAATGGAACACCTGCAAATAAAAATAAAACCTGTTTTTTTGTATTAAAGAATTTAAAACAATATGTTTACTTTCAACAAACACCTGTCCTCTAAGACATTTAGAACTTAGGGTTTTTTTATGAATATGTATAATATGTCATTTTCACTTTACGAACTGTTTATTAGCCACAGAAAAAATCTACTGTGCAGATGAAACCTTCAAAATGACCACATGATGCAAATTAAAAACTAATTTTCAATAACAAAAGAGAGAAGGGACTTGTAAACCATTAAAGAACTAGATCCAGTTTTTTAAGGTATTTTATCAATGATACTAGCAATCACTGGCTATTATACATACAATCACATAAAATTTAAAGATGTTTTATGTTTTGTTAACTCTACAAATAGAGGTTTATGTAATGTTCTTCCACTCTTAAAGTGACCTAACAACTTCAGTTTTGAACCAAATCTATTTTTCTGTTTATGGAGCTCATTAAAATCAATTTTGAAGTTATTTGAAATAGAACAGGTAGTAATATATGTAAAAACAACAACAAAACAGCAGTCCACAAACCAAGTTGATTTATGGTAATGCCTTAAAAAAGAAAAAAAAGTATTTAAGCAGAAAATAAGGGTAGATTATAATGTTTGTGTACTTCCATAAAGGAAACTTCATACAAATAACATTCTTTACCTAGAAAAGTAGTAAAAGAGTAAGTTTTTATTGTCTAAAACTACAGCTTACACTAAAACCTTTCAAAATAGTCACTTCAAAAATAAAATAACAGGGCTTTCCTCAAAACTAAAATTTGTACCTGTTCTTCTGCTGTAATTTCATACTCTTCGCTCTTTTTACGGAATCGATTTATCAGTCTTATGTTACCTATTGTGGACTTCAGATGCCTGCAGGAGAGGTTAATGAACACTGTTATCCATGTAACTATCACAACCTTTTATCCACATAGTTTCTAAATTGGATTAAAATTTATGCCAATTTCCAACTTAAAAATCATTTACAGAGTTGTAAAACAAACTTTTTTTTTTATTATTATAAAATTCTTATATGCATACCGTAAAGTTGGCATTTACTTAAGTGATAAAACAAAGTTATGTTTAATTCAATAAAAAAATATACTCATAAAGCTTTTTGGTTTTTTTTGAAGACCTTGTTAGATTTTATTCTTAAAAGTTTGGGAATTTATTCTTTCAGACTTTTGGTACATACACATAAGAAATCTTAAATATATGCCAGATAAATTAGTGTTTTAATACTTAATCTCTTATTTACATTTCCAAAAACTAGAACAAACATGACAAAAGAAAAAAAGCATATGTCAATTCAATCCTACCAGTCAGGAGGTTTTAACTTGAACATACATTCTGCTGCCTGAATTGCTTTTACATAATCTTCAGCCAAAACACTGATTTCAAAAAATGTTGCCACGTCCCAATAGTCCTCCAGAGAAGACAAGCTGCCTTTCCGGCCAATTAAGTTGTTTAGTATCATGCCAATGTGCTGCAATTCTGAAGACTTTGAAAATTCATTACCATCAATAACAAGTAAAGTTGCAAGATTGATCCCTGCATATTCATTAGGTTGAACTTCAAACCCTTTGCGATACCTGAATACACAGAACAAATGCAGATATAAAGAATAATGAATTATTAACAGGGTGATATATAAAAGTTGGTTACACAAATGTATTCTCACTTCACTCAAATAGATGGTTTTAACTTTATATGACCTAACTACTTTTCCCTGGAAGTGATATGTTGGGTATCTTACAATTTCAGGTGTTCACAAAATATTTTTACTATAACAGACGAATGGAATGTTTCTTTGCTTCTTTTATTCAATCAGCTATTGTACATTTTGGTATCATCTTTGTAAAGGCAAGTAAAAACCCAAGAATGAGCACAGACAAATCTATCATGAACTATGACAAAGTGAAACTGTAAAAAAACAAAAAAAACTTTAGTCGAGGATAATCTTTTCAATCTGTTGATTATAAATATGCCCATCAGAAACTCAGTTGATATACCTTATTATCTTGAAAGATACAACAGATGAGAGGGGCTTCTATGGTGGATTTAACAAATTTGTTATTATTTCAAGAAATGGAAAACCTAGGAGGCACATTTTATATTTTTGGTTTTCATTACTAACAGTGTGTATTTTAATTGACTGAACACACTCAAAGCTACATCACTGAAGACCAAATCTAAAGGAATGAATTCATAGTGCAGATTTATTGGAACACAGTAATAGAGGTTGATAATTTTTTTAACCTTTTTCTTCTAAAATATTGGTATTTAACACTGCTAATACCATACTAGTTTTATGTTCTCACTTTTATAAAGAATTATTGTTTTTTAAAGTATTGAACTTCCCCTTGTATGAGAATTCTGACATTCTTTCTTTACACACCTACTCTTCTCCATTTTATTTACCACTCCTTCAAGAAGCACAGAATGTAATGTAAATTACTCAATATAAATTTGTTGTCCCTCAGGAAAAGCATAATTTTTTATAGTATTCGATCTTATGTAATTAAGAGCTACCAAATGAAAAATAAGGCCCACTTGCCACACTCACCAGTCACATCCTTTGTTTTAGAAGTTACCAACAGTTCACTCCATTGTCAATACTATATTATTTATAACCAGTAGAAATCCAATGTTTTGATCTATCAAATGACTTACTATATTATGGAGTTTTCTACACAGAGAACTGACAATTTTGCTTTCAGTTCAAGGTTTATTCCTTTAAGAATTCATCTGAGCCAAATTGTATGTTTCCCAATGTCTCTATCAGTCATAACAATTTAAAGTTATAGAACAATGTGTTTTACACATTATTTTGTGTTCTCTGGTGAATTATTTAATTAAATAAATAATTAATGCAGTACTACCACGAGTATAAAAAATGTAATAATACTAATAACGACGTAAGTACTTTATGTCTTGTTTTTGATGTAATAATCTTTATTTATTGTTATAAATAAAAGCAACTAAAATGTAAAAATAGAAAACTTTTTAGGCTAGTTAAGGGTAGACTAGGTGAAACAAATAATCAAATTATTCATGAGGTGCATTTACTAATATCTTGTGCATAGTGTAGTTCAATAGTATAATGAGAGTTTCATGTCCACCAAATGTTTTGCAATTTACACTAATGGCATAAATAATAGTTAGACATTGCTAACACAAAAAACAATTAAAACATGACATTGAACTATAAATAGATGTAACAGTTTCCAATTTAAAGTTATTGCAATGTTTACTAAGTCTACAAACTTTTGTCAAGATACCTGTACTGTATTAAACACTATATTATGGAAACTGTAACAAGTGCAAAATAGTTATGGTCAGTTGATCTGATCAACATAGTAGTTAGAGTGATAAAGTTGTTTAATTAAATTAAATTTTGAATGTAAAAGGTCATGATATGTTTACTTTGACTCAGATGTGTGCACAAGGGTAAATAATTAACTACATCATTCCTTAGACATAAAATGATCTAATATCATAACTTATGATCTAAGTTAGTTTAAACAGCATTAATTCCCTAGTGCAAAAACACTATTTGTGATCTACATTCAGAGTTATTTTGTTAGTATTAATAAGGTCACTCATTAGTATACCGAAGTGACATGGGTTTATAGAATTAAATCAAAAGCATCATCACTGTGTTGTAATTTATGGTTAAGAGTATTAACCAGAGTAACAATTATTGCTGTTGTCTAAATTTGGAAAACATTTCTCACTAATGCATCTTATAACTTATATTTAGAGTGTTAACCACATTTCTTACCAATGTATTGCATTTTTCAATGCTTCTTTGTCACTGTGATCAGATTCTACAAATATGTCTTTGTAGATACGACCATGAAGACAAAACAAGTCAGGTACACGGTTTTCTTCTTTCTCTAGAGCTTTTTTAATTACTTGTAAAGCTTTCTCCCTGTCTTTTGGTTTATTTCTCCTTGGAATTAAAATAAAATAAACTATTATATTGATGAATAATAAATTTATCACACAAATTTCCCAAATGCACAACTGAACAGAACAGTAAGCAAACTAAGATTAAAATTAAAACAAAATATTAGCTACTTAGATCTGAAAGGAAATTGAGACATTATAAAGGTAGAAGAAAACTTTAAATTATTATATTCCCATACTTAATTTTTTTCATCTTAACAGTGGCTATGGCAACTTAATGAATACACACAAATACTACAATAAAGCTAAAAGCTTGAAAAACATTCTTCAAACAGCACTATTCATTACAAAATTTTCTGCTAATACCTCACTTTTATATGATTAAAATTGGTTATTTCTTGTCTGAAGGTACAAAATTCTACATACCTGTTTAAAGCAAATGCATAATGAAACTGTATAGCTGTTGTGTATGTAAACTTCACATTTGGAACAGTCTTCAAATCATCAATTAGGGTCACCATAGCATCATAATCCTAAAAAAGCATTATAACACTAATAGTAATTTCAAACAGATAGATCTGGTACTTCAAGTAATGAAATATAGATAGTTAAGTAATTTTAATGAAACAACAGTGCAGAAAAATATGTTCAAACTGAAAAACAACATGAAACCTATCTCTTACCATTTTTAAACTGATATATTATTTCTAGATGAAAGTCTATGAAAGTAATAAAAGCAATAAATATAGGGATTAGAATATTTTACTTCCTTAATTATCCTTTGTAATAACAGTTTACAAGAAATATTTTGTGCCAAAACTAAAAATTAACATCAATTACAGCATCATTTCCTTAAGTACTAAAATAATATATACATACTTAAATGTTAAACCTGCTTTAAATCTTTCACACAAAGAACTTGAAGACTAGATGAATAGCAGGCAATTAACCACACGTACAGTCAATTCTTGGGATACTCTTGTCTGACTGAATAACAAACTTGGTTGTCATCTTTTAGCATAGCCATGGTCCCAAAATGCTGATCAAAGTTTTGCACTAACAGAATGTCAACTATGGACCTTCCAATTCACAGTTTGAGCACATTTAAATATTAGACCTGATCCAACATAAAAAACATCCTACCCTTACAATGAATTTGTAATACAAACTTAAACATTATTCAATAAAACAAAAGTACATGACTTCACAATTATACAGTCAACACCATTCACCACCAACTTTTTACTAATGAATAGTGGGATACATCATAAAACTATATAACTAAGTGATAAAAAGTTGTTAGAAATTCTGCACAGTTAGTCAATGTTGCTCCCATTAGAACAAAACTGGATTTGTTCATTTGTTTTCAATTTTTGTGCAAAGATACACAAGGGCCACTTATGCTAACTGTCCCTAATACAGTAATGTAAGACAAGAAGGAAGATGACTAGTCATCACCACCCACTGCCAACTCTTGGGCTACTCTTTTACGAATGAATAGTGAGACATTATAATGCTCTCATGATTGAAAAGGTGAACATGTTTGGTGTGATAAGGATTCGAATCTGTGACCCTCAGATTACGAGTATAGGGCCCCAACAAAACTGGAATTGAAAGAGAAACTACCAAAGGGGTGGTAATTAAATTATGAAAAAAGGAATGCCTGCAGAAAAAAAACAAAAAAAAAATACAACACCCAAACAACCAAAAATTAAGAATTTCTTTACAACACTGTGTGGCAGTGATATAGGTTATACTGAGTGCCCCCCATGATATAATCATTAATTTCACTATTTACCATATACAAGTGATTGTAATAATGATGCAAAAACATTAAAGCATTTTACGTTTATTTTAAAATTACTAAATTTTTAACTTCAGGTATATACGTTAATATGAAATTTTGTTGAACACACTTCTAATAACAATTATACCATTTTGTCTTTTGTGTAGTTATATTTACTAAAATTTACAGGAATAAATGGTCATAGTTATAAAAAAATATTCCAAAAATAAGGGTGTTTAAATATTTCTGTAATAGCTGTAAGTGTATTGTTAGTAAAAGAAAATAACACAAGAGGTATATTCTATCTGTATTTATCTATCTTTATAACTCAATAAAAAGAAAAAAAATATTATTAGTAATAAAATTACAATTATTTTTATTCATATTATTGTTGTTGTTGTGGTTAATTATAGATGAAATCTGATACATAGAACAAAATAGATGGATGTCCATGCAGAGATTTGGGAAATTGACAAACTATTTTTGTAATTTTGGCTTTTGACAAAGAGCAAAAAACAAACATTCATTTTGGTCACCGATTATCTTAGCAAGAACAAGTTTCAGATATTGTGCAATTCCAAACTTACACAATTACATGCATCTCCCCTTGCCACATGAAAACTGTTTTGTAAATATGGTGTCAAGTAACTACTGTATACAGAAGATTTCTACACAAAAGTAACAGGATATGATAGGAGTTAGGAAAACTTTAAATAAATATATGTTGTAAAATGAATGAAATTTCTAGATATGCTGCTGGCCAAAATCTTAAGGCCAATGAACATAAAAAAAAAAAAATGCATTTTGCATTGTTAGACTCAACCACTTATTTGAGTAGAGCTTCAAAAGAAAAAATAAGAAAAGGGAAAATAAAAATAAACTTTTTTAGCATTTAATAGGGAAAATGTGAACACTATGAAATTAGCCTAAATACTAGCTGGTCAAAAGTTTAAGACCATACTGAAACGAAGCGTTAATCGGTAAACACGTAATGAAATTTAGTCATTTGTGTTCAAGCATTAGCATTGTCAACATCTCCCACTGACATTTCCTGTTACATGGGGTAAAAACATAGCAGAATTGTTGAGCTGCAGAAGTAAGGTCTCTCTCAATGTGCCATCGCTGGTAAGATTGGGTGTAATAAAACTGCTGTTGCAAACTTTTTAAAAGACCCTGAGGGATACGGAACGAGAATTTCAAATGGTTGGCCCAAAAAAATTTTGCTAGCATTGAGCAGGAGGATTCAACGGGTTGTCCAGCATGACACCAGCCGATCGTTGAACCAGATTAAGGTCCTTACAGACGCAGAATGCAGTTAAAGAACAATAAGGCGGCATCTACGAGAGGAAGGCTTTAAAAACCGTAAACGTCTCTAAAGGCTACACCTCCTTCCAAACCACAAAACAGCTCTGTTAAACTTTGCTAAGAAACACCAAACATGGGATGTAGAAAAGTGGAAGAAAATTTTGTTCTCTGATGAGAAAAAAAATTTAACCTGATGGTCCAGATGGCTTCCAACGTTACTGGCACGATAAAGATATCCCAACGGAGACATTTTCTACACGACACAGTGGAGGAGGTTTTATCATGATCTGGGGTGCTTTCTCCTTCCATGGAACAATGGAGCTTCAGGTTATACAAGGGCATCAAACAACAGCTGGCTACATTGGCATGTTGCAGAGAGCATCCTTATAGACTGAAAGCCATTGCTTATGTGGAAATGACTGGATTTTTCAACAGGAAAACGCTGCAATCCACAATACCCACAGAACAAAGGACTTTTTCGTGGCAAATAACGGAATTCTTTTGGACCATCCAGCATGTTTGCCCAAACTAAACCCCATTGAAATTGTTTGGGTGTGGATGGCAAGGATAGTCTATAGAAATGGACGTCATTCCAAACAGTGCATGATCTTCGTCAAGCCATCTTCACCACTTGAAATGTTATTCCAGTTAGCCTTCTGCAAATGCTTATACTGACCATGCCAAAGCAAATGTTTGCAGTTATTTGCAATGACAGCCATGCAACTCATTACTGAGATCTCTTGTTGGACATTTCCTACCCTGTTTAGGACTTCTTTTGGGTATGGTCTTAAACATTTGACCAGCTAGTATTTAGGCTAATTTCATTGTGTTCACATTTTCTCTATTAAATGCTAAAAACGTTTTTTTATTTTTACTTTCCCTTTTCTTATGTTCATCTTTCGAAGCTCTACTTAAATAAGTGCTCGAGTCTAACAATGCAAAATGCATATTCTTTCTTTATGTTCATTGGCCTTAAGATTTTGGCCAGCAGTGTATATATGGCTAACTGGCAACCTAGAAGCTAGTTACTTTGCTGGTTCCCTGTATATTTTTTGAAAAAAACATAAGAGCAAGAGAAAGAGACAAAGAGAAAAAAGTGAACTGTCCCAAAAAAGCAAGAACGTCACTCTTCAGGAGGTGTCATGAAAAAAAGAAGATGATCCACTTTTAAGTGGACTAACTCCATTACTAAGTCCAATTCTTTTTTGAAAGATTCACTTTAAAGCAAATACACAAAGTCCAGAGTCTTCTGTATGTGTTTCATTGAGCACAACTTTTAATTTGAACCCAAAAACTGATTCACAGAAAAGGAATTAGTTGTAACGTTCCTCACATTACATAAAATGTTTACTTTTAGAAATGGTTGATTTTAGGTTGCAACAGAATCTGGAAGTCATCAAACCTCAATATATAGAAGAAATGATGGTTCTATCAAACAAACAAACAAAAAAAGACAAAACAGCTTTAAACATTTTTTGTACAGAATCTGTTTTCAAAATAATTTTACATTTTAATTTCGTTTTACACAAATAATACTGTCCTGTAATGTTTTACAGTATAATTTCAATCAAAATAACTTTGATAGTACACGATTGTTTTGAAACTTGTTTCACTTTTTTTCCCACTGCATTAAAATAACCATTTTTACCACATTTGCTGATGTACAATATGATCCCATGTTTAATATGACCCCAGACTTTCTGAACAAATTAAGATTTTTTAGGTTCTGAGGTAACCAACAAAAACACATGCTCTCCTCAAATTCTAGACAGCTAAATGCAGCATAACTTAAGTCACAATCATGTAATGCATAACTTTTATAAAGTTTTCATTACAGTTGAACTTCTTTTCTGTTAAAAAACATGTTTACAAATAGTGACTTTGATATAATATCACAGGTACTTCACTATGATTGAAGAGATCAATACATTTTAAATGAAAAGATGTCATGACTGATTCTGACATATGCGAGGTAACTTCTAGTTATGAATATTGGAGACAAATGATACAATTATAACTATGTTATGGTAATACACTAGGTAGCACAATGTCAATGCACTTACTAAAAACATTTAACAAAGTAAATGGAACAATATAGTCTTGGCTACATATTTTATTAATCAGAGAGTTCTTACTGTAACTTTATCTCTGAACCTGTGTATAAGCCAAGGTGTTAAATAAGGCATTGTTTTAAGAGTAAAAAGTATACCTTATACAGAGGGGCAATTAAATATTAAAGCTATATATTTATTTTCAGTTAATTCATTTGATCACTGATATTAGTAACTAGAAATTTTGAATTAATATAAGAATGAATCAGTGTATTTTGTTACACACATACAGTTTTCAGATACTACACACATCACTCTCTTACAGTGTGTAAATATTAAAACACATTAACAAGTTTCTTAATTCTACCAGTTTTCTGGTTTAGAACTTAATAAATCTTGTACGAGTCAAATATAAAATAGCCATAGTTAGTCTAAGGTGATAGCTACGATTTCATGAAATAGTTGTATTATACAGGGTAGAGTAAATTATAGTAAATTATTTTCAAAATAAAACTGCAAGTCATGAAAAGTACAGATGATGGAAGTGCCCTTACCAGAACATTTGACACTGTTTGGCATTCTGTACCTGGCATGATGGCACCAAAATTCGACTTATAGCTGTAAAGTAAAGTGCAGCATTTTCTAGCAACTCAGAATCTATGAACAATGGTAAATGCCCTTTACATGCCCTAAGCAACATAATTAAGATGAATCTCCATATGGAAAAAATGATACAAGTCGAATGTACACAAGCTGTTTCAAACATCACATACCTCAAAGCAGCTAAAGAACAGAAAAAAATATTCAATGCTACTTTACATGAAGACATAAGTGTCAAGTTGCTAAATGCAGTGGCCTATTGGTTTCTGCATGATCAGATTGTCAAAGCATGAACTATAAAAAAAATTATTCTTGTATAGCAAATAGAATAAAAATACAGGAACAGTGCGTTAGGGACACGGTAATCTTAGAAAAGAGACTTGTACAATAGAAAATATGCTTCAAGACTACTGTTAAAAAGCATAGCCATCAGACAGAGTGACCAATTACAATTCCAAGGACCAAAGTAAGGCTAAAAAGTCATCTCAAAGTAACATTCAGTCCAAAGTAATCATCTTGACTCTGAGTTTGAAGCTATTTTACAGTGGTCACATGAAGTGAATACTTTCATATTTCTACTTGCAAACTTATGTTCCCTTACTAACATTAGTTTTCTGTTAACTGTGTATTTTACCCTGCAAAGCAACATAGCTTTAGTTTAGAACCAAATTCTGTTTGAGACTGTGCAAGATACATTTTCGTTATCATTTTCTAAAATAATTAATTTATTTTGATAATATATTGAAAGTAGTAGAATATCTTTGTATTGATGTTCACTCAGTTCTTGTATACATTTCACAGATACAATTATAAATAATCTGGACAGAACAGATCAGCATTTCACACAAACGTTTTTATTTTTGTTTTTTTTTAAAGACAATATTGGTCATTTCTTCCTAAGAAATATGGTAGTATTTTCACAATACTATTGATATACTATTGGTAATGTTGTTTTACATGCACATTTTTAAACCAGTTAAATAGCATAAATTTCTGAAACAGTTAATTTTAACACTAAATGTTTACTTATGTATTTCTCTCACTAAAACACATGCATCATAAACAGGAAATGCACTTTATGACCAAATTTTTAGTCGCACAACAGCAGTAAATAGACAACCAATACATGATGAAAGAGACTTAGTGAATATTTCTATTAATTACTCAATGATGAACATCCAATGCAGCAACTTTCTCAGAAACACAAAAATTTGGAATTTACAGAACAAATCCTTGAACAAGAAGTAAAAAGAAGAACTAGAAAAATTAAAACAAGAGAGGTGGTTGTTCTATATGGAATCCAAATCAAGACATGAAAGGCATTGAGTCATGAAGAATTGAAATACCAGACATGTTTGTTTACCTCCTAATGAAAACAGAACAAATATCATGTGCATAGAGGAAGAGTAAAACAACACCTATTTACAACAGAAAAAGCATCATCTAAATATGTGGAATTATCAAATAAAATTGATTAGTCATAGGAAAAAAAATAGTGAATAAAAGAATCAGACACAAGCTCAATATCAAAGAATCAATTTGAATTTATACCACAATATTCAACAACAGATATTTGTCCTGAGGATTCTGATTAAGAAACACTGAGAAAAAGAGGAAGGTGATTCAACAAAGCATTTTTGGATTGGGAGTATCAAGCTATTTTATGTAGTTAGAAAAATAAAGGAATTTCAGAAAAATATATCACACTCATTATTGATATGAATAAATTTTGTCATGCGTATGCACTAACACTGGTAGGTGACTCCTAGGACTTTCCAATAGCAGTTGGAGTTCAAAGATACCCTGCAAATCCTTATTCACTGTTGTGCTCGTTACATTAATAAAGAAGATCTAAGAGATAAACATCATGTACCATAAAGCATAGAGGTGATGCAAATATTTATAATGAAAGCTGAAGAGAATTACAGGAAAAGATAATCCAGTGGAAGGACCATTTAAAAAAGAAGAGAAATGAAATATGGCAAAAACCAAATAACTGGAACATAGATTTTGTTGTGCTGTATAAAATAGTGAAACTATTAACATTTTTGTAATAAATACAGCATAATCACAAAAATTTAAATGTCTACTATTGGTAATTCAGAGATAGAAACATTGAGAAACAGATGAAAGCCAGAATAGCAAAAGTATGGATAAAATGGAGATATCTGAAATCATATGTAAACAAAATATGCATGTGAAAATGAAAGGAATGGTGTACAAAGTGATATTATGATCATCCATAATCTATGGAAGTGAATGTTGACCAATATGAAAAAAAATGTGCAAATATTACAATCTGACAGAGATGAGAATGTTGAAGTGAATGTGTGGAACAATTAGGGAAGACCATGTTTGCAACATATATTTGAGAATGCATAAGAGTGAAAGCTACATAATGGATTTTTTTGTGCTATGTTCCCCACTTGTGTTACAAATCAGTTTTTAGTATGATCAGCCTTAAGAATTAATATTTAGTCAGTTACATGATTTTATTGGTTATATGGTCTTATTGTTGCATCATCGAATAGTTTTTACTTTAATGTTTGAGAAGAAATAATATAAAATGTAAACATACTAGAAAATTATGGTTCATCAGTTCTCGTGAATGATAGAAGTTAATTCAAGAAATAATACTGTGTTGATAATTACTAATCTAAAAATCTCATTTGTAAATTATTTAAATAAATTTTATAATAATTATGGTTCACTTGCTTCAACTAATTCACTCTACAATGGTTGTTGTGAAACTGATGATACATAAAGCACCTAAATCACTACTGTATCTCTTATCTCAACCAGCTTGATGAGCCTTATGGTGAAAAGCTTTGTTGGCAGTTGATATGGTTTACATATCATAACATCCACCTCTGCTTTCACTTATTGGTTCTTAAAATTGTAAAATGTTTTGAAACAAAAAAAAAAAAAATAATCTGAAAAATTATAGATCTAATATGTAAAGTAAGATTCCTTAGGATTTTCTGGCTAATAAGCAAATTCTAAATTTTTTTTTATTTTTATATACATATATTACTGTAGTTTTAGGTTGGGTGTTAGCATTACTTACAAATTAGAGAAAAAGATTACATACTGTTAGAAAGACAAACTTTCTCTTTAAGACTTGTTAGATGTGGAACTATGTATTGTGTGTTTCATTACCATACCAGATTATCTGTATTCTACTAAACTGTAGCCCTGTACATATTTCTGTTATTTTTCATTTGTTCAGTTTTGAATCACTAGAAACCATATACCCACTTCAAACTGTCAAAGGTCTCACATTCCATTCCCAATGTTATTTAGGCTATTAGCCATAATCGTTAATTTGGAACTGTTGATTAGAAAAAAGGCACCTTGATTGGCAACAAATGCCTTTATTTTTCATGTGAATAACCATATTGACAGCTTAGAATACCCCCTAGTGGTTTTCTCAAAAAAAGCTACCACATTCTTTCAAATCAAAATTTCAAGGTAGGTAGGTTGAATCTTTAGTCTGCTCAAAGTTTCATACTTTTTTTTAAATTGTAAATACCAGGTCATTCATCCCCTAATTAATGTCATGTTTTGAGATAGGATAAGTTCAAATGCATATTTCTTGGCTAAATGAAGTAATTCTCACAGTCATACAAGTTATATCAGATAAACTTGATAACATTTTAGAAGCCCCAGTTATCATGGAGGTGTCAGAGGAGTATATAAGGCATATAATATTTTATGAGTTCAGAATAGGGAAAAGTGCTACTGAAACAAGGCAAAGCATTCAAGAGGTGTATGGCAATGACATTCTGAATGTGAGGAAAGTGTCAAAGATGGTTCAGTAAGTTTAGAACTAGTAACTGGAGTTTAACAGATGCATGTTGCACTAGGTGACGTGTTGAGTTTGATAATGACCTGCTTCTAACAACATTTGAGGAGGATTGTGCTGTAACTGTTGAAGAATTAGCCCAGAAACTCAATTCATCTCCCTCCACTGTCCATCAACATTTGCAACAACTTGATAGAGTTTCAAATTTTGGAAAATGGGCATCACGTGTTGTCAGCTTATAATCTGAGAGAATGAGTACACATCTACAAATCTCTTCACTCTCATGAACTTCAAAATTTGTTTTCGAACCACCTGGTGACTGGTGTTGAGAAATGAGTACTCTATCAAAATGTTATGTGTTACCAACAGTGGGTTAGTGCAGGAGAACCAGCTACACTGCAGCCAAAAGTGAACCTGCACACAAAAATTTTTTTTTTTTGTGAACCTGACGATGACCGAAGAAGGCCGAAACGTTGTTCGCTCTTCTATGTAAAAGTGGTTTCTCAGCCCAAACGAGCCGTTTTTGCATATACATTTCTCAACAAGTGGGTTTCTCGTCATCACTGAATTGGATAGGAGTCGTTTTACGCCATGACATGCAAGTCCTCACACCACTAGGATCACTTTCAGAAAGATTGAAGAGCTTGGCTGGGAAAAATTCCCATCCCCTTTATTTTTCTGATCTTGCTCCTTCAGATTACCCTCTTTTCAGAAGCTTGCAACATCATCTGAATGAAGAACAGTTTACTTCTACAGATGAGTTACAAAATAGCCTTTATACCTTGTCTCAAAACCACATTATTTTTATAAGCATGGTATCGAAAATTTTTTGAGATGTTGGCAGACTGTTATTAACCTGTTCAGTGCCATAGACGAGATAACTCGTCCAAGACAATCTGTAACACAGTGCCACGGACGAGTTAACTCGTTCTCAATAATACCTAACTTCAACTCTGATGTCAGCACCATACATACATTTAACCTACTTACAAATTGTTTCACTTTCGATCCAAAATGGTGTTACGAAAAAAGTTACAAAATGAAGGAGCATTAGATTTGTATTTTGAACTTTGTTTGGAGTTTGAAGATAGTAATGGCAATTCAGAAGATTCGGATTTTGAAGATTCTTTAAAAAATATGGAAATACAAGGCTCAGATGTTAGTAAAGATGATAACTGGCCATCAACCATCATTGGCAAACGGACGATAACACCAGGGAGTAAACGTAAAATTGCAAGTCGTGGTAAGAACAGTTCCAAGAGAAAGTGCCCTAATGACAATGATTGGAATGCTGAATCCCTCGCTGCTCCAGTTATAAACCCCTACTTGGAAAATCATGGTGTCCAGTACGACGATTTGAGCCAAGACTCAAAGCCCTTTCATTGTTTTCAGAGGTTCTTCCCTCCCACAATTATCAACCATATTGTAATAGAGACCAATAAATATGCAGAAACTATAATGGCCCGTGCTGATTTGAAGGAACATTCTAGAATAAAATCATGGAAGCCAAGTAATGAGAAGGAAATTTATGAATTTATGGGTCTGATAATGCTTATGGGCATAGAAAGAAAATCAACTATTTCCATGTACTTCAGTACTGACCCTTTGCTTGCCACACCCATTTTTAGTCAGTGCATGTCAAAAAACCGGTTTATTTTGTTGCTACACTTTGCTGACAATACCCAAAAAAATATTGTTGACCAATGACAGCACAAGATACAGCCCATTATTAACCATTTACGGGAAAAATTTAGAATCTCATATGTACCACACGAACATGTTTGTATTGATGAATCTTTAATACTATGGAAGGATCGACTGGGATTTCGACAGTACATTCCATCTAAAAGAGCTAGGTTTGGAGTCAAAAGTTATGAGCTATGTGAAAGTGTAACAGGCCATGTTTGGGAGTTTTTCATCTACAGTGGTGCTACTACACAGTACAGCACTAAAGACAGAGATCCCAACTATTTCAAATGACTGAGCGTAATGATTGTAGACAGAGCCCTTTCACAGTTTTAGTCCTTTTAGATTTTAATAATTACAAATTTAATGCAAATATTTTGGATTGACAATCATTAACACTGCATAAACACCAACACTCTCTTTAGGATATTAATTACTTTGATCAAACTACTTATAAAATTTTGTTATTCTTAATATTGTAATAATGCCTACATGCAATGACATATTTTTGAAAAACATTATATTGTTATATTTATTTTTATAAACAAAATATGAACAGATGGTCATCATGGAAGAAATAATAGAAAGAATATCCCACATAATTCAAGTTAATAATACACATGTATACATACTGATAACACTTTTTATATTTTTGTTTATATAAACAAGATTCTCAGTTTTTTTTTGGATGTGCAAGAAGTGTAGATGAAATTTATCATAAAAATGAGTTAAGGATGTTATGGTGACATTTAATCATTTACAAATAATTAAAGCCAGCAGTCTAATTTTTCTTCATAATATAAAGAATTTAGGTGGATTTTTAATACATGCTGCTGATACAACCTTTAGTGCAAATACTATTTAATCACTTGCATAAAACATTGCAGACTATTCTAATTATATAAAGCATTAACTAAAACTTGTAATTATCATAAAATTCTGATGTTGAAAAGCACGAGTTTAAAATTAAGTGAGATCAACAGGATGGAAAATATTTTATATACCAACCTGAATTTCTCGAAATGATATAAGCATATTCAACACAGCATCACCAGATATGATATTTGGGTCATCTAATCGTCTCTTCATGTTATGGAGAATCTACATAATATGTAAAAGTTATGTTTACAATGTTAAATACAGAAGTCTCAATACACTGATACTTGACATTAATCTTACTGGAAATAATATACTTTCATCATTTATTAATCACATAAATCCTTAAGTGTTGTAGTTCTTTATTTAAAAACTGCTAATAAAACATTAAGTAGCTAATTTTAACTCACTTTAGCAAGTTCTTCTCCTGAGTAACTCTCACGAGCTTTCCTCAGGTCAGCTAAGAATTTTTCTTTCATATGAGCCCTAAATATACAAGAGTGAAGTTACAGCTAAAGTGATTTAAATTAGTAAAATACTAATGGAAAAAGTAAGAGGCATTATAATAAGGAATTAATAAATAAACAGTCAAAGATTCCATATATTATATATAGACACACACACACACACACACACACCATATTACTTTGAATTTAAGATGCACTTTTTTCACATTTTTTCAAACTGAATATTAGATTGCATCTTAAATTCAAGGTATTTTTCACTTTTTGAAAGTATCAAAAACATTTTTTCTTAACAACAATTTTTGAAAAAATCCTGCACTACCAAACAGATTAGATTAGACTATATTTGAAAAAGAACTGAGCTTAGAAAGACTAAAAAATATGTACAAAACATCAAATTTACCAATGTCAGCACCTCTAACGATGTAGTTGGATATCGTTGTCTCCAGTCTTTGTCCGACTTTTCTGTTGTGCATGTGCTATTTTAGTGTTTTTTACCCATGGAAAAGAGTTTTACATATGATGCCGAATTTAAAAGTTATTTAGGGTGCCAAACAGATTGGGAATTGTGCAGCCAGTAAGAAGTACACAGTGAGAAAGACAAATGTAAGTCACTGGCATGGTATGAAAACAAAGTTGTTTTCTTGCAAGAAAAGTACAGTCATCTACCGACTCAAAAAAAGGAAGACATTCTAAAATTTATGCTGTTGTTTTAATAAATTTCAGAGTTATGAAATAAAAGACTGTCTGTAACAAGAGAAGCCTTAATGTTAAAAGCAAAAGAATGCATAGGAAATAGTGGCATTTCTTTTAAAGCTAGTTGTGGCTGGTGCGAGAAATTTATGAAAGGAGAAGGTTTATCATTACAGTGAAGGACTTGGAAGAAACATCAGAGTAGCATTCTGATTAAATAAAGAAACCAGGAAGAAAAATTACTGTAATAACAATTTTTAATTTCCTGTATATTTTTTATTATATTTCATTTTAAATACATTAATAAATTCTTAAAACATATTTACTCCTTTCCAATTATCCATTTTTTTCCCCTGAAAATCCCTTTTTAAAAGCTGAGTGCATCTTAAATTCGAAATAATAGAGCATTTATATTGCACAAAATGTCCATAATATTTTGCTCTTTAAACTGTGTAACAGTTAAAATTATATAAAAGTACTAGTTGTCCACATTTTAATCCACTGTTAAAAAAGTAGAAAATACAAACACATTCACTTCTAGTAATCTTTCAAATGTATTAAGCATGCTTTTAACGTATAATACTACTATGCATAACAAAACACTGTTTTAATTGTGAATTCAAAAATCAACATAGCTGATTAAATTTTAAACATCTGACATATTTACTAAACTAAAATCAAGAAAATATGTCTAAAAAATTAAAATACAACTGCCTGCTATTTTGACATCCAGCAGAAGTCTTTTTTTGCTGTGATGATTTGTGCAGGTTGATACCAGTTACTTGTTCTTAATATTATTAAAGAAATATATCTGCATAAAGTATGCTAAAACTTTATTAAATGTCAATGTGATATTTTGACATTTACTATAAATTTAAATTTAAGAAAATATCAGCTAAAAACGCAAACATAAAGGCTTGATGTTTCAATTACCAATGGAATTCGTAGGCCACTATTTTTAGATCTATGTTAAGTCATCTGTTGGTTTGTCTTTAACAGTTAGGAAATATCTTTACATCTCCGCAAGATGTGTCTACTGCAAAAAGCAGACTTAATACAGCAATATGTAATCCTCCTAAAATGCCCTTGCATATTAGATTTTGTTTAATATCATATATATTATACTTTTTTCCAGTCGTTGGAAAAACGTGGTCATCTGTAGTGAATTCTGTAATGTTTTAATCACATATTTATGTTCCCAGTTGTTTTTGTAATTTTCCACTATACCAAATTTCACAATCATTAAATTACTCTTGAAGGGAACTAATTTCGAATATCTCAGTTTCCCTTACTACAAAAATTGAGACAGCTATTTTCTTCATATTCACTCTTCTTTACTTTATTTACTACCTTTCTGAAAAGTATAAATTACTCAATACAATACAGTTTACCCCTGAGAAAGAAAATTCTACCTTTTAAAATAGCTCAGGTTTGTAGGGTTTTTATTTCATTTCTGCCAAGACTTCTCAAACCTGTGTTTCTCAACATCATCAATACAATAATTCTTTCTGCATCTTGTACTATATCATCTACAACCAATAGAAAGCCAAAGTTTTAATATTATATAGTGTATTATATTACATTGTTGTTAGTAAAGAATCCACTCTGTCTTCAATTTGGACATTCTTATGCAGTGTTCAGATCAACAAGCTTGAAGAAGTAATTAACTCTCAACACAGGCTCAGTCAATCTGACTGACTCCATAACCTCTTGGTATTTGTTTTTACATTCTTTATAAATTTAACACTTCTAACTTTCTACATAATGTGTACATACTCGCAAAATTTGATGGTTGACATTATAAGTCTTTCACATATAAAAAATCTTATTTTTAGTAAAGTATTCTTAATAAACTAAAATAAGGATCTGTTCATAAATACATTGGGTATTTGTTTTGAAAAGCTTGTGTGGAAAGCAATTTTCATCTTAAGGTTAAAATACTTTTCCTCATCTCAAAAAAATCTAATTTATTTTGTGTAATCCCTAAAACCTCCTAGATACATCTCGTATTTCTTTTTACCAGTAAAACTTTACATTTTCTGTTCTTTTTAGAAACATTATCTCAAAGAAATTTATCAATTTACATAACCTTTAAAAAGAAAGAAGAAATCTAAGTTACCCTTTTTCTCCTAGAACGATTTCAAATTGTAACATTAAACTACTTTCGTTTATCCTAAGTAGTTTTAAGTTTATAACAGTACACATCTAGTAAATACAATTTAATTTTTAATAGCTGTGCTATAATAAGTTGTAAATCACTTGCAGCACAGGCAGCTCATGATAATTTATTGAATTATGTTACCAATGAGCTTGCTCCTGTGTGCGCGCCTCGTGAAACATTTATTTTATCTAATCTAAAATAACATAAAATAAGGTCCCTATTTCTATATCTTAGTTACTTTTATAATAATAAAGAAAGATTAAAAACAATAAATGAGGTACTTTACTTATTCAGTCTTCATATTTTTCTTGTTGTTAATAGTCACTGACACCTACCCCTAAAATTTTTTCTGGCTTTCTAACTATGCGACGAGAGCAATTACAAATTCATCCAAGCTAACCATTAACTTTTTCATGGAAAAGTTGCTTTTACTTTGAGTGCAATTGACAGTTATCTGTTCAAAAGACATTACACACACATTGTTTGATAAAAAATGAAAACTGTGGTTTTCTATTGGTTATAGGCGATATATAATTAAACGTTAGAGAAACAAGCAATAAATCCTAAAAGAAAGGATGTGACAGGAGACATAATGGAAACTGTCTGTGGTGGAACCACACAAAAGTGTTGGGGATTTCCCATCTATCAGACAAAATTCAAATGCTTTTGAAAACAGGTCAGCAACCATGGAAATTCAATTAAAAGGTACATAGTTGAGTGCTTATACTCACTATGTCTCCATTCCAACTGCCTTTCACTATCTGCAGCCAGTTGTGTTTAGGCAGTTACCCTTAAAAGTTCTAATACTATCAAAAGTAGAAATAAAAATAAACTATCTTAAAAAAATTTCAACTAAGAATCCCAACATACACCCTAAAAGTTCTAATAGTAGAAGACATAATAAATGCATCCTAATACTACTAAGCTACTCCAAACTTCCACTCTTCTCTGAAAAGACAATGATTTGAATAAAATTCAAGTAATTTTCCTTAAAATGGTCTTAAAAGGAACTACAAACCCTAACTGGCTTGAACTTTTTTGTACTTCAAAATACTCACTTTTTCTTTTGTTAAATGATTCAAGTATAGCATGGGATAATTGAGAAAAGCCCAGTCCTGATTATACTGAACAAAGTTTAACTGTATAAAAGTACTTAGCTACCTCTACTGAGAAAAACTGCATTTTCTTTATGAAATATTTATTTTTAAAATATTTTCATATTTATTATAAAACAATGTAAAAATGTAATTCTCCCTATATAATTATAACCATCACTTCCTAATTTAATTATGAGCAATATGACATTATCCATAAAAGAATTTTTTTTTTAAATTGTTATATGATTATGCCCTTTAGTATCATATATGGAGTAACAATACTAGGGGGAGGGGTATTAATGTCCTTCATTATCAAAAACAGTCAATTGTGCTTTGCCATTTACTAAATTAATATGCAAATTATATAACTAATGAGTATGATTGTTATTACTTTTTCTATTACAAGTTCTTTTAGACACTATAAACTAAAAGTAAAGTTCTAGTTATTTATGGCAATTACATCATCTGTGTAACAAAGTGTGTGTGACTACATATAAAGACAAACACACACATCTTAGGATTTGAAACCTGTTTCATAAATGAGTGTTCACACAAAAAACAAATACAAATTGGCCATATTTTAAGAAGTTTCTTCTACTAGAATACAACAGTTTGTTTAAATATCTGTTCAATAAAAGTAATTGTTACAGACACAGAAATGACCAATATTTTTATACCAGACTTTAATAAATTAAAATTTTGGAATAGGTATTTCTTTATCTATGAAATATGAAATAGTTCATTAAATACCGTTATTACATCTTTCAGATCTATTTTAGTATATAATGTCATAAAAGCATACGTGAAAACAGAACTGACCATATCTGAAGACTTAACTTCTTAATACATTCCAAACAGAACATTCAGAATATTATTTAGAACAATGGACATAAATCATTTAAATAATTAGTTATACATCTGAACTTGAAACAAATTTTATGCAATTTTAGAATTGCATATAGAAATAGCAAGTGAAAACAAGAATCTATGTAAAATCCACTTTTTATGGCTTTCTTCATATTAATAATTATATTTGACTTTAAAAAGTACTTTTGCTAAATGTACTCATTATTAATTTCTTTAATTGCGACTTGTGCAAACAATTTTTTTTTACACAAAGTCAGTGTTGCAACATGTTTTATCAATAGAGATTATGACAAATTGTTCTTGCACTTTATTTTTGAAAAATATTAAAATGTTTTGTATTAGAATAAGTTCAACTTTCTTAGACTTGTTACAGAGTTGATGAAACAATTTCAATGGAAAAAAAGGACAATTTTTTGTTTACTTATTTTAATAATAAAATTAACAATATGTTTTTTTTACACATTATTTAGGACTTCACATTTTTAGGTTTGTTTTTTAAAATTCTAATTTTTTTGTTCTTTTTTTAATATTGATTGTAATTCTTTGTCTTTGATAATCTTTAAGGTACCTGCAATTATTTGATTATGAAAAGTATTCTTAAAGGCAATTTATCAATATCTAATTGATTAAATTCTAAAATGAATTTTTATAATTAAAAATAAGAGGTCCTATAAGTTTATTATATTTAAAACTAAATATAGGATGAACTGATTTAATAGGGAAAATATTTTCTTGAACACTTACAGATTTTAAATATGATACCTGATGATTTAGCTTTACCTTTCTTAATTCATAACTATATAAGATTTTACTTTACCTTTCATTAAAGGATTATTTTTAGGCAGTTGATTCCATTTTAATCTAAATTTAATTAAATCTTTAATATGTGCACGTTTACATTCACAATTTAACATATTTCTTGAGAAATATCAATACACAGTAATTTTCAATTCAAAAAATGAATTATCAAGTTTACGTCTGTCCACAACAAAACCTAGATAACTGCAAAAATTGTCAAAAATCAATCAATTTATTTATTTTTACATTTTCATCTACCCCTATTGTTTATTACTATACTATTTTGGTTAAAACAGGTTTCTAATAGAAATAGTTTTACTTAAAACTTCAGCATATGTATTTTGAAAATCTTAATTTAATTCATAAGAATATTTTTTTTTTATTTCAAAATAAAATATTTTTCTCTTTCTGTTAGCAGATTTGAAATGCAAACAAGTTTGTTTTTTTAACTTATTAAATGAATGTTTATTAAAATGATATACTTAAGGAAAACTCCTATTACAGTGAGGTGTATTCAGGTTAATTATTAGCTGTATGGAACTAAATGTTTGTCTTGCATAGCTCATCCTATGCATAATACCACAAGTCAGTAAATAAATTACATTATCCATTTTACCCACTGGTATACCTTCTAATACATGTTGAAAATCCATGGCTGACAGACAAGTTAAACATCTATAACTATTGCATATAATCTTTTCAAAAAATTATTAGCATATTTTAACAACTGTCAAATATCTAACTAGCTTATTAGTCAATATACAAGGTTAACAGAAAATTCATAAAATGAAAAAGTAAAGATAACGATATTATCATTTTTCTTCAAATAATGAATGAAACGTCTTCAAAACTATTATGTTATTTACATTAATTGTTCATAAGTAATTCAAATCAACACTATAAAACAATAATGAAGTTAATACAAGTCCTAAAATTATTTTATGAATACAATTATCATTTCCATTCATATCTTTGAAGTTATAACAGTAACTTTCTGTGATGATGGCATCCAAAACATTGGGGATGCCTCATCTATCACACAAAATGCAAATGCAAAACAATTTAGCAATCACAGAAATTCAATTCAGGGAACAGTGTCGAGTGCTTATACTCACACCATCTCAACTCCTACTGCCTTTCACTGTCTGTAGCCAGTTGTGGAAAGGCAGTTTCCTTAAAAATTCCAATACTAGCAAAAGTAGAAATAAAATGAAACCACCCTAACAATATTTCTAAATGAAATTATCAATTCTATTCTAACAATAACCAAAAAACAATAAGAACATCTACAGAACAATAATATGACTATTAATTTGTGTCTCATTTGACATAAAATATTCCAAGGTCTTAGCTTTTAAATGCCCTTTGACTTGCAGCAATCATGTTTGAGTCTCAGTTGTTTTCAAAATAGCATGTTTACTATAAATGCAATAACCAATTTAATTAAAAAGCTATCATCAATTATTGTTTTCTTTAGATATAGTAAGATTAAGAATCATACCATGAAAGTCCATTCAAATCTGCTACATTATAAATTTGTATAAAGGCTGTCTCGAAGATGGCACTTGCAAAACTATTCTGCTGAAAATTGTTTTTATGTATAATAAGCAGACAAACTTTCAGTGTACTGATACATACAGTTGATTTCTATAATGTACAATTCCTGTATTGTACATATTATATTCCTAACTTAAACAAGAATACTGCACTTTTTGTCCAACAATCAGATAGAATTACTTGTTTTGCACTTCCACTTCTTGTAGCAGCTTTCTCAGTCTCATACCAAAGTGTATCCACCCATCTACTGGTTCATCTCCTACAAGTCTCAGAGCCCCAGACTCAGTTACAACACATGTTCCCATATCATTTAGTTTATATGGGATCAAGTTGTAGTTTCCACAAGTTGGCTGATATATGAAAACAGAAAGCCAAAAGGTTATGATATTATAGGATAAACACTGACAGCCATTTTCCTCCTATTTAGCTCATAATAACTACAACTGCACATTTATTCACAGATATGGCTTTCCGTTTATTTTATAATATATTAGTATAATCCTTAACATATGTTTGTATGAATGTATGTTTAGAAGTGAGTAAAACTTTACACTACTACGACATGGTAGTGAAAACAATATTTCTCAGCAAAGTAAACCAGAGCTAGATAATTTCATAATCACTTCTGAAGTGACAAACGATAAAACTTAAGTGTACAATATCCATAAACTCTCCACATTTATGGAGTTATAACTGAAACACCATGTGCATGTGTGGCGATATTATATTATTAAACTAGTAATAATTTAAACAATTTTTTCCTGATCTAGGAAAGGTTTCCAATAAAGAGCATTATATAGTATTATATGGCACTGGCAATAACATACAATGAACAGGGTATAGCTGCAATGCATATTAAGATATCAACAAGCAAATACAAAAGTTATAATGGTTTTCAAAAGAGACCCAAAATTCTAGTGCTTTTGAATTGTTCACTATTCTTCTTGAAAACTATTGAAATGTATATATACATTTTTCTTACTAAAAATTCTTCTTGTTCTTATAAAGAATGATAATGAAATTACTATCTCCCTTATTACAATATTACACACACAGATACTAACTCATGTCATGTACTGTTTGTCAGACCATTCTAAGTCTTAAGACTTAGAAAGTATATAATGCTCTTGTATATTGAAATTGTGTTAAAAAATATGGATTTACTATTAACAATTTTGTAGTAAAATCCTTTAGAAGGACATAAAATGACCTAAAATACTTCAAAAAATATTTAGGGAAAAATAAAGGGAACAAATAACATGAAAAAGAACATTGTTTTGATGTTCACACGTTTCCAAATATTTTAATTTTCAACAGTATCTTTCCAAAATAAATATTCTTTGAAACGTTTTTAGGTACATATCCTGAGTTAATGCTGGGTTCAATATATTTATCAGATATTTTGGCCCATTAATTATTTTAAATCAGTAAGTAATACTTGAACCTGCTGTAATGAAAAAAAAAAAAAATCCTGCATTCTGATTCTATATTCTTTCAGTATACCTATTTTTTAAGCCATGATACTCTTTCTTAGAACTAACAGAAACTATCTGACAAATAATCCACCTTTTAATTTTATTTTTTTTCCCCAAAATGATTTTCAAGTTAATTACAAAAAAAAAGATACCTTCCTACATTTCTTTCACACAATAGAAAATAATACTAGTATTCATATTATTTACCTCAATCTTGAAAAGTTACAAATGTTTTGAATACTTTTTAGTACAATTTAAATCTTTATAAATTATAAATAGAATAAATTTTGTCAAATAAGCTTACTTACAGGAATTTTTAAAGGCAATGGAGCACGAATATCTGTAGTGAGGTCATTATGAATCAGGATGTTCTGTTTCATTCCAAAACTCTCACGAACACCAAGCTGGTAAAAGAGTGAGTTCTGCTGATCCTGAAAACAAAGCATCTTGAAGATTTTTGACATTTCAAATTATTCATTAAAACATAGGTATGATCATCACATTAAGAAAAAAAAAATTCTGACTAAAAAGTTAAGAAATTAAGGCCAACAGTTTGAAACACTCATTTTAAGCTCATATCTTTTAATGTTTGTAAAAAACAAAACAGGAATATAGTCTAGAAAAAGTCCAAATACAGTATCAGTTCATTGTTTGCTAAATGAGAAGTACAATTATTCACCGGATCAAATACATGTAGTTAAATTATGTAATACATATTAAGTTAAAAAACAACAACAAGAAAAACACCAGTAAACAAATGATAGAATATCTGCACCATCTGTTTCGTAACAACTTAGTAGTTGTACACAATAAACTAACTCCTATATTAAACCAGCTTGCTTTGAGTTATTACTATTCTAATACATGCACTGAATTTACCTTTCTTATTTTGTTGTTAACAAAACATACTACAATGAATGACTTAGCAACCTGTTCAAGAGACAAGATAAGTGAGATCCTACAAGTTTACTCTACTAAAACATACTGCAAAGTAACATTCCATTCTGGTAAGTCTGACATTTAATACATTTATGACAAAATAAGATATAAATGTTTTAAACAGTGTTTAATCTTATCATGATGGGTCACTGGTCAAAAGCCACATCAAGGGTTTGTTACCTCACATTAAAAATTTTATTCAACTACTATTTTATGAATTTATATCAAGTGTGGTATCAAACCATAGATTATGATTTAAATTTATGTATTATACACTAGTTAATTTCTTATTTCAAAAGTAAATATTTAAAAAAAATGCATCTAAATACTGATTTCTGTGTCACGTGATATTCTGAATGCAGCAGTTCAAATAGGGTGTTTGTGATGTCAAAATACAAAGTTTACAGTTTTGTAAAAATTACAAAATCAAATTACCAATATTTAAAAGATATATATAAAATAAACCTTCTATCTCTTCTATTTGATGAAATATCACTAACACACTGAATGAAACAAGTGGCCCCCATCAACCCTCCTCCAATTTTTGGAAATGGTCCCTTATTTACACTTGATGTTATATGTACATGTGAATAACCAATCAATATTCCAGAATGTCCCACATGGTTTTTCTAGCCATTTTCAAAAAGGATAGCATCCTTTCTCTTTCAAGACAAACTATTCTGCAATAGTAAATTATTTTTTTATTATTCAAAAGTATATATAAAAAACCTAAAAATATTTTGTTTCACATCTTCCGTGTGTGAAAATTTATCAAGGCTAGCAACCTATGACAAGTCGCAGCAAAGTACAAAAGTCATAAGTGCTCGTTTGCTTCTTTATTTTACTGTCCTATGTCTTAAAAAAAATATTAAAATCTTATTTGTAAATAGTAATGTATATAAATATAAAATGTATTATAACTAAAATGTGGTTGTATTTTACAAAATTCTACTACACTAAAAGTCAGGTCACTTTGTAAAGACTAAAAGTCAGTTTTACATTCTTGAATATGATAACGTAAATGCCACTTTATTATAACTTCTATCTTAGCCAGCAATAACTGAAATGTCAATATATTTTAAAATAATAGATATATATATATATATAAATGTATAATGTTATAACATTTAAGGTATTTAGACTAAACATCTATATTTTTGTGTTATAATCTGCAGTCATCCTAGAATTAAAAAATATAATTTTTTTTTTTTTTTTTTTTATTATGGTGGTTACAAGATTGGTCACATCTATTGAACATACAGAGAGATTCATATTTGAAAGTGAAAATAACAAGTTTTTCTTAGAAGCATTTGATAATTATTTGGAAGTTATAAAGACTTCACACTGGAAATGTAAATTTTCTAGAAAATCTTTAATTAGTATGTTTTACTACTTAATTAAAAACATGCAAAACTTTGTCAGCACAAGCATACATTAACAAAAAAAAGTAATATAATTACTCTCATGGATACCTCTTGAGAGGTATCCAACCCATAATGAAAGTGTTAAAATCGCACAAATGGTTAACAATAATATACAATTTGCACTTTTTAAAACAGTAAAGTAGATTTTGAATAAGATCAAGAAAACTTCCCTTTGCACCCTTAACAACAAAAAGCAAATACCAGAATAGAAAGGTCAACAACTGCAACATCAGCATTGTAAAACAAGTCCAGAACATTAGCTTCTCCAAAGTCCAATTTCTGGAATGGAATATGATGAATAGTTGCTCCTATATGATTACACGCTTTCTGAATTTCTTCATAAGCTCCACGACGATGGTAAAGCCCAACAGAGACAGTCTAGAAATACAAACACACAAAATTATTATATATCACAAATTAATCATGTTTAATTACAATATTTATATTACTATACGTCTTCAATGCAGGAATCTCTTCACTGATTTCAAAAATAAAATATACATTTAAGCCAGGAATGTTACATTGGTATTAAAAGAAATGTAGAACATGGCGTGCGTGTGCAAGTGTGTGTACTTTCATTTAAAAACAAACTGAAATTATACAATGTTACTATATATAAAAAATAATCAAATAATCATTTTCTTTCGAATAAAAGACGTACCTTATGCAACTGTTTAATCTAAGAAAAACAAAAACATCTAGCTTAATATTCTACAATGTGACACACTACTTACAAAATTTGCACAATTTAATATTTTTTGTCAAGACATATTTACTGTTAATAAAATGTCAACATTATTTCAAACAATATCAAACAGTTCAATTAAACCACAGCTTTAAAGACATGAAAGGGTTTGTCTGTACACCAATATAAATATCTCAGGTTGAATAATAACCATTAACACTTTTCTAAACATAATAATTACCACTGATATTTCATCGTTTCTTATTCAACAATCCAAGTATATCATAATCAAGTATAACCACATACATATAACAATTTCAATAACTATAAAATTCTACAACATAAAGCATTAAAATGTCCTTAACATATTGAAGAGAATGAAGTTTAACATTTCAATTCAAGCACACATACTTCGTCAGATTACTGGAAGCAGAAATATTTTTAAGCCTGGACTAATGGTCCAGTACTCAGGGCCAAAAAAGTAGATGTTCACTTTCACAGTGCTCAGAAGTGCATATGGAGACTGTTGCTGACACAGACTTATCTATCAGCATATACATCAAAGACAAAAGACCTGAATATGATGAGAAAAAGACTCTAGGGGTAGGAAGAGCTTTTTTCACACTCATGTTTTTAATTATTCATTGTCAGTTTGGTTGTTAGCAACTCAATCCTTTGTTTACACAAAGCTGCCCCACTGAGATAAATTAATTTTTTCCATACTCTAGTAATTCTTGATGATGAGAAACTAACTTGAAATAAAAATGTATCACTGAAAGGCTGGTATGGGTTTTAACACTTTTACTGATAATCATCTTCAGGTTGAAGTGACCTAGGAAGGTTGAAACGTTGTTCTCTGCTTATCGATAAAAGGTGTTAATACCTATACCAGCCATTCTGAAATACATTTCCATACTCAAGGTGCACATGTAAACAAATAAAAGTAAACAACCCCAAGATCTGAAAATCATCAGTTTTGGCTGTAAGTATAAATGGTGTGTAATTGTCTGCTATGCTATGAAATCACCACAGTTAATGTTGACGTAGAGAAATTAACTTTTCACTACAGGGTTGGTTAATCGGACAAACCTTATCATCCCAAATTAACTTTTAGAGGTTCAACATTACTAACTTTTAATAACTTTTGTATATTTTCATGAAACTAAAATCTCAGTTAACATTGTCTTTCATAATGTAATAAATTAGAGTACTTAAAGAAGTATTATTACTAAAAGTTTCACCATGAACATAAGGAGTCGAAGTGTTTATTGCTCAGAGTGCAAAGTGATTTTTATGTTAAGAATAAAAATGCTTTTCTTCATCTAAAAATTGCCAAATTTCATTTGCATAACTTCTAAAATATCTTGCATATCCACAATAAGAATAGAAAAAAAAAAATCAGTACTAAATGACCTGACACACCATGGATTCCTATTACATAAAACAAACAAAAAAAATTACTCTATTAAACTGGGAGAGTGTAGCACGTCTGGATTTCATGGCAACTATACCCAAATATCAGCACCAGACATAATGTTAACAACACCCAATGAATACATCTAATATTGGCACTAAGTTGATCCTAGTCATAAAGGAAAATGTGAACGACCCTGGGAAACTGATACTAACTGTATGTAATTTATGGTCACATGAGGTTGTACTCTTGACCTACTCTGCAAATAAATACCCTATACCAGAAGCTTCAATGAGAAAGACAGAGAGTCACAAGATAGTCTTTCTGCATTCCATAGTTATTGATTTATTTATGTTCATGATAAATTGTTTATTAACTGTGTTTTGGTAAGTGTTGAATTTAAATCTTAAGTGTTGTTATTGTAAATAAATTGCTTTTTGTTGTTGAACCCTGATTGTAATGGCATGTTCATTTAAGACTATTACTATTTAAAATGCATCACAACTGCAATAAGAAATAATTAAGTAGTCAATTCATTGATGGATGTTGTTTATACAATATAAATAAAAATAATGTTAAATACATGTTTTAGCCAAATATTTTGCTGTCACCTACCAACTCAGTAATCATTAATTTTAATGATTCCATGTCAATTTTCTGTCATTTTGTAGGCACAAAAGAAAAACCCTTAAGTTTACAAACACTGCAACATAGTACCAACCATAATACATCTATTAAAAACTAAAACACTAATTTTAAACCAAAAAAACAAATATCAACAAGATACCTTTACTAAATCTTAAGCAATCTTAAGTCATGATATTGTTTCTTTCTCTCTTGCTCTCCGATTCCGAATTATTTGACATTATGTCCGCTTTCAAAAAGGAAAGTAATAAAAAGGTTTTGAAAGGCATGTAGCAAAATTATAATAACTCTCCAGGATGACTAATGGGTAGTTCAAACAGCAGCATTAGTCACCTGAAGTTGGCCTTTTCAGTCCTGATTTTGAGTTATTTGACTTCACAGCCATTTTCTAATTTCAAATTGAACTAGATGGACTGAGATTCTTAAATGGGAATCTCATTAAAAAAGATTGGTGGCCTTTAAGAAACTAAAAACATTTATAACCTTGTTAATGTGGCTTTTTTTTATTTTTCAGTAGGATGCATTTTTTTCTATTATACAGTAACTTGTCTGTCTAATCTGTTTAGCTCAAGTGCATACTGCTACTCATATGAAATTCAAAAGTTTTATTTATTCATACTTGTTGGTCAGTCACCAATTTCTATAACCTATAATTTTACATTAGTGACACCCTGAAACAAAAAGCAGCAGCTATGTATCTCATCCAATTCATAATTCTACAAAAATTGAAAGATCTCTCCTACATCTACATAAAGATAACTCTTTATTTCAATACTAATAATGATAATAATTGGTTGGTTTGAGGTTTCATGGCACAAAGCAGCTAGGCTATCTGCATTAACATCGAGTAAAAAGTTAAAATTAAAGTTAATTTAGCAAAATTCATGAAAGGAAATCCAGGTAAAACAAAAAGTTTAAAGAAAAACATAAATAGCATTAAAACCAATGTTTACATCTAGTTTACAGCAGTAAGAGAAAAACTGCAGTAACACAAGCTGTAAGAGACTTTCTGTAGCATAACTGTAATTATCACAACTCACCAAGAAGACAAAATACTCACTTCTTGTATTTAAGGCACAAAATAAAAAGTGGTAAAACTCTCACCAGCTTACAGATGAACTGGTTTAATGTTTAATTAACTTACTAAATACAATATGCTTGTCTTTCTAAACATTAGTTCACCCAAAGTCTCTAAAATATTTGACACATCATGTAAATTTTACATAACATTTAAACACTACAGAACATTTCTAGGCATCATACATCATTATGATGATCCAATACTATTTTTGTTAAACAATAAAAGATGTTTGCATTATAATATTCAAAATATAGTCCACAACAAAGTTGATACGTAACACATGAACTAAATTCTGTACTTACAAGATCAATCACAACTGCTACATTAATACGAGGTCTCACAGAAAGAGGTCCACTGGAGACCGAATGAGAGTCCACATCACTCATGTTGGAGCTGCCAACAGAATTGTTTAATACTAGACAGAAGTCTAGCCTCTACCTATATTATCAGAAAAAATGTAAAACATTAGCATAAAAGCTCAATCAAAAATAAAAATTATCCTTTTCCTTTTCTTGCATAAAAACACACAAAATACAATCAATATACTCCATAAACTTTAATCCCAACTACACTATACTTACTGCTTTAACATCTCCTTTTCTCTAAGTATTATATTATAAGCATAAATCTTCTTACATTAGTTTACACATATTCATGGAAAGTTTATACTCCAATTGTAATTATGAGTGAAAAATTCAGAAAATCTAATTTTTGATTAGTTTATGTGACTAACTGATGTAATTACAGCTCATAAAGAATCAATTACATCACCCAGTTCCAATTTACACTTCAGATAAATCTAAACAGCATTTGTTTTAGCAACTCAAGACTATATCAATCTAAAATTATTAATGCTTCTATAGCATGAAATATTTTAATCAAAGCCTGACACTCATCCAAAGGTTTCAAAATAGCAAAATTGATGTCTTATAAATGCAGGTGTGAAACATTCCTTTTTTTAAACAAAAGAGCAGATTTATCAGAACTGCTGATGATTTATAACCTTGTTAATGTTTTGTTTTTTCAGTTGGATGCATGTTTTTCCATTATACAGTAACTTGTCTGTCTAATCTGTTCAGCTCAAGTGCATATTGCTACTCATATGATATTCAAAAGATTTATTCATATTTGTTGGTCAGTCACCAATTTCTACAACCTATAATTTTACATTAGTGACACCCTGAAACAGAAATCAGCAGCTATGTATCCCATCCAATTCATAATTCTACAAAAATTGAAAGATCTGCCCTACATCTACATAAAGATAACTCTTTATTTTAATACCAATAATGATAATAATTGGTTGGTTTGATGTTTCATGGCACAAAGCAGCTAGGCTATCTGCATTAACATCGGGTAAAAAGTTAAAATTAAAGTTAATTTAGCAAAATTCATGAAAGGAAATCCAGGTAAAACAAAAAGTTTAAAGAAAAACATAAATAGCATTAAAACCAATGTTTACATCTAGTTTACAGCAGTAAGAGAAAAACTGCAGTAACACAAGCTGTAAAAAACTTTCTGTAACATAACTGTAATTATCATAACTCACCAGGAAGACTAACAGGTAAGTTCAAAAACTGCCATCAGCCACCTGAAGTTGGCCATTCCAGTCCTGATTCCGAGTTATTTGACATTATGATCATTTTCAGAAAATAAAATTATAAAAGTTTTAAAAGACTAGTAACAATCTTTCAATAATAATAAGCCAGGATGACTAACAGCTAGTTCAAACAACAGCATTAGTCACCTCAAGTTGGTCTTTCCAGTCCTAGTTTTGAGTTACTTGACATTATGGCCATTTACTAATTTCAAATCAAACTAGATGTACTTTGATTCTTAATAGGAAATCACATTAGAAAAGGTCTAATGTATAAATTAAAAAACTTAAGTAGCATTAAAAAGAATAATGGCCTTTAAAAATCTAAAATCATTTCTAAGGTGGACAGCGTCACCATCACCAATAACACTATCTAACAGAGCCGAGCCTTAAATACAGGACTATAGTCCATGTACCAAACAGGCACAGCAGCGATAGTACTAGAGCAGATAGATTTAGCTGTGGTGTCGATGAGCTCGTTCCCATGAATACCAACATGGCCTGGTATCCAGAAAAACTGGATAATAGATGTTAAAGATAAATAGGCCAGTTGGTTCTAGATATCAGCAAGAACAGGGTGTGAACCAATGTGAAGCAATTCTAAGGCCAGTAGAGGACAAGCGAGTCAGAATGAATGGTGCAGTTTGAGCACTGCTTAGCTTCTATGTGATCCAAGGCAAGAGATATGGCATACAGTTCAGCAGTGAACACAGAAGCTGAAGAGGGGATTCTGTGCACAACCACAACAAGCCATCGTAGAACCCACACAGTCACCCGACTTCAAACCATCTGTATAAATATGAATGGAAAAATGGTTCAAAATGTGTTCAGCAAATAACACAGTATTTACAATTGGGAGTGCCTGCTTTTCTTAGATGACATAACAAATATCACATCTGGAGACTATTAGAAGCCATGGTGGAATGGGCTGACCAGCAGATACAGCAATATTATCCAAGGACAGACCCAATTCATCCAACTGCGCCTGGATACAAAGGCCAAAAAGAGCAATGGGAAACTGTCTGTTCTGATAAAATATGGCCCACCAAGGAAGGAAAACACAACTTCAAGCGAGATGCTTTGGTAAGGAACAAAGTTTTGAAGCATATAGTAAAGACAGTTGCAAACGGCAGAGGTGCAAAGAAGGTTCATGAGACTGTATATAAGCTCTAAACTGGGGAAGTGTGGAAAGCCCCAGAGCAGAGCCAAAGTCCCTGACGAAGAATGAGTCCAGCATCTTTAAGGCCGAGGTCCTGGCAGAGCCACAGACCAGTGATCCATAGTCAAGTTTCTATCAAATAAGAGCATGATATATCTTTAATATAGAACATCGATCCACACCCAAGTTGTGGAAGAGACAACACAGAGGATGTTCAGTGCTCTTGTACATTTGACCCATAGCTGCTTGATGTGTGGTATAAAGGTCAGCTTACAGTCAAAGATAAGCCCCAAGAACTTTGTCTCAGGGACCATGGGCAGCACAATTTCACTGATACTGAGTTCAGGATCAGGGCAAATACCCCATTGGCAGCAAAGGTGCATTCAAACAGTTTTAGAGAGAGAAATTAAAACTGTTTGCTGTGATCCACTTCAGTAAACAACTGAGGGCAGTCTGCAGCTGTTGCTCAATAAACCTCATGTTCAACAACTGACATATGATGTGAAAGTTATAGACACAAAGCCTGTTTGCAATAGTAAGAGGGAGTTGTTCATTGATGGCATTAATCTTTATACTGAAAAGTGTGACACTCAGAACACAGCCCTGATTGATTCCAAGTTCCTGCAGAAAAAGAATGGGACAAGTGTCGAACCAACATGAACTTGGAATTTCCTGTCAATTAAAAAATATTTAATAAAAATGGACAAATATATATATTTGTGACCCATATATATGGAGGTCTCACAAAATGTCATATCTGCACGTTGTATCATAAGCCTTCTCAATGTCAAAGAATATTGATACAACATATTGTAGTTTGAGAAAGGTTTCTCTGATTGATGTTTCAAGTTGAATCAGGTGGTCCATGGTGCAGTGCTGTCTTCAGAACCCACACTGGGTGGGCAAGAAAAAGTTGTTTCATTCCAAGAACCAAACAAGATGAGAATTAACTATCCTCTCTAAGGTCTTACAGAGAAAGCTCATCAAAGCAGATTGGACAGTAGTTTGAGGAATCTTGGGATCCTTCACAGGCTTAGAGAAAGGTAGGACAATAGCCTGGTGACAAGCATAAGGAAAAACATTCTCCTGCCAGATCCAGTTAAAACAATCAGAAGAATAGCACGAGAAGCAGGAGATAGATGGTGCAGCACTTCATAGTGTACATCATCAGGCCCAACAGATGTACTACCAGACTCAACAGCCAGTTTGAGTTCCATCACTGTAAAGGGACGATTACAGTCATAAAGACAATCAGCTCAATTGGAAAGGTGATCACTCTGCCTGAGTCAGGTGGAGAAAGAAGCAGAAGTGCTAGATACCCAACAAAAGATTTCACCTAGAGTATCGACAATGATCCAGGTATCAGCTACTTCTTGGCCATCAGAGAGTAAGATCGAGAGGGGGACAGAATTATATGACTTTGGAACTTGGATTAAGTTCAAAACTGGCATATCTTCTACCACAAGATTCTTTCTGGCTTTAATGCCTTACCCACCAAGCATATGCATGGGCCCACTGGAAAGCAATGCAGTTCACAATTGTGGGATATCTACGGAAAGTATCATTGGCCTGTTTTTAAGCCTTCCGTGCCATGTAGCAGGCAGGATTCCACCATGGACGAGGATATATTGGAAAAAATGTCAAGGTTTTAGGAATACATTGAGCAGCTACTTGTATAATACAGTCAGTTACTGCTACCACACAGTCGTCTATTGATGTCCTACAGACGAGGGCAGGATCAAGTTCTGCGAGAGCAGTGAAAGAGGGCCAGTTTGCTGAATCCAGCTTCCACCAGGGCACACTGGTTGGGTGGCATCGAACATGGCCAGTCTCTCAAATTTACAAAAAAATTGTCGCTGTCTCGTGGATTATTGTCAACCCTCCACAAAAAATGGGAGAATACTGAAAGGGACAAACAGAGATTAATAGCAGTAAAGGACTGAATAAGTGCATGGAAATAAGTAGAAGAACCATTATTGAAGAGAAATGCTGTTATCAGAGAGCATACACTCTACGGGGCGACCCCTCCTATCAGCATTTCCCCAGAGGGGATGATGTTCATTAAAGTCTCCCAGAATGACAAAAATGAGATAGCAACTGTTCAAGGAGAACATCAAGATCTGACTGATCATAGATCTCTCCAGATGATAGGAAGAGAGAACAAACAGTGACGGTACGAGCCAAGGAAACACGAATGGCTGTGGCCTCCAAGGGTGTGTCGAGTGGCAAAGACAGGGTGGGCATATGCTGATCAACCAACACAGCCTGTCATTTCTGTACAAAGAAAACTCCTGAAAGGTGACTGTATCAGCAGGTTTCAGAAATGTTTCCTTTAAGGAAAGACTTGCAGGATGGAAGGAAGCAATCAGTGTTTTGATGTCATCCAGATTAGAATGTAAACCTTGACAGTTCCATTGTATCAAGGTGATCATTTTTATTTATGTGAAGGTGATTTGAGTGGAGAACCCTTCTGTTTACAACCATGTCTTTACTGTCCTTAATTGAGGGAGGTCTGTTGATCTCCAGGGATCCTGTCCTGGGTCGATTGTGCGGGTCTTTGCTGTTGGAAGAATTCCAGTGACTGAGGATGTGAACAAATGATCGCTTTTCATCTTGGGATGGGAGGTACCTGAGAATTTGCTCGTATCCAGAAATAAAGGAAGTGGATCTTGGGATTTGCTGGGTTGTACATTAGACAGAGATGGATGTTGAAGTTGATCCATCAACTGTTTTAACCATGGAGGTCAAAAGGCTTTTCATTTGTTTTGAGCACAATTCTTTTGGAGGGATGGAGAGATCTGTCTGCACTCCCACTGTAGTAGTGGAATAACGTGCAGCAGCATACATCCAAAATGAAGTGGTGGACAACAATTTTCAAGCCTCAGGGTAAGTAATGTTTTGAATTGTTTTCAAATGCTGCACCTCTTTTTCTTTCAACCATTTAGAACAAGAACGAAAGTAGGACGGGTGAGAGCCATTGCAATTGATGCAACGAGTGTCCATTTCACACTTGTAGGCATCATGGTACTTGCCACCACAACGAGCACACGTCAAAAAACCACGACATGACGTCTTTGAGTGACCAAACCTTTGACACTAGAAACATTGGAGAGGGTTTGGAATGTGTGGCCATACCCTGCAATTAAGATAACCTGCCTTTATTGTGGCAGGTGCATGTGGCGATGTAAAGGTCAGAATGAGGATATTGGTTGGCAAAGTATCTCCATCTTTGCAAGTGGAGATACGCCTCATTATAGAAACTCCTTGAGTGGAGAAACCAGCGAGAATCTCCAACTCAGGGATGTTCTTCAAATCCCTCTCAACAATATCTTCTTGTGATGAATTCAAAGTAGCATGAGGTGTAATCTCAATAGGTATATCCCCAATCACCTTTGAATGCAAAAAGAGTTCACTGTGTTGAGATGTGGATGTTTTTTTCCACCAATATGCTACCAGATTGAAGCTTCTTTAAAGGTTTGTCTGAAAGTGAATGCAATATAAGAAAATGGGGTACAGGTGTTACAGATGTTGAAGATTGCTGCTCAGAATCTTCAAGACGTGGTTGTTTACCTATAGACTGTTTTTCACTATTTATTTAAGTTTTTAATTGGAGTATCCCTAATGAAAAAGTAAACTTTCGGTGCCCACTGACCCCACCCACCATGGAGCCCTACGAGGGGATGCACTACAATGTCAAACAAGGACACTGCAGCAACACCAGGGTTTCGTGAGCACTATATCAAAATGTCAGCATCAGACACAAAGTCCACAGTACCTGTTGAGAACATCTAACACTGGTACTTAGTTGACCCTATCTCAAGTTAACCAGCCAACTGACCCAAGGGGACCCACCCCTAGGTCACCCATCAACAGGAATTGAAGGTGAAAGTGGTGTGTTTGGGTTGGACCCCTCAACTACCAGGATCCTCTCCTCCCCCTTCATGGGTCACCATGCACAGCAAATACGTGGATGGATGATTAGATCCCAGGAGGTGAACTGAAAGAACAGAACCTTCCCTGGGAGGTCCCCTCACCACGTACAGGAATCCACACTGAGGGGAATGATAATAATAAAAAAGGGTAAATCAGTCTCTTCCACTGTAAATTATACAACTTAGATTGTTAATGGTACTTTACAAAATACAGGAAGATATTATAACAGGTATGAACATTTAAGTAGAAGATTGCAAAAACAAGCTTGCAGCAATCAACGTTCATCCTAACTCCAGAGAATATTTTTTATTCTGCAAAACTATCTTCTCCAAAATAATCCTCACATATGTCACAAACCACAAATCAGCATACAGCTCCTGGAAGTCAAAAGTTCAAGCCAGCAGAAATGATTATGGATACATTATTTCTATAAAGATGGATCCCTATTCTTTAGGTTGAGCTCTTTCCTTTATTACTGTACATCAGAAGCAAAAAAACAAACACTTGAACGAGTTAAACTTAAGTTTGAGGATTAAGAAACTTTTGTACAACTGATAACATATTTATTCTAAAAAAATTTTAGTTAATACTAAGAGAAAGTCTGTATATTAGCCGTCTTTAGAATACATTTATTTGAAGTGGGTTTCTTGCCATCATGAAGTAAATGCCTGATGTTAGTAGATTTGAAGATTATTTCATTTTCTTTATATGTTGGAGGAGGTTTTTAGTGGGTTTTTTTTTTTATACAAACAAGTATTAGATTTTGGTACTATTTTATATGGCTTAAATTATTGTAGTGAATATTTTTGGTGTAGAAACAGTTACTAGATAGGTTATATAGCTAAATTGTGCCAGGAAAGGCAAACTTTAGGAATCAATGTTTCCCATTTCAAAATCACAGGTTAATGATGAGTTACTCTCCTGTACTTCAGCAGGATTGTATCAGGATATTATATATCAAGAGTATATGATAACATCAGAATTATGCTGATCATTCCATTGCAAGACTACAATTAAAATAAAAACACCACTAGGAAAACTGTTGAAATTTGTTGCTTTCACAAGATATTCTATTGTCATGGTTACGAGGTTGTGAAATGTTTATACTACTGAATAAATATATTTCAGGAACTACAAAAGATATTGCCACAATCTAAGTATTCCTACACATATTTAACCCTTAAATGGTATGGTATCCATCATCAATTGATGCTGCTGCCTACAACATTCCTAATGTTTAAGGATTAAAGGCATGGACAACTAATTGGTAGGATGGCTTCAAGATTATAGGTCAAGATCAAAATTAAATTTCAGAATGTGAACAATTTTACAAAACATAAACTATTTTCTTTTTTATTACTATACCATTTTATGAAAAGTTTTATACACTTTATGAATGCCTAGAATCTGAGCTCTAAAATGGTATACAATGATATAGCAAATATATCATATACTATAAAAACAGGTCAATTTAGTAAAAACCTTTGAATAACAGCAAAATGATAGAAATATATGCATGACACATGAAAACACCATGTCTTTGAAACTAAAAATGATATAGTAAAAAGGAAAAAGAATGCTTACATGTTTTCTACAATATTTATTGACATAAGTTACAGTTTATTACTGCTTAGTATTAGATAAACTGTTCATTAAAAGTTTAATACAAGACTATTACTTTGTATATTGTATAAACATTAAAGAAAGTTATTTATAAAAGATAGTTATGACAAGTTTGCTTATGTAACTGTTTACAAATCATTTGTTGCATATTTAAATTGTTGTTAATTAATGTCAAATTAATCTTGTCTTCCAAGATTTGTCATTTTTAGTGAGTACCGTATCTTAGAGAAAGTTCTGGGCCTCAGTTCTCTTTCAGAGAAAATTAATACTGATAGAGTTAAGTAACTTAAATTAAAACAAACTCAAAAAGAAGAACTCCAACAAAAACAGCAAATCCAAACTGACTAATTATATCAGTTTGTTGGAACCAAAAACAAGTCAAAACTAAAAATAAAAATGCTGCACTAATTTAAAGAATCCCAGGGTACAAGCTATAATGTGGGATATACCCTGGATTTTGGAGGTGACTGTTGAAATAGGACCTGTTGACAGACAGTGGATCCCCACCACAATGCAAGGTGTGTGTGTGTGTGTGTGTGTGTGTGTGTGTGTGTGTGTGTGTGTGTGTGACCAAGTTAGTACACAGAGGTTAGTGAATGTCAAAGTAAGACAAAATTGGTAAGAGATTTTGTCAAATAGATCTAGACTATGTTTGTAAGTTTAGTCATAAAGTGTGTGTAGTGGTAACTTTTAAAATTTAGTAAACGAGTACAGAAGAATAATTCATCTTGTCAGTTTGGTTATAAAGTAACTGAATTGGTCTGTGTGGACTTTTGACATAAAATAATTAGTTAAAGCATTGAATTCAACAGTGGTGACTCATAAGGTATCTTAGACAAATTTATCGTTAGCTATATTGTGATTACAGAATTAAAATAATTCATTTTGTCAATCAGGTTCTAAGGTAATTCTTGATATAACTGTGGTGATTAACAATGCAACACATTTGTATATACATTTGACTCATTTTGAATATTTTAAAATAAGTGGATTGTATACTATTTATTGTTGAAATTTACTGCC
Source organism: Tachypleus tridentatus (assembly GCF_004210375.1). Classification (NCBI taxonomy): domain Eukaryota; kingdom Metazoa; phylum Arthropoda; class Merostomata; order Xiphosura; family Limulidae; genus Tachypleus; species Tachypleus tridentatus. Next base: position 11,794,355 of record NC_134832.1, on the reverse strand, counting down.
AACAAGTTGTAGACACTATAAAAATCTGGCCCACATACACAAGCAAAAACATGACAACTAAAACTGATCTTTAAAATGTTCTAGGAAGCAGAATATTTTGCTTTTTGACAAGTTTTGATTTTCATTACACTTGGTATCAAAAGTGTCAACCAAACACCAAATACAAATTTGAACCTAGACCTACTCAGTGTATGAATAAATCATCACTGTCAACTTCACTAGCAATGTTCAATAGTCTTCTCTGACACAACTCTAATTAGTGTAATTTTTCAAACTACAGAGCTTGGTGCATTTGATTTCTTTTGTTAGGCATGTACAATTAGTATTTTGCATTTCCAAGATGACTTAAGAGCTGCAATACAGTACAGTATAGTGGAAGAATCATATTGTTGACTAAAATGAATCTACTGACTTTTCAACACAAGCTGTATACCTAGGTGATTGAGGTAAAATAAATAATAATATGATATAAAAGGTTTCACAACATTTGCGTTCAAGCAGATTTGACTCTAGGAAGCTCATAGGTAATGCTATTTGATAATGTAACATGAGCTGTACATTCCCCCGATTGATTTACAACTTATAAATGGCACAGGTAGTAATTAATTAGACATGATTCAAAGGGCAATAAAACAACAGAATTTATTTATAAATAGATGTATAAAGTTACAAGCTTAAAGCTATGAAAGATAAATCAAATGTAGTTTCACATTACAATTAGAAGTCATTTGAGAGAAAATAAAGTATTTCAGATTCATTTTAATTTTTTTTTGGCAGTTACATTGTCACTTAAATTGACTAATTCCGTTTTAAGATAAGGTAGAGAAAACAACAGAAAATATAAAATTCTATTGGAAAACAATATTTGAAATGTATTTCAGAGGTTTGGGGGGAATCACAGAGAGGAAATCTGAGATTACAAAACATTTTTTTAAAATCTTAAACATGAAAATTACTTTGCATATTAACTATTCAAAAATACTCTATGTTTACGAATAAACCTTTTACGTTTATTAAAAATACTTTACCATAAAAATGTGATGTCAAAGACTTGTAATGTTAACTGAAAGACTGCCACATTTTGAAGATATACACACCATATTCATAGTTAAACATATTAAAAGACTTTAAAGGAATACAAAAAGGTCACATGGTTAGTCAAATTGCCTCATTATCAAGCTGCCATGAAGTTCATCCATGTAAAATTGTGTTATTTCCCCACATACAGTTCAAATTCCATGGTCAACTTTTCATCTTCTAACTTCTATATAGATAAGCACATACATTAAATGAATGTTCATAAAGGATTCTAACAAAGCCAAGCAAATATTCCACTGGCTTGCTTACCAAAATAAATCATTTCAATACATTTGCTATTTGCTTGGGACCACTAACTTACTGGAAGATGAATCTTCATCTGATAACTCCTGTTTCTGAGAAAATCAGCTTGTGATTGTAAAGATACATAACAGTACTATTAATTTTGTGTAATTAATCACTGGAGTGAAATGATACACAGTTCTCAAATTTCTCTAACCTCCATCTATACTTTAATGGGGAAGTTTTACATCAACTGTAATACCATTTCCACTTCTCTTTCCAAACTAATTGTTCAGAACAAATTTAAACTTAGATTAATCTGTCAAGAGCACTACTTATTTAATTTTGTGAGCAAAGGCCCTTTTTAATCTTATTGTTTAGCTACCTCCTTTTAGCAGTAGTTTTTTTTTTTTTTTTTTATATCTACTCGAACCACTCTACACTACTTTGTATCTTACTGCTCTCAAAATAATGCTCTCTCCTGTGAAAAAAACACCAAAATATACTTAATAGCACTTTTACAGTTTCATTTTTCTATCTCAACCACATTTATTATTAAAAGCACCAGGTTCACATTCACTGTCCAGTCTTTCATGCAACTCCTTTAGAGTTCTGACACAAACTGTTTAAACAAATTATCCATCATCACCCAAACACTAATTTTTGCATGTATGTCAGTATTCTATTTGAAGACTTAACTGTGTATATATTAGATTATACACATAAAGCTTTATTATGGTGTGGCAATTTCTAATTTCAGTTAATTAAAAAAAATGTTTACATTTGTTGCAAATTTTAATTAATTGTTTTCATGCTTTCCTACTTTCTTTTATAACTTTACTATATCTCCCAAGTTTATGGGCTTATCTCATTGGGTATTTTGGTCACACTTCCAAAAATACATAAATTAAGGAAACCTAGTTATTGTATCTTCACGACAACTGGTAAAATTCTGTTAAAGTTACGGTATTTTGTACACAAAAAATTAGACTATTTGAATCAAGTATTTTAACTAAATATTTGTTATTGCTGTATTGTAGTTATTTGTACTCAAACTCTAAACACTGAGTATTATCATTAATGCTTAGCAATATTTCAAATTAAGAAGTAGAAGAACAAAATATATAAAAATATTTTTCATCAAATAATCTTAAATAATTTTTTGGTTGTATCGTCAATTGCAAATCTTCACAATTTTCATATCTAATTTATTTTTAATGTTTTATTCCTCTTTGTCATTTAGCATTATTATTTATCATGATACACACTAACACATTTCAGGCCACAAGTTCCTCATTTTATGACAGGGAAAAAAATCACTGGAGGACTCTAAGACCAAAGTACATATTAATATTAATGGAATAGAAATGTGCTTCCTAATTGGTTTAGTAGATGCAAGGGACTTGAGAAGTTGTCCTGTCTTTCCAGATTATGTTCATCAAGTAGGTAAGTATTAACTTTAACCAATGAGATATACAAACTTAGAGTACATCAGCTTTAACTGTTAAACAATCAGCTTTAACTCTTAAACAGGAGCCATCACCAGTTGATGCTGTTACCTACAACATTCCTACAGTTTAAGGGTTATGATTAAAAAGTGAGATATCATGCTGATCTAAAGTGCCCTTTGACCTCAATAAAATTCCTAGTTTTTACTCCCTCCTGACCCCAAATGACATTTAATCTTAAAACCATATACAGCTTTTAACCATTTCTCTCCACTTGTTAGTTTATCTAACTTTGAGAAGGCTCAAACAAAATCCCTTGAAAGAGAAGCATTTTAAAATTTTTTGGGGATTTGACCTTTGATGACCTTACAAATAAGGAATACATTTCAGGCATCTTAAGCAACTTACTAATTTATCCAACCCCAATTAAATCACACACACACACACATAAAGAAACAAGTTTTATAAGACTTCTAGCTTTTGTCTCCTCTTAATCTCAAATGACCTATGATCTGAGAATTCTATGCAACTTTTAAGCACCTATATCCAATTATTACTTCATCTAACTTTGAGAACAATTAGACAAAATCCTTGGAAGAAGTTTCCAGGCATAATTTCTGCTTACAAAATTCAATTCACTTGACCAAGATTGGAAATCATGTAACTATTTTTGTCAAACAGTAGCCATTTGAAAATCACGACAGACAGACAGAAATACATGTTGCCATAACATATGGTCAACATTCTATTTCCAAAAAATATTACTACCAATTTTTTTAAATTATAAAAATCTTTCTAACAAGCATTATAAAACATAACACATAATTAACTAAATACAAATGTAATTTAACTGTATCTAGTAGACATATTTCTATTTGACAAACAATGGTAAGTACTAACATGGGCATAAGAGCAGTTTTAAGTACTTGTAGGGAATTTTGCAAGCCAGTTTGAAAATAACCCACGAGAAATTACAATTTAAAATAAGCTGCTTCTATTGGTTATGAATACCCACAGAAATAAATAGAAATGAGCAAAAAATTGTATGACTGTAGAAAATGAGCATGGCTTCTACCAAGTGTTCCAGAGAGATTTATTTTTTCTTTTCTTGGAATTTGCCCTAAAGAATTTGAAAGAAGGGTTTGAACACAGAAAAATTAGCCTATTTTCTGTCAAGACATTGAGCTCTAGTGATTGAAAAGAATTAATTAAATTACAGATATTGATGCTTAAAACTTTAAATCAGGGGTGTGCAACAGGCGGCCCGCGGGCCACAACCCGGCCCGCCAAGCCATTTAGTGTGGCCCTAGTTGTTGTAATCTAACCATGTGGCCTGATCTGTAATCCAACGCAAATGGAATATTTTTAAAAGCATCGATCCTACGGGATTCCCAGGCTTCGACTTGACAAACTTCTAAAATTATCTTTGCTAGAGAGGAGCAGGCCGAATTCGATTGGTCGGCCTCCTTAGGGCATGAATAGGTGACGTGCACTAGCACTATTGTCTACGACTCAACGTCATGTCCTGAACCTCGCTTCGCCAGCTGGCGACAATTTTCCCTAACCTCTGCTGTCCGTCATTCATTATTGGTAAAAATTTTATTACCTTTTACAGTTACTACAAGAGATTGAAGGTAAATTGATTATTATTTAGCATATTGTTGTGACTTTACTGAATTTATTAAAATTTTTGCTTTCAGATGCATCTGATTCTATGTACAGTGTGACCTCGTTATTCGCAGGGGTTACGTTCTTTACCCTCCCGCGAATAGCGAAAAACCGCGAATATTGGATGCAGTTTTAAAATGTATATGTATGCGATTATATACTATATGAAATGCTTCCCAAACACTAATGATACTTATACTCATTGATGCAGTAATAATGTAGCAATATTGCATACTGTTATGTATTTCACTAAATTGTACCGTCGTTACGGGCTGTGCATTGCCGTTTATGCGTTGTTGGAGAAGCTGAGGCAGTCAGCCAATAGCAGTCCAATCTTGTTTGGTGAAGACGACAATTGATAAAAACGGCTTGATTGAGTAAATACAACAGAAATCTCCTCGAAAAGCCCTTTCAGTCTCTGTGACCTACAAAAACGCAGTTTGCGCATAACCCGCGAATGGCGAACCGCGAATAGGCGAGGTCACACTGTATTTTGCTATTCTCAATTAATTTAAGTACCGGAAGGCTATGATCGGGATGCCAATTTAGAAACATGTGTTTCTGTCCATAAGAGGTTCCATGTGTAAATAAATTCTATGTTTTTTTCTACTTTGCTATTTTCGTGAGAATAATTTTTGTTTTGATTTCAGGGCTAGTAAAATGTCAGCAGTTAAGAAACGAAAAATTGATGATGAGGGAAGGTTATTCAACAGTGAATGGTGCACAAAATATCTTGTTGTCCCACATAATCAAGGTGTTGTCTGCCTCGTCTGTCAAACTACAATTGCAGTCATGAAAGAGTACAATATTAGCGACATTACGCAACTAAGCACTCCTCCCAGTTTGATGAAATGTTGGTCAGGCACGAAAGGACAAAATTGAACATTTAAAACATCCATTGAAAAGCAACAAGGTGTTTTACCACTTTCAAGAAAAATTCAGAACTGGTGACAAAACTGAGTTTTAAGCTTTGTGAATGTATGGCAGAAAAGGGAAAGCCTTTCAGTGATGGAGAATTTATTAAAATTGTTTAACAATATTCACAGAATATGCATGTCCAGAGAAAAAATATTTGGTGGAGCAAACTAGCCTTTCCCGCTTAACTGTCTCACGCAGGACAAAAGATCTTTCAGAGGACATCAAAGAAACTTTGAAAGAGAGATTGAATTGTGTGAAGCTTTCAGTCTGGCTTTGGATGAAAGCACTGATATCAATGACACATCCCAACTTGTCATTTTCATCAGAGCTGTTACTGCAGGCTTTGATGTTTTCAAGAGTTTTAGATATGGCAAGCCTTTCCTCCACAACCACAGGACAGGATATTTGTGAACAAGTGCTTAAGGTTGTAGAAAAGTTTGAACTGAATCCTTATAAATTATGTGGTGTTACAACAGATGGTGCTCCTTCCATGACAGGTAGGACAAATGGATTCACCAAGAAATTTCTAACTGCAATTGGAGCACAAGACGTGGTTGTAAGCCATTGCATTATTCACCAAGAGAGCTTGTGCACCAAAGTTCTGGATTTTGCAGAAGTCATGAAAATGTCGTCCAATACGTAAATTATATTCGAACACGAGGATTAAATCATCGACAATTTAAAACTTTTTAGATGAGCTGGACAGTGAGTATTCAGATGTTTTGTACTTCTCTGCTGTACGTTGGCTTAGTAGAGCTGCTACTTTGAAGAGATTCTGGAATCTGCGAGAGGAGATTAAGTTCTTCATGGAGAGCAAACGCCAGAATGTGGACTTCTTGAGCAATGAGAACTGACTGAATGACTTAGCATTCCTCACAGACATTACACAGCATCTGTCTGATTTAAACTTAAAACTACAAGGGAAAAGTCAACTTGTGAATAAGTTGTTTGAGCATATTTGTGCTTTTGAGAAGAAATTGGAACTTTTCCAGGTTCAGTTGAGAAGAGCCATATTGACCCATTTTACATGTCTTGCAACCAGGAAACTGGAATTTCCTAATCTGGATTGCACCAAATATGGAACCAGTGTACAAAAGCTGCGTGATGAATTTGCAAACAGATTTCCAGATTTCAGACAAACTGAAATTAGATTGAAATTGTTCGCTCAACCTTTAATTTGGCAGTGGAAGACAGTCCTGATGATTGCCAAATGGAACTCATTGAACTGCAGGCTGACATGGACACTAAAAGGAAATTCTCTGAAAACAGTTTGCTAGACTTTACAAACTCTGTGTAATGAAAAGTTTCCCAATTTGTCCCGTCATGCACAAAGAATTGCCTCCCTTTTTGGTAGTACCTACTGCTGTGAGCAATTTTTCTCCAAAATGAAGCTCATCAAAACCAAATGTAGAAGTCAGCTGACTGATGAACATTTGACCAGTCAGTTAAGAGTGGCAACCACTTCTGTCAAAGCTGATATTGACAAGCTCTGCAAGGACTCTAAATTTCAAGTGTCGCACTAAAATGATCACTCATACAAAAATATAAAATATTATTGCTTGCATTTTGAGAATTTTTTTTTAATTTATTGTGCATGTACACGAATAAGCTTGTTTTTTAAGTGGCCCCGCTTGATTGATGAAGTTGGTTATATGGCCCACCGAAGAAAAATGTTGCACACCCCTGCTTTAAATGCTAGTGCATCATAGGACAATAAAACCAAAGAATAAGTTTTTTTTTCAAAGTTTCTTTGAAATAAAGGAATAAAAACAGATCATATGAACAGTGCCTATAAACTTAAATTTTTCTCTTTTTTAATTATGAAACTATAATTATTCTCTTTGTTTTGAATGAAAAACCAATGTATGAACAAATGTATTTTTTTTTAAACCATACCAAAATGTAACATTTAACACTAAAATTGTATTTTCTGACAGATACTTACCTCTTCTCATATACTGTTTTGCCAATTTAATGATGACCTCTATAGGCAAACTTTTTCACTTGGCACTAGCTTTGAAACATGGTATTTTAATTTCAAAAATATGAAACTTCAAAACAGACTAAAGACACCTATCTTCTTGAAATCATGGTTAAAAAAACGTGCAAGCCTTTTCACAGATTAAAATAGCTGAAAAAACTACTAGGGGGATATTCTAAACTATCAATTGGTTATTCCCATGCCATATACTGAAATATATAAGTGACCATTACCAAAAATGGAGACAGGTGCACAGGGCCACAGCATGTGGTTCAGTACATAAGTCACATCTCAACAAAATAAAAATATATTAAATTTATATTATAGCTTGTTCACATTAGTAATTTGAGTTCCTAATTTGTACTAAACTACAGACTTAGTATTTTGAGATCACAAACACCTAATTTTAAACAGTGTTGCATTCAACATACCATGTAACTCACTGAAATGTAGATTTAGGTATTCTTTTAATATTTACTTTTAAAAGAAATTAACTCAAAGTTTGAATTATAATCTACAATTTGATTCTAAATGCATTGACAAATTCATAAAACAGTCGTTCAATAAAATTTTGAATGCAAGTCAACAAACGTGATGACTTTGGCTTTGACCTGTGACTCGTCACAAAAGGATTAATGCCGAGAACTTAAAACTTGTACACTATTAAAATATGAATTATTAGCTGTGATTTTATGCTATAATAATTGGTATAACATCAAAAGAATTTAACTAAATTTTGAACTTAACTCATTAAAAATCTTGCGACAAGAACAAGATGCATGTGGGGAGAAAATAATTACTACTGTAAAGTCCCTAGCCATTTTCTCTTCTTCAAAAAGCCAACTAGACCCCAATGTGAAGAAAGTGATGAAGTATCAATAAAAAATAGAAATAAATAAATAAATAAACTATATTAATTTAGAAAAAACAAAACAAACATTTCAGGCAATCCTGATTATGGATATGATCCATTACTTAAGTAAGTTAAGTGAATATGTATATTCACATTTCATCCATTATAAGAAGCTTACCTTAAGTTATCCAATGTCTTCTCATTGAAGAAAATTTCTGTAGATTTAAAAAGAGAGGGAGAATTTAATACATAGTTTCACATCTCAAACAAAAGTAATATGTAAATAAAATATAAAGAACACTTGAACCAATACATTTACTCCACTGTGACATAGTATACTTATTGCATTGTCTAATCATAATTAAACTTTCTTTAATGCTACATTTTACTAGTAAATGATCAAACCAGTTGATGTGGCACCATAACAAGGTTTCATCCAAGGTCTGTATTAACCCTAACTAAGAAAAATGTTTCAAAAAAAAAAAAAAAAAAAAAAAAATAGATAACATATTAGGTTGAGGAATAATTCGCGAGCGTTTTTAAATAATTTCATTCAAGCATTACATGCAAGACTATACAATACTTCAATGCATGAACACATTACACCCAAAACATTTATTACGATACTTTATTTCATATAATACCTAGGTATATAGTATGCATTGTTTTAAACGAAATTGCAAGAAATTAAATGCGAAAAGCAGATGGTGTCGAAAATGCTTGATTTTGTCCATTTGACATTCCATTTAATGAGCTGAAAATGAAAGCAAAAATTAAAGACATATGAAAATCAAACACACCATCTATTAGAGCAAAAAATTATCTACCAAATGACATGAAATATTTTGCGAAAGTGTTTCATTTATGAATATATTTTTTTAACATGAAAAAACGCTCACGAATTATTCCTCAACCCAATACTTGCAAAAGTTAAGTTCTTAAAAAAGTAAGTTAATCTATGGTACAGACAAAAAATTCCAAAGAAAAAGAAAAATTTGACAAGTATGTTATTTTGTTTACAGACAAAACTCTGCTAACATGCAAAAATAAAAATAAAAACTGTTTTCATAAATTACACTGAACAAATATCAGAAAACTGGTGGTATTTCTGAAAAAACCACATATTTGTGGCAACTTACTTGAGGAAATAATCTTATGTATACAAACTGTACAGATGCTTAAAGGAATGCACTATGACAGAAATAACAAGTAAACATTTACTCTAACATTACAAATGTCTACTTTATACTGATGGATTTATCAATTTCATCAAAAATATAAAGAAATTACACAGTACTGCTACGTTGAAAAGATTAGCTTCAATTTTGATTATTATCCTTTCTTGCCTAAATCATCCAACATCCTCCTTTTATAGTTCTATATCCAATTATTATAACTTCCCACAACCTTGAAATATTCTGAATTTGATTCTATTATCTTTCACTACTACCTCCTTTGCTTCTTGAACCACCTCAACAAATTAATCTAATACTATATTGGCCAATGCATTTGATTCCACAATTCCACTTTTCTCAACAAATTATAATTAAAATTATAATATGACATGTGACTGAATACAGCCTTTAATTTGTGTAACAAAGAGTATGCATGATTAGATTTGCACATGTGTCTGCAATGCACGTGCAACTACAGGCTTCAAAAGAAAAGGAATGGAAATGACAAAATATAGACTAAAAATATTTTTACTTATAACTGTTGAAATTTAGTTAGAATTAACATATAAAGTTTACTTTAAAATATGAATGTGAAAAAATTTTATCAAGTGGCAAATACATATGAAATGCTAAGGGTAACACTGTCTTCAGACTTTTGACACAATAAGTTAGAAGTTACACATCTAATCCTAAACCTCACACAAGAAAATGTATTATACGCATAATATGTAGCATTAGTTAACACTCAGAATAAATAAAATATTTAACTGCTTATTAAATCTATTTGTAACAACAGTGCACACACTTTTCCAGATTTGTTATTCTGAAAATAACAATTCAAAATTTTAAATTTCTATATTTACAAAAATAATGGAACCTTTTGCATTACATCTATAAGCACACAGTTTCTCAAAGTTATAAGCTACCAAGGGAAATAAACAATCATGGCTCCCTTCATGTATTAGGAAAAATGTAGTTAAAATAAAAACCTAGTGTTCTATGTCATTTAAGTAAACTTAAAATTAACAAAAGTTAATATGACATTAAATTCTTATGAAAGAAGAAACTTCTGATAGCTACAACTTTATTTTACAAAGTTTTAAAACCACTAAAGAATAAAATCAATTCCCAAAAATATTCAATTTTTGTAAATTGTTGGGGAAGGGGGAGAATTCACCTTTTGGGCATACATACATACTTACAAAACAAAAAAGAAAAAAAGAATCAACCTATATTATGCCACTGCTGTTTCATCAAGTCTAATACTAAAACTTATTGATATTAAATTGTGACTTCTATGCAACGAAAACTCATTTCTGTGACAAATATGAGATTCAAGAGCCATAAATAACACTAACTGTGATGAAAAATCCTTAAACACACTAACAGCATCTTAAAAAATCCAAGACAGGAAAATTTACCATGGCAACATTTAAGTGACATTTATATTAGTGGCTTAGAAAACAGATATTGACTGAAGTTTTAAGTTGTTTAACCTGATCACTGAACTCTGGTGTTGATTTTGGAAAAAAACAACAACTTTTATGCTTATAGTTCAATCAAACTGAAATCCTTCCCTTCAATGTTTCTTTTTGATATATGGTAAAAACATCTGAATGTATTTTTACCAATTTCTAGAAGATGTACCTATATTTAAAACCTTAAATGATACATTTACTCATTCCTGAAAAAAAAAAAAGGGGGGGAAAGGAAGGAGTTTGGGTCCATTGGATCCCTTCTGTGACATCCATGCCTACTTGTTCAACATTAAGGAATAAATACAGTTAAACAATTAAAAGTCAGAAACTTAACACAATGTAAAATTTACACTAACACTTAAATAGCCAAAGAGCTGATTACATTATGTAACAAAATTTTTACTTTTTCTTGTTCCTGGACAGAAATGTTATTTCCCAATTGCTTATGCCTAAAGTAAAAAGACCTATTTTTCTCTTCAAACTTTGCTTTTGTGACCTGGGTAATGAAATTTTCAAATTTACCTATTTTCCAGAACATTCCAGGTAGATTCAGTGCTGAGTAGCTGATAGAGGATTTTTTCTAACTTTCAAGAATTTTCAAGAACTTCCTAGAATGTTGTAGAACTTTCCATAGTAATAATATATACATACACACACACACACACACACAGGGCTCACCACTTACCACTTCAGTTTAGCTCCAGCTACCTAAGTGAACACATTGACCTATCTAATTTTATCAGAGATAGCATCAAACTGCAAGCATTCTGCTATTTATGTGGCCAATTTATCATGACAATAGCAAAAAAGTACTATCTGACAGCATCTGCTAAAATGTGTGAAGCCTACAAGGCATACTGACTGATCATAATTTTGATCCACATGACTAGTTTAAAATACAACAATCAATGTAACTGATACTCAAAAGGTAATCACTTGCATCATTTGGTGTCCAATCCTACAATTCCACTACCTGTTACAACAGTATGTACACTTTTCCACCATTGATATTAAACATTTTTTTGCATTGGTCTCCATGTTCATACATACTTTTAAGACAGTTTTGGGACCTGAAGTGCTGTATCTAGAACTATGCAGTTACTAAGAAAGTTTATAACTAAATAAGAGTAATGGGTAATCATAACTCACTTTTACTATGTTAAAATGTGCTTATCCAAAGTAAAGTCATAATATTTTGGTTGATTTCTTCCACATGCAAAATTTTAAAAGACTTAGCAACCTACATCCAGCATCAACCAAGTACAAATATCACAGTGAGAAAAGAATGGTTTCCTTTACTTCTTGATTTATTGTTCTATATTTTAAGTAAAATAAGTTTAATAAATTATTTCTAAATAGCAATGTATATAATAATTGAAATGTCGCTCTATATCAAAAAATACTAGTTCACTTAAACACAGTCAAATCAGGAAAGACTTGATTGATTGATTGATGTAGCGTTTTATGGCACAAAGCAGCGAGGCTATCTGCGCCAGACATTCGGTAAAAATGTAAAAAAAATAAAAATAAATAAATGTAGTAATAGACATAAATGGAAATGAAGGCAAAACAAAAAAAAGTATAAAACCAATGTTGACACCTAGTCTACAATGTTAAGATAGAAGGCAGAGTATAAGAAGTTGTAAGGTATTTAGTCTAGCAAAAAGGTAATGATCATAACCTGCCAGAAAGACTAACAGGTAAGTTCAAGAACCACCGTCAGTCACCTGAAGTTGGTCTTTCCAGTCCTGGTTCCAGGTTATGTGTCATAGCAACCAGTATCAAAATGTAAAAGAATAGAAGTTTTAAAAGATACATAGCAAAATTGTAACAATGAGTAGCCAAATGTCCAGTAAAAAGAAAAAAGTCAAGTAAATGGAGTAAAATTTGTAAAAGTAAATGAAGGTAAAAACAAAACAGCAATTAAAACAGAAAATGGTGTAAAAACCAATGGTGACATCCAGTCTTCAAAGTTGTAAAGAACTACCTGTAGCAGAATGGTAATTATCATAACCCACCAGGAAGACTAACAGGTAAGTATAAAAACCACCGTCAGTCACCTGGTAGCATGGGGTGTAACCTCAATAAGTATATCCCCAATTGCCTTTGAATTCAAGAGGAGTTCACTGTGTTGGGATGTGGATGTTTCAACCAATATGTCACCAGATCGAAGTTTCTTTACTGACTTTGGAGAGCCAGCAAGACCCTCTAGTCCTTTTTGAATAAAAAAAGGGGACATTTGCCCTAAAGGTTTTTCCGAAAGAGAATGTAATATAAGAAAATGAGGTACGTGTGTTACTGATGTTGAAGATTGCTGTTCTGAGTATTCAAGACGTGGTCGCTTACCAATTGACTGTTTTTTTACAATTTTATTTAAAATTTTTTAGAGGATCCATAGGAAAAAGAAAAATTTCGATACCCACTAACCCCACCCACCATGGAGCCCTACAAGGGGACGCACTACAAAGTCACCCAAGGACAATGCAGCAACGCCAGGGTTTCGTGAGCACTATACCCAAACACCAGCATCAGGCACAATGTCCACAACACCCGTTGAGAACTTCCAACACTAGTACTTGGTTGACTCTAGCCCAAGTGGACCAGCCGATTGACCCAAGGGGGGCCACCCAAAGGCCGCCCGTCTACAGGAATTCGAGGCCAAAGTGGTGTGTTAGGGTTGGACCCCTCAACCACCAGGATCCTCTCCTCCCCTTCACGGGTCGCCACGCACGGCAAATACGTGGGTGGATGTTTAGATACAAGAGAAGGTAACCAGATAGAACAGAACCTTCCCTGGGAGGTCTCCTCACCATGTACAGGAATCCACACCGAGGGGGTGGGAAAGACTAAATGTCAGTTTTAGACTACTAGATATGTAACATAGCACACCCACACCATATCAATGCAAGTTATATAATTGTAGCTAGGCATGACTAAGGTCAGTATGATAACAAGAGAGTAAATATATAGCATTATGAGACAAACTATTTAGACCAAACATTTGAATTTTCATGTCATTCTAGTGTAAAAAAACAATTTATATTTATTTCCTAATTTGTTTTTTTATGATCGTTACAAGGTTGGTAAAGTGACAGACCTCATGTAGTTGGAGTACAGAAAATAGCAAAATATAGTCTTACTGAAAACAAATGTTTGAGACATATTTAGGAAGTTCTAGAGATTACACAAATAAAAGATTTTTAGAAAGAATATTTTTTTTAATCATAACATGAAATCACTTTGCACTCAGAATAGCAACAAAAAAAAGAAAAAAAAAAGACTACTTTCACAAATAACTCTTTAGTAAAAATATTTTATTACAAAATCTGATTTTTAAAATATTTTATTACAAAATCTGATTTTTTGTATACAAAATACTTGTAATCTTTACTAAAAGCCTACCAAATCTTGCAAAGGTACACATACTTCAAATACTTAATATATCTAAATGTGTAGATGGACTCGTGTACATTATACTGAGCCTGTAGCAAAAGGGTGATTATAACTGTATATACTATTGTAAGCACACACAGTATGCACCAGACTGACCAAATGGTTTATTCACCTTTGCAAAGCATAACACAGCCAGAATTCTGTTTGTTTGTTTTTTTAATTTGATGATAAGGGAGAGAAATGAAACTCCTGAGAGCTTATGCAACATGAGGCAGTCAAACTTAGCACTAACCTGTGTATTTTTTTGTTGTTTCAATTGTGACATTTTCAATTATTTCCTTCCAGTATGAAATTAACAGCTGAAGTAGATTTACGAGCTTCCAATGTAGATGTAAAAAAAATTTGATTGAGGTTGTTTGGAGAGAGATGCCTCAAGTGTAGAGGCTGAGCATGCAAGTACATCAAAATTTAACTTGATTGTCTTTAGATGATGACTAATGACTCGAAAATTGAATAGTTGTTTAACCCTTTCTTTACAGGTTCCATATAATGCACACAAGTTTGTCTACACATTTACACACATTAAGTATATGCACTATAAAACTTTTGATACAGCATATGTATCTTCACAAAATTTGGTAGACTTTTAGTAAAGATTACAAGTATATTGTACACAAAAATCAGTTTTTTAAGGAAATATTTTTACTGAAGATTTGTTTGTTAAAACAGTTTCTTTAATAGTCTGAGTACAAAGTGGTTTCATTTTTTATAATTATAAAAACTATTCTTTGTCTCAAAAATCCAAATATTCTTTGTGTAATCTCTAAAACCTAAATACATTTCAAATGTTTGTTTTCAGCAAGACTGTACTTTGTTATTTTCTGTACTCTAACTGTGTGGGCATCTGTCACTTGACCAATCTCATAAGCATCATAACAAAATTAAGATATAAACATAAATTATGCTTTTTTCATGTTACAATGAATACATAACATGAAAATAGAAATGTTTAGTCTAGGTAGTTTAAGTCTCATAACACTATATATTTACATATAAACTTTTTTTTTTTTTATTATTATTATTATATTGATCTATCAATCATGCCTAGCTAACATTATACGTTGCACTGACAAAATGCATGTGCAGTCATGTTACATACCTGGTAATAAAAAAACAACAACTTACTTTTAGTCTTCCCTATCTTTGCTGGGTTTTAATGGACTAGTATTTTGTGATAGATACATTTCAATAATTTTACATTACATACACATATACAGATTATTACTATTAAGAAAAATTATTAAAAACTTATTTTTCTTAAAATACAGAACAATGAATTAAGAAGTAATTATTATTTATTCTAAGTAATTATTTCTTCTGATTACAACCTATGTACTCAAGTTGTTGCTTGAAACAGATTGCTAAGCCTTTAAAAAAATTTTTTTAAATTTATACATAGAGTTGAACAATCAAAAAGTGATAAATAACTAAGATATCACAGAATTCCACTATAATGTGGTAAGCTTAGCAACTAATCTGTATTAAGGCCTAAAAAAAACATGAACCTACCAGCAGACTAAAGACACAACCTACCTCTGTGAAATCTTGGACTGAAAGAATTTAGTAGCCTTTTCAAAGATTAAAATGCCTGACAAAACCACAAGGGCAACATTATAAGCTGTGGATCCAATATTCATGCCATGCATTGTAGTAACAGTATATAAGGAACCATTTATAAAAATGGAAAAAGGTAAACAAGACCACTGTATTGGTTTCAGTACGTGCCATATCTCAATAAAATAAAAAATATGAAGTTCCTATTTTATATTACAGCATGTCAATATTGGTTGAGTTCCTAATTTCTGTGAAACTACAGACTCAGTATCCTGACATCAAAAACATCTAATATTAAAGTGTTGCATTCAACATACCATGCAACTTGCTAAAATCTATATTTAGGTGGGTTCTTTTCATTTTTACTTTTAAATTAAGAAATTAACTCATATATAATAAAGTTTGGATTGTAATCTACAATTTGATTCCAGATATATTGACAAATTCAAAAATAGTAGTTTAATAAAATTTTGAATACAAGTCAACAAATGCAATGACATGGCCTTTGATCCATGGCTCATTGCAAAAGGGTTAAGCCAACAATGGTTGTTTTGAAATTAATGTGCAGCTATCACTAATTGGTACATGTAATTAACAAAAGGAACTTAAGTCTTAGTCTTACATTTTAAAAATATATTTCATAATTTGTGTCAGTTCTCATGGCTTGAGATATAGTTCTAGGAGAAGATGATTTTGTACAAGGGTTGTGCATCTCTGCTAAACATGCTGCAATTGACTTGAGGGCACGACCGCTGACTGCTAAGATGAGTAACAAAAAGTAAAGGAGAGGAGAGGAAAATAAAACACTAAAAATCAAGTGCATGAGAAAAGGAACAAGACTGAATTACCAATGTAACCAAAACATCTTTCAAGATATTCTACAAAAAGTAAAGATGTATACATATCTATTTTTTAACTTAAACATTTCAATGCACTATATCTTAATTATTTCTACAGTTAGTATGGTAGAGAAAATGAAAAATAAAATATAAAAAATTACATTAACAACACTTCTGATATTCATTTATAGGTTCTCTACATTAGGCAAATAAAACAAAAGTATAATGGGAAGAAAAGAATTTTTATACTTAAAATGCAAATGCACTCAAGCAATAGTTTGAGTGAAAATTACAGTAATTAAACAACATTTGTATTAGAAACAATTACCTTCATTATTTATAAGCAAAATTCTTATCTTTAACAAAATATTATCACTTTCTTTTGGTGAGGATGCATTAATAAAATCTGTTACCCTTTTTCTGATGTATATGATAATTTTTACTTAAAACAGTGCCTTACACACAGGTTCAAAGATAATCCCAGTAATAACTTTTGGGTTAATAGCATATTTAATCAAAACTACACTATTCCCTTTACTTTTGTTTGCTTTTTTGAGTAAATGAATTGACAGAGTTCCTAATTGATATGAAGCTACAGACTTAGTATTTTGACATCATAAACATTTAATTTTAAACAGTGCTGCATTCAACATAGCATGTGATTCACTAAAATCTATATTTAGGTGGGTTATTTTAGTATTTACTTTTTAAATTTAAAAAAAAAAAATTAACTCGTACATAATACTAAAGTTTGGATTATATTTACAATTTCTATAACCATATCAATAGTCTAGATTCTACACACAGAAATTATTTCACATACTAGTTACACTTAATACATTTTTATTTGAAATGTACTATCTCATCCACCATTCTATTCTACTACTAACATTAGATCAAAAAAAGGTTTCTTTAATATACATATTACAGTTTAGTATTTGTTTAACAGGAGTTCAATTGTTTGTAGGTATTCATTAGGTTTCTAATTTATGTTATGCTGCATTAAGCTGTTTGTAGCATCTGAAGAGCTTGTAGTTGTATTGATTACCCTAAAGTATGTGTAGCATTGTTTAAAAAAATAACTTCTATGAATTTCTTTATAAAAGTAACATCCTAGATTTGCTTGACAATAAAGGTTGTTCTCTACTCTAAACCTCAAAGAAATAAACTTAATTTGCTAAAAATCCAAGATCATTTTATACATTGGCAAATACAGTAAGTATCATTAAACAAATGAAGTTTCTAAGCAGTCCCTTGCAAACTGCAGGAGCTCATTGCAAAAGGGTTAAATTTATATTATAGACCAATGCATTTCTAACATCAAAATTCTTATTACATTCCAAAATTAAATAAATACATTGTTATTAGCTGTACAATCTATTTTGGTTAACTGAACTGACTTTTAGTTTTTTAAAGTAAACTCTTAGTGGGAGTCCTACAAATTTATATTTTATAATTTTATTTGTTGTTGTTTAATAACTCTTGGATTAAATTTAGTAAATTCTTCCAGTGACACGGTTAAATTATTTGTTAGAAACCAATAACATCTAATCAAGGCAAACTAGCACTATACACTATAACAAAAATAAGCAAGTAATTTATACAGCTAATTTAATATTAGCCTAACTACAATTATAAAACATTATAAAATTAGGAATAAGTGACTTCATGATAACATATTATCTTTTATTTTTACCCTTATTATAGCAGCTCTTAGAATGGCTGAGTCTTTCAAATACAAGCCCTAATTCAGGATGTCTCACCCACAACACTAAGTTTTAAAAGTTAAATAAAATTAGATCAGTCAATCTTTTTCTTTTTAAGAAAGAACAATTAAGATATGACCAATTCTACAAAAGGTAGTGAGGAGGGAGTGGCATTTTTACTTTGTTAGTATAGGCCTCAATAAACATTTTCACATTTAGAAGCCAATGCCAAAACAATGCCAGGTTTGATATAGAAAAAATATGGAATATATTTTGAATTAGTTATGCTGTTATGGATTGAGATGTACAGTTTTACACTAAAAAACAAATTATTACTATATTTTATTATATGACATTAAACTGCAAGATGTGCAGTTATTAAAACAATAGACTAAATAACAATAACTTAAATAGATTAATAGAATGAATGAAAGTAAAATAAAAATCACTGGGATATTGATAAGAGAAGAAAGTTGTTTCAAAATAGGTCTAATCTACTCATTGCTACAAAAAATGTACAATGACAAGCAAAGGCCTTTTAGTGTGCCTAACTTAACTTTGGCTATATTTACTTACTTTCACAGCAAAAAGTGCATTATATCACTAAACACTTGATAGCATTGCCTGAGATAATTGCTCTTGGTCCCATTTGAGTCCAAACACGTGTACCAATGGGTTGAATTGAGAGAAAAAAAAAAAGGTACAAAATTAATTGTGTTGGACAATCACAGTAATTTGTTTTTGAAAAAATGTTAAGTACTGAATCTGTTATTAAAATCATAGACACAAAGTTTGATTCTGAACTCAAATAACATGATCTAATTCACGATTTCCAAAAGTTCAGAGCTGTTATAAAGTTCAGTTCTATTTAGCACATCCCTATGTACAAATAAAATGGGATAAGATATTAAGCACCATTATAAATTTTTAGTAACCATGGTGACCTGACATCCAGTCTGTGTTCATAAGCGGGATAAAACTTAAACATTATTAATAGGTGAAAATTACATGTTGCATTATAATATAAAATGATCCCAAAGCTTCCAATTGCTTCGATGTTATTTTCTAATTTATGCCTAACTTCCTTTAACTTGTAGAATTACTCTTCTATCACTACCATCCAAATTATTTACAAAACAGAAATAGTGTTTTATGCTTCTAATTTACGACTAACTTTCTACTTTTTCCTGCAAAAATTTCATGTAGATTTTGTGAAGTTATTTGCACGTGTCCAGTGGTGTAATGGTGGTACACTTTAAATATCGCAGCTGTCAGTTACACTAGCATCACTTGACATAGTCAACGTTTAATATTAAGGATGAAATGTTTCAAATCTTTCATTTCAAAAATGTAACCAATTTGGGCAAGTTTATATTACACATAGTTTTCAAGTACTAAAGGAAATTTTCTTAACAAAAAGTCAAAAGCCTTTGCATGCGTTGATTAACGCTAAATCAGTAACCAGCAGTATTCCTTAAGCTCATGGGCGCCCACAGAAATATTTTCAATGGAGGGAGGTCAAAACATTTCAGTAGGGGATCAACTTTTACACTTTAAATCAACAATTTTAAGCAATGTGTGTTATGTGTACTTAAACATTAAACTCGAACACAAATGTAGTTTTAATAAAAAATACTAAAAATACTTAGTCTTTATTAACTAATATAATTAAGTTTACACC
Organism: Tachypleus tridentatus; assembly: GCF_004210375.1. Classification (NCBI taxonomy): domain Eukaryota; kingdom Metazoa; phylum Arthropoda; class Merostomata; order Xiphosura; family Limulidae; genus Tachypleus; species Tachypleus tridentatus. The sequence goes on along the minus strand of NC_134832.1, from coordinate 11,774,281 downwards.
ATATGTGCAATTTTTGTTAGATGTAATGGGGGCAAATACCTCCTTTTTCAGATGCCCATGATGAAGCCTGTGATTTTACCTAAACAATAAATTTAAAACACAGTGATTCGGTGAATATTTCTTTCTACCTTGCAAATGAAACTTAGATTTATAATATTAGATTAAGCCTAATTTTACTACGTCTTTTCTGTTTTTCTTTTCTTCCAGTCCTTTAACAAGAACGGTCAATGTAATTTAAATTACATAACTTAAACATTGTAAAATGACATTTAATCAACAAAAATAACAATATTTACCCACATGCAACATCGACTTTTCTCCATTTCCCTGAACTTTTTTTTCAATCATGAACTCTTATCTTTGAAATTACCTACGTTTGTCATGTGATGAGACCTATACTTAATTTCTATTGGTCAAACTCAACAATGTTCCCAAGGGTAAACTACAGGTGACCTTAAAAAAAAAACAGTAAAGTCTAAATATAATACAATTATAAGTTAATATAAGACGAGAATTGTATATTTTCTTAATTTACTTTTCATCATTACGATTTTCAATATTATATCAGTTATAACCGCCATGATGAAAAATTAGCAGAAAGCATCATAAAAAATTAAGTAAATCTCAAATAACCAAGAAATTTAAGAACTATATTTGAATGTTCATAGTCAAATCATAATAACTATAAATTAATTTTACATATCATTATGGAGCCTATTATATTTTTAACACTACATACTTTCTTCAGTTAAGAAGAAGAATCTATATTTTCTAGTATTTCAAAGACACTACGTCCGCCATACCCGAAAGAGGAATGAATAGTCGAGTATTCAACAATGATGGGTCTTATTAAAGCTATTTCAAACATACGAGTTCTAAACAGTGTATGGAGATGAAATTGGTCCTATCAGTTAACACGTTCAACTTAAATATATACAAGAACTAGAATAAAAATTGTTTGTCAATAACCTAATAACATTGTAAATTTTAATTAAATAATTATCTTTAGCCTTTCAATTGAACAATAAGACACTCCTCTTTGGACTGTTTAGCCTTTCAATTGATTGGTTGATTCGGGAAAGGCAGGGCCCACGAAAAGGGTTTTGTTGCAATACTTCTGCTCGTGCATTAACAGAGGTTTGGTTTGGTTTTTGGAATTTCGCACAAAGCTACTCGAGAGCTATCTGTGCTAGCCGTCCCTAATTTAGCAGTGTAAGACTAGAGGGAAGGCAGCTAGTCATCACCACCCACCGCCAACACTTGGGCTACTCTTTTACCAACGAATAGTGGGATTGACCGTAACATTATAACGCCCCCACGGCTGGGAGGGCGAGCATGTTTAGCGCGACGGGGGCGCGAACCCGCGACCCTCGGATTACGAAGCGCACGCCTTAACGCGCTAGACCATGCCAGGCGCATTAACAGAGAATCAGTTAATGTTTCGTATTCCACACTAATTTATATTAGTTTAGAAACTTGTAACTAATCTATGAGTTTGTTTGTTTTTTTGGAATTTCGCACAAAGCTACTCGAGGGCTATCTGTGCTAGCCGTCCCTAATTTAGCAGTGTAAGACTAGAGGGAAGGCAGCTAGTCATCACCACCCACCGCCAACTCTTGGGCTACTCTTTTACCAACGAATAGTGGGATTGACCGTCACATTATACACCCCACGGCTGGGAGGGCGAGCATGTTTAGCGCGACGGGGGCGCGAACCCGCGACCCTCGGATTACGAGTCGCACGCCTTACGCGCTAGGCCATGCCGGAGACTATGTTTAAAGAGTAAACTTCATTGGTTAACTTACATTTACAACTAATATATGAAATGTCATAGATCTTATATTCAAGTTGTAGTTTAAATTTTCTAAAGTACTATTAAAGCTAAAACCTTAAAGATATGCAAAAGAGCGCAAAGATGATATTTTAGCTTTACTCGAGCTTTAAATATACTATTGTCTCCAGAATTAACCAGTGAAATTCCTGTTACTCCAAACCCTTTCATTTTATAATATCATGCATTTAAATTAAATATTAATAAGTCTATCAATTAGCCATGAATCAGTTAATAATATCGCGATAGCTTCTGGGGTATTTCTACAGTGTGGTATAAATATACACAGCTCTTGGGTAGTGTAGAATATTTCAGTGGTTTCTGCTTCAGTGAAATTATTGCTTTTATGTTTCAAGCTCAGTTTTTTAATTATTACTTTTTATGTTTTTATTTTTCAGCTTATATGCTTTATCGCTCCTAATATTTTCTTTATCTCTGTGCGTGTTTTGTTACGTATTTTAAAAGAGTTACGCTGTGGATACAAATTTTTAATATTTTGTACATAGTAAAACTTTTGTATATTTTGTTCAGAACGTTTCATTAGGTTTAGCTGGCACAATCGGATACTAAATAAGTCTGATTATATCAAGTAAACTGTGTGAAACGTTGTGGACAAAATACGTTTTACTTTGCATAACCGATAAACAAACTTGTGTGAATTAAAAAAAAAGAAAAAAAGGAGCTCTTTTGATTAATTTTTTTACATATTTGAAAAGTATCGTCGTTTGGAAGCAAATGAAATCCAATTTTTAAAGACTTTTCGAAAGTTGAAAATCGAAGAAGTGGTTTATTTTGTTATGAAATCTCGTAACCCTGTTTGGCAGTTAAACGCATTCCAACAACCTAACTTTGAGAGTTTTTGTTGAATTTTCTTAATGTGCGAATTTTTCTTGATTTCACCCCTCCCCAATCTATACAGATGTTAGGTTCACGTTTAAACATTTACCGTCCTTTCATTTTGTCTAAACCATTCTTATCCAGTTTTCTTAACATTCCGCTTATTTTCCTGAATATCAATTCAGAGGGCATATTCAAAACCTTAATGTTAATATTCAGAGTTGGCACGATCTTTTCCTAAAGTCAGCTTTTGTGGACGTTGATTGACGACATTTCGTCAAAATTCAACCGCCTATAGGAACACACCATGTCATCTTCTATAACAATTTTAACTTGCGAAAGGTAAATTACTGTAAATGTGTACAAAACAGTTTATTATTTTAAAGTAAAATTACTGCAAAAACACGACGTTTAAGTAAAAACAGTGATTTCATCTAGCAATGTTTCGATCAACCACTACCCCTCAGGCTTAGTTATCATGAAAATGAAATTAAACCTGAAGAAGAGCAGTTATTCGAACCGTGGTTAGTTAAAATAAAATTGTTTCTATTTTATTATAGTGTTCTTACAGCGATCTTATATTATTATATTTATCTTTTAACACTGTGCAAATTCCAGTTCTTTTGAACATTTTATTCTTTTGTCTGTCGTACGTTTTGAAAGTGCCAGAAACGTCGACAAAGAGTTCCAGATTTACAGATCGTGTTGATGTAATCGTGGTAACCTAGTAGTTGCAATGCTGATCGGTATCGTTGAATTTTTGAATTCGCCCAGAAAAACAACTATTGCGAAAGACCTAACCTTCATTCTCAGGAGGAAGCTACATGTTATGTAAAATAGCGCCGATCAAGGACACTAAAGCATTAGTTTGTATCTACAATGATAATTCGAAGTTTTAGCATTGGAGTGAATAAAAATACGTTTTAAGAAATAACAAATGGTAGGTCGAAATTTTTATAAAATTGCATGTCTAAAAATATTTTGGACTCAAAATACGATTTATAGTTCGTTAACCAAAGTTGCTGAATATATGACATCATACTGTTTTTTTGTTTTTAACAGTGATGTTGATTCCGTAGTTGTTTAGGTTTGGGACAAGAACACACAATTGTATATATTCAACTTCAGATTCCTTTAATTACACATTTGTCTTTGGTAAATAATATTTCTGGCAGATGATGTACTGTCCAAAATACAAATAAATCGTTTATATTAACTTGTTTCATAAACTTCTCGTGTTGTGCGTAACCTGGGAGCGCCAGATAGTATTTAAACCTCTTTCTCTCTCCTTTACGTTTTGGATGTTTACTGTCAAATGTTATATTAATATTAAGAGGTAAGTGCACATGTGGACCAGGCCTTCTTAAGTGTTCAATTTGATGTCGCCAGTGTTTTGAGGTAAATTTTTTTGAGTGCATACCTTAAACAATCATATAATAATTTTTAAATGATTGAAGATGGTTAGAGCTTTCCAAACATGTATAATACGTTGAGGTTGTATGAAGTGTTTTTTCAAGTCAAGGAAATAAACGTTGGTTAGATGTTAAAAGTAGCATGTCGCGAGCTACTGTGTAGATGTTATATTGTTACAATCAATCCGACGATTCGTTGGTAAAAGAGTTGGCAGTGGGTGGTGATGATCAGCTGCCTCCCATCTAGTCCAAGGGTGGGCAACTTATTTTTCATAGTGGCCACAACTATGGCGAATGAAAACAACGTTGGCCATACTATTAAAAACAACAAAAAAACCTGAAAGACGTTAGTTTAATCAAAATAATTGCATTTCAACTAACCTTCAATGTGAAAATTGATGGGAGTTTTCATTAACAAGTTTTATGAAATTTGGCTTAATATATACGCTCAATGAGAATCATAGCTCTGCCTCTAAATTGATGTCAGTAAGCCGAAACCTGTATCTAGATTTGAGAAAATCTAGCGTAGAAAATGTTTACTCACACACCTATGCGGATACAAACATGAAAAATAATTTTGAAATTACTATCTTTAAATTTGGAATACTTTCATTTATCAGAATAGTGAGCCACATCTCTCTGTTAGAACATTTTTGTTTATCTTTTATGTGTTCTACATTTTGCAGGGTAAGCATTTAATCTTCAAATCTACACTTATCCAAACACATATAAGATGTAATTTTCTAAGTCAAATTGAAATGGATCATGCAAAAATTCAAATATCAATATCATTTTTTTTTAAATTTGGAGAAACGTGATTCAAAGTTTTGAGATATATTTTTAATACAGTTCACATAGAGGTTATCTTTAGCAGCAAAGAAATCATAGTCCTTATTATTTTCTATAAAACTATTCAACTTTGGAAAATATGTCAATTCATTTTTTTTGTAATTGTTCCGCAAGGGGGTTTAGCTTTAATTTAAACTCATGAATAGCCTGTGATTGCTCGCTTATTATTTTACCTCTTACACGAAGCTTCATATTCAAATTATTCAAGTAAGCCATCATGTCGCACAGAAAATGCAATTCACACTGTCATGACAAAGTTTCAATTTCAGGGAAATTTTCAATTTTTACTTTTTATTGGAGGAAATAAGGAAGTAAATCGTTCCAAGACTTTTCCTCTACTTAAAGATGAATTTTACAGAAAAAAGAAAAATTTGCAGTAAAAAACTACTCATTCTAATTAATTTTGCAGGTTCACATGTTTTATAAAAAATATGTGCTAATAAATGAAACATAGAACTTGGTGCAAAAAGAGCCCTTTCCGAGCGGCAATCGGAAATATTTAGTTCTTACGTTTGCCGCTAGGAAAGGTACTGTGACGTAATAGTTGCCAAACAAACCGCCAACTCCAGCGCGTTGAATGTAAATAAACATGACCAGTGCATACGGAGAAACAAAGGCGGAGTCTGTTTTGACTTTGTGTTCTGAACAGTGTCGAGTAGCGCCATATCATTTCGAACCTAGAACAGTTACTTTTGACACAGATCTAACAAGTTCCAGTGACAAGAACAGTTCCACGAGCGATAGTAGCGGAACTGTGAGTGATACTGATAGCGCCCAGGCCGGTTGCGAGTCGGTCATACCTCCAGTGGAAGAATGGTAAGCCTAAGTCATGACAACAAATATGGTCTGTATTATTTCACGTGCAATTTGAAGCATCTCGAAACCTCTCTGGGTTTTATTTGTTTATACTTTGCCGACCTTGGTAATTAATACTCAGTCCTTCCACAATCATTATACCGAGTATTTATGACTCGTAACAAAATGAATTTCAATTATACGTCATAATTCTGTCTATAAAATCAAACTAGAGGTAGCAGTCTGAATAGTTAATTTATTTTGAAATGTTAAATTTGAAAAATGGAATTCTTCCAACTTTTCCATGTTTAAAAATGATACAAAAACATCTACAAAATGATCTACCAGCTTTTAAACTTGGAATATACTCTATTTGGGACAGATTTGTCCATTGTCTAGGCTAGGAAATCGAAGTTTCACTGACTTTCAGGTGCCACAAATGCAAAACACGCTCATGAATGTGAAATGTGTATGTCTAGTTATATTCTTCAAAAACTTGTACCCTTTAAATTATTATATTATACTAGTTATTGTTTATCGCTTTAGACTACACACATACCTTTAAGTTTGTTCTTTTCGTGATGGCTTCAGAGGGGTGGAAACTATACGATGCAGGCTGAGATCAGTCGTCAGCTTTACACGAGGAAAGATGGTGGAGACGATCTTGTCTACTGCCGATAGTTTTTTTTTCAATCTCAACCTACCTGGCTTGAAACCCACAGAATCCAAAACAGTGAGATCGGACACAAAACATGAGCATTCAAAGTGATCCTGACAAAGCTTTGCATGGTGTGAAGGAGTCCAGTTCTCCCTATTGACCATCCGCACCCACTTTCGCCACCTTGCCGGTTCCTTCTCCTTGCACGAAAACAAAAAGAAGCTTTTGCTTGATGCCGAACTGTTTTTACAACCATAAGCAATGCAGTAAACCATGTTATCCTAAAACAAACATAAAGTAGCAATATCAAGACAAAAATAGTCTCACAGAGTATGTAATCCGAAAAAAGTACCGATAGATTTTCATAAAACACCAGCATTGAAAGAAACAAAATAGTCGGCGCGCAACGAAGCGTGGTTGGCAACTATTACGTCATAGTTGTAAAACGTCACGGAAACAGCCGAACGATCGAAAGGAACTTGAGTTCGAGGATCCGCATATTTTGTTTCATTTTTTACTTAAAAACTAAAGCGTTTAAAAATATGGCAACCACACAGGAATTATACCTAACCAAAGTACAGTTTCTAAGGCAATTATTAAATTTGTTAAAAATTCACCTTTAACCATCTTATATTTGCAAAATCAGTAAGATAATCAAACGTGTAGTCACTGCTTTTCTTCAAAGACTCAACAAACTGTTGATGGATGAAAGAGTTTCCACTTCTAATATAATTCACAATTTTTACAATAATGTTCATTAAACTTTTCAATTCATCACTTTTAGACATCTGAGCATATAAATTTTCCTGATGTAAAATGCAATGAAAATACAGCAGCGTGGACTTCACATTATTTCCAATTAGATGCTGCTTCAAAAGAAAAACAAATCCTAATTTCGCTCCTGTCATGGCGGGAACACCGTCTGTTGTGATAGAAACCAGTTTCTAAAATCCAGCTTGAATTTTTTTTGACATTTCAAGATATTTTTCAAAGATGTTTTTTCCACATGTTCGATCTCGTAATCCACAAAGGCTAAACATTTCTTCCCTCACTTGAAGATCTGAAGTTACATATCGAACCCAAAATATTAACTGTGCAGTGTCACTAACATCTGTTGACTCATCTAGTGCTAAAGAAATATACAAACAGTTTTTTTGTTGTTCAAGCAACTGATTTTCTATGTCTTTCGCTAACTCTAGCATTCTGTGGACAATTGTTCTTCGACTTACTTGCAAATTATTTACCTTTTGAAAAATATAATCTTTTATTTTTGAATCGTAACTCTCCAACAGGGTTTCAATGACCCCAATCACTATTTCTTTTACTAGTTCAGCATCAGAAGATAATTTCATTTCTTGAGCTATAATCCAAGCTAATTTATAGTATCTATAGTATCTAACCTAACTAGTTCTATCGATGATAAAATCATTTTAGGCTTTACTTTTGTTTATGAAGTTGTGTTTTCAGATGGCTAATTTCATTCATACGATTTTTGCTATAAATTGGAAATTTTACTTCAAATTCGTTGTGAAAATTGTTAAAGTGGTGCTTAAGGTTGTACGTATTATTATTCCAAATTCTTTGTTACACAAAAAATTGACACATTGACTTGTTATTTGCTTCAATCACTGCAAATTTTAACTCCCAACTGTCATTAAATTCTCGTTTTACGTTTTTCCAGTCACGCGCCATTCTCTTTTCGGGGGCCTGGCATGGCCTAGCGCGTTAAGGCGTGCGCTTCGTAATCTGAGGGTCGCGGGTTCGCGCCCGAGGCGCGCCAAACATGCTCGCCCTCCAAGCCGTGGGGGCGTTATAATATTACGGTCAATCCCACTATTCGTTGGTAAAAGAGTAGCCCAAGAGTTGGCGGTGGGTGGTGATGACTAGCTGCCTTCCCTCTAGTCTTACACTGCTAAATTAGGGACGGCTAGCACAGATAGCCCTCGAGTAGCTTTGTGCGAAATTCCAAAAACATTCTCTTTTCGGCAGTAATGCCAGAAGCAGTTAAATTATCTTTATTTTCTGAGTGTTCACCCTTATCTGGATTCTTTCATTTTCGAGTTATCCACTTATCCATATTATGGGATTAAAAACAAAATATATTTAAACACTTGAAAGTTGCACAATAAAAATATGTTTGCAAGCACATACAAAACAACGCACACTCGGTAACAAACATCTAAACCAGACTGACGTTACAAAATGAGTCTATAACAGTGATGAAGCGCGCGACATCAGCGATGACGTGAGGCAGCGTAGTTGCTGACTACCAACTTGGCGATAGAAAATAAACGATGGAAAAAGTTGATTCCTAAACTCGACCTGGTCACAGTTGTGCTATCCACTGGCTACAATGGCTACATGTGGCCAGTGGACAAGGAATTGCTCACCCTTGATCTAGCCTTTCACTTCTAATTTAGGAATAGCTAGTGCAGATACCCTCGTGCAGCTTAACGCAAAATTAATAATAAACAAACAGAAAAAAAATTAATTTCAAATCAATAACACAAACACAAAAGTTGTAAATATGACTCTAACCTTTGTTGTGATTAATTAGTAAACATTTATTTTTTTTTGAAAATATGTTATTAGCTGATTATTCCATTAATTTTTCACGTATAAAAATATCCAAAGTAACATGTCACTGTAACCACGTATTCTCCTTTAAGGTTATTTATTTTTGAGATTATAATTACAAATTTTTGAGTAAATAAAAAGATCGAGCCTGAAATCAATACGGGAAATGTAAAATTTGATTTGATCATACCTCAAACATCGGGTTTCAAGAAATATTTTGGATATGTCCATTTGAGACTTCCAATAAAATTATATTTTTAAGCCCGTGATTTTTTTACGCATATCTAGTTTAAATACTTAAATTGTCATTTTACATGAACATTTTTTTTTGTTATCAATTCCTGAAAGGGTAAGAGTAAATTGCATTTCTCAATAAAATTCACTGAACGTGAAATTGCGTGAACTTCTTTAGTTCAGTTTTGCTTTTGCTTCAGGGAGGTTTGTTTGTTTTGGAATTTCGCACAAAGCTACTCGAGGGCTATCTGTGCTAGCCGTCCCTAATTTAGCAGTGTAAGACTAGAGGGAAGGCAGCTAGTCATCACCACCCACCGCCAACTCTTGGGCTACTCTTTTACCAACGAATAGTCGGATTGACCGTCACATTATACGCCCCCACGGCTGGGAGGGCGAGCATGTTCAGCGCGACGCGGGCGCGAACCCGCGACCCTCAGATTACGAGTCGCACGCCTTAACACGTTTGGCCATGCCGGGCTCGCTTCAGAGAGGAATATATGAAGTGCATAATGCTTTTCCTGATGTATTTAGTTTCGCTGTATGCTGATGATTATGGTAGGGTTAATAAAAAATATATTAGTCATAAACCAACTCAGTTTCCTACAAGAAAAGTCCTGCAATGTGTGATTCGCTAACAGGTGTGTATCTCTCTAACTGTATATAAATAGCACTCATATGGTGTGAGTTGGGGTAGTTTTAGGTTTAAATGACTGATAAATTATACAGATTGGGCAAACGATACCACCATTTTAATTCAACTCCTTCTATATGCTTCGCACTTATTATTTTCATGACAAATGATAATAAAAAACATACATTTGTGATTTGGGGAAGTAGTCTGATAACTACTGATGTAAAGGAGTCACATTAATTTCTACACCTGTTTTTGCTAACATACAGAGTTGCTATGTACTTCGATGATTGGTTTCATATTTGTATTTTGAAAGTGAATTGTAAATAAAGCCGGCAATTGAAATATTATTACAGATAAAAAGCAATAGAAGAGAAAATATCTTTACAATTTGTTTGCTTTTTGCTTTTTTGTAAATGTGAAAAACAATAGTCATCGTCATCAATGTGAAAAACATACGGCAGAATGTAGCCAAGTGTTAGATTCTTGGCACAAGGTGTTTTAGTGGTTATATTTTAAAGACCAGTGTAAATTATACTTACAGGAGAATAATTTTTTCAACATTTTCCAATTGAAAAATGGACACTTAAACTCTGGTCCATATATGCACACTAATTCTTCTTTTCAGAATGTTATACTATAGAATTTAGTGTTAATTATCAGTTATCTTTATTTGGTAGTTATACATTCGCAGACAGTTCCATTAACAGATCGTCACTTTTTTACCTGATCACATTATCGAACACATATTTGACAATAATCTGTTTAAAAACACTTTTGATACTTTAATCTAAGCGATATATTAATTGTTTAGAATAGTTGGACTTTTTCAAATAAAACACATACTGTTTGTTTGTTTTGTTTTTGAATTTCTCACAAAGCTACTCGAGGGCTATCTGTGCTAGCCGTCCCTAATTTAGCAGTGTAAGACTAGAGGGAAGGCAACTAGTCATCACCACCCACCGTCAACTCTTGGGCTACTCTTTTACCAACGAATAGTCGAATTGACCGTCACATTATAACGCCCCCACGGCTGAAAGGGCGAGCATGTTTGGCGCGATGGGGATGAGAACCCGCGACCCTCAGATTACGAGTCGCACGCCTTAACACGCTTGGCCATGTCGGGCCCAACACATACTGAGTGGTGAGAGAACTATCATCATGATGTCTAAGATACAATCTATGGTAATTAATAAATCATTTTTGTGTAGGGTTTTATTAAAATGCTTGAACGAGCATGTAGGAATCTGGAGTGGACTAAATGTATATTTGCATATTTATGCATGAATTTAGAATTTCTTGTTCTAAGCTCATTTTTAGGAGAATAGCTTGTATGCTATATTCACCCAGTGCTTTGTTTTTCACATGTTTTATGAAAGTAATTACTTTTTTTTAGTGATTATATTTGAAATTTGTTTGGCCAAAATGTTGTTATTTGTTTATTGGCTAATAGAACCCACTGGGAAAACTTGGGTATAAATAAGCTCATTTTGCTCAATATACTCATTTACCGTATTAAAATAATGGGTGTTTATATCAGGTTCATTTTGTTTTGAATGTTTCTCTTGATACTTCTTAAAAAGCTTCTGCTTTTAGTATGTTGGTGTATGCTGTTTTGTTTTCACAATTAAGTGTCATATAGGTTTTACAGGTGTTACGATTGTTATAAGTCTTTTCAGATGTGTCCAGAATTGTTTTGGGTATGTATGTTCATTTAGTCAAGAATAGAACGTATCCCGCTTGTCTTGTTGTAGTTGTTTTATTTCGTTTCATATTTTATTTCTTAGTGTGTTTATCCTTGTTTGATTTGTGAGTATCTGGTATTCATATACAACCTTATTAAATGTCGTCTTTCATTTATCATATTTATTATTCATTGTTTGGTTGCTGTGTTGCGATTTTGTTTCGGTATAATCTTATCGAGAGCTTCAGTAAAACGCTCATTAGTTGTTTGGCAGAATTATCTATAACTGGTGGTCTTTTATATGCAAAAACGGCTCGTTTTGGGTTGAGAAAATATTTTACATAGAAGAGCGAACAACGTTTCGACCTTCTTCGGTCATCGTCAGGTTCACAAAGAAAGAGGTAACTGACCGGAAGCTGACCACATGTTTGAAAGGGGTTGTGTAACTGTGTGTCGAAATGTAGAGGGTGGTATTAGATGTTTGAATATATAATTTTATTTATTTTATTATATTAATATAGGTATAAAGGCGTTCCTTTATATTGGTTTATTTTGGGTTTAAGTTGTTGTATAAGTAAGACTTCTTTAATATTGCGTTTGTTTATGTTTGTTTCTTTATTTAGTATTTGAGTGTTTTATATGGTTATGTTGTGTTTATTTGACTTGCAGTGTTCGAAAACGTGTGAAGGTGACTTTTTTATGTTCTTTGAATCTGGTTTCCATTTTCCTACTTGTTTCTCCAATATAGAAGTCGTGGCAGTTATCACATTGTATTCTATAAATAATGTTGGTGTTGTGTTTGTCAGTGTAGTTTTTACATAGTATAGACCTCAGTTTTGTGCCTGGTTTTTGAATAAATTTGGTATTAACTGGAATGTCATATTTTGTTACTAATTTTTGCCAAATGTTGGTTATTTGTTTGCTGATGTCAGGAATATATGGTATACAGCAGTATATGGTTTCGTGGTTTTTTGATTCGTGAGCTGTATTTACTTTAGTTGGTGGTTGATTTTGCTTTTTGTCTAGGTGTGTGCGTATAATGTTTTCTACGGTTTGTGGAGGAAACTTATTGATGTTGATGAAGTATTGTTTTATTTTGTCTAATTCATCGTTAATTTTATCTGGTGAGCATAGTTTTATGGCTGTGTTTATTTGGTTTCTTAGTATGTTGAGTTTTTGTTTTGTTTCATGTGCTGAGTCCCAAGGAATGTATAGTCCAGTATGGGTGATTTTTCGGTGGATTTCTGTTTTGAATTGTGTGTCAGTTCTTGTAATTTTGAGGTTAAGAAATGATATTTGATTGCTTTCTTCCTGTTCACATGTGAAGTTAATGTTGGGATGTATAGAGTTAATGTGATTGAAAAAATTAAGTATGTGTTCTGTAGATTTGAATCCCGCAACCGTGTCATCTACATATCTGTACCAGTATAGTGGTGGATGTAATGCTGTGTTAATTGCTTGTGTTTCAACTTGTGTCATAAAAAATATTGGCTAGAACTGGTGATACTGGGTTGCCCATGCTTAGGCCATTTGTTTGTATATAGTTTTGGTTGTTGAACATGAAGTTGGTCTTTATCGTGGTGAATTCTATGAGGGTTGCTAACTGGTTACTGGGAATTTCTATAGTTGGGTTAGGGTCTCGGATATAGAGTTCTAAGGCTATCTTGCAGGCTTCAGTGGTTCAGTGTTTGGTGGTCTTTGTCTTTAATGGGCTATTGGGTCTGATAATAATTTGTTAAGAATATCTTGTATATTTCTCCAATCAGCTTTTGTTTAGTTAAATTCTAATTTATTTATAGGTTTACACTAAAGTATATACATTTATTACTAATTTAAAGTGAAAATTATATATACTTGAATCTATAATATCACTGTTATTGTGCTGATAACGTGTGTTGGTGTTAAATTATTTAATAGCACATAATCACTGTGTTGTTCTGAAAATTCATATAGCCTTATTTCATTAGTCGCTGTACTATTACATCCACATTTCTCATTTTTACTATTCAATCTTTTATTATAATCAGTCCCTGGCTACGTTCATATAATTTATTTAATAGTTTTATGTCTAAAGTCTAAATTCTTGCTACTGTGATGTGTTTTATTGTTTGATAGGTTTATATCCATTTCTATACATTTATTTGTTGTTTCATTCACTATTTGTGCGATTGTGTGACCGAAAGAGGTGATTTATATATTAATGTTGTTCCTCAATTGAGGTAGTTTTTGTTTAATCTGTCTTTTCTTGTCATTGTATACCCAAAATCATTTGGTTGGCCATTTGGAATCAAGCACAAAGCTACACAATGGGCTATCTGTACTCTGCCCACCACAGATATAGAAACCCGGTTTCTTGGGCGTGAGTCCGCAGACGTACCGCTGTGCCGCTGTGAAGCCATACTGAAAGTACTAAAGACTATTTGAGTCATTAAACACAGTTTCAGTAATACCTAGGAGCTCTGTATTTCTGTGAAATGAAATGCCATCGAACTCGTGCATCTTGGAAGCAAGACCACTTTGGGTATTAGTGTTGAGCTGTAAATATGTAAGCTAAATATGAATCCATGAGTTGTTATATTATATAAAGAATGATTGATCTGAAATGTTTGTTTGTTGTTGTAATACAAATTGTGAGTCATCTGACACAATCTTTCTGGTTTTGTGGGTTTTGAAATTCACCGACGAACTGAAAGTGTTTTTTTTTTTGCTGCTTCTATAATTTTGTTATTTTCTGTTAGTATTGGCTGATGTCTCTGATATTTCAAGTTACGGTTTATTTTGTAGTTGTTTATTTATTTATTTGGTCGTGTTTCCGTGTTTGTCTTTACTAGAGATTACTTTGGTTGTTAGAGGATATAGTTTGTTCACCTGATTGCTTACGTACTACTGCAGCATAAGTGGGTGCTTATGTAGATGTATGTTTTGTAATAGGTGTCGACAGGAGTGGTGCTTTATTGATGTTTGGTTTTGTTCTTTTATGTAATTTGTGAGGTTATTTTTATAATGTTTTGATGTATATTGTAAATTCTTATTTTAATATTTTTATAATTACAGCAGTATGAATTTTTGTGTTCCTTTCCACAACTAGTACAGTGTGAGAGAGATTGACAGACTATGGTAACTTGTACGTAGCGCTAGCAATTCCCCCCCTCCTTCATTGACACAGAGATGCGTCTGTGGACTTGCAATGCTAGAAACCTTGTTTCGATACATATGGTGAACAGAGCACTGATAGCCCATTGTTTTACTTTGTGCTTAACTTCAAATGCTGGCAATTAAAACATTGAGTCACGATTACGACTCGTATTTTTTATTCCTTTACCTGAAATCTCTGACACTAGGGTACCATTTCACATTGTACTCAGAATATCTTGTGTCGTTTGCATGTACTATGATTATACTTGTTGGTTTATGTGTTATATTTGATAATATTCATTCAACTTTTGTGAAAGAAATGCGTTAGTTCTTTTTGTATCTCTTCGAATTCAATGTCAGTGTTTTCTTTTAACAAGTGACTGTAGTTGGTTTTCGTTCTTGAAGTATATGCTTATCTTACCAGGTTTAAAAGCATTCTTTGATTATTTTCAAGAAGACTGTTAAAGTCAGTTATTCTCGTTTCTTGCACTAAAACTCTGCCCTTGACTAAGCTTTTAATAGTCACGATTCTAGTGTTTGGATTGTATTGTTTAACTTCAGCAGCCAGTTGTTGCTCTTTCTAAGAGCCTGGAATGTCTTCTATTATTATTATTAAAATCTTTTTAGGTTATTTGTGTTTTATACTTTGTGAGTTTTTATTAGTGTTTACCGATAGTTTACGTTGCCTCCTAGAGGTAGCCGACGTAAGACCATCATTGACCGTGTTTGTCTCTTGTTTCTGTTTGTTGTGTTTTTGGAATATCCAAATTGGAGTTATGCATTTCATCTTCAGTAGTTACGTTAGTGTCCTGACATACTTGTGCTTCATTATGAAAATTATGACTATCTGTAGATCTTTGAGCTACTCTAATCTTTTTCTTGTAATTAAGAAACAGGGTAGATATTATAAACATTTCCAGTGGCGGATTTAAGGCTTTATGGGCCATACATCCCCTGGGCTCCCATTAAGACCTTGGGTCCTGGGGCTGAGCCCCCTCTAGTCCCTGCCTAAATACACCACTGTACACTTCACCACAATAAATGGCTTAATGTTACCTCTTTTGTTTAATCACCAAAGTTGCACCGATGAGCGTTAAATAGGTGAAACTGCAGTCCATAGTACAGGGTACAGAAAATAAAATACTGTATTAGGTCTTTACATCTCTGATTTTCTTTTGAACCTTGCATTTGGTGAAAAAGAAAAGAAATCTTACACACACACACACACACAATAGCTATTACTAAAGACAGGCACTGGCTTATATATATTTTAGGTTAACGTATTTGCTTTCTATTGTAAATGACAGAGAAATATTATATGCGTAAATATTAGGGGTGGGTACCAATCTGCGTTATTTGAATATATTTGTAGTTTGTGACCAATCATGTAAAACATAAGTCAAATAACACTACTCAACTGATTTAATGATGATTAACATTGAAGCTACCAAATAACTTTTCCCCGTGAATTAATGTATTTTGGTAATTTACTACATTTGAAGAATATTTAACAAATTTATTAGATTCTATTAGCCGTAATGTGTTTATCTCTGACAATACAATGAAAGGCATGTGGGTTGGACGATAAAATAGTTCAAATAAGGTAAAGTATTAAGTACTTCTTAAGAAAAAGGTAATCGAAGCAATTGTAATAACTATGTGTATCTCACACCTCACTATAATTGTCAAAGTCTTTGTTCAAGTTGTTTTTGAAAGGCTTCAAATTTTTATAATTTTTTCACTTCGGCAGATTCAGTAAAAATACTAAGAACAAAAAAGACCCTTTTCATAGCCTTGATAGAATTGACAATAGGCTTTTACATAGTGTTCCAGTTGCTTCAGTAAACTGACTTCCATTGAAACTTCTCAACATGTTCCGATTCCTCCATGAAGTTATGAAAAGCATCGTAAATTATGATAGAAGTACCTCCAAACCATTTGCAATTATGAGTAGCATCAATCAAATTTGTGTTATTGTTCCCACATTGTTCATTTTTTCTTCCCTCTTCTTCTTGAATACTCACATGGGTCATCAACAGAGAGAGTCTACCTCCACACAGGATCTGATGAAAAGTTGTACAGCCTAATTCATCTTAAACATAAAATAATAATTTGAACTGTCATCATATAGGACCTGCTGTTGTCTGCTGTCTTGACTACTCACTCAAAAAAGTAACCTTTAGGTCCTGATTAACAACTCTGCAACATACTGTCAAAAATTTGGCCTCATTATCAACATAAAAGAAATATCATGAGTCAAGAGGAGACACCTACCATTTTCACAGGTTAGAGCGTGCTGATGGTTGTGGACAACTTCACTTACCTGGATCTGTCACCAGCAGAAACCTGTTTCTTGATGCAACACATATTGGTAAGCCATCAAAACACAAATGAACACCAAAATGAAAATGTACAAGGCTTGTTTACTCAGCACTTTCCAATATGGTGGTGTGACATGGACGACCTACACAAAACAAGAAAAGAAGCTCAACAATTTCCACATGCACTGTCTCTGCAGGATCTTCGGGATAAAATGGTAGGACAAAATCAACAACAATTAAATGCTTGAGTGTTTTAGGCTCTGAGAAAATATCAGGCTCTGAAGGTTGTTTGAAATTTGATTTGATTTAGAACAAGATTTGAAGTGACACATCAAGTTAAATTGCCATAGAAACTCTCTGTTAGAAATTAGATGTACCTTAATCCTATATGGTGCTATTTGTGATCATTCAGTTGCCTGTCAATTAATCTGTTAATTATTACGCCATCAAAATATTCAAAAAATCCTTACCAACTGGTCTCGTTGAATCAGGCACATTAGTAACCATGTTTTATATATCTCTTCTCTTCGAGCTTTGAATTCTGCCTCATGGAACATTTTGTTCTTTACATTGTTTAATAAGTGTTGCAACTCTTTTAAAAGTGTGTTTCAGGTGTTTAGTTGTACATCATTTAAATGCTCTAGAGCATTAAGTACGAAATATCTAAACTGATCAAAACACATTGATATTGTACTCACTATCCCTGACTTTGTCCTTTCTGTAGTACTAACTGATTTGAATGTTTGAAGTAGTAGTTCAGGTTTTCCTTATCATTCGATTTAACAATGTTAACTGTGATGGTGCAAATAGGTTGTTACTACTGTCATCTCTATTAAATTCCAACCAAGACATTCCAAGAAGACTTTCATCTCATTTTACACATTAAGAGATATGAGATGAATATGACATCCTTGCGCTGCTTTTGAAGTACGATGAAGCGACACGTAAAAGCATGAACCATTGTTTTAATTGTAATTACATGGTTTTAAATTGTTATAGTATATCTTGCTAACCATGAAGGCTTCTACATTTTTCTTAATTTTGCTGAATCTCATCAGACCTCGTCTAGTGTACATATCTCGTCACTCTTCTTGATCACTGATACTCCACCCAGTGCTTTGTGACGCCTGAGCTCGTCAAGGGATGCCTTAAAGTCCGTTAGAGATCACTGCAGTAAGTTATAAAGATGCTCAAATCACCTTCTGCCACCATAACTCTTTTTTACTGCCCTACACTCCTGCATAAGTGAATAACCATGTGAGATAATGTCACTGAGGCCCAGAATTGCCCACCTAGGCATCCATAACTTCACGGTCTTGAAAATGGATCGTAAACGTTGACGTCGTTCTCAGTCATGACTATCAAAATCTCGCTCTAGGACCAGAAGAATACTTCTACTGGGCCTTACCGACCTCACTTCTACTCTAGCTTCATTGATTCTGTTTTGTGTTTTACGTAATCTCAGAAAATTTGATTTTATGATAGCAGATTTTAAAATTGTTAATGTTGTGCCAAATTCAATGACAACAAGAAAAAACAATTTAAAATAAACTTTACGATAAGAAATTCCTTGTTCTTGAACAAAGACATTATATTTTAACTAGTCCATGTATCTAGGAACACCAATGTCCAAAAAGTTACCGAAGATATTGATAAAATTCAAATTTAGGACTGTTAAACAAATAAATTAAAAACGGGGAGCAAAAGACAACAAATACAAATGAACAGAAAAACAAAATTATCTTCATCCGCAGTTCAAGTTGTGTTGTACTTAAAGCAGACCATCTTCTTGTTTGTTGGTTATCTGGCTGTTGGGGACAAAAAGCAAAAATCATTGAGACACAATTGTGCAAATATTCAAATTTGATATTCATACCAAGTCTTATATTATATCACAATTTTTTAGGCTACATACTTCAATCATAATTCTACATATAATTCTAACCATCTCAAGCCAGTTTGTACAGGTTTCTGCATCGCCTGTTTAAATAATAAAAGTTGCAACATTTAACCATTACGTTAGTAAAAGTACATCTATTACTTTTTAATATCCATTTAATAGGAGTGTGGTCAGCTATACGCAGAACAAAAACCTACAAGAAAGTTATGAAAGAATGAAAACCATTATAGTTCTACCTACCACAAAAACAAAAAAGCTTCATCACATAAATAAAAGAACAGTAAAAATGTATTCTCAAGACTGCTGGTATGGGTATTAAAACTTTAATTAAAATAAAGTACAGAACAATGTTGCGACCTTCTTAGGCCATCTTCATGTTAACAAAAAGGAACAGTAAGTATCTGGATACAAAGAGATGAATAGACTTTAATGCTGCAAAAGTTTTTGTTTTTTGTTAAGTTCAAAGCTACAGAATGGGTCTTGGATAGAAATCCAATACTGAAAACTGGGGGTCAGTTAAAAGAGAGAAACTAGATGATAATAGTAATAACTAATTATAAATAATTCAAAACACAAACTGTTTAACTTTTAATCTCCTGATACCCAAATAATAATAGTTTTGGCCTTGTCATTATCTTTAATGACAGATTTATCTTTAATGTGACGAAAAAAAACAGTTATGGAAATATAACCGAATATAAGCTGAAGACCAAGCCTATTATTTATAAAAGTATGTTTTAAACATGACTGAGTTTTACGAGAACAGACGTTACTTTGCAGATTTTTAGATGTACTGTCTATAGATCGTGATAAATTATTTTTTGTTATTACTATATCCAATTAGAGAATGTTATCAATAACTTGTTTTTCTGGTACACATTATTTTGATATTTTATATTTACATCATGACACAGAAGTGATCGTATAACTTGTTTTACTTTGTTTTAGTACTTAAGTGGATTCGGAAATGAGTTTCAGTCTGAAGATCCTAGATGCCGAAAAAGCAGGTAGTTGTGATTATCCTAAGAATTGTTTTTTTGCGTATACACCTTCCACAATGCAACAATGGAATATGCAAAGTAAAGAGGCACCTAAAAAGTACAACTTCCGTACCACAAAACTTTTGCATTTTTCAGTAACCAACCTAGAATATATACCAAACAATTCCTTACCTTCAATAACGTTGACGATTTAATCATTTTTCTGTCTCAATGTGTTCTGGAATTTTCACTGCTTTAAAAACAAAATTTTTACTGGCTAAAAACATGATGAATAGACTGAAGCAGTTTGGAGTAAATTACTCTTCTGATATGAATCAAAGTTCAACCTGTACATACCTGATGAAAAACATTGTGCAGCATCGATTTGAAGAACAGTTTCATCCAGCATGCTTAAACATAAATGTGAAGCATCTGAAAGGTCAGATTATACAAGTGTGTGGCCACAGTTTAGGATACCTGAGTAAAGTTATATATTGGGGATCAGATGGTTCTGTATCATAGCACAGTGCAACAAATGTTGATGATATTCATGTACTCGATGTGAAATAAAGATGAAATTTCACTTTACATGTATTGAAAACATATCTTAGGTTTTACTTCATTGTTTTTGGACAAGGACTATCTTCAAAGAGAGAGGATGAAGACAATATGCTGTCCATGCAATGATCCAACTCTCAACCTTATCAAAAACTGCTGGAAGGTAATGGGTAACAAAATGCAAGTGAAGAAATTGAGAAAAACTTGGAACTGCAAGGATGTCTAATCTGCACATGGGATCATTAATTCATCCCTGTATTTAATCCCTTCTACATTCTATATTATGGCAATGTAAAGCAGTTATCAAGGTCAAAGGAGACACAACCAAATATTAAAACAAGAAACAGATTCTGTGACTACTTTTCGTCAATTATATTAGTAGCATTATCTTTAAATCTACGTTTTTACCTGGAGAATATTTTTGTATTTGCCAAGTAGTTATTGATCGTTTACTGTAACTTGTTTGTCAAAGCTAATTTGTTAATAAAGATGTCTATGTGTGTTTGGATAATTTAACTACGAGTCAGCTTACACCAAACAATGTCTAAAGTTGTCACGCTATTTGTCTAGCCTTTTACATGAAGTTACGTTGTCCTATTAATGAGCTGTATGAGCATAACACCTTCTCTCTGCTAGTCAAATATTTTTTACAGTTACGAAAACGATACTTCATTTGTGGTTTTAAAATCCAAAATTTTGTTAATGACTTGTTAAATAAACAGGTTTTCATCCAAGAGAGCTACTTTCACCACTTGAATATTTTCTAAATGTACTTGATATGTCTTCCCCAAACTGTTCAGAACATGACACCGCTTCAATTGAACAATATACTTTAATAATTTATTCTACACAGGGATTCAATAGTACATTTGACATAACTAAGTAACCCCATGAATATTGTATTCCACGACTTTTCTTTTCTTAATTTGATATTTTCTGTCAAGTACTGGCCAATTTTCGCTATTAATCTCTTAACAAATACTTTACACACATCTTCCTTTCATAAGTTGTCTATCGTCTTAGCCATTAATGGCTGAAAAATTTTTTGGGGGGGCTTCTCATCAAGAGTGGGGGGTTCTTATGAGAGAGTCTGGAGGAGTGCTGTAAGCTACCAATGTTTTTTGTATTTTAGAGTAGTTTGGTGTCCTCTCATGAGCATCTATCCTGATTATAACGTAGGCTTTAAAAGCTCATAAAATACTGTGTTTAATACTAATAAAGGACTTTCTCAAAGTTGTTTGCATCACTTCTTGTAAGTGAGAAAACAAAATTTCGCTCATTTAGAAAAAATAAACTAAAGTCAATGTTTTACACCAATTACTATTTTGTTAAAATGACTTAAAATGCATATTTTTAACTATATTGTTGTTGAAGTAAACATAAAGCTACACAATAGGTTATCTGTGCTCTGCCCACCACGGGTATCAAAACCCGATTTTCAGCGTTGTAAGTTCGCAGACATACTTCTGTGCTACTGATGGGCTTAACTATATTGCTATTAATATTTCAAATTAAACTAAAGTTTCAACTTACTACGAGTTCTGTTAGCTATTTCTGAACCATTAAAAAGCGAGTTCGTCTGTCAATTTTAGCATGCTTTCAATTATAAAAATATTACCAGAAATGTAAATGTAAATGATTAAGTAACTATAAGAAAGTCAAAAATGTTGTCTTCTCAACTAATTCATATTTGCAGTATTGTTGTCTTTTCTTTTACGCTTAGTAGTAGAAATAAAATTACATTTTCAGACAGTAACAAAGATTTGGCATAGTTCTCAACACAACTATATAATACTTTTGACAAAAGTGTAATGAACACAAAACAGTTTTTGTTACTGTTGTACAGTGTATTTCAATATAGACTTTCTGAGGTCCAAAGAAAAACCTCCTCTGTTTCCCCTAAATCATGTCTAGACCATGTTTTAAGTGGCAGCTTTGGCAACGCATCAAACTAAAACAATTTGAATATCAAACAATTCACTTAGAGTAAGTTTAGATAATAACAACTGAAACTTTTCGTCTTATTCTGTTAAGTCACATAATACATGTGTCAAATTATTGCAAGTGTGGTATCACATACGTCTAAGCAAAACTAAGTCAAGTTTGACCTATATTACTAATTATTTTTAATGCTTTTGCAACTAGGTTTTTATAACATTCTGATGAGAATTTTTTCTGCAATTTCTTTTTGTACAAAAAGTATTGGCAATCCAGAGATCTTTTCTTACGACATGCTAGACCTCAAGCAGGTCTTTATAAGTTTTAATTTTGAGAAACTTTGCTCAACTGCAGAACTGTAAAAGATTAACTGAGAGCTCTCCATGTGTTTGGATATAGGGTTATTAGCTTGTTTTAAAAATGTGTGACTGTTTTCAAAATACCCAACTTATCTGATAAAATGTAACTAAGGTTCTTTGATTCAAACTAGTTCAACTCCATCAAGGTCAGAACTGTTACCACTTTTTTAGAATAATTTGTAACTCAGCACTGTGCTCTGGCCCATACTGGCAATTACTTTAACCTTGCTCAAAACGTAAAAATTTACAGAGTATTTAATTACTAGGTTGAAATAATCATTTTGGTTCACTGGTGCCATGTGTAAGACTACCAAAAAATTCTGTTTTGAAGTGCTCTTGGGCATCTATAATGGGTTCATCAATACCCTCATACCTAGTCATTCGCTCATTGATATCAACGCTCAGGTTTGAAAATTATGATTTGACATATAGTTCATCTACAAGCTTTTGTGCTGTAGCAAGAGACTGCTCAAAGCTCAGTTACCCTTATGATGCAAGTTTACAAGTGTTTTTGCAGGAAATGGATTAACAACCAGCATTTTGCATTTGTTTACTTTCATTATTAATGTAAAAGAATAAGTGACACCAGATGATAACATAGACCAAGAATTTAAAGGATTTCAATTCTTAAGCAAGACTTCCTGTTTTAGAATGCACTTTTGTATTCTTGCTTGGTTGTTTCTCTAAGACTGAATAAAGCTTCCATAAGTTGCTCTTTTCTCTGTATCACACAGCTTAAGTCTTTCAATTTTTACTTTTACAATGAGTATGTGACAGATTTCAGAGCACTATGTCCACACAAAACTTCAAAATTGTCCCTATGCTGGTAGAAACAACTAAAATAATAAACATTCTTTGAATAATTCAAATAAGCCCCCCTCCTAAGAAGACGAAATGTAAACATTACACAAGACAAAGGTTGAAGGAATGACTGTTACAAGTGAAAACAAAAAAAACTCTGCTATCCAACCTCAGGAGTTCAGCTTTGGCACCATTGTTCTGGCCTCACCATTATTATATTACTGATCTCTACAATCCGAAAAACGAAAGTTGTCCTCTTGTAGAACTGCAAAACAGTCTCCATTAAGTACTCTAAAATGAAATCAAAAATCTAATAAAGTGTTTATGTACAGGCGCGTAACTTCCACCCACACATAGAAATTTGATTACGACAGAAAGTTGCCCCTGATGACTGATTTCTGGCATACATTAAAGAATAATGGATTAGAACTTGTTTCATTTTATGTTTCCAAAAGTGCTCTCAGTTATGAGTGTAAACGTTGGTGAATTAGTCAATTTTGTACTTTGTGAGTGACATATTCATGATAATTATTTTTGGCTATGAATCTTTGCACATGATCATACAGAGCTGAATCAAACTTGGCTATGTGTCAAAAAGTTTCCATTCAAATGGGCATGCAACACATCTCATGGATGCCTATAGGCTTGAATTTGAGCATCAAAAAGAACGATTTCAACTAGGCACTCAAATGTTTTCTCTTTAGGCCAAGAAGGGTTGGTGTAGTTTTATTTACTGTTGAGTGACTTTTAAGATGTTGTAGTAGCTGAATCCAAAATGTCATACTTTATACACGTATTACATTACGTTTGTGTTCTTCAAAAGTTTTATGAACATATTGTCATGAACAGAATATATTTGTAACAAGCAGGCTTTTTATCGTTAGGATTAAACAGTTTATAAAAGAACCAGAAAGCTGCATCAGCACCTTGCGAGTACATGAGCCAAGAATATTATACCCGCTCTTGGTTCTTAAGTAGTTATATAACAGGAAACGACGTTTTCTCTCTTTAAAAGTTTTGAGATGGCATGACTTAGTAATGAAACACTTTATTATAACTGTACGACGTTTCCTCAGGAATAAAGACATCTATCTTTAACTTCAGAAATACATTAAACAAAATAAACCCCAAAGCCTTAATTGCCAGCTTTGACGTTATATCACTTTTCACCGAAGTTCTCATCAAAGAAGAGTGTAATGTTTCAATTAATCTCTACAGCAATAACCTCAATCTTCTAATTCACATCCTGTAATGCTGCACTTAATTCCTACAGTAATTATATCAACCCTTTAATTCACATTCCCAACAAACGTTTCGTCTCACAACAAAATCCAACTTCATTTTCAAGAACAAAATGTTTTCGACAAATAGATGGTTTAAACATGGACCACCCTGTTTCACCTATTCTAGACAAAATGTTTGTGATCTGCATCGAAACACAAGCCATACAATTCGTACTTTATCCTCCCCTATACTGGTACAATTACGTTGACGATACAGCTTTTATGGAACACATAAACACTTTTATGAACATATAAATTCCATCCACCATAACATTAAATTTATCACTGAACACGAAAATAAAAAAAAACAACAATCGTCTTTCGTTTTGACAGTGTCGGATCTGACACACATTTCAAAAGCAAAATTCATAGAAAATGCAATCCCACAGGCCTCCACATTTCCTGGGATTTCGCCAATGAATTCAAACAAAAATTAATGTATTAAATATCATGTACACAAAGTTTCAAGACTTTGTTCATATGAGTACCTAGACTAAGAAATCAACACTATAAAGCATCCCTCCATTCACACCAACAAATTTGGCACTAATGCAATAAACAACAACAGAACGTTACACTGCAATTTTCCATTTATCTCTGATGTAAACTCAAAAATAATTAAAATTAGAGAATAGTTACCACCAAATATCAATATTATGCTCACGTCAAATTCACCAAAAAATCTGGCAGTAAACTAAAATCAGTATTAAATAAGAACTACATATAATTTCATAATTCCAACGTCATTCATCAAATAACGTACAATAAGTGTCAAAATAAGAAAAAAACTTCCTTCTTTATTACATTTTCATCTCTGAAAACCGCAATACATCCATTTAAAACACTGTAATTTTAAACAAAGAATCTAACATCAATAGAAGTGACATAAAAGAAGCTATCCTATTTGAAAAAAAAAAAAAAATTCCCAATTTATATCAACAACCTACAATAGCAAGATACCTATAACAAAATGGGAAGCAACATATGGTCATACGATCTTTATTTTATACTCATGGAGGATAACGAAATCTTGCCGAAACATCGTACGTTTATAACTAAGTTCTGTCATTGCCTTGTCAAGCTGTCTCACAACTTTCATCTTCTTAAAAAGTGGATTCCTCGTTATCCTTTTTTTTTTGTTGTTCTCTGTATTGCACGGAAATTGTTCTTGGTGTTGTTTAGGTGGACCATATTAAACTAATAAAGTAGCATGTCATCCCGCTAGATCGTGAAGAGTAAATGAATTTTTTAGTTTTGTGAAAAAGCTTCTGTAGAATAGCTTAGCAACTTTGTGCCATCATATAAAGCTGGATCAGTTTACAAAGAACTGTGAGTATTAACGCTGTTTGATGTTGAGCTGTTGCTGTCTTCAGAATCATCCACAGAGCCAGAAGAAGGTTAGACTTAGAACCAAGTCATTTCTTCAGTTTAATCAAGAAGCAGTGCTGGCTGAGAAGTCTTACTAGAGTTTGAGTTGATAAAATAAAAGGAATTTATTTAGCGTCTGAAGGCTTTCATTTAATATCATGGAACTTTGTTCTATTTGCTTTTATACTTCTCTTTTCGCTGCCCCTGAATTACAAATTCATATTATACGTCTAAAATTAATCATGCTTATTATTTCGCTTAATTCACGGGTTGATTTGTTTGTTTGTTATGAATTTCGTACACGAGGGCCATCTGCGCTAGTTGTTCCTAATTTAGCGGTGTAAGACTTGTAGAAAGGTAGCTAGTCATCACTACCCACCGCCAATTCTTGGGCTACTCTTTTACCAACGAATAGTGGGATTGACCGTAACTTTATAATGCCTTCACGGCTGAAAGGACGAGCATGTTTGGTGTGAAGGGGATTCGAACCCGCGACCCTCAGATTACGACTCGAGTGCTTTAACCACCTGGCCATGCCGGGCCTATTTTGTTTTATAAGACTAGGTTTACACGTTATGTTACCAGTGTTATTTTAGGATGCTCTAATTGCAAATGATTTAGTATTGTTTTAATATCTATGTTTGTTTTAGTTTAATATATATTTAGAAAAAATGTTACTTATATTTCTAAATGTATATTGCACAAGTCCCGTCTGTTCTCTAAATTTGTAGGTCTCGAGTGTAAGAATCAACAATACATGTTTTACATTTTTCCCTCCTGAACTTTCGAGAATTTCGCAAGACGCGTGTAGATAGTAACCGAATGTTGTTGGTCAGCATTGGAAGCTATAATTGTGAAACTACATAAGCTGGCCAGGAACGTTTATAGATTTCCAACATTATAAACCGTTTAGCTTCAGAGAATTAACTTTGGACGTTAGTATTTCTTTCTACGAGGATATTAGAAAAAACAAACAAACAAAAAGCTTATAAAACTCGTATGGCCAACGAAGAATAGAGCTCGCTGGGTTTCCCGTCAAGAGAAGTGTAATAATATCAACTCGGACTTAATTCGCTCGTCGTGGACCTGGACCGTCAATAAAATGTTCAGTTTCAGACCGGATAAAGACTGAATATTGTTTGTGAGTTTGTAAAATGTTTGCATACACGATTATCATTAATTTTTTATAAATTGTGTTGTTGTTTGTATATTAAAATATATCTGTGTTAAGAAAGAAAATTGTGTATATCAATCTTGTTGGGAAATATCGTAATTCGACATTCAATTACCTTTTGAATTAAAATTTCCGGCTATTTGAAATCGTAATACATAATGCACATAACTTATTAAATCGAAAACTCGTCTGAAATAAATTATAATATGTAAATATTGTATCCAGATAAGATGCAAAAGTTTATTGAACGTTACCACCATTTGGTTAGATTCGTTGTGTGAACGGTATTATTAAGGTACAAACGCTTATTCAATGTTTTCATTTTGTTGGTTTAATTGTCGTTTATGTGCGCGGTGCGTAGATGGTCCAAATGTTCGTGAAAACGTTTTTTTTCGGTTCATACCACATAAATTTTAAGTAATATAAAAAATAGTCGTTGAAAATTCTGAAATGCGAATTACCGAATGAAAATATAATGTTAATTTATATATCTTTTTTTTTTTTGTCCAATAAGATTTCAAATAAAAGTATGGTATTGTATTAGTATTAGTGCGCATTTGTTCCGGCCCTGTGTTTGCGCACATCGGTCTCTCATATAATTCGAATATAAGTAAAATACTTTGTTTGTATGGTTATTTAACATTTCAAATTCCCCGTTGTAGTTATACCTCGTGAAACCGCGTTTCGATACTTGTGGTGGGCAGAGAACAAATAGTCCATTGTATAACTTTTTGCTTAACTACAAACAAACAAGTAACTTTTGTTACATAGCCTTCCATACCATGACACTATGTGCCGGATACAACATTTGCGTGATTTATAATATCATTTTAACACATCATATTGCAATTATAACTACTTATACAAGAGTCCCAGGTTTTACACATTCATTTCTTGCCGAAGGTCGTGCATCATCTAGCTGCACGAAAATAACAAAAACACCTAAACTAGATGTGGACTCTTCAGATGCTCTCACCTCCATCACCGATGCTGCAATGGCTTTCACATACATACAGTATCCAAGTTTTGAACATTTTGTAAGTGTAAACACTCTCACCGTATAAAGAGATCAATCTGTTTAAGTTACCATGCTTTTACTTTTGATGGCACTGTACAATGAAGTGATGTTCCTGCAGTGTGGTAAAACCTGTACAAGGGAATAGTACACTATTTTATGCCAATGACAGTTTATAAAATCAATAACTCCGAAGTTTAATGAGTGTTATTTGTTGTGATATAATAAGATTATGAATGTATGAAAAAGAAAAAAATCATTTTTTTCAATGGAAAAAGAAAGAAAAAAGATCACTAAGCGTCTTTTTGATAAATCAAAAAGGTTATAAATAAAATAATTTCATTTATGAATTACGTTCGAATATGACGATATTTAGTTTATTTAAACAAAGTTACAAGAAACTTTTTCCGTAGAAGCTGCAGAATGTAAGTTGAAAATGTGTAAGTTTGTAACCTAAATCAATCACAAGATATATCATTAGAATACATTTGTTTTGTTTTTTTTATTCCTTGCTGTTGCTTTTTTTCAGGTTTAGAGAAATCAGTGTCAGATTAAATAGAGGTGGAGATAAAAAACCAAGTAATTGTTACTAGAATAAAGTATTTATAATTAATAAGAATTAAAATAGATACAAATATTCGTAATTTGGTTCAGTTACTCATGCTTAAAGCTAATTTCGTTAAGAATAATAGCGATATCAGCATGCTTATTATTGATATGTTGTAAAAGTGACATTTCCATCTGTTTGTGCTGTAGCGATAAACGTAGAGAATTGTTTGTTTTGATTTCGCGCAAAGCTACACGAGGGCGATCTGCACTGGACATCCCTAATTTAGCAGTGTCTTCTCATCTGTATTTCATAGGAATTAAATTATATAAAAACGTATGACAATTATCATAAGAGAACAAATTCAATGTTCAAGTGAATAATTTTAATTGATTATTTCAGTAAACATTTTATACTTCTCTAGGTGCTAATGGACTTGCTAATCCCCGTGATTTCCTCACTTCAGTTGCTTATTATGAAGACAAGGAGGTAAAACACTACACAATAATTAATAAATTTCAAGGACATTTATTTAGTGCCTACCAGGAATAAGTATTTGGTTTGTTTGTTTGTTTTCGAATTTTGCGCAAAGCTACACGAGGGCCATCTTAGCTAGCTGTCTCTAATTTAGCAGTGTAAGGCTAAAGGGAAGGCAGATAGTCATCACCACCCACCGCCAACTCTTAGGCTACTCTTTTACCAACAAAGAGTGGGATTGACCGTAACATTATAATGCCCTAACGGCTGGAAGGGCGAACATGCTTGGTGTGATGGGGATTCGAACCCACGACCCTCGATTAGGAGCAGAGTGCCTTAACCACCTGGCCATGCCGGCCCTTAAATGTAGAGAATATAACATTGTTATATTTAAGTTGCTATTATTATTTTCACATTTTCCAGTATGCTGGCGAAAAGCGCATATGCATGGAAAAAAAGCTTGAAAGCTATACTTGGAAAGAAGCTTGCTTGTTTGTTTGTTTATGGCGATACTAACAACCTTGCTAAGGCTGTAGCTTGGAACAGCCAACTACAATACCCACTGCCAACTACTATATTTCTTTCTTCTAGCGCGTAGTGGGATTGAACGATTGTTGTAACGCCCTCGTGCCTGAAAGGGTGAACGTGTTCGATGCCTAAATTCGATCCTGTGACTTACAACTGTACGACAAGCGCTTTATTTCTCAGGCCCAGTTATAATCATATCAAACTGAAAAATCAATAATTCTTCTTGTACTTTCGTTAGAGTGAATATTTAAAAAATGTATACAACTTCACTATTAAGTTATACTTACTGTTGTAGTGGGATGAAACTATTCTAAAATAAATTGCCATATTGCCGTACGTGGAAAGGTAACATGTACATCTCACGGTTAAAACATATTATCTGTTACACTTGGTAAAAATGCAGTTTATCGGTAATTTTTTTACAATCGTACAGTTTTTTTAGGGTTATATTGAAAAGAAAAAGGTATAGTGTAAAGTCAACTGTAAATCCTTTTTATTTGCGGTTATGATAGAAAAGCGGGCACTGTGTAAGTTGCTTTCTTTACTTCTTTTTCTATACTGGCGACCTGTCTGGCATTAAATTAAACATAAAATGAATAAAGTAGGTTGATAATATAAATCAGTTTATATAAATATATATATTTTAATTGTAGTAAATGCAGTTAATCAAGTGAATACATGTGTGACTGAAATAATTTTCACACAGTATTTTCCTAAACAGTGTTAGAGTCTTACAAAAATAGTTTGTGGAATGAACAGGATAAGGGCACCCGTACGAGAGAGTTACGTGCACGTACCACGAATTTGGGGGCCGAGTGGCGGTGCCTTGTTAAAGTTCAAGAGCAAAGTCTGGGAAAGTTGTCAAATTTAACAGTACCAATCCACACTCGAATAGTAGGTAAACGCAGTTCCGGTACATTTAAACAATAAATAAAAATATTTTTACAGCAAACTATGCTCTAATTTGACCCCACGCATTTGAAAATGTATCGAAGAATATCGTTGTCGCGGCATCGCATCACCTCATTCTTGGATGTTGAAGAAGCAAACGCATGCCTCTTGAATATAAAACATTAGTTATTTTATTGAGTGTTACATTGTCCACAGATGTAGTTCACTTTACATTTCCCGTTAGAGTTGATAAACACCAGACATGACATGAAGGAATTAATCAATAAAAAATCCTATTCTTTTAAATGAGCTATTTTCGCTACTACCTAAGCAAACGGTAAATCTATACTGTATATACTTCTGTTTTGTTTTTTTTTGTTACGTTCCCGAAGTACATTGGGTGATAATTATTAACATCCTCGTGGCACAGACCAACAGCACAGTATGACCAACTGGTTAGTTTTGCGATAGTAATATTGGATAAAATATTCAAAAACATTTTCGAAATATAAACCAATTTACATTACCATTAGTTTTAAAACATTTCTTACTTGTAGTTTGTATTTCTTTAACTTCTTGTGTTAATTTTTCGTTTTCATTAAAAAAAAAAGGACATTCGTAGTTGATTTTCAAGTCTTGTTGAAAAGAGATATTGTGTTTCGAGAAAACTGGTATTGAACAACTTTTACTATTTTAATATGTTTTTAGTCAGTATTTGCAACAGACTGATATCGAGAAAGTTTCACCTCTCACACACGTGCATGAAAGAAACCAAAGAAAATGTAGCGTTCGAAACACTAAACCAGGAAATATTTGATAAACTTAATAAAATAACAGTGAAGATGTAGACCTTTGAAACACTGTTTTTCTCAAACATTTGACGATGAACGGCATCCACACTCGAAGCTAACTGCATGCTATTAATTCTATATGCTTTATTTACGTAAGAGTCAGAACACAGCACGCCGCAATTTATATGTAAACGTTGCCTTTTAAGTGAAAACTTGCATATACAAACATGACGTCATCCACTCAGTAATATGTATATACATGGAGCACATTCGTAATATGAATGGGAAACTGGTGGTATTCATGCAAATATATAACAATCAATATCATATAGAATGTTGCTGATTGTAATTAAGCACAAAGCTACACAATGGGCTAGCTATGTCTGCTCTGCTCATCACGAGTATCGAAACCAAGATTCTAGCATTGTAAATTCGCAGACGAACCTTTATGTCACTGGGGATATCATATAAAAATTAAAAAGTTTCGACATACTGTTACCAGCAAAGTTGTCCCCCTCTGGTACAGTGATAAGTCTACCGATTTATACTCAATGATCTGTCTTACTCTAATTTTGCTTTGGTTTCTAGAATAATAACATTTTCTGTTGTTGATGACCACCTGTTCTATTTTGTTTACATACTACATCTTAACATGTACATTCAGTATCATGTGACTTTATGTTATTCATATTACAAGTAAAGATCTATATTTGAAGTAACATCGTCTTTTCTTTTGTTCATATGCTGCATCTTCATATGTACATTTACTATCATGTAATAACATTATATGAAAAGCTCTGTGTTTATGATGTTCTCGATAGTTGTGTGCTCTCTTTTGTTTACATTCTGCTTTTATTACATGTACATTCATTATCGTTTGCGTAGAATGCTAATCTTATTATAAGTAAAGATCTGTACTTTTCGTGGTGATAACATTCATGTAGTACACTTATTTTCTATTTGTTTGTTTAGTCATGTGTCAACGAAAAGCTAAAAGATTAGCTGTCCATTGTAAGTATCAAACCTCGATTTCTGAGTTATGAACCATAAAACTTATCACTGAGCCACCGAGGTGCAAATATAACGCCTACCTTAGTTTTGAAACACATTTACACAAAGCTACTGTAGTGCTATCTGCGCTAGCCGCCCCTAAATAAGTCGTGATAGATTAGAGGGAAGGCAGCTAGTCAACATCATCTACAACTAACTCTTGGGATAGTCTTTTACCAATGATTAATGAGATTGACTCACATATTATAACGACTACAAGAGCAAGCATGTTCAGTGACTGGGTTTCCAACTCGTGACCCGCAGATTGTGAGTCGAGTACCCTAACCACCAACTTAAAAAGGAATCGGATCCTATTTATCTAATGACCAACTTGTGGCAAAAAAGTACATAAGCTCAACATTTACAAGTTTCTTGTAATGAACATAGACTGAAAAATCTAAATAGATGTGAAGAAGATTACTTGACGATCTGTAGTAGCTTCTTCTCATAAAAAACAAAACAACAACTGGTATGATTCTACATAAAAAAGCATGATATTTTAAAGTTTATTCACCTATTGGGTACCTGAGTGTCACGTGGTAACACACATGTAGCTACTTGGGGCTAATGATTTGATTAAAACCAACATTAAAATCATCACTCTTAACTGGCTCCAGGAAGAAGACTGATATTAAATTTCATTTAAAAATTACAACTAAAACTACACGTGCTTCGACTCTATGTTCTTGACAAAAAATTTAAAACCAAATACTAATTGAATGGTCCTATGTAATATCCAGAATTGTTTGTATGTGCATTATAAATGAGCAAAATCGAGTGTGGTCTCTTGATTAACATGTCAGGTTGTGAATCCAGGGGTATAAGGTATAGTACACATTGTAGCAAAGTCACATTCCACAATTTGGGGTTGTACATTACAAGAGTGACTGTCAAATTCTACTCTTTGATGAACGTAGCCCAAGATTCGGCGATGGATACTGTTGAGTAATTGCCTTCTCTTTAGTCCATTAGGTATATGAATATATCTGTAACAAATAACCAGTATATCCATCTTTTTTGTATTTATTACTTCAAATACAATGTCTACTATTAACATTCTAGAACTCTCTACAACAATGTCTTTATGGATTGTATCCCGAGCAGCTGTCTGGAACCTCCTTCATTTCCCCCAAAGAGACGAGCAGGCTCAGGTTGAAAAATATTCTATTAGCTTCTTTGGGAGTTGAACTCTCTTATCTTCTAAGTATATGTAGTATATACGTGATTATTTTATTTTCTATATGTGTTATTTCGTTGTTAAAGTTAACAAATTAATATTTAAAAACAGTAATGATTAAAATACAAAATGTTTAAATGAAAAAAACGTTTACCTCCTATAATTCACACAAGCTTTTGACCATTTTCACTGACTTTCCTCAGGTGTAGGTATCCAAATTGTATAGTAAAGGGTCAGAGTTAAATAAAATTTAGTTACCTAAATTGTGTGGTAAAATTCGTTAGCATTTTGCTGATTGTTTAATTTTAGCTTCTTTTTAAGAACCAGGATGATCTCTTTTTATCTTATCATCGCCGTGTTTCCAAATTAATTTTGACTATATAAGGAATGAGACCACATTACGTTCACTTGTTGCGTGTAAAATATGATATTTGAAAGTTGTATAGCAGCTTTAGTGTTTTGTTTCTGCTTAATAACGTTCTAATGGTGTTACTTTAATTGGTTATATACTTTGTATGTTCTACGGCTGTTAGACTACTAATTATATTGTTTTCCGTCTTGTAATTTAATTATATTATGTGCATTTCTATCATTTTGTTTTTCTTTCCTTTTGTAACTGTACGCTGTTTATATCATTACCTTGATACCGAGAGCAATATATTATGATGTTGCTTGTAACTTAACATGTAACATGTTTATTACTAATAGTTGTTATATAGCTCTGCGGATTTACAACGTTAAATCAGGGGTTCGATTCCCCTCGGTAGGCTCAGCAGATAGTCCAATGTGGCTTTGCTATAAGAAAACACAACACAAGATATATAGCTCTGTCAGTTGTGCATTCATTTATGCAGTGAATGTATAGGCTTTCAGTTCTATCAAAAAGTTTTTGTTCTGACATATTTTTACTAGAATGTTTATTTATATTAATAAGCAAAACTGTTTTATCATGTTTCAAAGTTTTTTTTACTGTATTTTTGGTTCTACGATGGCCTTTTTTAGCTGTTAAAGCAAAAACTAATAGATGTCTATTAAAGGAGACTTTAACCACTTAACTTATTATTCTGAACATTATGGAATGTTTGCATTAGGTGGAGGATCATACAACATGCTTACATTGAGTAAGACATCCTAGTTGAACAAGAGCATATTCATTAAATAGTGTGTTGATCTCTGTTCAAGTTCATGATGAACAAGCATAACATCGGATTGTTACAGTAAATGTGGCCATGCTTAATACATTTAGAAAGCTTATGCTCTACAGTCAGTAAATGATTATAGAATATCACATCTTTTTGGTAATTGATTTCTCGAACCTATATGTTTTTCTAATATCATTAATATTTCACTAAACTATGATACTGGAATGAAGTGTAATATATATATAAAGGTGATATATTTCTGTTTGCAGGAGTATTTTCTACAGAAGAGAACTAGCAATTCTTTGCTGGAATTAACTTGTTTAAGCCATTTTTTTTTCTTGTGTGGTAACTACACAACACAAAGTATTCACACCAATGCAGAATGTCTCACCTCGAATGTGACTACAAGAATCAATGTAGAACTTTAGCACAAGTATGGATAACATTTGTTGGTCTTCAGTTTTTTTGTCGTGCAAAGTCTGTGGAATCTCTGGCCTTAAAAATTTAGGAAGCAATTAGCTGAGAACTACTGCGTGGCAGTTGACAACGACAGTATAATACATATTACTACACTTTAAAGTGCTCGTTTCTGTTATTTGGATCAGTGGCTTACCTTGCTGCTTTGACAAGGAGTGACCATGTCTGAACTTTTTTAATGTTTTTTTATGGGAATGACCAGTTGTTATGTGAATAGCACATGTAACCTGGAAAGGACAAACTTTATAGTTTCGTAAATATAAAGCTATGTTTTATTGGTCTAAGTCAGACTAAGAACTTTTCCACACATATCATTCCGATAGCTTTCGATTCTCAGTGAAGGCACCCACACTTTTGTCACCTTGTACGCTGTGGAATAAGTAAAAATTGTTTTACTTTGCTTTACATTACGTATAAACTCTTTCTCCACAACTTAGTCAAAGTAAGAATATTTGGATTTTCTCTGTAATACATTTTCTGCTGACCTTTTCGTTATCTTTTGGGTCTCTTCCAGTTACTCAGACAAATCATTGCGTCAGAGAATATTACAACAATTGTAAAATGTAATATTTAATGGCATTTCCCATTGATAATGAAGACCATGTAACATTTAGCAGCATTGCTCTTTAATTGTGAAGATCCTTTGGGTACTGGTAGTAGCTTGTTACACGAAAACCACATTTGATAAAATATAATTATCTCTCTCTACATAGATATAGGACTGTTTGTTTGTTTTAAAGTTAAGCACAAAGTTACACAATGGGCTAGCTGTGCTCTGCCCATCATGGGTATGGAACCTAGTTGCTAGAGTTGTAAGCTTATAGAAATAACCACTGTGCCACTACACTGAAAGAGAAATAAATATAATTTCTAGAAATCTATGCATGAAACACAAGGTATGTGTAATATGAAATAATATTTCAAGTAGTAAATATTTCATTTTGAAATAAATTTAGAGACATTCTTTATTTTAAAATGAGTGTTATTAGTTTTTATGAAGTAGGTACACTTTTGTCATGACATTAAACGTTTATTTGAACATATAGTCAAATTACTTTTAATTTCAGTTGACTCTACCGAATCAGACCATCTGTTCTTCATTCACCTTTTGAAAAACTTCCATTGAGCAACTTTTCAGCAGACTGGAACAATTTTGAACCAAACCCAAGTCAGGTAGTAGTTTGACAATTTTCCTTGTTTTTTTTTATTGTGTGAATACTTTTTGTACACTTGTTAATGGAAAATTAATAAATTTATGTTACTATGTCTTAATGTTGCATGTAGACATAATATGTTTTCTGCTTCCTTATGTTTGTTATCGATTTTTACAGATTTTTTTTATATATAGGTTTATGTAGTTTTATACGGAACATACATGTAAGTCAAGAAAGTAGCTTAGACCCCTTTGCTTTAATAACCTGTTATTTGGATCAGCCACCTAAAGTGTCACAAGTGCTTCTTTGTGGGAAATGTTTCTGTAAGGCTAAAGAAACTGGGTAAAAGTAGACATGTATTATCCATTGACGGGTCATTTTTCCTCGAGAAAAAATCTACCATATTTTTCTATGGAAATGACTAGCAGTGTTTATTACTTCGCATATATTTTGGCTATGTTTTCTGAGCATGGAACAAATTCTTGAAATATTTTTAACAGGTTCGCAAGAGATACAAATATAGAAAAACATTTCGCGGAACGAACTTCATTACTGCACCTGAGAATATTACATTAGCTTACAAAAACTATTTTATCAGATTGTCAAACTCTTTTCTTTTTGTTAGTTTTAAATGCAATTTGCCATTTTTATTGCACTTTATTCGTTTTAGTACTGCGATAACCCATACCTAATATATAATACTTCACCGAAGTGAAATTATATGTTTTTGAGATCATACAATATACTGAAATTTCTCATCATTAATACACACTCTTGGGTTAAATGCTTATTTAAAATTATATTTCAATAATTGTAGACTAGACATAGAGATAATTTTATGGTTAAACTAATAAATATATGTCATGACAAATAAAAGTATAACAAAATAAATGAAGGAAACGTATCTCGTGAGAAAACATTGTAAACACCTAATTATATTTATTTATGTTAATTTTAATTTCAAAACATAAAGACATTCAAATAGCAATACATTAGAACAGTATTCGGAAGCTACGACACAATAAGTTCATAATTAGCATACATCAAACACCTAAAGACTCAAAAGAAAGGAAGAAAAAACATTGATGACTATCGTATTCTACCTATTTCAAAGTTCTGTTAAATAAAATTAACGATTTTTCGGGATTATTTCTTAAGAAGGTGATGAGTCATAATAACTTGACTACTTAAGTAAGCGCTAAACTTGAATATGTAATAAATATACAAAAGTAATGTTAAATGTTACCTTTAAATCCATATAAATGAAACTTTGTATGCATAATGAAAATAACAGAAGCACGAATTTCTCTTTTTCGTTTTTTAAGGTCAGCGGTAGGTCAGCGATAAGTTTACGGACTTGTGATGATAAAACACGGTATTCGATTCCTCGCAGTGTACACAGGTGATAACCTAATATGACTTTGCTATAAAACACAAATAAGCATACAATAGACATGTTGGCTCTTACTTTCATTGTTCATATATACTCTTCAAAACAAGAAACGCAAAAGTGATATTTTTGTTATTTTAAAGAGAAATATATGTAATAACGTTACAAGCTCAGAGTATGTGATGTTACACGTGTTAAGGCACTGATTGTCAGACCAAAATGACAATAAAAGTTGTGCACTTTGAAAACGCAGGAAAACATCGGATTTTTCGCCAAAACGCATGCGTGTCCAATAAATTTGTTTGAGAGATATGCATGTTCTGCAAGTGCAACATGTGCAAAATCCCTATAAAAGTGACGGATTCTCGGTTTCCATAGCTCAGTGTTCAGCCACCGACACGCAATACAGTTACGCCAAGACTGACTGAAGCACAACGCAACAACGCCATTGGTCGCTTGGAAGCAGGCGAATCTCGATCAGATGTTGCCAGAGCTGTGAATGTCCACCCAAGCACCATCACAAGGCTATGGAATCGTCACTAACAACATGGATCAACTCGTGACCATCCACGATCTGGCAGACCTCGTGTGACCATGCCCGCACAAGATCGCAACATCCGGTTACGTCACCTTCGGGATAGGACCACCACTGCGTCGTCTACTGCCTCAATCATACCAGGGCTGCGTAGGATTTTCGAACAGACCGTACGCAACCGTCTACGAGATTCTTAGGCCCCATGTGCAACCCATCATGGTGAACGTCAACGACGTTTTTCAACATGACAACGCCCGTTCTCACACAGCCCGACTCACCACTGTCTTCTTGAGACACCACAACATCAACGTTCTTCCCTGGCCCTCCAGATTACCAGATATAAACCCCATCGAACATATTTGGAACGAGTTGGACTGACGGCTGCGACGGCAACAACCTCAACCGCAGACTCTACCTCAGTTTGCAGCAGCTTTGCAGGCTGAGTGGACAGCCATTCCACAGGATGTGATTCGCCATCTCATCGCTTCCATGGGCAGGAGATGCCAAGCAGTTATTGATGCTTACGGGGGGCATACTCGTTATTGACGTTGAGTGACGTTAAACTTCACCTAGTGAGCATGGACTTCGTCTTTGCAGACTTTGGATGTTCGGCAGTGAATGTGCAACGTTTCACACATGTCATACAGAACTACTCGGAATAAACTTGTTAACAATATGTCTTATATTTTGCCTTTTGCGTTTCGTTTTTTGAAGAGTATATTTATCTTTATGGGTATAAGAAAAAACGATTTTATAGCACGTGCCAAAAGTTTAAACTAGGGTCTACAGGATATGTGGTCATTTTGTTTTCTTACAGCTGATAAGATGTAGACAGGAACTGCCCAAAATGTGAGGCTAGTCTAGTGAAAAGCGTAGCGAGACGCAGTGTTAACAAATATCGTTTCTTTCTTTCTTACTTTGACTTGGGAGGCCCAGCATGGCCAGATGGGTTAAGGCGTTCAACTCGTACCCCGAGGGTTCGAATCCCGGTCGTATCAAACATGCTCGCCCTTTCAGTCGTGGGGGCGTTATAATGTGACGATCAATCCCACTATTCGTTGATAAAAGAGTAGCCCAAGAGTTGGCGGTGGGTGGTGATGACTAGCTGCCTTCCCTCTAGTCTTACACTGCTAAATTAAGGGCGGCTAGCGAAGATAGCCCTCGAGAAGTTTTGCGAGAAATTCAAAAATAAACAAACAGCTTGAATGCGTAATAAAGAAAACTTAATTTGTAGGTTTAAAACAGTAACAAATGCAGCTATTGAATAACTGGCTGTGTCCAATAATTAACAGTTATGCGTATACAGTTGTAGATATATTGTGCATGTGTTTTCTATATTTTGATACATATACTTCCAATTGTGATATTCCGTAACTTGAAGTTACATGGTCTGTAATAAAATGTTAGCATATCTAATGACTAATTACAAATAATGGATAGAACTAAGAGGCCAGGTGGATTAAGGCGTTTCGGTCATGAGGGTATTATAATGTGACAGTCAATCCTACTCTTTGTTGGTTAAAAGAGTAGAATTGACTGTCACATTATAATACCCTCATGACCGAAACGCCTGTATTATAATGTGACAGTCAATCCTACTCTTTGTTGGTTAAAAGAGTAGCTCAAGAGTTGGCGGTGGTTGATGATGACTAGCTGCCTTCCCTCCAATCTTACACTGATAAAGTAGCGACGGCTAGCGCAGATATTCCTTGCGTAGCTTTACGTGAAATTCCAAAAAACAAATTAGAAATAAGAAAACACCACTCTCATTTTGTTCTTCGAATTGATTTTATGCTTTCGAGTTGCAGGTAACTGCATGAGCGAGTTTATGGGCTTAATTTATGGTCCTTACGAAGCAAAGGTTTGAATTTTGGTTTTGCTCAAGTTTTGAATATTTAATGTCTTGACCTAAAATGTGTCACTTATCGGTGTATAGCAAATACATACTAGATGAAGGTCGTTTGTTTAAAACAGTTAAAACAGTCTCAGTGTAATTATGTTAGTCGGAGCAAATATAAGGCTAAAATGTTTAACGTTAAGTAACCCAGATTTTGTAGTTTTGATTTTCTTGTTTTAATACTTTTGTAGCTTTAAACCTTGTTTATATTATATAGCTAGCTAGGTTACTCGTTTTTATCGCACTTAAATATTTTACTTATACTTGTTTATTTTCTTTTTAGTAGTTATATTTGTATACACCACAAATACTAAGCGTGGGGTGCACATATACCCCATTCAATGTAATTCCTCATCAAGATGTTTACCAATATACCTTCAAATGTATTCAAAGTAGCGCATCGTACGTTTTATATTTTTCGAAAAAGAAATGGAATAATTGAGACTCCAGACGGAAGAGTTGTGTGAAAAAATTAAAGCGATAAGGTTTGCCAGTTTTTCTCTACCCTTGTATGGAAAAGTCACTCCAGTGGCGTAGCTAGGGGTGGAAAAGGGGTACATTTGTCGCCGGGCGCAGCATGGGGGGTGGGAATTACCAACAGCATAAATTTTGAGGAACTAATCGATAAACTTACAGCAGCAAAGGCAAGAAGAATTTCTCTTTGAAGTTACACAATTACATCCAAAGCATTATATCAAACTATTTCTTTTACTTTATGTTAACTTTTCAGGTTACTATATCCAAAACAATGTTTTAAGTTTTCGCAATGTTATATTTGACTATTATTTTAGTATAAAATAATTCTGCATTACTTTTTTATATGCATTCTTATTTCTGATTCTGTCCTTTTGTAATTCAATTACATCTTCAAAGTACCATTGTTGCCTCAATTATTTCAATTTTTTCATCTTTCATACCCTAAAAATACGCCACGAAATGCAGGTTTTCATGTTCTAAAACTCATAAATTTCCAGGAAATCATGACGGACCCCCTTATGGCTTACATTTTGTCACGTTGGCTCGAAAACTGACTTTGTTCCCGGGCGCTGAAAACTCTAGCTACTCCTCTGAGTCACTGACATACCAAGATGAAAATCGGTTGAAATAATGAAATTTTGATTAATTCTTAAACATATATATAGCGTTATTAGGCAGCTATGTAAGTGCAATAAGCTTTAGTTTTGCTCAGTCAATACTGTGAAATAGTTATTGTTCATATTCAGAAATTTTAAAAGTGGTATTAAACAGGTGATTTTTATAGTCGCCATTTCGTTTCATCACGATCACTACTATTAAGAGCTATTATACTTGATACAGATCAAAATTATATGACTTGAATAATAAAGCATATGAAAAGAGATTTTAGTTACTTTGGCCAGATGATAAAAAACAAGTTTATAATTGTTGTTTTTTTCATTAATAGGCAATGACTTCTTATCTCCGTATCTGATTAAAATATTATAATTTGAATAATGAAAGTTTTCGGCTATTAGAGCGATCATAAACATCGTTGTGACTGCAGTTAGGGATCATAATTATTATCATAATGACCTGAAGTTCTGTAGACTCGTTATCAAGAATTCCAAATGTTTAAGTTATTGCAAAGGGAAGAATATTTACAGCATTAAAGTTATATATATGAAGTAAATTGCAAAACATTTTATGTTTCGTCCTTTCACTTTATTTCTTTAAATGAAATATTTTTATGTATAGTGTATGCCAGGAAAATGCTTTTTAGCTAAATCATACGGTAGGAAGTAGTATATCTAAACTACAGAAAATAACACCTTGTAAAACATTTTTATTCTTCAAAACATACCTTTAAGAGTTTATAAGAACAGAACTTTTTAGTCTTGTATGAAATGTTGGTGATATACCCTTAGTTTATAAAAAACTGTGTTATGGAACAAGATATGTAAACCCCATTCTGGATGTAAATTATCTTTAGAATTATAAAAAAAAAACATTTTAATGTATTTCATATTTAAATTTTTATTTAGAGATAAATAAATTATACTTTTTGTTATGAATATTTTACTGTATCACATATTTTAATCTTTAAATACGAGGACGAGTTTTCCCACCCAATAGTAATATTTAAATTCATTGACACCTTACAGTAAGTAATTGGAAAATTTTATATTAGAATAAGAACAATGTTTCGACCATTAGTACAGTTTTTGTAAGTGCAGACATAGAATAATTAAATTGAATATTGGTATAATACTAATAACAAAGTAGACAAGGGAAGTGTGAATGTGTGTGTGTGTGTGTCAGGGTTTTAGATATAAATGGGATGGAATTCTTCTATAGTAGGTATCTGTGTTTTGTTAGCGATAAATTTTAGCAATAAACGAACAGCACACAATCTACTTGTTGCTTTTTAATACATTTGAAACAAGTCAAAACGCATGTACAAAATTTCTTTACATTATTGGAAGCCACATTTTTATTTAAAACTGAAAATAATTCTCTTTTTCTTGTCAGAAGTTCACATAAGCTGATTCATCTACTTTAGAATCCAATTGGCAAAATGAATTATTCTTCTCTACTCTTATCACAGTAATATCAGTAAATAATTCGCTTACGTTACCCTTTGGGTTACTACAGTTGTGTCTTGAGCTTTAAATAACTGTCTCCTTTTCTTCAAAGTCTACACACATTAAATTATTTTAGTACACCTTTTGACAAGGCAGATTATTTTCTTTGTCTCTGTTAAACTGTGATACTCACTTTAAGATATCACCCATTTTATGTCACTAACAGACTTTTTTCTGACTGAACTTCACTTCCTGGCTTGCACTTGCTTGGCCATATATACCTTGCCCAACTGAAGCCTGAAACATTCCACAAACTAGAAGATGCTATGATGTAATAATACCTCACATAGAGATATGAACTTAAA
The DNA here is from genome assembly GCF_004210375.1 of Tachypleus tridentatus. NCBI lineage: Eukaryota > Metazoa > Arthropoda > Merostomata > Xiphosura > Limulidae > Tachypleus > Tachypleus tridentatus. The sequence goes on along the minus strand of NC_134832.1, from coordinate 11,730,980 downwards.
GATTTCAAGAAAGATGAAGTCAACAATACTACAACAATTGAACTACAGACGCAACTTACGACTCTTATCAAGTTACCTAATGAAATTTCGTAAAATCATTACATTTAAAATAATTAACTTTTACACTTTGTCATGAAAACTAAATAATCATTAAATATTAGTTCAGTAAATTATCTAAATAGCAATACTTGCACCAAACAGTATGTAAAATTAAGAAAACAGTATGTAAAAACAAAGCTATCCTTAAATGATTCGTGAAAAATCATATACTATGGGGATAATAATACACTTAATACAAGGTATCTAGTTAGTACTTTACACAAATTATATCATAATTTAATTTTTAGAAGTCAAAAGAAAGTTAAAACGGTAATCCTGAATGTTTATCAACTTTAGAGTCATGTGGTTCCAAAACAATGTCCACAACGCTTCACAGAATTTAGGCCTGACATGACCATTGGTTACGGCACTCGACTCCTAATCCGAGGGTCGCGGGTTCAAATCCCCATCGCACCAAACATGCTCGCCCTTTCAGCTGTATGGGCGTTTATAATGTGACAGTCGATTCGCTTGTAAAAGAGTAGCCCAAGAGTTGGCGATGGGTGGTGATGACTAGCTACCTTCCCTTTAGTCTTACATAAGGGCTATCTGCGCTAGCCGTTCCTAATTTAGATGAAAGTTAGCTAAAGGCTAGTGAGGTGCAAATCTCTAAGGCAGGCGCACGGAAAATATAACTGAATTATGTGGTTTGCGCTACTCCATAATAACGTTACTACGCAGCAGAAGCCCTCCTCTAATAGGATAATCGTACAGCTTGTGCAATAGCTCTCTGTATGATTTTGCAGTCGTGAATCTTCATACTTTTCCTTAGCTCTGAACATTTTATAAGTGATTTTATTTTCCACTTTACAATGTTAAAGAACTTAATATCTTTCTTTTTTTCTAGAAACCATGAACTATCTCGTTAATGTAACATCTTCTACTTGTTTGAGTGAATAAATTTTCTCGCACAGTTTATGGGATGACATGATGGCCATTGTGCATAGAATAATGACTACCTTATGCAGTCAGAATCTTCAGCTCCAGTCACTTTTTAAGATGTTCCTTCTCCTCATTTAAAGGAGAAAATGAGTGGAATTAATTTGACTGTTTTTGCTTTCTGGTTATTCTTTGGGAACTTCTCTTCCTGTAGAAAAGAAACCTTAAACTTTCTTGCATTATCAGAATTTAATTTTACAAGTATGTACAATTTATCCTCTTTCATGTGTCATGTTACTATTCTAGTTCATAACTTCTTAATCCTAACCTTAACTAATTTTATTTACCGTTTTTTGATCTGTTATGTTTCTGCAGCCACAAGCCTTGCTCTTTTTGCTTGTCTGATTCTTATATCCTCGATTTTAGTCATATTTATAATGCATCAGAGAATTACTGTTTAATCAATGGAACTGCTACTTCCTTTGGGTTGCACACATTGCTTCTTTTGTTGGCCTTTGAGCGTCCAGAGGAACCTCTCAAAGAAAACTTTGACTTCAATGGTTCACCTGTCTCTTCCTCTGCCATTTAATATCATCTTTGGTGTTCCATTACTTCCACCCATACTGGATCTACCTCTTTTTACTGATGTTTTCCCTTCTAGTTTGGGAAGGTGTTCTATATATCAGCACACTCGAACTTCTAATAGTCCATAAGACATGCTCCCATTTCTTAACCCTTCATTATAATTCATTCCAACATTTCCTTGTTTTTTCCTAAATCAACTACCAAGTGGAGCCTTATCGAAGAAACCTTGCTTTAAAACTCTGGGCCTTACATACTGAGCCATCTCAATAGGTATGTATCAGTACCTTTATGAACCTGATTGTAGAATACATTTCTAATCTGGACTGTGATCTGTCCAAGAAATGGTCTCTTTACTCCCAGTTTTTTTCCATTGAGTATGTTCTGTTTTGAGAAATTCACTCATTGATACCTCACCACTCCATCATCACCAAGCTTCCTTTCTTCTGATTACCTATTACCCATCCATTTGTCCTGGCTTTTGATGCTTTCAGCCAGGACTTTTCGTTATGCTTACCCACTTCCACATCTGTCACCTTGAGTCTTAGCTTTTCTTCGATAGACTCCTAGTGGAGTCTTCTTGGTGGTATACTTCTGACTACCTCAACCTTGTTCTTTCTTTTAAGGCATCTTACAACCAAATTCCTTCTTTTTCTGCCCACTACCTATTGCTTTAACCTCACACGTCGCTCTTACATCACTGTATCTCGTCTCTCAATCTTCATGTTTTGGACTTTTCATATCCATTGCCTGTTGAACCTGACTTTTGAATCTGGTAGCCTTCTTTCTTTCCCATTTATGTTGCCCTTCTATTTTTTCCATTTACTTGTGTAACTGGCACGTTCTTTGATAATGGTCCCTTTGTCACTACATTCCTCTTGACCATCTTGCCATTGGATATTTCTCTCCTATTTACCTAACTGCTTAAATTGGATTAGCTGTCTCTACCATTACCAGCTATTAGGTAGCTTTGTCAATAACACTTTGCCTTTCTCAGTAGTACAAGATATCTTCCTTCCTAGTTCTCTCCATATTGTTCTGGTCAGTCCTTATATGTAGATCCACTGCCCTGTTTTTAAGTCAGCTAGGGCTTAATTGTCGTTTTGTACACTTTTATCCATGCCCCTTTCGAGCCATTGACAATTTGCAACTTATACCACAATTCTATTAAGACCTATTTTCTCTTACTTCTTATTTACGGTCACTATTGTTCAGATACGCTATCAACTTTTCCCATAATTCTTTAAATCATTCTTATATTCTTCTTTACTCTCTTCACTCCTATACTTCTAAGACTTCACCCTCTCAGGAAAGGACCACTCCTCTTCTTCTATCTCCTTTTTTCTACTTCACACCTTTATGATTATTCATACCTGAACAGTCTTTTGTGCAATGTTTGTGCTGTTAATTACTGCTTAGCTCGTATCTCACCTTTATGGCTTCTGTCAATTTCTATACTTTTTCTACACCTTATTGGAAGTTAATGCCTGTAGATTGTTCTACTTTTCATTCCATTAGATTCGTCATCTTACTCATTTTCTCACTACTTGTTTTTAATAACCACTGGACGAGGATCTTCGTGTTGGCATGTGGACTACTTCTTACACCTTCATTACCAACTTCACCATATAGCTGTCTCATCTTCTGAAAGTTACTATCTGCCTTCATTTGCCATCCCACAGTTTACCCACTTTCTTTTCTTATTACAGGGTTCATTTATAGTATCCCGCCAGAGGGGTAGTGGTGCCTCTTAGGATGCATTTATTTCCTAAAATTCCAGACTGAGCCAGAATAATGGAAAGTGCTCATACCATTCATCCTGCTCCATATATGCCCACTGTGTAGGTGAGGTGATCTACAAGATTTCTGTTTCCCTGGCCTTCACTTGCTGGTTTTTCAAAACATGGAGAAATGGTCACCCGTCACACTGTCTCTGGTAAAAACACCTTTCCAGCTGAAAGTTTACTCTGGCTCTTCCCACTGCAAATTAAATCTTTTTTTATTCGAGTAAAGAACGAAAGACCCCTGCCATTTGTTAGTTCCTAGCCTCTGTGGGGGGCAAACTATGGAGAATCCTCACTGACTGGAGCCTAACTGCTTGGACTAGAACAAAGGGTACCAATTAGTGGAAAGTGGTGCAGTGATTAAATGTAAGTGTAGCATCGACCACTCCTCATTTAACTATACTTATGTCATTTATGACCTCCTTTTGCAGTCTGAAACCGTATGCAGTTGAAGGAAGTAAAAGATAAGATTTTGCCTTCCTCCTACAGCATGTGAATGTTTGATAGAGTTGAGGTGAGCAAATTAAAATATCAGTGATCTCCTCCTGTTGTCTGCAACTGTCCAGTGTAATCGAGGTGACCATGAACTACTAAACCGTGCCCTCCTCTTACAGCTAATTTATGCTCAATTCAGTTGAAATAAGCATACACTAGCAGACTGTTTCCTCCTACAGTCGATGTCTGTTCAGTAGAGACAATCCCAGAGCACACGTGTCTCCCTGTAGTCATCTCCTATTGAGAAATAACTGAATTTTTGTAAAATCAAACTTGACCAATAAAGAGACAGAAAAATGCAGTCAAAGTAGTAGAACGTCTCTAAATTCCTTTGTGAGCCAAGCACGGACGAACAAACTCCCACAATTGATGTCTGCTCAGTTGGATTGAGTCATGCACATACACATTATTGCATGAATCTGAGCTTTCCCTCCATAACAAATATTTTTCTTATTATCTGATGGTAGAGTTTAGGTTAGCATAAAGTATGGGTTTAATGAACCCTAACCAAGCTACACATGCCGGCCCTCTGATCTATTGTGTTTAAGTACTTGGATTACCATGTTCTGATTCTGCCCACTCCTGTGATACATGGAGCTCATTTGCCTTTTCCTCAATTTTTTTCTTGGCAAAGAGGTGAGATGTAGTCTTCCATTGGGTTGATCTTATGGAGTTCAGCCATCGGGTGTCTCACTCCATATGTTTCTCTTAGGCACTTTCTGGAGGAAGCTCATCTAGGCCAATGTTTGTATTGGCACCTCCATCATTTCAACATAGGATTTTAGCTTAATTGTGTAAAGAGCTGTGTATTGCATCAGGAGTTAAAATTTTCCATAACCTTAAAATGTATTTTTGATAGATACTCATCTCCTCACACATTTTCACGCCATACTTCCCCACTTTTGGTGCAACGTATTATTCCTTGCCTCATCAAAGAATGAAGATTTATGAGCGAAAAAGCATAGAAGGATTTAGTGCAAAAGGAAGTATGTCACTCTTCTGTATAATAACATACAGTAGCTCAATTAATGAGAAATCTCGTGAGATTAGGTTTGAGTTGCCCAAAGGATGGTGGCCAGCATATCTCTAAGGCAGATAACACAAAGAAGACAGCTTAACTGTGTGAAAAATGATCTATCAGAAATAGATATTCAGTCAAGGAAAATGGTAACTTTAATTAGCAATGCTTCATCTATCTTCCTTTTGTTTATTCATTATTGTATTAAAGTAATGTCTGTTGTTAGAAGGTATAGCATGGCCAGGTGGTTAAGGCACTCGACTCGTAATCGGAGGGTTGCAGGTTCGAATCTCTGTTACACCAAACATGCTTGCTCTTTCAGCAGTTGGTAAAAGAATAGACCAAGAATTGGCGGTGGGTGGTGGTGACTAGCTGCCTTCCCTTTGTTTGTTTTGAATTAGAGGGAAGTCTTCCCTCTAGTCTTACACTGCTAAATTAGGGATGGCTAAAGGAGATAGCCCTGATGTAGCTTTGCACGAAATTCCAGACAAACTAAAAAAAATTGTTAGTTTTGTAGCTTCATCACTGGAAAATGGCGAAAACAGGTTGATGACATCAAAGTTATATGTTGATTTCATATTAGTTTTTAAATTGTTTGTTTGTTTTAGAGTAAAGCCATATTGAGCTATATGTTGTGCCCACCAAGGGGAATAAAATTCTGTATTTTAGTCTTTCAAGTCCATAAACTTATTTCTGTACCACCGAGGAACATGTTTAAAAAATGTGTTTTTAGTTGTGTTTATTTTTGAGTGTTTAATTTTCTACAATTCAGTTCAAATGTTTACTGAGGTTGTAGTTAAGCTAATTATCACTTAATAGCACTGGGTGGAGGGTCATGGATGTCTTTTTTCATAAAAGAAGGAATTTAGATCATAGAGCTGTGTTCTTTCGTATTGTAATCATAATTAATTAGGTTTATTTGGCTGAGATGTGGATGTCGTTGTGTCATGGATGTTGTTCGTTTGAGTTCCAAAAAGTGTGTATTATTATTCTTCATCTTGAAGATTGTTGTATTTGATAATAAATTTTCTATATAGGCCTCCAAATATGATTTTTATCTTGAAACTGGAGAGGACTATGGTGTTTGGGCAAAGTGTAGTCCTCTGTTTAGGACTGTGATTTGTTGTTGGCTGATATCGAAATTATTCAGATTGACAAAAGTATTCCTGTTGTGTTCGAAAGCTTTTCATCTTCAGTACAAAGTTGTTTTTGTTACTAAGCCTTTAAGATGCGTTTTCAATTAAAGTGAAGAACGAACATGTTGTCATTATCCGGTGTCACTATTTAATTTATGATGTTTGTGTTCTTGTTGACGGAGGAGGTGTTTTTTGTATTTTCCATTGATGATTTTCTCTCATAGCTTTAATTTTGCATATTATATAATTATTTACATTTCAGTCTCTTTTCTCACCGAACAGTAATAAATAAGTTCGTTGACAGCTTACATCAAAACCCAGTATAACAATTGGGCACAAGTCAAGCCATTGGTAACATGTAAAATGCGAGAAACTGTTCCGGTGAATGGCAGAGACGCATTAAAAACAGGGACAAACAAACTTAAAATATTCCATAAAGTATATGATATCGGTTCATAACAGGGATCACATAGGAATTTGTTCAAAGCTCGAAAATAACATTGGGGGACCTTTAATGGCAAGCGTATTCTTGAAACAACGCTCAAAATATTCCTTTTCCCAAACATTGGTAATAAGCAAAACAAGTGATATCACGATTGTCAGACAAGGTCAATATTGGCCTATTTCTTCATATTATTAATATAGTTTCAAAAGCCTACAACAAAATCGACTAGGTATTATGCACCAAAATCTATATGGATATGCTATATGAGACGCTGTGAATGCCTATTACATATTACAGGTTATTTATTTTTTCTGGAAGTTAATTAACGTGGTTATAAACACATAATAGATATGACGTTGTTATAATCGACCTCCTTTGTACTCACAGCATGTCCAAGTACAAACCTCATGCACGAAGCCACCTGACCTACGTATTTAAAACTTTACAAAAGTTGTTTTGGTTTTGATAACGGGGTTTTCTATAATTCGGCTATGCATATTACGAATATAATATTCAGATTCCGAATCGCACGCCTTAACCCACCTAGCCATGCCAGGCCGTTCCCTAATTTAGCAATGTAAGTTTGTTTGTTTGTTTTTGGAATTTCGCACAAAGCTACTCGAGGGCTATCTGTGCTAGCCGTCCCTAATTTAGCAGTGTAAGACTAGAGGGAAGGCAGCTAGTCATCACCACCCACCGCCAACTCTTGGGCTACTCTTTTATCAACTAATAGTGGGATTGACCATCAAATTATAACGCCCTCACAGCTGAAAGAGCGAGCATGTTTGGTGTAACGGGGATTCGAACCCGCGACCCTCGGATTACGAGTCGAGTACCTTAACCACCTGGCTGCGTTGGCCCTTTTTCACAACGAAACCCATTATTTTCCTGTGGTTCTGAATACAATTCAGTAATTAATTTTATATTATAGTAAACTTACGAAGAAGCTTATCTAGTAAAATATAATCATTTCATCATTTTAACTTCCTAACAGAGATTGAATGATAAGGTGCTCACATACTTTTTGTATTAGAAGCGTAAGTCACCAGTTAGTTACTATGGCCTCTAATTGGGTTCAAAACTGTGCTCATATTTCCCTTGTTAGCAATTAACTTGTATTAAAATTATAATATTTTAATAAAGTATATTGATAACCAATTACTACTAGTTGAATTTAAAAAGTTGTAAACATTTATATTATTTTACATATTTAATATATTTACGTATTTCATAATTGTAGTCACAAAATTGTGATCTTGTTGATAAAAATCTAACATTATAATTCAGTTTATTACAGTGCTGCACAAAGTCCGGCCCGCGACTAGTCGCCGAGTGGCCCGCGATGTCCAACGTAAAAGTCAAACATGGAGAGTTCGCGCCTGCGCGAAGATTAAATGCTGTAGAAGAATATGCATTAGATTAGATACTGGATGGTTCCATATTCGAGCAATAAAGAAAATTTAATAAGCAAATCTCGTTAATGCATAGGCATTTAATCATAGTCGCAATGACGCAATATTTCCATAATTACGAAATCTCACGCGTTCCAATTGTTTTTCGAGATTTACTTACGAGCCCTATTTTGATATTATTTCGTAACAAAAATGGCAGCTAATCGTAAAAGAAAAGTTGACGACGAAAACCGGCAGTTTCAGGATGATTGGACTGCTCAATACTGTTTTGTTCAACAACAAAAGAACGTGATTTGTCTGCTGTGTCATTCGACAGTAGCGGTGGCGAAGGTTTCCATTATAAAGCGTCATTATGAGTTGAAGCATAAATATTTCCACAATGCTGTAGGTGATGAACGAACAGCTCGAATTGAATCTCTGCAGCGATCGCTGAATCACCAGCAGAACATTTTCTCAAAGCAGTCAGCAGAATTAGGTGCAGCATGTGAAGTCAGTTACGATATTTCATTGATGACAGCGAAATCTGGCCGACCGTTCACTGATGTCAAGCAATGTATGATTACTGCATCGGAAAATTTGTGTCCGGAAGCAATTTGCAAGTTACAGACGGTGGCTTTGAATGGTATGACAGTGTAACGAAGAATTTCATACCTCTCAGCAGACGTGACAAGGCAGCTTACAGATAAAGCAGCCAACTTTGTCTACTTCTCTTTGGCAGCAGACAAGTTGACTGACATCAGTTCAACAGCACAGCTACTAGTTTTTGTTCGTAGTGTGTCGTCATTGTTTGATATCACAGAGGAACTAATCGGCATGGGTTCCATGAAGGGTCAGACAGCTGGGTCTGCTCTATTCGAGGAGACAGTACAACTGTGTAGTAGTGTTTCATTGGATTTCACGAAACTGGTAAGTGTGACAACTGATGGAGCACCAGCCATGACCAGAGAAAGTAGTGGGCTGGTAGCACTGTTGATGAAGCATCGAGAAAAGCAGAACAGACAGTAGGTGAAGTTGCACTGTATTATTCACCAACAGAACCTGTGCAGTAAAGAACTTGGTTTTCAGGCACCAATGGCATTAGTGACGAAAACCATTAATTTCATCAAATCACGAGGGCTCAATCACTGTCAGTTTCGAAGTATTCTTGAAGAAATTGATTCAGACTATGATGACCTTGTGTATCACTGTGAAGTACGCTGGCTGAGTCGAGGGAAGATGCTCAGAAAATTTTGGGAGATGATTGATGAGGTGATAGAATTTCTCAGAAGCAAGAACAAAGACACAGAAATGATTTCCATGACTGTTCCAGCATGGCAAGCTGATTTGACCTTTCTGGTCGACATGACACAACACTTAAATGATCTGAATTTGAAGTTGCAAGGCAAAAATCAGCTTGTCTGTCAGCTTGCAAATCACGTCTCAGCTTTCCCACTTTTCAGTCACAGCTACAGAAGAATCAGGACATTGACACACAAGTTTATGTTGAGAAGCTAGATACCTTGATTCAATCCTTCAACTCACGGTTTCATGACTTTGACCAATGCAGATTGTTGATGAAACTCTTTGCTGATCCATTCAGTGTGTCAATGGATGACTTGTCAGCAGAATATCAGCTCAAACTTACTGATCTCTAGGCACCTGATGAACTGCATGCTATTTACCAAGAAAACAGTTTGCTTCACGTCTACAAAACGTTGCCTGATACATTTGCTAATCTGAAAGACAACACACTTGTTCACACCAGTATGTTTGGCAGCACATACTGCTGCAAATAGGCTTTCTCGCATATGAAACTGAACGAAAACAACATTCACAATCAGCTGACTGATGATCATCTGGAAGCAGTCTTGCGTCTTTCAACGTCAAACATCAAGTCAGACATTTTTAAGCTCGTAGTTGACATGCAGCACCATCCATCGCACTGACTTTGTGACAGTTGACGTATCATAACATTTCTTAGAATAATGTGCAAACTCTTTGATTTGATGTAATCGTTATTTGTGTGTTCTTAAATGTGATGTCCATCTTGTGTGAAACAACTGTGGGACGATTTTAATCTTCACTTTTTTTGTGGCCCCCAACGGTTTCGAGAAGTCTGTTTGTGGCTTCTGACTCAAAAAGTTTGTGCAACACTGGTTTATTTTAAATCCTATATCTTGTGACCACCTGTTAATTTAATTATAATAATCTCTTTTCACCTGTCAAAGCCATCAGAATATGGACTTAAAATACCTCTTTTTTGTTACAGTTCTGGAGTTGTAGTTTGTAGAGAATTGTTATTTAATATTGGACCTAATATAGAAGATATAATATGGCAAAACGGTTACTTAGTTTACCGTTGTTTTTAGTCTGAAACTGTAAGAAAAGTTAGGTGCAATGCTGGATCAAACACTTCTTTTTGTTTTTATATTATCTAATACTTTTTTATTTTTTACTGTTTTCTTAATAATTCTAGGTCTATGATTGCAGAACTGTGCTGATTTTCTTGTGGCCATGAATAGCTTTAGGTCAATGGATGTGACAATATGAAACATATAAGTTTTAAATATAATCAAAACAATAAAATTTTAATCTTTATTGTTGAAATTTTCTATGCAAATTGTGCAAATAAAAGTATGGAAAGATTCAAACAAAATTACAGATTTTTTAATGTTACTTGCCCTTTCCAATAATTTTGTACTAATTCAAAACGAATATGTTAATGTATAGTTATTAATTTTTTTTCAGTGATTAATTATCTTGCATATAAGTCAGTGATTTAGTAATAATAAACATATATTATTTGTTCCTTTGACCCATAAATCTATAAATATTGAGAACTATGTATAACTTAAGAGATTTTTCAGTGTCTCAAAATGCTGTCCATCAGTTGCAAGTATTTTCAAACATGGTAAATGTCGAAATTTTACTTGGCATTTTAAAATTAATTAATATTAAAAATGTATAAGGCCCGGCATGGCCAAGCGCGTAAGATGTGCGACTCGTAATCCGAGGGTCGCGGATTCGCACCCGCGTCGTGCTAAACATGCTCGCCCTCCCAGCCGCGGGGGTGTATAATGTGACGGTCAATCCCACTATTCGTTTGTAAAAGAGTAGCCCAAGAGTTGGCGATGGGTGGTGATGACTAGCTGCCTTCCCTCTAGTCTTACACTGCTAAATTAGGGACGGCTAGCACAGATAGCCCTCGAGTAGCTTTGTGCGAAATTCCAAAACCAAACTAAAAATGTATATTTAATGAAAGTAATACAAAGTTATTCAACATTTAGTTCTTCACAATTTTCTTTTTTTTTAAATATGTAAGTATTGTAACATGTTTTGTTTTACTAAATTTGTACTGTGTATGATTTACACGAATATTAAGTGGTTAGTCCACAAAACTAGTGGCTCAGCGGTATATCTGC